>NC_141417.1:899329-1572279 GCF_034619465.1 Leptosomus discolor
TCCCCAGGCGCCCATGTGCAGCCCAGCGGGGCGTCGAGGGGCGTCCCCAGAAGCCCCCCCGCCGCTGCCCCCCGCCCTGAGCGCCAGCAGCAGCCGCACACCCAGCGCCTCGGACGTGGGGGACGAAGGCAGCACGGAGGCCCGGTCGCGGGATGGGGGTCACGGCCCCCCGGGGCTGGAGCACTCCGAGTCCCTCAGCGACTCGCTCTACGACAGCCTCTCCTCCTGCGGCAGCCAGGGCTGAGACCCCCCCCCCCCCCAACCCCGCCTGCCCCCCCCTCCCCCCCCCAGCCCCGGCCGCACTCGCACGTCTTCCACCGCCCTCCACCCCGCTGCCCCCCCCGCTCCCAGGCTGGGGGTGCTGCCCGGGGGGCGGGGGGGAGTCCTGGTGCCCCGTTGTGCCCCCCCCTTCCCCCCCCCCCCCCCCCCCCGCCCGGCTCTCTCCGATGGTGCTATCGCAGTGTACAGCCCCCCCCCCCGCCCCGCCGCCGGGTTTTTAACTCAATAAAGCCGCCCCCGCCCCCCCGGTTTATTTATATACGTGATGGTGGAGCCGCTGTCGTCTCTGCCTCGGCCGCATCCTGCCCGCGGGAGGGACGGACGGAGGGACGGAGGGACGGAGGGACAGAGGGAGGGGGCCGAGAGGTTCAAGTCTGAGCGTTTTATTGACTCGTCCCGGTGTACAAAGAAGAGGCGACGGCGGGATCGGGAGAGCTCGGCATCAAACCACGCCGGCCCCGGCGGAACGGCTCGCCCAGCGGAGCGGTTTCTTTCCCGTGGCATTTCTTGGCACTGGTGCTTCAAGGAGGGGGCTCCTCCGCTGAGTTTGGCTTGAGGGGATCCCCCTGCCCACCCCCGGGCTGGCACGGGAGGCGGCCCATGGCTGCCCCGGGCGGGGGGGGATAAAGCCCCGATGGGGACGTGTGGCCCGTGGGGCTGGGGAGAAACAGACCCCTCGCGTGTCGGTGATAACCCCGAGGGACGTGGGCTCTGGGCGGGGGGGGAGCTGGGGAGGTTGGGGCAGGGGGGAAAGAGCCGAATTCCAGCAGGATCCGCCAATTGGCCGGTTTCTAATCAAAGAAAAGCTGAACGAGAGAAAAACCCACGAGGTGCGAAAGCTTCTGGGCTGCTTTTCATCGGCAGCAAAGCGCAACCAACCCCTTTAATGAACCAGAGAAGGGACGGGGACACGGGGTGGGGACGGGGACCGGACGGGGACAGCTCCACCTCGGCCTGGAGCCGCTTCACTTCTTCTCCTTCTTCTTCTTCTGCAAGAGGAGAGGTGGCCGGTCACTGCCGGGCCTGCGGCCCCTGTCCCCTCCTCCGAGGGGCAGGTTTGTCCCCACCCCCCCCTTCCCCGAGCTGTGCCCAGGGGACTGTCACCCACCTCGGTCATGCCCAGGATCATCAGGAGCTCCCGGAAGATGTCGACGAAGTCGAGGAAGAGATCGACGCAGTGCCTGGGGGGGGGCAGAGGGACGCGCTCAGGGGGGTCCCGTCCTGTCCCCGGCCCCCTCCCAGCCCGGCCCCAGCACCCACCAGATGTAATCCTTGTCCCCGCTCTCCGCCTTCTCGATGATGAGCTGCGTGTCGAAGAGCACGAAGCCGCACATGACCATCAGCCCCAGGTAGAGGTTGGCCTGTGGGAGGGAGAGGGGACAGGAGATGGGGACAGCCCCGTGTTGGCGTCACCGGGGCGACCGGAAGCCCGTCTGTCCGTCCGTCCGTGCTGGCGGACGGGCCTCACCGTGAAGAGCCAAGTGGATCTCATGAAGACGTTAACCACGGAGGAGAGAAGCATCAGGGTGAGGCCGGAGAGAAGGAAACCTGCGGGGAGAGGGCAGGGAGTGAAGCCCGGCCCTGGCCCCACCACGGGGTGCCCCCCACCCCATGCAGGGAGCCCCCCGCCCGCCGTGGGCGCCTCCGGCCCCTCTCACCTCCCAGGTAGAGGAAGCTGCGGCGCCGGGCGTACAGGGCGCTCAGCGAGAAGCAGGCGAAGATGGTGGCGGTGCCCAGGAAGGCGGTGGGGATGATGCTAAGAGAGAAGAGAGGGGGTCACCAGGGCCCGGGGGGCGTGGGGGGCAGCTGAGAGGGGGGTCACGCTCCTACCTGGGGCTGATGGAGATGCACATTTCCAGGAGAGGCCCCAGGTTGATGCCTGGAAGGACAGAGCACGGCGTCACCAGAGCCATTTCGGAGCCGGCTGGCGCTGCGCCGGGGCTCTGGAGCCCCCCCCCTTCCCCAGGGCTCAGGGTCCTGCGGGACTCAGGAGGGTCCCTGGTGCCCACCTACCCGTCAGGAAGGCGAAGCCCACCAGCATCCCCAGTCTCTTCTGCTCCGTCTCCCGGCTGTGCGGGGTAGTTGTCAGCCAGACCATCAGCCCCAGGGCGCCCAGGCCGGTCATGAGGCTCAACTGTGGGGCAAGAGGCAGGTAACGGCCCGGCACCACCTCGCTGGGGCGGCACGGGCGGGGGGGTGTGCAAGCACGGGGGGGCCGCCTGCAACACCCCAAAAGCCCCTCACCTGGAAGAGGTGGGTCACCATGTTGATGTAGGCCCCCACGGCCGCCACGAACATGCAGAGGGCGAAGCTGGCGTAGACCTTCTTCAGGTGCTCCTGGGTGGAGGCCGAGCTGCGGGCGAGGAGGGGGCGGTGAGGCCGATGGTGAAGCCGGCGCAGCCCCCCGCCAGGAGCCCCCCCACCCCCCCCCACCCCCCCCCCCCCCCCAGGCATTAACTCACATGTGGGAGAACTTGAAGAGGGCGTCAAAGTTGATGTTCCGGTCGAAGACGTTCATGGTGCCGGGTTGGGAGTGGGCCCGCCGGCCGCTTCGCAGAGCTGCAACCTGCAAGAGGCGAGCAGGGAGGTGGTCAGGGGGGGACGCCGGAGCCCTCTCGTGCTCCCAAAATCTCCCGCCACGTGGCGGAGGGGCTCAGCGGGAGCCGAGGCCCTGCCCGTCCCGTGCGGAGCGAGCAGCGGGTGCCGCGCTCTGCGCCGGGCTCTGCGGCGGCCGGGGGCCGGAGCCCCCCTCGCCCGGCTGGTGCAAGCGCCGCAGGCTGTTGCGAGGCTGCGTCTGCCACCCCCCCCGGGGGGGCCCTGACCCCCCCTGGGAGCGCTGCCGGCAGCTGGAAAGCGTCTTTGTGCCAGGCTACTATTAGCACCCGTAATGACGTCCCCAGAGGAGGCTGTGGCAGCGCGAGGCTCCCTGCAGGGCTCTCCTCCTCCTCCTCTTCCTCACCCCTACCCGCTGCCAGCCCCTGGTCTGGCCGGCTCGGGCGGTGCTGTTTACCCTGGCACCCGTGGGAGCCCAACCAGCCCAGCAAGAGGCACAAACCACCTGTCCCTGAGGGGTGGAGGGGACAGAAGGGGTTGAGGCAGACAGGCCCTGAGGAGGTGCAGGCCGTGGAGCTGTCAACCAGCCGCCCCGGCAGAGGGAAGGGCCTGGGGGGTCTCCTCCTGCCCCACCAGCACAGCCCCCCTGTGCCTGCTGTCCTCAGCACTGGGACAGCAAGAGCTCGGTTGTCACCGGGCTGGTGCCCCCATGCCAGTAGGGACCTCCTTGGCTTGGCCTCGCGGTGGGGCAAAAGCGGAGGTCGGCGCCCCACGGCCTCGCGGGGGGTTGTGCAATGGGGGACGCGGCCTCTGTGCAGGGTGTGGCAGCCTCCTCCCGCCATGGCGGGTGACAGCGGGTTTCGTCACCCAGCTCCGCAGGGAGGGCAGGCCGGCCCCAGCCCCCGGGACGGCGGAAGGACCCCCGGCCTCCCGCACTGGGGCCAGGGAGCCGGGACAGCAGCCCTTCACCTGGCACCGAGATGGGGCCGGAGCCGTTTCGGTTGGGCCGGTGACGTCCCCAGCCGGTGGCCCGAGGGCAGTTGCCAGGCGCTGTTGTCAATGGGTAACCGGGACTGTCACCGCCGGGCGACCTTTACCCACCGGTGCCAGCGCCCAGCCCCGGCCCTGGCACTGCCCCGGGCCCGCCGGCAGCTGCCCCCTTCCCCTGCGGGCGCCTCCGAGGGGGCCTCCTCCAGGATCCCCCCCCGCCGCTGCGGCCCCCTGGAACCACACGGAGCCCCCACGGGGGGGGCTGGACCCGGGTGTAACCCCCCCCCCCCCCCCGGCAGCGAGGCTTGGGGGGCGGGGGCAGGAGCTGCCCAGGCCGGGTCGGGCCCCCCCGGGATGAGGCCTGGAGGAGGGGGCAGGAGCCGATCGGGCCCCCCGGGGTGCGGCCTGGTGCGGGGGGGCAGAAGCCGACGGGGTCCCCCGGGATGAGGCCTGGCGGGGGGGGGGGGGGGCAGGAGCAGACCGGATCCCCCCAGGGTGCGGCCTGGTGGGGGCGGTGGGGGCTGCCCGGTCCCGCAACCGCCGTGAAGGCCCCGGGGGGGGCGCGGTGGGGACCCCCGAGGCCGGGCCGGGCCCCCCCCGCCACCGCGGTCCCCTCAGCCCTCACCTGCGCGGCGCTTCGCCGTCCGTGCCAGGCCTCGAACGGTCCCTCACTCCGCCACGCCCCCTGCCCTCATTGGCCGTCGCGCGGCGCAGACCCGCCCTCCGCCTCGTTCTATTGGCCCAACGCCACCACCAGGGGCGAGGCGGGGCGAACCGTCGCCGCCGCCCATTGGCGGCCGGCCGCGCCCGGGAGCCGCCGTTGGCCAGGCGCTCCCCCCCCTCCCCTCCCTCGCGCAGAAGCGCGACGCTCATTGGCCGCCGTTGACGCGGCCGGGCCAATCGGCACCTCCCCCGCTCGTTGCCTGCGCTTGGGCGCCCCCCGGTGGCGCCGCTGCCCCTCCCGCCCTTGGGCGCCCCCTGGCGGCTCCGCCGCGGGCGGCCCGACGGGGCGGGACCGGGCGGGGCGGGGCGGGGCGGGGCCGGGAGGCGGTGGCGGCGGCCGGACGCGACGGGCTGAGCCTCCCCCGCCGCCCCCCGGTGCCTGGGCCGGGGATGGGGAACGTGGAGAGCGCGGACGGGGAGGCGCTGCCCCGGGGCCCGGGAGCGGTGGCGGCGGCCCCGGGGGGGCCCGGGCTGCTCGCCCCGGGCAAGATGCCGATGCCGGAGCCCTGCGAGCTGGAGGAGCGCTTCGCCTTAGTGCTGGTGAGAGACCGACCCCCGCCGCGGCCCCGGCCGCCAGCTGCGCCCCCGCCCGCCCGCCCGCCGCCCCCTGCGCTCCTCCGGTTCCCGGTGCGCTTCCCCCCCCGTCCTCCGTGTCTACTCCCGCTGCTCCTCCTCCGGGTCCCGCTGCGCCCTCTCGGTTCGCCCCTACCCGGGACCCCTCCCGGGGCTCCCTCCCGGGCCGGACGCGCCCCGCCGCCGCGGTTCCCCTCCCGGCGTCCGGCTGCGGGGCCGGCGGGCGGGCGGACACCGCCGGGGAACGGCACCGGCAGCCCGGAGGAACCGGGGGCGGGCTGGCAGCGCCGGTGCCCGAGGCGATGGGCAGTGGCTGCGGGTGGGGGGGAATCCCATCCCGGGACAGCCCCGGGGGGGGGGCGTTGACGTCGTTCCCGGTGCCACCGGGGAGGCCCCTTCGGCCCCGGGGCTTTTTGGACCGGGGAAAGTCCCGTCCAGGCGGCGCACGGGGCTGGGTGCGGGGGGTCCCCCGTGGGTGCGGGTCCCCAGGACTGGGGGTCCCCATGGGTGCGGTGTCCCCGTGGGCGCCGGTGCCTGCCGCGGTGCCCGGTCCGCTGTCACAGCCGGGGCGGGTGGTCTTCCCGCAGCGGTCACCGGCCAAGGTTGCGGTGTCACCGCAGCACCGGGCCGTGGCTCGGCGGTCACCCCACACCGTGACCCCGGTGCCATCAGGACCACCGATGCCACGGGGGCCACCGTGTCCCACCGGCACCGGGCTCGCGGCACAGCGGGCCCATCCGCAGTGCCAGCACGGTGCTGGCATTATTTGGGGGGGGGGGACACACGCACCGTTGGGGGACACCGTGGCTTGGGTGACACCCATGACACACGGCCCCCAGTGCCCGGCACCACCGTCCCGGTGGTGGCCGTAGCCAACGGAAGCCGCATCCGGGCAGGGAAATACCGAGCGTGGTCCCACGGGGGCTCTGGTAGGCGGAACTGGGGGGTACCAGGGGGCACTGGCACCCCCAGCGTGGGACTGTCCCACCGGCGGTGACACCCGCGGGGTCGTTGCCCGTCGCCGCATCCCACTCGGGGCGGATGCGGCGGCCGGTCCCCGTGGGGCCGGTGGTAGGGGGGGGGGACGCATCCTGCTGGGCTACGTCAACAGTGGGGGTGGGGGGAGGATTTTGGGGGAACCCGGTGGCGCCACCCCCCAAAATCCTCCCCCCACCCCTGCCGTCGACATCGCTCGGTGCCATCCCGGCTACTGCCGGGGAGGAAAATATTTCATCATGGGATGGGGCTCCAGCGCCGGTGGCCCCCGGATGGGCACGATCCATCCCCAATTGTCCCCCAACACGGGGGTGGGCTCCAGCCCCGGTAACCCCCGGTTCTGAGCCCCGAGGTAGCTGGAAGAGATGGTTGGGGGGGGGGTCCCCGGGGCGGTGGCGGAGGAAGTGCCCGACCGGGAGCGGCCCCGCTCCCGCCACAAAGGCAGGAAGCCGAGCGGCGGGAACGCCGGCGAGGGCGGCCGAGCTTCAAAGCCCACCCAGTGCCCCCCGCCCCTGCCCAGGGGCCTCCATGTGCCCCCCCCCCCATCCCCAGCGTGTCCCTGCCGGGCCCCACGGTTTTTGCCGTCGGCCACGGTGTAGAAATCATCGTGGCCCTGTGGGGAGGGAGGCACCGTCCCCGCTCCCGGGGGTGATTTTGGCAGGGGGGACACCCCATCCCGGTGGTGACGTCCCCGCTGCCGTGGTACTGTGTGTGTCCCCCCACCCCGTTCCCGGGGGCGGACGGCCTCGCCCAGGCTCTGCCCCGGTTTCCTGCGGTTCCGTGGGGCCTGGATGACCAGGGGAGGGATAATTTTAGCTGCCACGGGGCGGGTGGAGCGCCGGCACCTCCCGGCTGTGGCGGTGCCTGCCTCCTGCTAACGGTGCTGCCCGGCAGCCGCCTCGCCGGGGTGGCATCACCCAACAGGGTGGCATCGCCCACCGGGGTGGCGTTGCCCGCCGGGGTGGCATCACCCACTGGGGCACCCCCGAGCGGCGCGTGGCCATCCGGCATTCCCGGTTTCCACCGTGGCGTCCTCTTGGTGATACGGGGGCCCTGGGCTGCATCCTGCACCGGTGGTCCCCAGGCTCTGCCGTGAAGATGCCCGGCGCCCCGTGCCGCGGTTGGGGAGCGGAGGCTGCGGTTTGCTGGCGAGGAAGCGGGTGCAGACAGGAAGGACGCGTCGGTGCCGGGGAGATTTGGCGCTGGCTTGTGGCCCCGGTGGCACCGCTGTCCCCGTGCCAGATGTGTGTCCACTGGTGCTTCCCGGTGCCAGGGAACCGTGGCTGTGCCGTGGGGCTGGGTGCCCTCAGTGGGGGGACCCTGGCTGTGCCGTGGGGCTGGGTGCCCTTGGGGGGATTCATTGTCCCCATGTCCCCTGGGGTGACACCCCCCCTCTGCCCCCCAGAGCTCCATGAACCTGCCCCCGGACAAAGCCCGGCTCCTGCGCCAGTACGACAACGAGAAGAAGTGGGACCTCATCTGCGACCAGGTGTGTGGGGGGGGGGGGGTTGGGGGGGGCCATGGGGGGTCCTGGGGGGCGGGGGGGGGGCTGTGTTGCTGTGTTGGTGTCATTGACACCCCACTGTCCCCCCCCAGGAGCGGTTCCAGGTGAAGAGCCCCCCCCACGCCTACATCCAGAAGCTGCGCAGCTTCCTGGAGCCGGGTGTCACACGGAAGGTGAGGGGCTCGGGGGGGGGGGGGGGGTCCTGGGGGGGGGGGGGGCAGGAGGTCCGGGGGAGGGCACGGCTCAGCCTCGCTCTTCCCCCAGAAGTTCAGGAGGAGGGTGCAGGAGTCGACCAAGGTCCTGCGCGAGCTGGAGATCAGCCTGAGGACGAACCACATCGGGTGAGCGTGGGGTCCCGGGGGGGGTGTCCCCGGGAGGGGGGGGGTGTATGTGTGTGTGGGGGGGTCCTGGCATCGTCCCCCGCCGCAGCTGCAGGGGAAGTCGGAGGCGCTGCAGGAACTGGGCCGGTTCCTGCTCTGGCCGTGCCTCGGGCCGGGGCTGCCAGCGGGCAGGTCCCGGGGGCGGATGCCGCGGGCGGATGCGCCGGCGATGACGCCCTGTGGGAACCAGCGCGGCCAGATCCTGCCCGGCTCCTCCCGGTACCGGGGGGCTCGGCACCAGCCCCAAACTGGTGGCACCTCAACCCCTGCCCCGGTGACTTCGCCCTCCGGCGCGTGGCGGGAGGCACCGGAGCGGCACGGGTTGGCCAGAGGGACGGGGGAACGTTACTGGGGACACTGGGGATGTCACCGGCGGGTGCCCATGTGCTCGGGATGGCTTGTGCACGTGCCGGGCTGTGCCCCGCCACCGGCCCCGCCGTGGCCGCACCGTGCGGCTCTTCCCCGCCCGCAGCCCGAAAATAGCAGCAGCCGCCGGAGACAGGACAGGGGCTGGGGCGGGGGGCTGGTGGCGGCAGGAAAGGGGGCGCCGCGTCCCCCCCGGTCCCCCCCCGGCTGCCTGACTCTCTGGCTGCAGGCAGGGCTGCAGGCAGGGGCACGGGCAGGTGTGGGGACCCCAAGAGTGGGCGTTCACACCCTGTGCTCGGGTGCAGCCCCCTCTGCCCACGCCCGCGCCCCCACCGTGCCCACAGCCCCTCTCCCCGTGCATGCACTCCCCCCCCCCCGTGCAGACCCCCCCCCCCAGCCCATGCATGTCCCCTGCACGCTGCCCCTCTCCCCGTGCCCCCCCACACCCTGTGCACCCCCTCTTGCACCCAGACACCCCATGCACACCCTCCAAAGGACACCCCCCCCCCGCTGCACACCCCCCCGTGCACATGCCTTGTGCACACCACATGCACCCCCTCTTGCACACCCCATCACCCCCCTCCCCACCCCCAGGCACGTCTCAGCCGGGCTCCTTGCCCCACGCAGCACCTCACACCTGCACCCTAACACCCTCCCGGGGGGGGCTGGGGCACCCTGAACCCCACCCCCCCCAGCCCAGGGTGCCCAGGGCTGGGGGCACAGCTCCAGCACCCATCTCAGCTTCCCACCTTGCGCCCGGGGCCGAGCCCTCCCTGCCCTGCAGCCGGCAGATAAAAGCCCCTCCGGTGCTGGCACCGGTGATAGCAGAGGGGCTGCAACCGTCGCTGGAGCCCTGGGACGCCCCTGTCACCCTCTCCCCATCCTCGCACCCAGCCGGGGGTCCCCATGGTGGTGGTGGGGGATCGTGCCGCAGGGGGGGTCCCCGGCTCCTGCGGGCCCTGATGGGTGCCTGGTGCTGTAGGTGGGTGCGCGAGTTCCTCAACGACGAGAACAAGGGGCTGGACGTGTTGGTGAACTACCTGTCCTTCGCCCAGTGCGCCGTCATGTGAGTAGGGCGCTGGGGGTCCCTGGGGTGCTGGGGGTCCCTGGGCTGCTGGGGGTCCCTGGGGCGCTGGGGGTCCCTGGGGCGCTGGGGGACTTGGGGTACGGAGCGTCCCGGTGCCCTGTGGCAGCTCCCTGCTGCAGGTGGCTGATACCGCTCGGCCCCTTATCGGCACCGGGGCAGCCTGGCTGGCACATGGGGACCTGCCTGCCATGGGGTCCCGAGGGACACGGGGTGCTCGCCCCCCCCCCCCCTCTTGTCCTCCCACGCTGGGGCTGGGGAGGGTCCCAGGGCCACCCTCGCGCCTCTCCCGCCGCCGCTGCTGCCCGCTTCAGCGCTTGCCGCGGTGGCCGTGCCGCTCCGCGCCGAAGCCGTGTGCTCCCCCGCCGCCGCGCGCGCGTGTCCCCCACCCAGGTTGGATTTTGAGGGCCTGGAAGGCGGCGAGGACGGCGCGCTGGAGAAGCTGCGCGCCTGGAGCAGGTCCATCGAGGATCTGCAGCCCCCCAGCGCCCTGCCCGCCCCCTTCGCCAGCAGCCTCGCCCGCTCTGCCCGCCAGACCGCCCTACGGTACGTACCCGCCGGCTGCAGGGGTACGTCCCGCCGCCGCTGCCCCGCTCCGCCGGCGCCGGTGGGCCACGGCGCTGCCGCTTTGCTGCGTGTTGTGCCGCGCCGGGCACCGTCCCGCCGCGGCGCTGGGCCGTGCCGTCTTGCCCTGCGCCACGCCGTGTGCTGCCTGGGGTGCGTGCTGCGCGCCCGCTGCCTTGCGGTGCATGTGGTGCCGCGTGCCGTCGTGCCCTGTGCCAAGAGCCGTCCTGCGGCGGTGTGTGCTGTGCCATCGTGCCCTGGGCCGTGCACGATCCTGCCGTGGTGTGCCAGGCCGTGCACCGTCCCGCCCGTGGTGTGGGCTGTGCCGTGCACCATCCTGCCCCGTGCCATGCACCATCCCGCCCGTGGTTTGGGCTGTGCCGTGCACCATCCTGCCCCGTGCCATGCACCATCCCGCCCGTGGTTTGGGCTGTGCCGTGCGCCATCCTGCCCCGTGCCATGCACCATCCTGCCCGTGGTGTGGGCTGTGCCGTGCGCCATCCTGCCCTGTGCCATGCACCATCCTGCCCGTGGTGTGGGCTGTGCCGTGCACCATCCTGCCCCGTGCCGAGCACCGTTGCGTGCCTGGTACGTGCCATGCCCTGGGTGCCGGCTGCCCCGTGGTGCACCCCGAGCACAACGCCGGACCTTACCCATGGTGTGCCTGTGCCACGGCACGTGCCACGCGTGCCGCATCCTGCGCTGCCTCGCGCCCCCGTGTCCCGCCCTGCCGGCCCTGCGCCCCGCGTCCTGCCCCTCCTTCTGCCTCCGCTCGCCCCCCGCTCTGGCTCTGCCCCCCCGCGCCCCGGGGTAACGCGCCCCGTCTCTGCTTCCAGGGCCGGGTGCCCCCCTCTCTGGCTGCGCTCTCTCTCTCTCTTCTCTGCGCCCGCCTCGCCGCTCGCCCGCCGGGTAAGTACCGGCTGCCCGGGGCCGGCCCGGTGCTCGCGGCGGCTTCGCTCCGTGTCTCCACCAGCCTCTGTCCCCTCTCGCCCTTCGACCGCTTCTCTCTGCCTCTACCCCTCCGAAAGCCCCGCCGTCCCCACGCTGTCCCCACCCTGGTCCCCGCCGTGGTCCCGCGGGGCCGGTTCCTGCCCGGGTGAGCGCTGGCAGTGCAGCACCGGCGGGGCGAGGGTCCCGCTCACCAGCACCCCGTGTCCCCCCCCACCCAGCTACGGCACGCTGCCGAGCCGCAGGGCGCTGAAGAACTCGCGTCTGGTGAGCCAGAAGGATGACGTCCACCTCTGCATCATGTGTCTCCGGGCCATCATGAACTACCAGGTACCGCCGCCCCGTGGGGGGGGGACACACCCCCCGGTGCCACCACGCTGGCACGGCTGACACCGTCCCCGCTCCGTCCCCACAGTACGGCTTCAACCTGGTCATGTCCCACCCCCACGCCGTCAACGAGATCGCCCTGAGCCTCAATAACAAGAACCCCAGGTAAGGGAGGGGTCCGGTGGCGGGGGGGGGGGGGGGGGGGGGGGTGTGTGTCCCCAGTGCCAGCTGGGTGTGACGGTGCCGGCGCTGCCTAGGACGAAGGCGCTGGTGCTGGAGCTGCTGGCGGCCGTCTGCCTGGTGAGGGGCGGCCACGAGATCATCCTCGCTGCCTTCGACAACTTCAAGGAGGTGCGGAGGGAGCGGGGGCAGCAGGAGCAGGCTGGGATGGGGGTGGGGGGGACGGACTGGGGCAGGGAGACAGGACCAGGCTGGGATGGCGGCACTGGGGGCGCCAGGATTGGGGACCAGGACTCAGGGAATGGAGGAATGGGGGACACCAGGACTGGGATGAGGAGTCTGGAGCGCAGGGGTTGGGGTGGGATCAGGGAGAATGAGGCCAGGCTGGAATGTGGGGTGTAGGGGGCACCAGGAGCAGACTGGGATGGGGGGGGACAGAGACTGGGGTGGGGAGACAGGACCAGGCTAGGGTGGCGGCACTGGGGGCGCCAGGATCAGGCTGGGATTGGGGACCAGGACCCAGGGAATGGAGGAATGGGGGGCACCAGGATCAGACTGGGATTGGGGACCAGGACCCAGGGAATGGCGGAACAAGGGACACCAGGACGGGGATGAGGCGTCTGGAGTGCAGGGGCTGGGGTGGGATCAGGGAGAATGAGATCAGGCTGGAATGTGGGGTGTGGGGGGCACCAGGAGCAGACTGGCATTGGGGGGACTGGAGCACAGGGGATGGGGGGGCTGGTGGCTGGGGGGGGGTGTGGGGGCCAAGCCGGGTTAACCCCACATCTGCTGCCGGCTCAGGTCTGCAAGGAGAAGCACCGCTTTGAGCGGCTGATGGACTATTTCCGCAACGAGGACAGCAGCATCGACTTCATGGTGGGACACCCGGTCCTGGGCGAGGGGGAGGGTCTTTGGGATGGCAGAGGGGTGCTCGGGGGGGGGGGGCTCGTGGTGACACCAGCCCTGCCCGCAGGTCGCCTGCATGCAGTTCATCAACATCGTGGTGCACTCGGTGGAGGACATGAACTTCCGCGTCCATCTCCAGTACGAGTTCACCAAGCTGGGGCTGGAGGAGTTCCTGCAGGTACGGGGGGTCGGGGGACCAGGGGAGCCCCCCCCCCCCCCCCAGGAGCCCCCCCCCCCCACCCCGCTCCCATCCCTGACGCCGCCCCGGTGCCCGCAGAAGTCGAGGCACACGGAGAGCGAGAAGCTGCAGGTGCAGATCCAGGCGTACCTGGACAACGTCTTCGACGTGGGGGGGCTGCTGGAGGACGCCGAGACCAAGAACGTGGCGCTGGAGAAGGTGGAGGAACTGGAGGAGCATCTGTCCCACGTACGTGAGCGCGGCGGGGAACGCTGGGACGCTCCTCGCCGGGTCATGGGCCATGTGGTGATACCAGGGGGGGTCCCTGAGCTGGTGTCACAGCCCTGTGTCCCCCCCCACCCCTTCCCTGCAGCTGACGGAGAAGCTGCTGGACCTGGAGAACGAGAACATGATGCGGGTGGCGGAGCTGGAGAAGCAGCTGCTGCAGCGGGAGAAGGAGCTGGAGGTGGTCAAGGTGCGTGTGGGGGGGCTGTGGGGGCCGTGGGGAGCGGGGCAGGGTCCCGGCCCCCCCCTCTCCCGGCCTGACGGGTCCTCGTCCCCAGGAGACCTACGAGCACACGAGCCATCAGGTGCACACGCTCCGGCGGATGATCAAGGAGAAGGACGAGGCTTTTCGGCGGCGCTACGGCTCCGAGCCGCCCCCCGTGCTGGGGGCCGAGCCCCCTCCCCAGCCTGACCCCGAGCCCCTGGAGGAGGCCCTGCGGCTCCCCGTCCTGCCCCCCGTGGAGGCTGCACCCCCCCCGCCCCCGCCGCCGCCCCCCCTGCCACCCCCCGCGCCCCCGCTCCCAGGTGAGGCTGGGGGAGTCCCCGGGGTATCCCCAAAACTGGGACATCCCAGAGCTGGGCTGTCCCCAGGGTGCCAGGAAGAGGCGGGAAGGGGGGGGTGTCCCCAAAACTGGGCCATCCCCACTGGGGCACGGTCTTACCGTCTCCTCCCTTTGCAGGCAAATGTCCCCCGGCCCCACCACTGCCCGGGGCTTCGCCCTCCATCGCCCTCACCGTCGGGCTCTCGGGTAGGTGGGGAGGGTGTGGGGAGGGGGACAGGGACAGGGGGGGCACCGGGACTGTGGGGAGGGGGACAGGGAGGGCACCGGGACCATGAGGAGGGGGTCGAGGGACAGAGGAAGGGGAAGGGTTGCAGGTATCGGGGTGTCGGGGTTGCAGTCGCCAAGGAATGGGTGCAAGGACCACGGCACAGCGATGGGGTGGTCCAGGGGCTGGTGACAACCTGGGGACCGATGCACCGGACTGGAGTGGCTCAGGGTGGGCACAGGATGTGTCCCCCTGCCCTGGCGGGGGGGCTGAGCTGGCTCCTGCCCCCCCCCCCCCCCCCGGCAGCCATCCGCATCAAGAAGCCCATCAAGACCAAATTCCGGCTGCCCGTTTTCAACTGGACGGCGCTGAAGCCCAACCAGATCAGCGGGACGGTGTTCAGCGAGCTGGACGACGAGCGGGTGCTGGAGGTGAGCCCCGGGCCCCCCCCCCCCCCCCCCCCCCCGCCCGAGCGGCTGGGTGGGCGCCGCCGCCGCTGCTGCCGCCTCTGAGCCACCCCCCGCCTCGTCCCCTCAGGACCTCGACCTGGAGCGCTTCGAGGAGCTCTTCAAGACCAAGGCGCAGGGTCCGGCCATCGACCTCGTCTGCGCCAAGAACAAGGCGTCGCAGAAGGCGGCCACCAAGGTGACGCTGCTGGAGGCCAACCGCGCCAAGAACCTGGCCATCACCCTGCGCAAGGCCGGCCGCAGCGCCGAGGAGATCTGCAGGGCCATCCACACGTACGTGCCCCCCGCGCTGGGGGGGCAGCGGGGGCGGGTAATGGGGTGCAAGGGGGACCTGGCAGGGGGCGAGGGGGCTAATGGGGGGTGCAGGAGGGCCGGACAAGGTGCAAGGGGGGGGGGCTTGGTAAGGGTGCAGAGGGACCAGGCAGGCTTCAAGGGGGCTGGTTAGGGTGCAGGGGGTTTGGCTGGGGTGCAGGGGGGCTGGTTGGGGTGCAGTGGGTCCAGGCAGGGTGCAGGGGGGCTGGTTGGGGTGCAGTGGGTCCAGGCAGGGTGCAGGGGGGCTGGTTGGGATGCAGTGGGTCCAGGCAGGGTGCAAGGGGCCTGGTTGGGGTGCAGAGAGGCCAGGCAAGGTGCAGGGGTTCTGGTTGGGGTGCAATGGGTCCAGGCAGGGTGCAGGGGTTCTGGTTGGGGTGCAGAGAGGCTGGTTGGGGTGCACGTGGAGCCAGACAGGGTGCAGGGTGTCTGGTTGGAGTGCAGAGGGGCCAGGCAGGCTTCAAGGGGGCTGTTTGGGGTGCAACAGGTTTGGCTGGGGTGCAGAGGTTGTGGTTGGGGTTCAGTGGGTGCAGGGGTTGTAGTTGGGGTGCAGAGCAGCCGGGCAGGGTGCAGGGGGGGGGGGGGGCTGGTTGGGGTGCAACGGGTCCAGGCAGGGTGCAAGGGGGCCAAGCAGGGTGCAGAGGGGGCTGATAGGGGTGCAGGGGGTCCAAACAGGGTGCAGGGGGTCTGGCTGGGGTGCAGTGGGTCCAGGCACGGTGCAAGGGGGCTGGTTGGGGTGCAGGGGGTCCAAGCAGGGTGCAGGGGGCTGGTTGGGGTACAACGGGTCCAGGCAGGGTGCAGGGGGGCCAAGCAGGGTGCAGGGGGGGGGCTGATAGGGGTGCAGGGGGCTCCAAACAGGGTGCAGGAGGGGCTGGTGGGGGTGCAGGGGTGCGCAGGCAGGGTGCAAGGGGCTGTAGTGAGGAGATGGTCCCCGACGGCGCGGGTGCCGGGGCAGGTTCGACCTGGCGACGCTGCCGGTGGACTTCGTGGAGTGCCTGATGCGGTTCCTGCCGACGGAGGCGGAGGCGAAGGCGCTGCGGCAGTACGAGCGGGAGCGCAAGCCGCTGGAGGAGCTGGCGGACGAGGACCGCTTCATGCTGCAGTTCAGCAAGGTGGAGCGGCTGCCCCAGCGCATGGCCATCATGGCCTTCCTCGGCAACTTCGCCGAAAACCTCCAGATGCTGACGCCGGTACGGAGCCGGGAGGGTTTGTACCCGCTGGGGCTGCCTGGACCCTGCGCCCCAGCTGAGCCCCCCCCCCCTCCCCGCCTCCTTTTGTCCCCCTGCAGCAGCTCAACGCCATCATCGCCGCCTCGGCCTCCGTCAAGTCCTCCCAGAAGCTGAAGCACATGTTGGAGGTGGGTGCGGGGGGGGACACCGGGGTTGGAGTCCTGCCCTCCATCCTCGCTGCGGCTGGGCCGAAGGGTCCCATGGAGGGGGGTCTTGTGCCTCCCTGACAGCCCCCCCCCCCCCCCCCCTTGACTTCCATCCCCGGTGCTTTTCCCCTGCAGATCATCTTGGCGCTGGGCAACTACATGAACAGCAGCAAACGCGGCGCTGTCTACGGCTTCAAACTGCAGAGCCTGGACCTGGTGGGCAGCCCTGGACTCCCACCCCCTGCCTGGGTCCCTGGGACCGTGTGGGCTCCGAGGAGGGGGGGGGGGGGGGGGGGATCCCCCAGCCCTGACCCCTCCCAAACCATCCCGCAGCTCCTGGACACCAAATCGACGGACAGGAAGATGACGCTGCTGCATTTCATCGCGCTGACGGTGCGGGAGAAGTACCCCGAGCTGGCGACCTTCTGGCAGGAGCTGCACTTCGTGGAGAAGGCGGCCGCAGGTGCCCCCCGCTGTCTCCGCGCCCCCCCCCCCCTCCGGCTTGCCCGTCCCCTGGGGCCGTGGGTCCCCCTGACCCGTGGGTCCCCGCAGTGTCCCTGGAGAACGTGCTGCTGGACGTGAAGGAGCTGGGCCGGGGGATGGAGCTGCTGCGGCGGGAGTGCGGCCTGCACGAGAGCGGCGTCCTGCGCGCCTTCCTGGCCGGCAGCGAGGGCAAGCTGGAGCGGCTGCAGAAGGACGCGCGGACGGCCGAGGTGAGGGTGCGCCTCGCACGGCCTCGTGTGCACCTCGCTTTGCACGGCCCTCGTGTGCACCTCGCTTTGCACGGCCCTTGTGTGCACCTTGCCTTGCGTGCTCCTCGTGCACACCTGCCTTTGCACGGCCCTCGTGCACGCCTGCCTTTGCACGGCCCTCGTGCACACCTCGCTTTGCACCGCCCTCATCCACACCTTGCCTTGCGTGCTCCCCATGCACGTCTGTCTTTGCACACCCCTCGTGTGCACCTCGCTTTGCACGGCCCTCGTGTGCACCTCGCTTTGCGTGCTCCTTGTGCACTCCTTGCTTTGCACACCCCTCGTGCACGCCTGCCTTTGCACCGCCCTCATCCACACCTTGCCTTGCACGCCCCTCGTGCACGCCTTGCTTTCCACACTCCTCATGCAGGCCTGCCTGTCTTTGCACACCCCTTGTGCACACCTCGCTTTGCACGGCCCTCGTGTGCACCTTGCCTTGCGTGCTCCTCATTGCGTGCCTTGCTTTGCACACCCCTCGTGCATGCCTTACTTTGCACACGCGTGCACACCTGCATTTGCACAGCCCTCATCCACACCTTGCTTTGCACACCCCTCATGCACACCTTGCTTTGCACGCCCCTCGTGCACACCTTGCTTTGCACGCCCCTCATGCACACCTTGCTTTGCACACGCCTCATGCACACCTTGCTTTGCACGCCCCTCGTGCACACCTGCCTTTGCACGCCCCTCGTGCACACCTTGCTTTCCACACTCCTCATGCACGCCTGCCTTGCTTTGCATGGCCCTCGTGCACGTCCATCTTTGCACAGCCCTCGTGCACGCCCTCCTTGCACACTCGTCATGCCGGGAAGCCACCGGGAGCCCGTCGGTGACTGCCCCGTCCCCCTCGCCAGGACGCCTACAACACGGTGGTGCGGTATTTCGGCGAGAGCCCCAAGACGACCCCCCCGTCCGTTTTCTTCCCAGTCTTTGTCCGGTTCATCCGTTCCTACAAGGTGAGGGGGGGGGTCGGGAGGGGACACACGGGTGCTGCGGGAAGGGGGAACCGGCTCCCACCTCCGTCCCCTCGCCCCGGCAGGACGCGGAGCAGGAGAACGAGGCGCGGAAGAAGCAGGAGGAGGTGATGCGGGAGAAGCTGCTGGCGCAGGAGGCCAAGAAGCAGGAGAAGGTGAGCGCGGGTGGGCACCCGGGTGGGCTGGGGGGGGGGGGGGGCGACACGGAGGAGACACCCGTGACCCCACCGTGGGGCTCCCGTGCGTCCCTCGCAGCGGAACAAGTGGCAGCAGCAGGAGCTGATCGCGGAGCTGCGGCGCCGCCAGGCCAAGGACCATCGCCCCGTCTACGAGGGCAAGGACGGCACCATCGAGGACATCATCACCGGTACGGCCCCCGCCGCCCTCCCCACCCCGACCCGCCCGGACGCCTGGGTCCCACCCGCGGGTGGGGGCTGACGTCTCCCTGTCCCGTGTGTGTCCCCCCCACCCCCCCGCCCGCCGTGTCCCGGCCGTGCCCCCTCTGCAGCGCTGAAGAGTGTCCCCTTCACGGCCCGCACTGCCAAGCGGGGCTCGCGCTTCTTCTGCGACCCGTCCCACCACGACGAGTCCAGCTGTTAGCCCCCAGGTACCGCCTGCATGCCGGGACCCCCCCCCGGGACCCCCGGATCCCCCCCCTTCCCGGCCCCGCATGCCCCCTCCTGCACGTCCCCTCCCCGCATGCCGTCACCCCGGGGTGCCCAGCAAAGCCCCCCCCCCAGCCCCTCGGAAGGGAGCAGGGTCCTGGTGCAAGGCTGGGTCCCGGCACAGGATCCCGGCACCAGATCCTGGTGCAAGGCTGGGTCCTGGCACAGGATCCCGGCACAGGATCCCCCGTGCAATGCTGGGACCCAGTACGCAGTCCTGGCACAGGATCCCAGCACCAGATCCTGGTGCAATGCTGGGACCCAGCACAGGATCCCCAGTGCAATGCTGGGACCCAGTACGCAGTCCTGGCACAGGATCCCAGTACCAGATCCTGGTGCAAGGCTGGGTCCTGGCACAGGATCCTGGCACAGGATCCCCAGTGCAATGCTGGGACCCAGCACAGGATCCCCAGTGCAATGCTGGGACCCAGTACGCGGTCCTGGCACAGGATCCCAGCACCAGATCCTGGCGCAAGGCTGGGTCCCGGCACAGGATCCCGGTGCAAAGGAGATCTTGGCACAAGATCCCGGTGCAAGGCTGCGTTTCCAGCATGGGGGGGCTTTGCTGCACGGGGTCCCAGTGCAATACTGGATCCCAGTGCAATACTGGATCCCACCTCAGAGTCCGCTGCAGGCTGAGTCCCAGCACAGGATCCCGGTGCAAGGCTGGGTCCCAGTGAGGGTCCTGGTGCAAGACTGGGTTTCCAGCATGGGGGTCTTTGCTGCAGTGTGGGGGTCCCAGTGCAATACTGGCTCCCAGCATGGGGTCCCAGGGCAAAAACGGGTCCCAGTGCAATACTGGAACGTAGTGCAGGGTCCCAGTGCGATACTGGGTCCCATCACAGGGTCCTGGTGCAATACTGGAACCCAGTGCAGCGTCCCAGTGCAATACTGGGTCCCAGCGCAATATTGGGTCCCAGCCCAGTGCCTGGAGGACTGGCCCCAAGCTGCCTCGGCCCCGGGGGGGGTCACCCAGGACCATCCCCCAGGCCAGGCGCCCCCTGACCCCGTCCCTTCTGTCCCACAGCCCGCAGGTGGATCCGCCTGTAGCCGAGCGAGGGTAAGGACCCCCGGGCCAGCCCCGGGCAGGGGGTTGGGCGGTGGGGGCTGGGCTGCCTCAGTGTCCCCCCCCCTCACCCCGCTCTGCCCCGCAGGTCCGAGGGGAGGTCTCCGTCCTGCCCCCCAGCACCCCGCAGGGACAGCCCGTGCCACCGTCCTCGCCTGGGCTCGCAGGTGGTGTCCCCATCCCCCCCCTGCCCCACACCGGGGGGGGGACACACTCATGGCCCGGACCCTCCCCCCCCACCTGCCCACAGCAGCGCCCCAATCCTGCCTCCGGCTGCAGTGGGGGCTCAGCGCTGGTGGCTGACCCAGGGGGTGCCCCCTCCTCATCGGGGTCCCCTCATCCCCATGGGGGGCGGGGGGGTGTCACCGCCCCAGAGCCCCCATCCTGCTGTGGGGATCACAGGGGGGGCAGGGGGGGCAGGGAGGGCCCCCCCCTCCCCGCGCTCGTCACTTTGACCACTGATGTGAACACTAATTGCCAAAAAAAAAAAGGGACCAAAGCCAGGCCGGGGCAGGGGAGGGGTGGCAGGATGGTGCCCCCCACCCCACCCCCCCCCCCCCCGGACACCTCCCCAGTGACTTTTTGTACATGTGAAATATATGGAGTCTTTTACACGACCGCTGCCTGCTTTGGGGGGGCTGGGGGGGAGGCCCAGGGGGGACCCAGGTTTCTGGGGAGCCCCCCCATGCCAGGGGTCCCTGGGGCAGGGGCGGGGGGCATCCATCTGCGGGGAGCAGACCCTTAAGCAGGGCTTTGCGGTGGTGTTATTAAAGCTGGGGGATTAAGGGAGGGGGGGACTTCCTTTGGGGGCGGGGTGGGGGGGGGCGTGAGGGGAAGCCCCTTCACCAGCTCCAGGGTGGGGCAGCCCCAGTTCACCCCACTGCCGGCAGCTGCTGGGGTGGGGGGATTGGGAGCAGCTTAGGGCTGGGGTGGGAGGTGGTGCAGGGGGGGGGGGCAGAGGGGCAGGATGCAGCCCCAGGAGCAAAGGAAAAGGGGGACGGAGGGGCAGGATGAGGCCTGAGCATCCCCGGGGCAGAGCAGAGGGGGCACGGCAGGGCAGGACGGGGCCGTGGGACCCCCTGCGAGGGTCTAAAGGGCCGGGAGGAGGGGGGCTGCGGCCCTAGAAGGGCAGAAAGGGGTTGGGGAGGCAGGATGCGGCCCTGGCACCTCTGCTGGCGGGCTGGGAGGGGCAGGGTGCTGCCCCAGAGACACCCCCCCCCCCCCCCCCAGCAGCCGTGGGGCAGGATGCAGCCCCCCACAGCAGGGCAGGTGCCCGGGCTCCCTCCCCGAGCGGCGCCTGCCCCACCAGCCCAGGGATTAGGCCTGAAACAGGGAATAAAAAGTTTCCCCTAATCCTCTCGGGGGGGATTACCAGTGCTGCCGCGCCCATGGCCGCATCCAGCCCCGGCCCCAGGACCCCCCCCCCAGCACCTCCGCTGGCCCCGTTGCCTTTTAATCCATCTGTACACGCCGGGGCCACCGCAGCCCCCCGACGCCGTCCCGCTCGGTCCCCAAGCGCCGTCGAAGATGCTGCAGGCAAAGACGCTGCTGTCCGTCCGTCCGTCCGTCCATCCTTCCGTCTGTCCGTCCGCTGGGCTCGGGCCGGTCCCTACGCCCCCTCGGCGGCCCCCTCGGCCCCGGGGGGCGGCCGCTGCTCGCCCTGTGCCGGGGCGGCCGCCAGGCCCTCGGCCTGCAGCAGCAGGTTGCAGCCGAGGAAGAAGATGGCGAAGGCGACGGCGAGGCAGAGCACCAGCACGACGGCGATTTGGGCGGCCTCGGCCACCCCCGCGGTCCCCCGGGCACTGGCCTGCACCAGCGTGGCGTTCATCTCCTCCTCCTCCTCCTCCTCCTCCTCTTCTTCTTCCTCCTGGGAGCGGAGTGCAGGGTGGTGGCCGCCGGGGAGGGTTTAAGTGATGTCAGGGACCGTCTTAGCCGCCCCCGCGGCCCCCCTCGCTCTGCTGAGAGGCTGGTGCCCAGCAGATGCCCCCCCCCCCGGGGGGGTGGGGAAGCAGCTTTGCCCCCCACCGCGGTGCGGTGGCGGGGCGCGGAGGCCTGCACGGAAGGGGGAGCATCCCGTCCCCTCCCCGGGGGGGGCGCTGCCCCACTCGGGGTATCACTGTGGGGGGTGGGCAGCACTGACCCAGCCCGGGGGCATCAGAGCCCCCCCCCATCCCTGCCGCTCCCCACTGCGGCCAGCGAGCCCCACGGCACGGGGACACGCTGGGGTCCCCCAGCTCAGCGCTGGCACCCGTTTCCCTCCCGTCCCACGGCCACGCCGTGACAGGACTCCACGTGAAAGGAGAAAAAACTTTATTTTTGCCCCAAAAGGAGGCAGCGAGCTCGTCCCCGGGCCCCGCAGGGGAAGCCGAGCGAGGGCAGAGAGCGGCCGCCGGCAGGGCCGTCAGGGATTTGGACGTCACCCCCCGGCCCGTGCTGACCCCCAGCACCGCTCTGCCGGGCCACGAGCCCGGTGCCGCCGCCAGCCGGGCCGCCCAGCAGCTCCTGCCCCAAGGCCTCGCCCCCCCTCAGCCAACCTGGAGCCGCCGAGCTGGTTCTCCAAGGCAGGCGAGCGCCCCGCGGTGCAAACCAAACCAGCGGCACCCCCCAGTGAAGGGCCAAGATGAGTCCAGCTCCTCGCAAAGGATTTTTTTGGGAGGTGGAGAGGAGGGATCCAAGCGGAGACGCTGCCCCAAAGAGCCGGGAGCCGTGGCGGAGAGGTGCCACCACGTCGGGGTGAACCTGCCTCGGCGGCACCTGCTCCTACAAAGCCAGCGTGTCCTTGATGAGGCGGCGCATGGTGGTGGTGACCGAGGTGCCCAGGGAGTCCGTGATCTGGTAGGAGATCTTGTACAGGTAGGGCTGCACGTCCTTCAGGCTGGTGTCGAAGACGTTGTCCACCTCCGACTGGGTGGGCATCTTGGGCAGGTACTCGTGGCGGTTCATCACCTCCACGATGTTGATGATCTTCTCGCAGAGCTTCTCGCCCACCTTCTCCCGGCAGATCTGCCGCTCCTGCTCGTTCGCCAGGTTCACCACGTTCACCTTGATGGTCCACAGCTCCCAGGGGATGCACTCGTCCGAGAAGGGCCAGCGGGACTTCTTCTTCTGGTAGAACTCCAGGGAGATCTGCCCCATCCCGTCGCTGCCCGAGCCGCGCAAGGCGTCCTGCCGAGAGAGCACGGGGCCCCGCTCAGGGCGAGCCGGGGACCGACCCGACCCTCAGGGGCGAGGGCACAGCACAGCCCGCAGGGTTTTGAGCTCCCACTTTTGGCCCCGCCGGTGTTGCAGAAATCACCAGATTTAGGATTTTAGGATACTGCTTAGAAACCCCCTTACTTCTCCCATCTTGATTTGAACATCAAGAATTCTGCTTAGTAGATATTAGTAAGGGTGACTAGTGGTAATTTCAGGTAGATCAGTCTCAAATGGAATAAATGATTCAATATAAAATAAAACCTGTATTGCCACTGCTGCTAGCGTGCCTCTCTAAAATTCCAGACCTGAGGTATTCATCAACCCACGATCTGTTAGTGGTTGGAAACAAGGATAATGTGTTGTAGTCCCAGATGTCTGCTGGACAGGATTTATGATGGTGCCCATTGTGTGTAATCTTTGAATCGTGACCAAAGCAGGTACGAGCCAAGAGCCTACGAGCCAAGGACATGCTCCTTGACCAAACACGGTCAATTCAAGGAGTGGTCGAGACCTCTGACTCACGGACCACCTACCCAAATTATACCCCCTACTCACAAGGGAACAATACAAGACTACGACAGAGGCTGCGTGGTGATTTGCATCAGAAGCGAGGAAGGAAGAACCAATCGTTGAGAGGATGAAATTAAATATGCATTGTATAAACGAAATATGCATGAATTTAATATATAAACACTTGTGGATTGCAACGTGCAGGCGGACACCTTTGGGAAGGATCCCACGTCCCCGGTGCGCATCGTTAATAAAGGACGTCGCTCCTGATCTAACTGTGTGTGAAGGAGTTTTTCTGACCACTGCAGATTGGCAACACCAGCTCCCCACGGGGCTCCCTCACCTCGAACCCCACGGGGCTCCCTCACCTCGAACCCCACGGGGCTCCCCTTACCTTGAACTCCCCGACAGCCTTGCGGAGGGCCCGGTCGAGCTCCTCAGAGGAGACGCGGACGTAGGCGAAGTCGATGAAGTCGCAGTCCACGTCCTGGGTGCCCACGGTGCCGATGGAGTAGGTGCCCTCCTTCTTGTAGTGGAACTTGCCGGTGCTGCGGTGCAGCAGGACGGTGTGGAGCACGGCCAGCATGGCCTCCTCCACCTGCCGACCCTCCACCGACACCTCCAGCACCTCCGCGCGGCAGTTCATGGCGGGGGCGGCTCCGAGGGGAGCGCGACAGTAGGTCCTGCGGAGGAAGGAGGGTGTTGGGGAGGTGGCCAGTGGTGCCCCGGCTTGGGTAACAGCCCCTCTACCAACCCCCCTCTACCCACCCCCTGCAGACCCTGGTGTCCCAGTTCGTGCCTCCCCACCCCACATGGACCCAGATGTCCCGGTATGGGCCCCCCCCCGACCCCGCAGGGGCCCAGGGGTCCCGGTCCGGGTCTCTCCACACACCGCTCTCCCCCGGAGAGACCGAGGCCCCCCTCAGCCTCGAGAGCCTCGGCCCCCTCGGTCCCCAGCCTCCCTCACCCAGGGACCCCAGCCCCCTTCACCGTCTCCCGGGCCTCCAGTACCCCTCACCCCCGGCCCCCCTCACCCTCTCCCGGGGTCCCGGCCCTCCTCACCCCCTCACCCCCGGCCCCCCTCACCCTCTCCCGGGGTCCCGGCCCTCCTCACCCCCTCACCCCCGGCCCCCCTCACCCTCTCCCGGGGTCCCGGCCCCCCCAGCGCCGCCGGCCCGGCCCGCACTCACCGCCCGGGCCCGACCATCTGACCGCCGGGAGGAGGGAAGTGGGGCAGTCCATCTACGTAGGTGGGGTAGGGACACATCATCTACCGAAGTAGCGGCACCTCCCGCCGCAGCAGCCGTGTTTCCTCAATTCACCTCTCTTTCCGTTCTCTTTGTGCTCATCGATGTCGTTTCCAGCCGCGGTGCGGCCTCCAGGGGCGGAATCGCTGCCCCCGTTCCCCAGCTGCTGCCCCCCGCGCCGCTGCCCGCTTGGTTCGTTCCGGGAAGGTGCGCCACAGAGCTGGGCCTCCCTCAGCGCAGAGCGACCCACTTCCTGGGGGAGCGCCCGAGCGCACAGCGCCCCCCTGGTCTGGAGGCTCCTCGGCCGTACTGCAAGCGGGGCTGGGGGTCCCCTGCCCCCTGGTGACCCCTGGTGACCCCCCGCAGTGCCATGGCCCAGGACGGGCGGGACACACGGCAACAGGGGTCAAGGAGAGAACACGGGGATGTACATGGGGACACGGGGCATGGGCCATGGGGCCGCAGGGACACGGGGGCCACCAATATGGGGACATGGGGAAAGCAGGGACACAGGGACATGGGACCGCAGGGGCACGGGGGATGTGGAGACATAAGGAAAGGGGGGACATGGGGACTATAAACACAAGGGACAGAGGGGCATGAGGATATGGGGACATGGGATACTGGAGATAGGGACACAGGGACATGGGGGACGCGGGGGATGGATGGACATGGGGGACAGAGGGACACGGGAGACACGGGGACGGGGGATAGGTGGCCATGGGGGACACAGGGATGGGGGATGGGTGGCCATGGGGGACACAGGGACATGGGGACTTGGCACACTGGCATCAGGCCACCCACGTCGCTGTGGGGACACGTGTCCTGGTGTCAACAGCAGGGAGGGCTGTGGCTGTGGTGTTGTCACCGGGCGGAGGGCTGGGCACACGCCGTGACACATGTGTCTGTGCTGTGCAGCCCCAGGGCAACCAGCATGGCCGGAGCCGGCCGCTGGGCTATTTTTACCTGGCCCTGCTGGCACCATTGTCCCCGTCAGCTCCTGCCAAAGAGATGGGGACAGGGACGGGGATGGGGACAAGGTGGGCAGAGGCCAGCCCTGTGCCATGGGGAGGGAACACGGACCTGCCACCCTGCTCTGACCCAGCCGGTGGCCTTGGGGTGATGGGGGCTGCCCTGCCCGGCAGCTTTGGGGTGTGGGTCGGCGCCGTGGGGGACGTTGGGCCAGGCAGCTGCTGAGCTGCGGCATGGCACAGCGTGGCCATTCCCACCCCATGGCATGGCCACTCCTGCCCCACGGCCGGAGCAGAGCCGTGCCGGGCCGTGCCACGCCAGTAGCCCACCCCGTGCCCCCCTGTCCCCGCTGCACGAGGCTCCCCAGCACCCGCAGACCGACCGCCCCGGCCACGGCCCCACCGTGCGTCAGCGCTTTCCCCGTGGCGGGGGCGGGTGGCGGAGGGAGGGGACACAGAGGGGCCCTTGTTGTGTGTCCCCCCCAGCCCAGCGCCTCAATGTGGCCCTTGTTCGGCACCGGCCCTTGGTGTCCCCAGTAACATTTGCTCCGTGGCCGGGCTGTCCCCAGCAGGAGGAAGGGGACAAACCAGGGGGCCACACCAGCCCGACCCATCCCCCCAACTCACCTTGACCCCCATCTTGCCCCCAGCCCCCTGAAACCCCAACTGGGACCTCAAACGCTGTTATCCCCCAAACGCTGTCGTGTCCCCAACCCCCCCTCGCTGGGGCTGGCCCTGCCAACGGCCACGTCCCCAGGGACGCGGGGGGGGACCCGGTCACGCTTCCCGGTTATTTTGGGGACGATAAATCAGGCAGGCGACAGGTGCGGGGCCGCGGCAGCCGCCGCCGCGGGGGTGAGTGACGGTTCAAGGGCAGCGGCGTGGGCAACGTGCGGCTCCGGCCCCCCGGCTGTCCCCAGCCCCGGCGCTCTGCCACCCCCCCCCTCCAAATCACCGACGATTAAATATAGATGATATTGCCCCGGGGTGGGGGGACACGACGCACGAGAGAAACGGCCCCTTTCAGCGGCTCTCGGTGTACGTACAAGTTTATATACAGAAAATGGCCAAAAGAGGAGAAAAAAAAAAAAAAAAAGGAAAAAATATAAAGGGGAGGGGGGCGAGGTTGGGGGGGCCGGAGCCCCCTCCCCGCCCCCCGCTCTGTACAGAACCCGGCTGCTCGCTATTTACAACGGGGGCATTTTTACAGGGGAGCAGGGGAGCACCGCGTCGGCAATGCCCCCCCTGGGGGGGGGGGGGTGGGGAAGGCACTGGGGCTGCTGTGCGTCTGTGCCCAGCGCCGTGAAGGCACGTGGGGGACCCGGGTGTCCCCGAGGGGACCCAGGCAGTCCTGGGGGGTGATCCAGGCATCCCATGGGGGGTCCCAGGCATCCCATGGGGGGGGGGGGGTGTCAGGGGCTGGCGGCAGCCCCCCCGCCACCGCCAGGGGCCTAGAAGGGCAGCGTGTCCATGAAGATCTTGTCGACGATGGGCGGGGGTGGCACCAGGTCCTCCAGCTTCAGGTAGAAGATGCGCTGGAGGCCCTGGGTGCAGAGGCTGCGCAGCTCCGGCAGTTTGCCCAGCAGTTTGGAGAGGCAGCCGGGGCGCCCCGGCTCGGCCCCCGCCGCCGCCACGTGGTCCTTCAGGCAGCCCACGATGCGGTTCTGCAGCTCCTCCACCCGCTTCGGCTCCTTCAGCCCGTGGCGGTCTACGGTGGGGAAACCGAGGCGTGAGGCCGTGGGGATGGCCGCAGGGTGGGGAAGGGGAGAGCGGCAGGAAAGGGACTGGGGGGGGTGGGGGTCTCACCTGTGATGATGACGAGGGCGGCGAGGCAGGAGAAGGAGGGGACGTCGACGCTCATGCGGTGCAGGCTCTGGGAGAACTCGAGGATGGCGTCGATCCACTCGCCGAAGCCCCGCACGCACTGCAGGCGGTGCAGCACCACCCCGTTGCAGAAGATGAGTTTCCCTTCCTCCGGCTTGGAGCTGCGGGCACAACCACGCGTCACCCCCCCCTGCTCCATCCGGCATGGCCCCGGGGTTCCCCGCGGCACCGCGCCGTGCCGGGGCTCACCGGTACGCCAAGCGGAGGATGAAGAGCTCGAGGAAGGCCGACTCCAGCAGCAGGTCCTGGTCCTCCTTGGGCAGCTCGGTGAAGCCCTGGATCTTCTCAGCCCACTTGCGGATGACGTCCATGGAGCCGGTGAGCAGGTCGTAAAACTGCTGCACGTCCACCGAGTCCTCCTTCTCGAACTGGCACGGCGCCGACTCCTGGAACTGCCGCGGGGGGGACGGCGTCAGGATCCGGCCCCGCTGCAGCCCCGGCGAGGGTGCGGGGTGGTACCGGCCCTACCTTGGAGTAGTCGAGCTTGGTGGTGCTGGGGATGGAGTCGATGTGCGCCCGCACCAGGGAGGTGATGAGGCTGACGGGGGACGCGTCCGGCGGCTGCTTGGGCTTGGAGGGCAGCCGGCCCCGCCGGCCCTTCAGGCTGTCGGTCCGGACCACTGCGGTGAGGGACATGCAATGAGTGTGTCTGTCCTCTGCAGAGCCAGGCGGGCTGCGGAGCAGGGCCCCCCTCCTCCTGTTAGGACCCCCAACCCCAGGATGGGACCCCGGTACCTTCTTTGACCATGCCGACGGCCAGGCACTTCTGGAAGCGGCAGAACTGGCAGCGGTTCCTCCGCCGCTTGTCCACGGGGCAGTCCTTGTTGGCCAGGCAGATGTACTTGGCGTTCTTCTGCACCGTGCGCTGCGGGCGGGGAAGGAGCGGCCCAAGCTCAACCCGGGGCGCCGAGCCGCCGAACAAAAGCCCTTCTGTCCTCCCCTGCCTCCCGCTCCAGCCCGGCATCCGGCTCCGCGTCCGTGGGGAGGGCTCCCGGGGCCGCGCTCCCTGCCCTGCCCCTTCCCCCGGGGTGACCCGCAGCATCCTCTGGCTGCCGCAAAGCATTGTGGGAACATCCCAGCAGCGGGTTGGGGCAGAAGCGGTGGGGGGGGCGGGGGTCCCCCTTACCTTGAAGAAGCCCTTGCAGCCCTCGCAGGTGCGCACGCCGTAGTGCTGGCAGGAGGCGTTGTCCCCGCAGACGGCGCAGCGGCCCTCGCCCGCCCCGGGGCTGCGCGTCTTGGTGGGGGCCAGCACCGGCCCCTCCAGCAGCGGCGAGGTGGGGGCCAGGGGCAGCCCGGTGAAGCCCCCCGGGGAGCCCTGGGCCAGGGCGAAGGTGTCCGTGTCCAGCAGCCGTGGGTCCAGGCGGGGCAAGGGGCCTGGCTGCCCCTTCAGGGTCCCGGGGGTCCCGCTGGGGCTGGGCGCCGGGGGGCTGAGGGTGAAGAAGGGGGGCTGCGACCCACCGCCCTTGGCCGGCTCGGCCCAGGGCCGCCCGCCCTCGTAGTTCGGCGGGGGCGAGTACGCCCCGAAGGAGCCCTCCCAGCCCGGAGCCTGGGGTGGCTGGAAGCCCGGCGTGGCGGGCGAGGGGATGGAGCAGGGGCTGCCGTAACAGTCCGAGCCGCTGGAGGAGAGGGTCTCATCGGGCTGCCCGCCGAAGGTGCCGGGGTAGCAGCCGTACACCTGGAAGTCCTCCAGCTTGAAGGCGGCGGTGGGCTGGCCGCCGGCCGGCAGCTGGTAGAGGAAGGCGTCGAACTCGCCGGCGTAGCCCTCCATGAAGGTGCTGAAGCTGGGTAGGGCGGGGGCGGCTGCCAGGTCCGCTCCGGCCACCTCCATGGGGAAGCGGCCACCCTCGGGGCTCAGCAGTTCGGCCGGGCAGCGCTCGCAGGGGCCGGTGCCCGCCGTGCCGTACTGCGCCTGGATGCAGGGCATCTCTGCGGGGAGAGAGGGGTGTCAGCGGGGACCCCGTGGCCGTGCCCGTCCCCCCTCGGCGCCTCCCGGCCTGGGTGAAGGATGGAGACGAAGCGAGAAGCGAGGGTTTCCCTGGCATCCCCCTCATACCGGAGCCGGACCCCCGGAGCCACTGGCTGCCCAGCGGTGGCCACCGCCATGCCGGGAAAGGTCACGCCGCAGCCAATGGGCGCAAAGGACATTCCCCAAAACGCTGGCTTAGCAAAGCCGCCGAAAGGGAAGGAGGGAGGAATGTGGCTGGTGGATTCCCAAGCCTTGGGGCTGGCTGGGGGAAGCCAGAACCGGGGCTGAACCAAGGCTCGAGGGTCCCTCCACCACCCATTCGGGAGCCTTTTGGAAAAGGAAACGCAGGCAGACCCACCGGCGGCAGCGGGGAGAGGAGCCCACCCCCGCCCCCCGCCCCCCCCCCCCGAACCCTGCAGCACCCCGGCACTGCGGCACGGATCTGGCCTCGCGTAAGGCGTCGTAACAGGAGTCCCGGGTCCAACTGAAAGCCAAGCCAGGAGTGACCCCGGCAGCAAGACGATAATGTAATTCATCTCGCAGACCTTTAAAGGTCACGCCGCGCCTGGCCCCCGGCCGCCGCAGCCCCGGCACGGCACCGCTGCCAGCTCACCCGCCAGCCCCCGGCTTCCCCCGGCCAAGTCCAGGCAGCTTTCACCGGCACCCAGAAAGCCGATACCTACGCAGGGAGCCGGGTTTAAAAATACTCAGCGTGGGTCCAGCGCTGGCACCCATGGGGTGGCACCAGCCCCCAGCCCACTCCCGGTGCCCCCGGTGGGTTTTGTGTCCGTCCGCCGGGGCTGTGGCGGGCTGCGGCGGTGGGTTCAGAGGCGACGGTGACCCCCGCATCGACCTCCCGCTCCCTGCACGCAGCTGGGGGACACGAGGCCACGCTGGGGACACGGCAGTGGGGCACACCGGCTCTGCCGGCAGCAGCTTTCCTCGCCGGCATGCAAATCCTGGCGGCAAATCGCCGGCCGGGCTATGCAAAGCCTCGACCCTTCCCGTGGCCCCGGTGTGGGGTTCGCTGGCAGCGGCGGGCAGCACCCACCGCTGTCCCCGCTGCCTTATTCAAACTCCTCTTGCCCTTGACCGCTCGCTGGCGGCGTTTGGGGTCCCCCCCTGCCATGAACCCGCCGGGGGACCAGGCGCAAATTCCCGCAGCGGCCCCCGCGCTGCCCACGGCCTGGGCAGTAATTGCAGATTCCTCGCCGGGGAGCGCAGGCAGCTGCCCGTGCCCAGGCCCGGAGGCCGCTGCTGCCCGCGCGGGCTGGTGGCAGCCCCTGGCACCGGGCCCTGGGTGGGCGAGAGCAGCCGGCAGCACTGGAGGGGGGGGTTGGGGGGTTGGCAACCCTGCCCACCCTCCTGCCGGCACCTGCTGCCGTGCCTTGCCAAAACGCAGCCGCTGCCAGGCTTGTGTGGGCAGCGGGGGGCTTGCCTGCACAGCGCTGCCTGCACGGCAATGTCCCCGGTGCCACCCGCACCGCCATGTCCCCGGTGCCGCCCGCACAGCACTGCCTGCATGGCAATGTCCCCGGTGCCACCCGCACCGCCATGTCCCCGGTGCCGCCCGCACGGCGCTGCCTGCCTGGCAATGTCCCCGGTGCCACCCGCACCGCCATGTCCCCGGTGCTGCCCACACACTCCTGCCCGCACGGTGCTGCCCGCTCCAGCTCTGCGGCGGCTCTACTCGGGGCTCCCGGGGCGATGCCCGGTTTTGGGGGTGGCTCTGCCCCCCCGCGCCGCCCCCGGGGCCGGGGCTCTCCCTGGCTGCAGCCGGACCCGGTGGGCGGTGGGGTCCCAGGACCGGCTGGGGCAGCCCCGAGAAACGGCTCACGGTCCCGCACGGCTCCTCCCGGAGCCCAGCGTCGGGCTCTCCCCGGGACCCCTTGCTCTGCCGTGCCCCGCCCGGTGCGCCTCACCCCCGGCTCTCTCCGGTGCTACCGGGTATCCCCCCAAGGGCCGGCCCCGCGCGGCGCACACCACCCGGTCCCTTCCACCGGGACGCCGCAAGTCTCCCCGGTACCACCGGGACGCCCGACCCCATGCACTTTGCAGGACGCCCACCGCACTGAGTCCCCGCTGCTCCCGGGACACCCGATCCGGTTCTCCCCGATGCCACCCAGGACACCGGATCCGGTTCTCCCCCTGCTGCTACAGGGACACCAATACGGTTCTCCCCGCTGCCACCCGGGACACCGATACGGTTCTCCCCTCCGGGTCCACCCGGGACACCTGATCCCGTTCTCCCCGCTGGCACCCGGGACACCAGATCCGGTTCTCCCCGCTGCCACCCGGGACACCCGACGCGGTTCCCCTCCGGGTCGACCCAGGTCACCCGATCCCGTTCTCCCCGGTGCCACCCGGGACACCGGACCCGTCTCCCCTCCGGTGCCACCCGGGACACCCGACCCCACGCACTTTGCAGGACGCCCGCCGCTCTGAGTCCCCGGTGCCACCGGGACCCCCGACCCCTCTCCCCTCCCCGTGCGCACACCCCCCATCCCCGGGACATCCCGCCCCCGGTGATCCCCCGCCCGGTCCCCGCTGCCGCCCGTACCCGGCTGCCGGCGCGGCGGTGCTCCGGTTCCCGCTCCGCCACCGCCGCCGCTGCGCGGGCTCCGCCGGGCTCCGGCCCCGCCACTACTTTCTCTTAAGCGCTCGGTGACGCGCGGGGCGGCGCGCGGGCCCGTGACGCACGGCGGCACCGTAGAAGGCGCGGGGGGGCGGTTCCGGCGGGGGCGCGGCCGTGACGCACGCGGGGTTCCATTGACGCAACCGCGGCGCCCGCGCTAAAAATACCCGCGCGGCCCCGGCTAAAAATAGCGCGGGCGCCCCCCGCCTCCCCCACTCCCCCCACCCCTCACCCCGGGGCTCCCGGGGCCGCCGGAGGGGGGGGGGGGGGGGGGGAAGGGGACACGGCAGGAGCGGGGAGGGAGATCCCGGTGTCGGCACTGGGATGAGCGGCGACCCGGGAGGGGCAGGGGCGGCAGCTGGGCCCGGGACTGGTATCCCCCGGTGCCCCCATCCTCGGTGCTCCCATCCCCGGTTCCCCTTCGGTGCCGGTATCCCCGGTGTCCCCTCGCTGCTGGTACCCCGTGCTGACACCCCCCGGTTCCTCCATCCCCGGTGTCCCCTCGATGCTGGAATCTCCGGTGCCGTTAGCCCCGGTGGCCTTTCTGTGCCCCCATCCCCGGTACCCACATCCTCGGTGCCCCCTCGGTGCCGGTATCTCCGGTGCCCTCGTCCCCGGTGCCCTTTCCGTGCCGCTGCCGCCGGTGCCGTTATCCCCGCTGCCCTCTCGGTGCCCCCATCCCCGGTAACCACATCCTCGGTGCCCCCTCGGTGCCGGTATCTCTGGCGCCCTCGTCCCCGGTGCCCTCTCGGTGCCTCCATCCCCGCTACCCATATCCGTGTGCCTCCTCGGTACCGCTATCCCCGGTACCCCCATCCCCGGTGCCCCTCGGTGCCGGTATCTCCGGTGCCCTCGTCCCCGGTGCCCCCTCGGCGCTGCTATCCCCGGTGCCGCTATGCCCAGTGCCCATTCAAGCCGGTATCTTCGGTGCTCAGCGCCCCCGGTGCCGGTACCCCCGGTCTCCTCCCGTTCGGTGCCAGGGTGCGGGGGGGGGGTGACACGACGGACACGGGATGCAGGGTCTCGCCCCCGCCCGGTCCCCGCGGGGAGACCCTGGCCGGGGCGATGGAAAGAACGGCGGCTGCTGGCGGGCGCCCAGCGCCGGGAACACCGCCCGCGGGCTGGAAAGATGAGCTCAGCCCGTGCGGGGCCGGGCCGGGCCGGCGGGAGGGCGAGGGATGGGCGGGGCCCTCCCTGGTACCCCCCTCTCCCCCGGTACCCTCCCGGTACCCCCTCCCAATACCCTCCGGTACCCGCTCCCGAGGGCGAACCGACGTTGTATGTGGATCGGTCCCGCCGTGCCCGGTCTGTGCCCCCCCAAGTTGGCAGCTCCGTTGGTGCCCCTCCGTTAATGCCCCCCCCCCGTTAATTCACCCCAGCGACGCCCTCCCGCAGCGGCAGAGCCCCCCCAGCAGGGCCCCACCGGGGGAGCGGAGTAGCCCTCGGGGCCGGTGCCGCCGTGCCCCGGGAGCCGCAGTCCGCGCTGGGGGTTGCAGTCGGGCACCGGCCCATCCCCGGGGCGTCGGGGCGGCACGGCGGGGCCCGGGGAAGAGCTACCGGGACCCCCGGGGCCGGGACCCCGCCCGGCTTCACGGGACCCCCGCGAGCAGCGGCGAGAGGGGAAGCCCACCGGAGGGGAGCGGGGGGGGGGCCGGCACCGGGAGCCCCGGCGAGGCGCGGGGTACCGGGGGTGAGGGGCCGGGGCCGGGCGCCGCCGCCGGCTCCTCCCGCCGCCCGTTACCTCGCTCCGGCCCCGGCTCCCGCCGCCGCGCGGCCCCGAGCGTCGCCCCCCCCCCAGGCGGGGGCCCCGTGACGTCACACCTGCCCGCTGACGTCCCCGGGATCCCGCGGCATCACCGGGGCCGCCCCTACGGGGATCCCCCCCGAGCTCAGCCGGGACCTGCCGGGGGTCTCCGCACCCCACGGCCGGTATCGGGGCTCAGCCGCGGCAGCAGCCGGTGCCAGCCGCGGGGGTACGGCCAGGAGACCCCGGGACAGGGTCAGGCCGGGGGTCCCGGAGCTGTTGGGGGTCCCGGGGCCGATGGGGGGTCCCAAGGCCCGCGAGATCACTGGCCGCAGCCCCCTCACGCCCCCCGCTCGGTGGCCAAGCCGGTGGCGGCGCTGCCGGCGGCGGGAGGGTGATGCCGGCGGCCCCCGCACCGGGATTAGCTGTACCCCGGGAGAGGCCGCGGAGCCCGGCCGGCTCTGGGGGAGGAAACCCAAGCCCGGTCACCCCGGCAAGGCCACGGGGGTGCGTGGGGGGGAGCCCCGGTTTGCACCGGCACCGGGGTGCCAGATCCACCCCGACTCCCCTGGTGAGGACACGGGGACACGGTGGCCACCAGCCAGCCCTTCCCGCTGGCCCCAGGACCCCTGTGGTTGGGGCTGGGTGGGCATCAGGGGACTGCAGGGTGCCCAGGGGCCCGGTGGGTGTCGGGGGATTGCAGGGTGCCCACGGGCTCGGTGGTGATTGCAGGGTGCCCACAGCCAGGGCTGGCACCCAGCCCCGGGCCTATATTTATCGGTAACGACAGGCTGCTCCGGGGCGTTCCCGGGCCGTACCCCACACCCTCGGCCCCACCGGCACTGCCCAGTTTAGCCGGTGCCACGCGTGACCCCGGTGCCCAGCGCCGGGCACACGCAGCCCCAGGATGGGGCTAAAAAAAGCTCCGTGTGGGGTGGCAGCTGCCACGGGGGGGGTCCCGTGACGGCCGTGATGGGGACGGGGTGCCCCGACCCTGGCAGACGCCGCCAGCCGGGGCTGCGAGAGCGGCCCTGGGAGCCAGACCATAAATGTCCAAGCGCGGAGCCCTCCTGGAACGGGGACAAGGCGGGAGAGCGGCGGGGAGCCGGTGGGGCCCACGCACACGTGTGGGCCCACACGCTTGTGCACACGCAGCCCCGCGTGCCACCTGGTTACCCCCGAAATCTCCAGCAGACCCCCCCTGGGGGGCTGAGCCATGGCCGGACACCCCAGGGCCTGGCTGTGGGGTGTGGGAGCCCAGAGCTGGGGCCCTCTGGGGCTCCCCAAACATGCAATGGCCTTGCCAAGCACAAGCCAGAGGGAAACTGAGGCACAGAGCCTGTGGCAGAGGGCTGGGGGCTCTCAGTGCTTGCATAGAGCACTTGTGCAAGGCCACCCTTATGCAAGGGAATCCTCGTGCAAGGGAATCCCCGTGCACCCCTGGGTGCTTGCTGCAGCAGCTGGGGGAGGGCTTTGCATCCCCCAAGGCCTCTGGGTGCCGCTTTGGTGGGTCTGGGGGGCAATGGGGCAGGGAGCAGGGGGCGACCCTCGTGCCCATCCCGCTCCCCGTGGGCACCCCGGCCCCCGCAGGCGGAAGGCCTCGGGGTGTGACCGGTTTCCCGACGGCTGCCGGAGGAAGCGGGGCAGGAAGGGCCTGGCCGGGGCCCCGCAGCACCGGGATGCGACCCACGGCACCGGGGACTGCGGCGGGTGGGGGGCACGGAGGGTCCCGGGGAGACCACGCAGGGTCCGAGATGACGTCGGTCACCCCAAGGCCTTCCTGCCTGGAGCCCAGCCGGCAGGCGGGATGGCAAAGGAGGCAGCGTGGGGGGCTGAGGGGGGGCTGCAGCCCGGTGGGCTCTGCCGGGGGACACAGCACCCCCCGAGCCGTCCCGTCCCCATCCCCACGGGGCTCTGTCCCCCCCCCCAGTCACAGCCACACGCCGCTGCAAAAAGTCTCTGTATTGGCGAGTGATGAGCGCGCCGGCGCGGTACAAAAGCCCCCAGGGTGGCGGAAGGCAGGACCCCCCTGGCCCCCCCAAACTGGGGGGGGATGCAGACCACCCCTCCCCACCCCGTGCCCCCCAGTGAGGAGAGCACCGATTCCTGAGATGAGCGGTGGTTTCGCGAGCTGCCTCGGGGAGGGTCCCCCTGTCTGTCCCTCGGTGCTGTGACCCCCACGGCCTTGGGGGTGGCCAAGCTGGGACCCCCGGGGCCAACGCCGAGCTCCTTCCAGCGGCCCCCGGGGGCGGGGGGCACGCAGCCCCTTGCAATAAATAAATAAATAGGCCCAGGGGGGCCGGCGGTGGCTAGAGGTGGCTCTCCTCCTCCTCCAGCGCCCGGTTCAGTCCCGGGATGAACTTGAGCAGCCGCTGGCGGAAGCTGCTGTGCCGACCCTTGCGGGGGGCAGCCGCCCCCTCCCCAGGGTCCCCGGCCCGGGCCCAGAGCCGCCCCGCGGCCCCCGGCCCCCCGCCGCACTTGAGGCTGGCGCTACGGGCCAGGGTGGGCCGGGGTCGCGGTGGTGGGGGCGCGGGACCCCCGCTGTCCTCATCCTTGTCCCCATCCTTGTCCCCATCCAGCGAGTCGGCGGAGGCGAAGAGGCAGGTCTGGTAGAGGGAGTCGTCGCTGCCGCTGGCGCGGGGGGAGCCCCCGGGCAGCCCCCCATCACCCTGCAGGCACCAGCGGATCGACTCCAGCGTGTCGTAGATACTGGGGTCCTTGGCCACCACGCCTGGTGGGGGACACAGGGAGGGGTCGGGGCGGGGGGGGGAGGCCGGGGGGTGCCCCACAGTCCCCCTAACACCCCTGACGGCCCCCACTCACCTCGCACCAGCCGCTGCTCCTGCACCATCAGCGAGCGGTACTCCCCCCACTTCTCATAGAGCGTTTGCTGCAGGGAAGGGGAGGTGGGGGGGTGAGGACCCCACGGGGGGTCCCCAACCTCCCCCAGTCACCTCCCTCACCCCCCCCCAGTCACCTTCAGGTACTGCAGCCGGGCCTCCAGCTCAGCCCTCCGGATGGACGTCCCGTAGAGCGTGTCGAGCCTGTGGGGCAGCAGCCGTCAGCGTGGGGGACTGGGGGCCACCCGGGGCCCCCCCTGCAGCCCCCCCAGCTCACCGGAGCATGTTGCCTGAGCTCTTGATGATCTCCACAATCTCACGGTGCCGCACGCCCTCCACATTGAGCCCGTTCACCCCCGTGATCGTGTCCCCTGGAGCAGGGGCAGGGGGAAACGGGGCTCAGGGATGCTGGTCCCCACTGCCGGGGCCCCCTCAGCCCGGCCCCCCCCCCCCCCCGGGCTGTGCTCACCGGCCTTGAGTCCCGCCGCCTCGGCCGGGCTCCCGCCGTGCACCCGGCACACGAAGGTGAACATCTCCACGCTGTTCTTGTCCTGGTGGTGCAGCCCGTAGGTCTGAAACAGGGGTGGGGGGGCTGGTGAGGCGCACAGGGACCCCCAATGCCCAGGGACCCCCTGAATCCCCCCCTTCCCCCTCCCAAGCAGCCACGAGGTAGCAATTGCAGCATTTAATTGCTGCCAGGCGATGGGGGGCAGTGTCCTGGTCCCGGGGCGGGGGTGTCTTGCCGCTGGGGGGTGCACCCCAAGCAGGGCCCCCCCCCCGGCTGCCCCCACTGTCACGGCCAGGGGAGGCTTCGGTAACCAGGCAGCTCTGTCACCGCTAAAAATAACCCCTGGCTCAGAGACAATTTAAAAATACCCTCGATGCAAAGCAAGGTGCTGGCTGGAAGGGTGGGGAGTGAGGCTTGGCACGGCATGGCATGGCATGGCACGGCACGGCACGGCATGGCACGGCACCCACCTGGATCTCAAAGCCGAAGGTCTCTTCTGCCTTCTTCTCCAGCGTCACCACTCTCCTGGGGGACATGGGGATAAGGGACAAGGCAGAGCCCCCGGCAACCCCCACCCTGACTCGCCTGCCGAGACCTTGGCACTTCTCTAATGAAACTCTGCTTTGGGGTTTGGGTTTTCTCTGCGCTGGGCAGGACCCCAAGGACAAGGCCCCCCTCCCTGGGATGAGACCCTCCCGAGTTGGCCTTGGCCAGAGCCCCGCAGCCTGTCCCGTGGGACACAGGCAGGGTCCCCGTAGGGTCCAGGGGTGTCAGGGCCCCCCAAGGAGCTGTGACCCCATCGTTGCTCTCACCCACCCCAGGATCCCCCATAAAATCACCCGCATTTCCAGCCCCCATGGGGTGTCTGGAGCAGAGAGGGGAGCAGTGTCCTGCGGGACGGACCCCAGTCCCGCTCCTGCGTGTCCCCCCTGTCAGCGGGGCCCAGACCCCCGTCCCTACCTGTGCTCCTCCGGGGACTGGCTCGGGGACGCCCACCTGAACCCCGCGCCCTGCGGCAGAGGGAGAGCCATCAGCGGGGGACACCATCCCAGGGTACGTCCTCCTGCCACCCCCTCTGGGGACAGCCGAAACAGGGTGCCCCAGCAGGACAGCACCGAACCCCCGGGGAGCACCGTGCCAAGCCGGCACCGAACCAGCACCCGGGTGCACCCAGCCCCCCCCGGGCTGGCTGGGCATAACGACGCTTTTATCGGTGCTCAAAGCCACCCTCACATCTGCTCCGCGCTCGCCCCACGCTTTGACGTCAGCCCGCGCCGCACCCCACCCCACGCCGCGGTCCGGGGGGGCCCCGGGCACAGAGGGGCCCTGTTGTGGTCACAAAGTCGGGTTTTTTCATGCAAAATCCCCCCCCCCCCGCCCCGGCCCAGACAATGTCCCTGTTGTGGAGGGTGCGGAGGCGTGGGCGGGCGGAGGGACCGGCCGGGCATGGCAGGACCCTCGCCGCGGGGCAGGAGGTGACAGGGCTGTCCCCAAATGCCCCTCCGCGGCCACTGGGTTTTGGCAGCCCCGGCACAGCGCGCCCGGTGTCACCACGAGCTGTGCCTCGAGAGCGGCATGTGACCCGTCTTGGTGGCGGCCAGGTGCCACCAGCCCTGCGGCTGGCCGCCTCGAACGCATCCGCAGGCGTTTTAAGTGAAAAAACACCAGAATCGGGTGCGTTCGCCACAGGGAAAATTTGCTGCCCATCACACACCGGGCCCCCACGTCACCCCAGTGACAGGGAGGGGACGCGGGACACCCCAGCCCCCTCGGGGACGTCTCTGGCAGCGGCCTGGGCCGGGGAGCGGGAGCCAGGCCACCGCACGTGACCGGGCCTGCGCCAGCGCGGCCGCGAGAGCAACTTCTGCTCCGGATGTCGGCTCCGCTCTCGCTTCCCCCCGACACTCAGGAAGCGCCACGGGGCCAGGGGGGGAGCGTCAGGGCGGTGACAGCCCCAGCGCCACCAGAGAGGGGCTTTCCCAGGGGCGCGGTGGCGGATAGTCAAGCGTCCCACCGAACCAGACCCTGGGGTGCTCCGTCCCCCTGCCCTCCCCGTGGGGCAGAGCCCAGGGGCCATGGGGACACGCCTGTCCCAGTGACACGGCCATGTACACTGGGGTGGGGGCCTGTCCCTGCGTCCCAGGGCTTGGGAGGGGGGACACTGGCGCGGGGTCGGGGCACAGGGAATATACTGGGGCAGGACATGGGGAGGAATTGGGACAGGACGTGACGCTTGGGGGACAACACTGGAGCGGGATGGGGACACTGGGAAGATGCTGGGGCAGGATGGGACGAGGGTGGGGAGATGCTGCGGCAGGACAAGAGGCTGGAGGGAGGTTGTCACCAGGGCGGGACCGGGACAGCAGGGCAGGACGGGGACACGGAGAGGGGGGGACAACACTGGGGCAGGACAAGAACTCAGGAGGGGCAGCTCCGCGGGACGCACGCACCAGTAGCCGCGTGGGACAGGGACACGCCGCACCCCCGGTCCCCCCGTCCCCAAACCCCGTTGCCCCGTCGCAGCGCTGGGTCCCCCCCGGCCCCCCCCCCCCCCCTCCCGGTGCACAAAACCGCGGGCACCGGGGGAGGCTCCCCCCGCCCTCCCCGCGCCCGGGGCTGCCGGCAGCCCTACCTTGCGCACCCGGGGCAGGGTGCCGCCGGCCGCCGCCAGTGCCCGGTAGACGTCGGCGGGGCCGGGGCGCTCCGGGGCCGCCGCCGCCGCCGCATCCTCCTCCTTCGGCCGGAGCCGCCGCAGCCGCCGCAGGGTCATGGCCGGGCCGCGCCGCCCCCAGCGCCGCTATATCAGCCCGCGGGGGGCGGGGCCAGCTCCCGACACGCCCCCCCGCTCCGGCGAGAACACGCCCCTTTCTGCCCCTAACCCCGCCCCGTTAGGCTCTAAACCACGCCCGGTGTGGCGCCAGGCCACGCCCACGTGGCGATAAGCCCCGCCCCTCATCGCCCCAGGTTGCAGCGCAGGGACCCCCGAGGGGGTCCAGCAGGGAGGGGCGGGTGGGGTGGGGATGATGCTGGGGGGCAAGAGGGAGCGTGGGGGGCCGGGGGTGCAGGGGAGGGTGCTGCGGGGCGGTGAGGGGTCAGGGGTGGTGGCGCGGGGTGTCAAGGAGGGGCTGCATCGCCCCAGGAACCATCTTGGGGCTGAAAATGGGAGAAACCGGGTGGATTTCCCCAGCGCAGGAGCGATGGGTTTGACGGAGCTGCCGAGCACCCGCAGGACACCCCCCTTGGGGGTTTAACCGCGGGCAGAAGCGGGAGGCAGGGGGCAGCGGGAGCCTCGGGCCGTGCTTCCCGCGTGGAGGATTCAAACCGTTCCTGCCAGGGCTTTGCCCACGCTGAGGACCCGGACACGGAGGACAGAACAATTCCCGGAGGCAGACGCGGTGTCTGCTGCGGACATGGCCTACGGCTCCGGGCAGCCCCTTGCCGTGCTGCACAGGGAGGCAGCAGGAATTTTCCAGCTGGAACGGAGGGTTTTGCCTAGATGTTTATTTAAAATTTGCCAAAAAAAACCCAGTTTGTAACAATCCCGCTGGCGTTACACCCGAGCCACCCGCCCACGGGCTGTCCAGGGGTTACCAGGAGGCAAGCTTGCTCCCAGGGCTGAGCTTCTCCGGCTTTGGAAGTGCTTGGGAAAGGATGGGATTGTGCCCACCACCCATCCCAGGGCACCAAACCACAACCCTTTATCAGGGAGCAAAGAAGAACGTCCCATCCTCTTCCCAAAACCTGGCAGCGCAGGGAATGACTTGGCGGAAGCCATCCCAGACCCCTTTTCCCATCGCCTTTCCTACAAGAGGAATAAAGACAATTTTTGCTCTTAAAAACCCCCAGCACACTCCCCCTGACCCGCTGCCTCGATGGCCAGGAGGGGGTTAGTTCGCCGGGGGCCGCGGCAGGAGCTGCAGACAAAGCTGGAAACCGAGCCCAGATGGCGGCTCCCCCTCCCCACCGACACCATCAGTCTGAGCCCACGGGGGACCCCAGGCCCCGGCGGATTTTCCCCTTGATCCGCTCACAACATGCTCCTTCACGGGAGGCTCTAATTAGGGAGAATTAGTGGGGGCAGTTTGCGCAGCACCTCCGAGCAAACAGGATTTGGTGGGGCCGCCGGGCAGTTGGGACTGAGACTTTATCCTTCTTTGAAGCCGCGGGTCCGTGTGCCGAGAGCCAGGGGGCTGCTCCGGGGAGCTGCCCGCCGTCCCCCCTCCTGCCTCCCATTCCCGTCCCCCGGAGAGGGAGACCCGATTCCAGCTGCTCATCCCCGTGTGGGCTGGGAATCCCACCCTGCCACATCCTCCTCCCACCTCCGCTGCGATCCAGGCACCTCCTGGCAGGCGATGGAAGCTGCACCTCCGCGAAGAAGGGGGGAATATTCGACATGAGGATTTGCCGAGCAGGATTCCCGGGGAGATTACTGCAGCGGCGGGTGAATGAGCCCCCTCAGACACTCCTCTGGGGGCTGGGGGACTCCAAGCTCAGCCAGTCTTCGCTGCTCGGTTCCCACCCCTCTACGCCACGGCTGACCCTTCGCAGCAAACCGCGAGAGACTCCAACACCTCACGTGAATAAAACAAACTTTTAATAATGTACAGCAGAAATCGACAGCCTTGTTTTTATATTAAACAAAAGATTTCCTATATTACATTGTATTTACATTTGCATACTGAAGAGGTAAAGTGTCTAAGTGGCTATTTTACAGTCCATTTCTAATAAAATATACAAAACCAAACAAATAAAAGGGGCAGAGAAGTACCAAGAGATCTGTTCTGAAGCCAGCGTACCACTGATGAACCCCGCGCCACGGACGAGAAGCACGAGCTCCGCACCTCTGCCTCCCCCCTGCACGATTTGCCCTCGAGTATCTGACGCCTCCCTTCCTCGTTCCGAGCTGCGTCGCCGGGCTCTTGTCCTGAACTGTCTGCAGGGTTGCATTTTCTTTTTTTTTTTTTGCCCCACAGCTGCTGCAGCCACCCCTGAGCCGGGCAGCGATCCCTACGTTTGCTACCGGTCAGCGAAGCGAGCCCTGCGCCTCCCCGGCACGGGGTTGCATGAAAAGTGCTGTGTAAATGCTACATAGGCAGCGTTCCCACCTCGGCTCCTCCTCGCTTTTGACCATCTCGCGATGGCATCGCCCCACCCACGAGGCCTCTTCCCCAGTCCTGCTCGTAGGGGACACCCTGTCATCCTGCCCTCACCCCTTCGAACCTCACCGGGTCTGACACCGCGCCGCTGGCTGCTGTTTGGTTTAGCGCTGAGGCAGATGCATGTGTGGCTACAGTTGGAGGGGGTGGGCGAGGGCGTCCGTGCGAGGGGCGCAGCTGATTCAGCGTCCTCGGGCACAGCCTGCGCAGTTCACGGGGACGGGAGACTCGTACTCGGAAGCGAGAGCCCGCGGAGGAGCGCGCGGCAGACGTACCTACCGGCGTGACGGGCTCTCCTACGGCACTTTCCCTCACAGGCGCTACGGCTTCGTCCCCAACCCGCCGGCAGGGGCCAGCGCCAGGTCCCGCGAGAGCAGCTGGAGGGTCCTTGGGGTATCTGTGAAGTGCCCACCACCACCACCTCGGTTTCTAAACGCAGAAGGGTTTGGTTAAGGGACGCACGGTCCCGGAGACACGCGGTGACCTCCGGCTGAGACACGAGTCAGAACAGACGGGGACGGGGAGGGAAGCTGGACGTTCACAAAGCGCACACCCCACGCTGCTCCACCAACCGGCCCCAAGCCCGCCGGCCCTCCCGCCGCAGCGCCGCGCCGCCCGACCGCGGAACTCCCCGGGAGGACGCAAAAAACGGCTCCAAACACGATGCAAGAACCACACTCCTCACTTTACACAAAGTCACAGACAAGAGCGGGAGTCTGGGGAAAAGACGGACACACGGACAGGTACACAGACAGCAAGAACAGAGTGTTTAAAAAAACCAAACAAACAACAACAACAACGTTAACCCCGGTGGCCGGAGCCGAGATGAAACCTCACCTTACAGAGCAGGCGCAAGGTTTGAGTAGAAACAGTTCCAGTGTAAATCGAGCTGTGTGCATTTGGTTGGTGGTGGTTTTTTTTTTTTTTCTTTTTTGCAGTGATTTCTTTACAAACAAACAGGTCAAGAGGTAATAATTATAGATTGTTTTTCTTCTCTTATAAAGAATTAACAATATTAAAAAAAGTTAAAATCCAGACCCTCCCATAAAATAATAATAAAAAAAATAATAATCAAAACCACTCCAGTTAAAAGTTATGGCTTCAGAGTTACACACCGCAGATCCTGGCCTAACCACCAAGCACCCGGCACTTCCCAGGCTACCTTCGGTGCTGCCACCAGCACCCCAGGCTCAGCCCTCAGCTACCTCCGTTCTTCCTGGGCCCACCTGTAGCCAACAGTCCAACCAACTCTACTTCACCCTGATTCGGCATTTAATCAAAAGAAAATTCATGCAGTTCCCCCCACCCCACGAGCTATACACAGCCACTTCCAGATTACGAGATATTTATATATGTATATTAAAAAGAGGGACATCGATTTCCAACCCCACCCCCCGCCGGCAGATGCTGCCGAGCGCTGCTCGGGAGGCGCGGAGCACCCCCAGGCCCGCTGCGGCTCAGGCCCCAGGCTGCCCCGCGCGCCCGGGAGGGTGCCGGGGCGGTGGGCTTGGGAACTGCGCTCCTACGAGGATGGTCTCCCGCGTTTCCCCCCAGGCTGGTCTCCTTCCAGCCGGGCGCAGTGCCTGCTCTAGCTCTGACCTGCATCTCAGCTCCGTGGCATCTCCCCTCGCCCCGGCCCCGGGTCTCTCTTCTCCACCCTACCGAGAACTACAAACCCCAGGGGCTCAAGACAAAAAAAAACCCAAACAACCCCAAACGCCTGGATTCCAGGAGTGAAGTCAGTTCCTCATTTGTTTTGTCTTAAAAAAGGGAGGGGGTGGCAGTGAGGCAACCTGATGGGAAGCCACGGCGCCCATCGGCGAGCCCAGGATCTGGTTTTAAGCAGCCCGTCCAAGCCAGACAATGCTCACTACTCACCAAGGAGAGCACCAGCGCGCACAGCTCAAGCACAGGACACTCGAGATTTGCACATGCACAGAAAGCACGAACAGAGATGAGCCACCCTACGGGCAGACACCGCACGTCTACGGGAGGAGAGGAACAGGCACAGGGGACACGCGCACCTCGCGCATGCATACACCACGGCGCACACCGACAGCCCGTCAGGGTTCTGGGTTTGGACTCAAGAATTTTTCAAGCTTAAGAAAAAAAGGGAAGGAAAAAAAAAAAAAAAAATAAAGAGGGAAACAGTTTCGTGAAGCTGATAAACTGTTCAGGCTCAGCCTCTCAGAAGGGAGCACCATTTGTTTTGCAAATCCTTTTCCTGCATTAACGTGCCAGTCCCTGGAAAAAAAAAAATCCTCAGAGTACGGCAAGAAAACCTTCCCTTTCCCTTCCCACTCCCAGCGCCCAGCACCCGGCCTCGTACACTGCCGACGGGCGCGCGGCACGCGCTGAACTTTACAGGGATTTCCATTAAAGAAACGAGAGTTACAATCATGGCTGAGATCCCTCAGGTTAAGTCCCTCTCAAGTCTTCACGCTGTCAGGAGGTGATCATAAAGGTTTCTGATTGTTTCATACCCAAGCAGGGAAGAGAGCGATTCAACCGGCTCCGTCACCCCACCTAGCAGCCTGTAGGTCACGCTGTCTGGTTGTAGCAGTAGATTGGGCAGAAACACGAGGTAGGCCTCCATCACACGTCTACTCTAGCATGGCAGCTTTTGTGCAGTTTCCTCCTGCTGGGGCTCAGGGCCTAGATTTTCACATCTTCCTGGACACTGAGCTGTGAGAGGGTTTTCTTAATGCGGAGGGCGGTGAGGCGAGCCGCTCCGTTGGCGTACCAGCACTCTCGCATCATCTTTCCCATCACCCGGAGCGCCTAGGCAAGAAACAACGGCAGATGTCAGTGCTCTCCTCGCCCCCAAGTCGGTCTGCTGCTGCCCGGCCGGACACCGATCCAGCCTCCACACCTCCCGAAACCGGAGCTCAGTCTGCAGTCCTTACTCTTTACTCACCTCACCGAGGGGGAACGGGACGGGAAGATGAAAGCAGACCTTACCTCGTAGCTTTGCCACCAGTTGGGGATATTGGGCCGTAATTTCTGATCACATACGACCTTCCGCATCTCCTCGATGGAAGGGTCAGAGGGTACAAGGTCATAGTACGGAAGCTGATACTCCTCATGGATACCTGCAAGGCAGAGAAGGGGAAATGCAAGTCCTGGGAGAACGGCTCGTCGCCCCAGCGCTCGCTGAAGGCAGGCCCACACTGCTTTGGACTGCGTGACTCATTGCCGAGATGCGTCAACACTTTGCAGTTATTTAGAACAGAAATGAAGAATCTGGGATTTGAGTTTACAAGAAAAATTCAGGGAAATAAAATGCAGCTGCCCAAACTGGAACAGAGTCAGCGTGCCGCGGTCAACACCTCCCAGCACAGAGGCAGGGCCGCCGAACCTCGACGGAGCCGAAGGCAGCAGAGCTGTCACACGCACCGCGGGGCTGCGCTCCTGCCCGCAGCCGGACGTGCCAAGACCCTCATTGATACCGACTCGGGGGCAGAAAGTCACCCACCCAACGGGCACCACCTCTTCCTTAAAACCCAGCCAAAGGAACGTCAGCCAGAGCATTAACCCCCACTTCCCCACAAGGGTCAGGTCTGTCCGCTCCCCCCGTGGTGTCCTCCCACAGCCCTGCTCCCCAGGGGCCCTCAAACCTCACAAACACCTGATCTACAGAAACACCAAGGCTGGGGAAGCCAGAGGGGAGCCAAGCCGACGGGCTTTTACCTCCTGCGTTGCACCTTCGAGCAATCTCCCAGTAGACCAGGCCCAGGGCATAGATATCGGCACATTTAAACGAATCGAAATGCTTCATGTTAATGGTTTCATCCAAGACCTCAGGGGCCATGTATCTGCGGAACAGAAAAGGAACAGCGAGTTAATTTTGAGAGGGGATTCTCTGGAAGACAGTAAATGGCGAGTTTTCCCACGTAGCATTTCTCAGCGGACAAAACTCCGCTCTGCACAGCCTTCTCCGGAACAGAACTGGGCCCCGTGGTCTCATAGAGCGGACGAAATAACTCAGGAAGAACAGCAAGTTGGGAAAGAGGTAAAAACGTCCAAAAGCACATCAGGCTCCAGACAGCAGGCCCCAAAAGGCTTCTGAGAGTGCCGAGCTTGTTGTCAAGTATTATACGAGCTCCCTGGTGCTGAGCTTAGGTAGCTGGCCTGCACCGCCCAGCTTGATGGCACCGGCAGACGAAGGTACTGACGTCCCTTCAGCATCAACCTGGGCCCAACGCTGACCCTCTGCGAGACCCTCGGAAACGCCTAAGACAGAGAATTCCACCAGCGCTCAACCGGCAGCCCAGGCAATCGCTAGTCACCGTCCGACGCCTTCTCCTACCGTTTGGTTCCAACCCTTTGGTTTGGCGCGATATCAATCGTATCCGTAACCGAATCGTGCCGGACGGCCAGACCCAGGTCAGCGATGGCACACGTGCCGTTCTTCTTCACCAAGATGTTCTTGGATTTCAAGTCTCTGTGAGCAATCCCAGGCTTTCCTAATAGAGCAAAACAAAAAGCAGCAGGGGTCAAGGTCTGGTGAACTATTAGTCAAACTGGCGCAGAGGCAGCACCGGATTTCAGGGCGTGAGTTAAACTCGCAGCGTTGCGACACATTTTCCTGTTTGGAGACCAGAGCAGCGCCGGCGGCCTGCGGCAGGCGAAGGCTCCGCTTCGCAGGCTCTGCTGGTGCAGTAACACCCAGAGGCCTCAAGAGGGACATAAACTCCACCGTCCCAGGCCGCACACACGCTGATGGGGACGTTAAGGAGTTTATAATTCTGCTGCTGCCTGCGCTACCGTCCCACCCAAACAGCTCTAGGACGGGGATGCGGAACACCGATATAACGCCCAGGAGCTGGGGCAAGGCTAACGCGCTTTGCAGCCAGCCAAAGCAGGCTGTTTCTGGTCAATAGTGACCAGATGAATCCGGGCTGGCTCAGCCGGTGTCTTCTGTCCCACGCATCAACCCCCCTCATCAATTCTGCTTTATTCTCCCCTCGAGAATGCCCGGCGCCGTTTCAAACTTTGCTCTTACCCTGAGTGCCCACAATCTCCATGTGCAGGTGGGCCAGCCCGCTGGCAGCAGACAGGGCGAGCTTGATCATCCCCTCGATAGTCACCGTGTATCGATTCAGGTAGTCAAAGAGCGACCCGTGCTCGTGGTAATCGGAGACAAGCCAGAGCTGAGTCCACGTTCCGTTATCTGGAGCAGGAAAGAGGCTGTGCTCAGACGGGCACCACGCAGGCGCGGCACCCAACCAGCCAGCATCGCGCAGCCCAGCTTTTTGGTACAGAGGAGAGCTGCCGGGCAAGGCTGCAGCTCAACAGCCAACCCGGGGGCAAGTAAGGTAAAGAACTTTGAGGCAAAACACGCCTCGGTAAGGTACCGCTAACGCACCACTGCGTCGCTCAACAACAGCAGTAATTTTACCATCTTTTGGCAAGAAACATTCAAATCGGCAGCTATCTGAAAAGCATGCTGACAGTTCTTTTTAGCTGTTTAATTGTAAATCCAAGTGAAGAAACGCAATTCCCAAGAGCAGACTGCACCGCGCGCTGAAGGCTCTGCTCGCAGGACTGAGGCGCTCTTTACCTTTGTTATCCGCAGCAATAAATCCCAGGATGTTCTCATGTCGCAGCATAACAGTCTGGTAAATTTCTGCTTCCCTAAACCAGGAACGCTCCTCGCGAGACGAGAAGATTTTTACAGCCACGTCACCTCCACGCCACCGGCCACGCCACACTTCCCCGAAGCGGCCTTTGCCAATGATCTCCTGAAGGACGATCGTCCGAGCCACAGTCCGTTGGACAAAAAGGGGCAAACCTAGGGGCAAGAAATCGGAGGAATGAATGCCTGTGGCAGCAAAAGAAACTCCTGAAACCCCGGAGTCTGAGGTAGGGCAGCATCGAACCCAGAAGGCTCTACACTTGGTAACGACCAGCAGCCTAAGCAAGGCCCAAAGCAGCAAACGGTGGCAGCTCCTGCGTAGGACGCAGCACTTGGCTGCCTGGGCAGCATCTGCATATCGCTTTGAAGCAGCTCGCAACCCGCCCGTGCTGAGGCACAGAGCAGCTGGGGAACTTCTGCTCTGCGGCAGATCAAAGTAACTTCAGCCTGAATATGCAAAGAACGGAACCCGATGAAGACAGACGCTGCTAGAAAGCAGAGGACCCCCAGATCCTCTCACGAGAAAGGAGCCCCGACAGAACTGCCACCTCTTACGTAAACCACAGAGCTCACCTGCTGAGAGATCTGAGCACCGAAGAGATCCCAAAACATTTTATATATAGCAAGTGTGGTGCTGAAGGTTTATTCCCTGGTCAAATATCAGGTTGTTACATTCTCTGCCTCTGTGGATTATCCTGCAGTTTTCATCTGCTGCAAAATTCCTATTTTTTTTTTTTTAACCTAACTGCTGTCACAGTTCAAAGTCATGGATAAAACCATGACCTCCCCACCTACTCTGGGGGTGATTTCTTGTAAGCGCTACAGAAGCGAACATCGTCCACTTCAGAGGACCCGAGGATTCTTTGGGATGAAACGGGCTGTACAAATGCAGTACTTGCACACTGTAAAATTTTCAGCTGCTGGGATCTTTTCCCATTTTCCTGCCAGCTTTGACGCAGGTGACATCCTGCAGCCTCCTCTGAAAGCCAACAACCCACAGGTTAGCAGTTGACGTCCTGTTTCCAACCCAAATCCAGTTCCAAGATGCAGCCGTTCGAGTTTCCCTCTCGCAGAAAAGGAGGGAAGCTACCCAAAACCATCCTTACACATCAGCAGCCCAGGAGGAGCTGAACTATCGCTCTTACCTAGCCGAAGCACTGAACACTGACATGGGGCTGTCGCTGCAGCGTCTACTGCACACCCGAATTTAAAACACGCCCTCCACATCGCCCAGAACAGGGCAACCTGAACAGGCTGACGAGGCAACGGCCTCAAGGCCGTGCAAAGCTTTGGCAACCAGGAGCCCAGAACGCTCCATCACAAGCTCTCCTTCGTCATTCCCAGTCACGTCTTACTACCTGAGCCAGAGCCAGAGGTGGAGAGATCGTAGACGAGATCTTGCAAGGTCTTATCCTTCGAAAGGCACATTTCACAAGAGGGGTCTTCCATGTCCAGCCGCTGACGGTTGTGATAGACTCGTTGGTGGTGATGAAAAACAAAGACTACTATGATCATGACAACAAACACAAGGAAGACAGGTCCGGCAATCACCGCCACCAGCTCCACAGGACCCCAGCTCGACGGGGGTTCGTTATCTTTCAGGTGTCCTTGAGAGGAAAGGGAGGAGAAAAACAGACACTTTTAGAAAATTATCACTCCTTCACAAGCGTTCTTTAAGGACTTTCTTCTTGTGTTTTAATTATCCTCTCAGAGCCTGGACAATTTTAGCTTGTTCCAGGATGGTAGAGGACACATCAAATAACAGTGTTAACACGGGACTGATCAATCATCAGGCAGGCAAACTACAGCTAAAACCTCCAAAAGAAGGTGGTGCTTCCATTGTGGGATTAGGGATTATTGGCACTTGCTATTTAAAAGTGGACAGGAGCCTGTTCTGGGCTGGATTTGGTAGAACAGCCTGCATTTTACCTTCCACCTGAACTCTCTGAGTGGGAGAAAAAACACCAGCCAGTAAGGACTCATTTCTCCCTCTTTTCCCTTCTCCCTGTAACAACTAGTGAAGACTCGTACCTGAAAACAACACTTATTTGTCTTTTTGAGACCAGATGAGGCCTCTCCACTGCCCCCAAGGGAAATGGATACTGCAGTCTTCATACAACCCACTAAATAACAGCCCAAAACAGGGAGTAACGAGGTATGAGGAAGCACCACATGCCCTCTGCGTCCCAGGAATGAGAAAGAAGCAGAGGTGTTTCCCACACCCTCACTCAAAGGCAGGGCTGCTTCCTCCTCGCGCATTCAGAGGCCGGGCACCCCTCCACCCCACACGCTTCACCCCGAAGCTGCTGCAACGTTCCCCTACTCGTGGCTCATCACTGCAAGGATCTGCAGTCCTAGAAGGAGAGCCCCCCTCGCTGAGGAAAGGCAGGCTACAGGGCGACTCGGCGCCAGAAAAGGGACCCGAGCTGCGTCCAGGGAGCAGGCGCCGTCCGCAGCCCACTGCAGGCACAGATCACGCCGCAGCAGCTTGCATTTAATGCAGATGAACATCGCTGCTGCTTTCAGGAGCCTGTAGGATACCAGCAGCAGGGCCGATAAGGTGAGACGAGTCTCAGCGTACAGAGCTACTGAGCGCAGGTGGGACAAAAAACCCCAAACTTCGGAAGCTTCTCCTACCCTAAAGTATAACACCGTCATCTGACGACATTTTGTCGGCCACGGGGGAGTTCAAGCAACTTCACATTTTAATTTGAAGTAGTTTGTTATTATTTCCACTTTACAAATCAAGGCAATAAACCTAGTGCTCAAGTTCACACAGCAACCTAAGGGAAGAAGTGAAAACAGGGCTGAGACCTCCTTATTCCCAATCCCAAACAGACAGCTTCTCTCCTCCCCACTTCAAACAGACCATTTATTCAGCTCTCTACTCACCACTGGGAACCATTAAGTCAATTTTGTTGCAAAAATCAGAGTAGCAGCAGTGAGTATTGCGCAGATCTTCTGAACTCAGACAATAGAAGGGTTTCCCAGCAGGAATCAATTTTGCTTCAGGAATGCAGGTCCGAACGTGATGTTTAACACCATCCAGGTTGAAGACCGAGACCATGCACGCGCCGTCCGTTTCACAGGTGGAGTTTGCTTGTTTGCAGTCAGAGCACAAACACGTCAAAGCTGCAGAAATCAAACCAAGACCGCCTCCTTAAAACCCACCAGAGACCAAACGCTCAGACAAGAGAAAACTTTCCCCTTTAAATTGCCCATTTCAGAGGGAACGGCCCATTCTGAGCCTCAGGAAGCAGCGGCTTTAGGAACAGAACAAGTCACACTCGGCACTTCAGACCCGCAAGAACCCGATTTAAGCACAAAACACAATGTGGAAGCAGAGGAGCCTTTCCAGAAGATGACTGTCCAGACAGCTCTTCTTCCTGCCCCTGTCGCAGCCACTAACTGCGATGACCCAAGTCACCCCCTGCAAACCAGGCAAGATTTTACGGAGATCCACTCCCAACGCAACCTGGGGTCAGAATGTAAACTGAAAACAATCCCTTGTTTTCAGACAGACTTGTCTTCACCCAAACTCGCCGTCCAGGCTTCCTCGGCGACGCCAAAGACGAGCTGCCCACTGTGGGGTAGCGAGGGACGACCGCCCCAGCTCCCGGGGCACAACAAGCAGTGGGCAGATGCCAAAACAAAACCAATTCAAACCAACTCCACAAGCCAAGTGCTCTACATCCAACTAGATCAGTCACTCACTTAGTAACTGCTTTCCTGATCAGAGACACTACCTTGGGTCAAATAAATTCCTGGCTTTTTGCCTGCTCTCCACGAATATTATTTGGGTAAAGAGTGGAGAAGAAACTCCAAGGCAGATTCCCACATTTTTCTGCCTCCCAGCTGTCACTGTGCTTTTCTCAAGCTGCTTGAAAAACTGTAAGCAAATCCCCAGGCATCGCCATCCTTGGGAACAAAGAGCAAATACAACAATGTCAAGAAGAAGGGTGGGGCTTGTTTAGCAGCACGCAGTATTTTCTTCAGCTTTCATCAGATCTTTCAGCCTCCCCGGAGGGATTCAGAAACATGTACTTACCCGCTGCAGAAATGGTCTTTCAGGTAGAGAGAGTCTGAATTCGTGTTTTAAAAGATACAAGCGCCACAGTGAGCGCTCCCCAGTCTGACAGCTAAACCCTCTACCTCCGCTTGGACCCGCTCGGTCTGAAGACACACACCAAAGTCACTGTTGACACTCGTGAGTGTGAGCCACCGTCCCGTGGGGCAAGGGGAACGCCGAGCTCTCAGCCACACCATCTCTGGCAACCGGCAGGTTTAAGGAGCATCAGCACTGAAGGATATTCAGGGCACGGGAAGAGCCTCCTGCTCCCAGCGCACAGTCCAAAGCACGGTGGAGAGTTACGCTGCTGGGGGCACGTTACCTCGAGCGTAAGGAAAAACAAGCGGGTCCTGATCAGCTTCAGGGTTGGTTTAGGAGGAAGACACCCATTATCCCTTATCGCCAGAGTCCTCGGTAAATCGGTTAGGCTAATGGTATTACTATTCACTTAATTCTCTCCGGACACTGCTCCTCACTTCCGAGCTGTTGTTGTGAGCCGCGTAACAGCTCCAAGGGGGGCTGCAGCGTTTCAGACAGGCTACATGCAGACCAAGAGATCCAAAACTGCAGAAGCAGTAAACAGCCAGTAAAACCCATACGAGCTGTTCAGCCTTTAAAACGCATCACGAGCAAGTGTAGCTCAGTCCCATGTTCTTAGCACAGGCCAAGGAAAAGGGACATAGAAAAGAAAATGGACAGGGAAGACCCTGAGACTGGACCGTATCGAGAAGGGTGGAGAGCACCGTACCCAGGGGTTACACAGCTTTTAAGGAGAAACTTTATAATGAAAGGAAAAAAGTCCACTAATGTTCAAAGAGCTCCGTGTACACCATTTCCCAGTGGTCAGCAGAGCACAGAAAAGACAATTCTGAAAAATACGCACATTTGGGAGAACGAAGGTTGGTTACAATGGAGATTTTATGAAAACATGAGACAGGAAAGAGCAGCCAGGGCACATTCCTACCTTCAAGTACACTTAAAAGGAAAGAGTGTTTTAAAGCATCTCCTTTATTACTTTATCAAAAACTCAAGCTACAAATTAAAACATCTAAACCACATGTTTCACCATGTAGGTTCTTTTCCACTTGAGATACAGTAAAACTGCACCGTCTTCCTGCTAGACTCATTTTTAGAGGTCTCAAACCCAAGATTTAGGCTATGGCAGTTTTGCTTCCAGAAGCTCAGAAGTAAACAAAACACTTCAACGCACCAATAAAACTGGTTTTGTAAACTCCTTATTGAAGTATCTGGCCTGAAACTAAGCCTCCCTTTGACAAGGAAAGCAGAGGAGCTGGCTGTATCTGCTCAGCTTCATCTGTAGAACTTAAAAAAAAAAAAAGAAAAAAAGAAAAAAAAAAAGAAATCAGTTTACCTGGTTACAATACCAGAGCCCCAGCGCCCAGGGACAGAGTAAGAAGATCCTTATCTGCTCTGCACAGAGCAGAAGTTTCCTGCTGAGGAGGGGCATGCCCCACAGAGCACGGCCTCATCTCACCTCGTGGCTGCCGCTGCCGCTTCGAGACAACTTCTCTTTTTAACATCAGTTCTTACATTTGCACCTCAAACCCCCCGACAGTAGGACGAGCAGCAGGAACAAAGAAAACCAAGCCTTCAGCACACGTGTGCCCTTCTCTACGTCTTCCATGAGACACCCTCAAGGGGCTTTCCAGGTATTCCTGTTCGTAACCTCTAGGCTGCAGGCAGGCACCCTCAAATTTTAGGAAAGATGGTCCGATCCCTGGGCAGAAGCTGAAGCCCAGCTCCAGCCTCCCTCACGCAGCCGGGAGTTGACTGTCTTCATTTTTATCATGAAAAAGCCCAGGATATGTGTCTGCCACTGCTGCAGCCGTATCCTCCCTAAGCATCACCCACCGCCGGCGGCGAGAAGGGCCCCATTCCCGCGGGCAGGGCTGTGCCGGGGAGGAAAGGTCTGTCTGCACCGGGGCTCGCCGGGAACCAGGGAGCTTCCGGCAGAGAGGAGAATTACAGGGCAACCCGCGTGGGTCCAGCATTTCAAGTCTGATTAACCAGAAGGGAAAAAACTCTCCTCCTATCAGTAACAGCAGAAAGGCAGGAAAAAGCGACTGTTGTTGCCCCTTGGGTGGGGGGCAGAAAATGGACAGGTACGCCGAGCCCCACGCCAGGCATCTCTCGGTGCTCCTGAGAGCAGCCGGGGACGCCTGGGCGAAGCAAAAGGAGACAGGAGCGCATAAAAGCACTTTTCATGCCAACAGCATTCTTTTTATTCGGGAAGAAAAGCTCCTATTGAGCAAAACATATAATCTCCTTAATAAAAGAAACTGACTGGGCTGAAGAAAATAGATGGGGCAAAGGAAAACAAAAGAGCAGTTCACGCAGCAGCCAGGGCAGCGAGTTCCCCTCTCGCAGAACGCCTGGGGATGAGTCGGCATGAAAGGTGCTACAGAAGTTGGCAGCAGAGCCTGCTCTATCTGCTCAGCACACTTGCTGACATTCTGCTCAGAGACAAACCCAACCCTTTAAAGAAGCTGTTTAAACAAGCCTAACATTAAGCTGCAGCTCCTCGGAACGAAAGCTTTGTTCTCTCTCTCTCAGATGGATCAGGTTGGGGTTTATGCCGAAGCAAACCTGCGATTTCATCCAAGGCGGAGCGCGGCCGGTCGTGACATCAACCGCAGGAGCGAGCCAGCCCGGTGCCGGCCTCCCCGCTCTGCCTAAAAACCAGCGCGGGCACTCGGCACTGCCAAAAGACCAGCTCTCCTCCATCCTCGCCTAACGCAGCCCAGGGCCGGGCCGCTGGGCCAGGTGCTCCTTCGGGTGACCACCCCGAGCCCAAGGGTGGCTTCTGCTCCCCGCGAGGGTGACGGCTCGCGGGCGGCAGCAGGACTGCTCCCGGCAGGAGCTGGGGGCACGGAGGTGTTGGTGTCCCTCTGCACCAACCGCAGCAGAGAGGAAAACAAGCAAAGGGCCTCTGGTACCAAATTTCCCCATTAAAGGTAACGAGTATTTACAAAACGAAGCCAAACAAACACGTGGGGGTCTGTGGATTAGAGCTCGAGGCTCCAGGGAGACTAAAATATTAAGCTCTGACAGCCAAAGAACACTTCCCTTTTTTCCCCAGCAACTATCTAAGCTCATTTTGCACATATTTATTCTCGCGCAGGACTGCATGTGTCAAGATGTCTATGCAGCTAGACAGGGGAAAGTTTCACAGCAAAATCTAATGTAATGGTGTTAACCACCTTTTGGAATACATTTCCCAAAACCTCCTGAAGCTGTGCTATGCAAGATGGCATTTTCTCAGGGCTAAACACTGCCTGATCAAGATGTATTAAGATAATTAACCTGAAGATGATCATCGGTAAAATTGCCAATAACCACCCACGTATTTACCAGATAAACAGATTTTTGCAGAGATTGTAAGCTGCTGTTCTTTTTCAACAGTTTGAATCGAGGCTGGAAGAACAATGACTCCCCTGACTGCTGAGCCTTTACACAGCTCTGGAACAGGAGCTGCAATTTATTACGTCTCTGTACAGCACCTAACTTAATGAGGCCCAATCTGGTAGTGATGTTTTAATGCTGCAGCAGCATAATGTTAGCGAGAGAAATGGAAAACAATTGGGTTTGTACCTCTGCTGTTTCTTCAGATGCTATAATGAAGAGGGACATGTGTAAACACGCTTGGAAGAAAGAAATACCTTTCAGTGTTTCGCTATATGCTGTGCTGAAATAAAGAAAGAATAACCTTTATCACAGAGTGCTTTGCCCAAGAGCAGGTTAGGAATAAAATCCATTTCCTTGCAGCATGGGAGCAGAGATCTGTTCCGCAAGTCCCTTCACGCTCCTCTTTCAGCCATCCGACCTCAAGACACTCAAAACCATCTGATGAAGACTTTAAAAACAAAGACCTACTTTCCATTACATTCACCTCAAGTCTGCTGCTGCCTGGGGTCAACAGCCGGGGTCCCTACATCCCCATCTAGGATATATCCGAGTCCAAAACGCCCCCCTTGTATAGCACACCAGTACCTTCTCTAAGCCCCACGTCAGCTCACCTACACCCACCGCCTCCAAAATCAAGTGCAAGGCCAGTTCTGGATGCTCACACCGCCCCTGTTGCCTTACAAAGGAGCTGAAGGCAGGAGCACAGATTTGCCCTTCCGCAGGGGACAATGCCACCACCTCGAGTATTTTTCCTACATCTCGCTGCCCCATCGACTTCTCCTCCTCCTCCTCCTGGATCTCAACATCTCCTTTGCTCCTCGCTGGTGCTTATGAAATCTACTGACCCCCCTGCTGCTAAATGAAACAGAGTTAAAATTAGCTGCAAAGCACTACGAAAAAAGCACTTTCACGCAAGTCATCCAGAAACTAAAAATTATACCAGGATATTTAAAGTTGGAAACAAGAGTCCCGACTTTTTCAAGCTGGCTGCAGTCCCCTGGCACGGGCTGAACCTGACATGAACACACCATGGCTGACTAGAAAACATACACTAAATGGAAAAAAGAAAAAAAAAGGCAGGAAGAACATGCTGTCACCTTTAAAGTGAAGAACTTTCCCTGCGTCTACTCAAGTAGTGCAAAAGGAGAGCTTCTGAATGAATTTTAAATAAGTGAATTGACAGGAGTCTCATCATTAACAGGTTAATTAGAAGAAGCCTTGACATTTCTGCTGCTGTTGTTCTTCAACTCAGGAAAACAAACGTATGGCTCCAAACTCCCTCTCCAGGCTCTGGTCTGACACCTATTTTGTGTTTTAACTTGTTAGGAAACCAGTTTAGGAGCCAGCCCTACCATACCATACCAGTACTGTGGCAGAAAGTCCTGCAAACCAGCCGCGTGGCAAGGCAGCTGCACAGGTCATCAGGGAAGGCTTTCAAGACTTAAAACCTGGTGCTGTGTTTTCTCAGGCCACTGGCACATGCTTTTCAGAGCCTAAATAACGCGTTGTTTAATGCGCCGTCTATATTCCGACACCCAGCAGTCCCCAGGTTATTTCCAAGAGGGCAGCCAGCGCTAGAAAACCAAGCCTTGTCGAGGGGCTTTAATGTGCAGCAAAGTCTGCTTTTTGACTAAAAAAAATAAAAAATGGGTCCACAATCAATAAGAAGGGAGGCTGGAAAGCCAGTGGCTTAAATAATGAGGACAAGAAGGGTGCTCCCACCCCATCCCAGTGCTCATGCACCAGGGTCTGACTCTACAAGCTCAGCACCAGCGACTGTTTCCTCCCCGTGGCACCATCGCAGCTTTCTCCGAGACGAGCGATTCCTCCTCGGTCTGCTCAGACAACCACGCTGGCTGTGCGGTGGTGAACATATTTCCACTGGTCAACACCCAGTGAACTTTGCTCGCTGTTAAGAGAATTGACGTTTTACTTCACTCCTTTCGCAACAGCAATTTCCGGAGCATCCACTACTGGCAGCGGCCGGCGTACCCAGGGAAAAAAAAATCCGAGCTGTCTGGCCAAGGAGCTGAAGGAGTTCAAGAATGCTTGTTGGACACTGTTTTTAATTTCCAGTTAGAGAAGTCTTTCTTGGAAAGTTGTAAGATGTAACTTATGGACCGCGCGGAGTTTGCCTGATTTAACCGGGTAAATATTTTAAGCAGGTGTTAATAATAAAATCTGCTGGCCCAAGATTGCTCCCCACGGGATTCTTTTGCTGTATTTCACGCACGCAAACAAAGCCTACCTACAACCACTCTGTAACCATCGCTGCAGAGGCACCTTTTTTCTCCCCCCCCCTTTTCCTTTTTTTTAAAGGAAGGAGAGCGGGGGGGTGTTTTCTACTCTGTTTACCGACGCACACAGAGGTTCACAGCTCGCAAGCACTGCAGAAATTAGGATGTTTTTCCAACCTACCCTGAAATAAGCAGCTGTTAAGATCTCTTGTAGAAAGCACAACAGTAAGGGCAGCCCTGGCTGGCTGAGGAGGCACGCTGAGCGCGCATCATGGCTGCTCAAGCAGCAAACAATTCCCAGGGTTAGGGTCCCCGCGCCCTGCCGCCCTGCACCCTCTGAGCCCCTGAAGCCAGGCTGGGCTCACACCTTTCACCGGGCAGCAGGAACAAAAACCCCGGCACATACCGAGAGGAAACAATAGCCAACCATCCAGAGCCCCGCATCAAAGGCACTGATAGTCGGCGGAGTTTCCAGGAGATACTACTGTCAATTGGCCCTTTCCTGTTTATTTTTTTCCCCTTAATTTACACCAGCTGTATACAAAATGCAAAGTGAAAGTCTGAGAGCAGACATGCGACAAGTCTCATTTGGTCCTGCTCCGCCACTTATCACAGAAAAGCTGGAACACTTTCCTAAGGCTGGATTTTACTTTAGGTTAAAACAAAGCACAGCCACTCTCCCCTAAAGTACATCTGTATTACCAGCTTCAACAGGACTTGTAAATACACCCCTAACCTACTGCCCCAGTGGGGTTTAAAGCCATTTTCTGCAGCTAACAAGTCCAGATCTGCACACACAAAGTTATTGCCTTCTGACAGGCGGCTGGTAATACATAACACGAATGGCGAGAGGATTGGGGAGGAGAAAAATGTTTCGGTGCGGTTCCTGTCGGAACAGGTACCTGCGTTACACAAGCAGCGATTGCCCCCGATAGCCACAGAGAGACGGACTGTGCTGCAAAGCCTGAGCTGCTGGCGAGGCCACCACCACGGGCCCGTCCTCTGTCCCTGCTAACAGATGCTCAGAGATTCTTCGGGCCCATCCAGCTCTGGGGAAAAGGGCCAACCTCTTCAAAAGCGCGGAGCTGATAGCCCTCACTCCTCGTCCAGCAGCAGTTGCACCCCCCCAGGTAAAGAAAAAGGATTGCCACAGAACAAACAACCGAAACAAAGAGTTTTCCCTCACTCACCACCCTCCAAACAAATATTTACAGTTGTTACAATCCAGAGGCACAGGGTTTTAGAAAGGTTTCTTTGAAAAAAAAACAACCCAAACAACCAACCACAGATTCCAAGAGGCTACATATTAAGCGCACACTGCAATCTCTGGCGCACGGGGGGCTGCCAAAGCCCCCCCTCGGCTGGGTCAACAGGCCGATGCGATGAGGCCACAAACTCCCGAGGTCCGACCGAGGCTCTGCAGCAACATGGTGGCACTTCCCACCCCGGGGCTGATCCACCCTCCCAGCGCCTGCCCCACACCAAGCCCCTGCTTCCTGGGGCTGCCAAACACCCCCCGTGACCCGTGTGCCCGGGCCCCCACCACACACAGACCCCCCAGTTCTTCCTCTCTCTGGGAAAAGCCCGTGAATTCCAGTTTCCTTCGTTATCTCCTCAAGACAGGCCGGAAGACCCACAGGTCCCTTCCCAGCCAAAGCCAAGGCGAGCATATGCCTCCTCGGAGCATCCCCCGGCACCGCAGGGCTCCCCACTCTCCAGCCCCCGTCCCCAATTGCTGCTGCCCATCCAGACACGCAGCCATCCCCTCTGTGGAGGGTACGGTCCCCCCAAACCAGCGCAAGGTCCCCTTCACACCACACAGCCCAGCAAGTGCCCCCCTGCAAGCCCCCCGCCCCCGCCAGGCTGGACCGCCGCCCTGGGGGCTCGGTGCTGCCCAACGCACCGGCGGCCCCAACCCTACACGAAGTCCTTGATGATTCCACAGACCCTCCCGTACCTCCCAGGACGCCCCCACTCCATGGATCCCCCCCTCTTCCTTCTCCCCACCCTCAAACACCCACCTCTGGTCCCCCAGGGCCCACCCTGCCCACAGTCTCCCCTAGGGCCGCCTGCTCGCACCCCCTCAACCCCCTCAGCGGCCTCCCCGTAGCCGAGAGGAAACCTCCAGGCCCACAAACCCTCTCGCACCCCCTTCCCCCCCCGCCCGACGCCCCCTGAAATGTCACCCCCGGCCTCAACCCCCGCCCCACAGCCCCCCCCCAGGCCGTCAAAACCCCCAGGCCTGGCCTCGCCCCTGGCCCCCCGCTCCCCTCAGCCCCCCGCATCGCCTCCCCGCCTCGGTTCTCCTCATCGATCCCCGCTTCCCCTCACGATTCCCCCCACCGTGCCCCTCAGCATCATCCCCCCCACCCACCCCCCCCCGGTTCCCCTCACGGCGCCGGGCGGGGGCGGGGCGGCACGCCGCCATGTTGTGCCCGGTGCGGGCCGGGCCCGGGGGCCGCCACTCACCGCGGGCCCCGCCGAGCGCCCCGGCCAGGAGCAGGGCGAGCAGGGCAGCGGCGGCGGCAGCGGGCAGCGGCGGGGGTCGGCGGGCGCGGGGCGGCGGCGGCGGCAGCGGCGGGGCGGCCATGGCGAGCGCCGCGGCCTCGGTGCCGAGCGGCCGCCAGCGCCTGCGGGAGGGGCGAGCGCCGGCGCGCGGCCTGGGGGCGGGGCCAGCCTTAAAGGGGGCGGCCCGCGCCGCGCGCCTTAAAGGGGCAGGTGCGGCAAGAGCGGGGCAAGCGTGCAAGGGTGTGCGTGCAAGCATGCGTGACTTGTGTGTGCATGCAGCTGTGCACGTGTGCGTATGCGTGCGGGGGGGGTGTGTGTGTGTGTGGGTGTGCAGGTGTGTGCGCAGCGCGCCCTCCTGCAGCGTGTTGCGGGGGTGCAGGGGGTGCACCGTGTGCGTGTGCACGGTGTGCGTGTGCACGCAGCGTGCGTGTGCAGTGCGCACGGTGTGTGTGCAGTGTCAGGGGGCAGCGTGCAGGCAGCTGCAGGCAGTGCAGGCAGGGGGTTGTGAGCCACAGGCCTGGGGCAGCTGGTGCATGGTGGGGACTGAGCCATGCCCGGGCAGGGCACCCCAGACCCCGGGCAGGGCACCCCAGACCCCGGGCTGAGCACCCCAGACCCCGGGCAGGGCACCCCAGACCCCAGGCAGGGCACCCCAGACCCTGGGCATAGCGCCCCTATACCTCTCACCCCAGCGCCAGCCCTGCCCAAGGCCAGCAGCTGCCTTTTGCTGACCAGTTTCTCCCAGTTCCCAACTGGGAGCAGGGCACAAGGGCAGGACAAGACGAGGCCAGGGTGGCTGCAGGGTTGTGCAGGGGCCAAACCCCCCTGACATCTGTGCTCTCCCAAACCAGCTCCCCTTTCATCCTGGGGGGCTTCGCCCTCACCCCTGGACCATGATCAGTGAAGCCCCCAAGAAGCGGGAGGACCAGCAGCCGCAGCCCCCCCAGTGCAGCCCCAGCCCCTCGCGGGCACAGGGAAAGGGTTGGCACGAGCCTGGATGAGGTTTATTACGGGATCCGGCGGTGCCGGAGCGATATGTGGCAGCTACACGGTGTCGAAGCAATAAATTAAGCCATGCGGAAGCACCAGACCGCGGGGTCCCATCCTGCAGCATCCCCCGGTGCCCAGTGGGGGGAGGTTTAGCGGGTGTTAAGCGATAAAATAGCTTTACACTTTATTAAATATATTAAATCTTAATAATTAAATAATTATGGAGCAAAGCTGGTTCTGCTGAACATCCCGGTCCTGTCCGAACAGCCCTGAACGTGGGGTGGTTTTGGGGATGGCGGCGAGAGGTGCGGGCTGGAGCCGGCTGCAGGGTGCACCAAAACACACCAGAAAACACCAAAATGTTGGCAAAGACCAAAAGGGCTCGGAAAGGGGGACTGCCGGCTGCTCCTCAGAGAAGGATCAGGCCACCACGGCTGCAGGAGCTCCTGTCTCGGTGGGTCCCTGCGGCACAGGGGACGCTCAGGTCCTGCTCGGTGCTGACAGCTCCTCATCCTGGGGAGCCCCAAGAGCTCTCGGGGTGCAGATCCAGCCCGGCCAGGGGAACGTTGCCCCCTGGACCATCCTTTCCCAGCGAAATCCAGACCTCCTTCGGCAAGAGGCGCGCCGGGCACCGCAGCCCTGCCGGGGAATTCCTGCTGCCGCCGCCGAGCCCGCGGCATCCCCGCTGCCAACGCGCCGGGCAGGCAGGTTTGGGCAGCACCCGCTGCCTGCGTGCCGCGCTGGGTGCCAGCGATGGGGCGGGTGCCCGGCTGGGCTCGGGGGGCTGTGGCAGGGGATGGTGCTGGCTCCGGCGCCTGCTCGCCCCTTGGCTGTGGCATCTGGTCGTCGGGAGGCTCGGGGTGGGCCCAGGCGCCCGCTGCCATCCCCGCCGGGCAGGCGAGACGGGCCGGCGTCGGATGACGGGTCTGGGGGGTATTTTTATAACCAGGCTGGAAGATTCCTCCCTCGCTTTTTTTTTTTTTTCTTCCTATTTTTTCCTCCTTGCAAATTAAAAAGTCTCCACGGAAGGGTGGGGAAACGTGGGGGCTGCGAGCGAATCCCCCTTGGTGACTGGGGCCGATCCTGGCGTTGGCTTCGCCACCATCCCCGGTGCAGCCTGCGAGTGGCTCCGGCACGTGCCTAGCGCTCACTGCTCCGGCTTGGGCTTTTCCAGGGAATTGTTCAGCTTCTTCAGCGTCTTTTTAATCCGTAGGGCGGTGAGGCGGGCCGAGGGGCTCTGGTACCAGCACTCCTTCATGATCTTCGCCAGCGCCGACAAAACCTGGGGGGAGGCGCAAAAAGAGGGGAAAATTGAAGGGTTTCATGGGGAGCAAAGGTCCTGCTCGGGGTGGGACGGTGGGACTCACCGAGTCGGAGAAGAGGCGGTTGGGGACCACGGGGGTCTGCTGGTCGATGCACACCACCTTCTTCATGTCCTCGAAGCTGGGGTCACTGGGGACGGCGTCGAAGAAGGGCGGCCGGTACTCCTCCACGATGCCTGCGGGTATGGGGGTGGCGTGAGGGTGGCAGAGGGCTGCGGGGTTCACCCCCCCACCCTGCGCATCACAGGGTGCCTGGGGTGGCTGGCAGGACCGACCTACCCCCTGCCTTGGGGGGCACGTAGGAATTGCCGGTGCGATTTGCCCCGGCGCGCCACGGCGGTGCTGCCCGCAGGGTGCCCGGCTCCAGCCCTGGCTGCCCCGTGGAACCTCACCGGGCCGGCACAGGGAGGCTGGGGCTCTGGCAACGCTGGGGGCTCCAGCACCAGCTCCAGTGCTGGCAATAGTCCAGCACCAGCTCTACCACGAACAACAGCTCCAGCACCAGCTTGAGCATCAACCAGAGCTCCAGCATCAACCACAGCTCCAGCACCAGCTCTACCACGAACAACAGCTCCAGCACCAGCTCCACCATCAACCACAGCTCCAGCACCAGCTCTACCACGAACAACAGCTCCAGCACCAGCTCCAGCATCAACCACAGCTCCAGCACCAGCTCAAGCATCAACCACAGCTCCAGCACCAGCTCTAACTCCGCCACCAGCTGCCGGCACCGATGCCACCTCGCAGCCCTGCACCTCCGTCCGGCAGCCCCATGGCGAGCCCGCCAGCTGGCCCAGCTAATCTCCACTTAGAGCCTCCATATGTCTGTGTGTCCGCGGGTTTTAACCCCTCTTGGGCCTCCGCAAGCTCCCTGCACCCCAGGGGGTGGCTCCCAAATCTTGGGGTCCCCTGGAGCCCTCATCCCTGATGCCCTGGGGCCACGCAGGGGCTGCAGAGCCCGTCTTGGAGGGCGAGGGTGCCTGGAAGGGTTAAACCCAGCCGGCTGAAGGTCATCCCCTGCACATGGCTTTGGTAATTCGGAGTAAATGTTTAATCTGAAGGAGCCCCGGGGCAGTAAATGAGATTATCCCGGCCAGACTGCGCCTGGGGGGACCTCCTGCCTCACCCGCCAGTGCCCACCATTTAATTAATGCTTCTAATGGACTTTGCTGATGATGAGCGGCCGGGCAGCCCTGAGGAGGCTTCTCCACAGCATGGGGGGACCCTGTCCTGTCCCTGTCCCCCCAAGTCAAGCCCTGCCGGCCGGAGGTCCCGGCCATGGCCAGCTTCCAGGCAGCGCTCGACGCTGCTTGTTTTCTAATCAGTGCTGAACAAACAAAGCGCTGATTGAGTCTAATGGGCCCTTTAATCAGGGAGCCGGGTGCTGACACTAGATTACAGTGTTTATAATTTACAGCTAATCTTCTGGGCGAAGGGAAAGGAAACAAAAAACAAAAAAAAAAAAAAAAAAAAGGCAACAAAAAGGAGGGAAGGAGGGAGCGAGCGCGGAGCCTCGCCGGGAGCGCGGCAGCCGGCCGGGAGCCGCTCACCGTTCACCACCGTCCGCCGGGTGATCTCCCAGAGCACCAGGCCGTACGCCCAGATGTCCGTCTTCTTGTAGGACTCGAAGCAGTCGGTGCGGATCTGCTCGCTGAGGACCTCGGGGGCCATGTAGCGCTTGGTGCCCACCCGGGGGTTGTTGCCGATGTCCAGGTAGTCGCTGCCCTGGGAGTGCATGACGGCCAGCCCTGGAGGGATGCCGGCCCTGGTCAGGGCCGTGCTGGTGTTGCATCCCCAGGATGCTGCATCCCTGGGGTCCCACATCCCTGGGGTCCCACATCCCTGGGGTCCCACATCCCTGGGGCGCTGCATCCCCGGGGTCCCACATTCCTGGAGCACTGCATCCCTGTGGTTCCACAGCCCTGGGGTCCCACATCCCTGGGGTCCCACATCCCTGGGGCACTGCATCCCCGGGGTCCCACATTCCTGGAGCACTGCATCCCTGTGGTTCCACAGCCCTGGGGTCCCACATCCCTGGGGTCCCACATCCCTGGGGCACTGCATCCCCGGGGTCCCACATTCCTGGAGCACTGCATCCCTGTGGTTCCACAGCCCTGGGGTCCCACATCCCTGGGGTCCCACATCCCTGGGGCACTGCATCCCCGGGGTCCCACATTCCTGGAGCACTGCATCCCTGTGGTTCCACAGCCCTGGGGTCCCACATCCCTGGGGTCCCACATCCCTGGGGCACTGCATCCCCGGGGTCCCACATTCCTGGAGCACTGCATCCATGGGGTACCGCATCCCTGGGGTCCCACATTCCCGGGGCACTGCATCCCTGGGGTCCCACATCCCCAGGGTCCCACATCCCACTCCATCTCACCCAGGTCTGCGATGCAGCACTGCCGGTTGCTTTTCACCAGGATGTTCCTGCTCTTCAGGTCACGGTGGGCAATGGCGGGCTTGCCCTGGGTGCCGAAGATCTCCACATGGAGGTGGACGAGGCCGCAGATGATGGAGGAGGCCAACCCTAGGCAGGTCTCCACGTCCAGAGCCGTCCTCTGCAGGTAGTCGTAGAGCGAGCCGTTCTCGTGGTAGTGGGTGATGAGCCAGAGCTGGGTGCTGGAGTTCCTTGACGTCATGTCGGAGGCAATGAAGCCTGGATGGGGAGAAGAGCCAGGGCCGTGAAGCCACTGCGCAGCCCCCCTCCGGTCCCCCTGGCCCCCCACTCACCCAGGATGTTGTCATGACGGAGGAGGACGGTGTTGTAGATCTCCGTCTCGCGGAACCACGACTGCTCGTCCCGGGAGGAGAAGATCTTCACGGCCACGCTCTCCCCGTGCCACACGCCTCGCCATACCTCACCATAGCGTCCTTTGCCTGCCATGGCCACAGCACCACGTCACGCAGCTCCTCCAGCCCCCGGTGCCCTCCCCATGCCCAGCGTGACGAAGCCAGCTCCCGGTGAGGAAGAGCAATGGAGGAGGGTCCATTGACCTTGGCCAACTGCCACCCACGCACCCAGCCGCTCTCTCCCTCCCTCATCAGCAGGACAGGGGGACAACTCAGGACCTCTGCGGGGTTTGGGCTGAGACCGTCGGGTCCAACCCTTGCCTCATGGGCCTGGCATCGCGGTGCCATTGCTGGCTGCTGGGGAAAAGGGGTCCGGCACGTGGCCAAGCACCGGCTGGGGGGGTCGGGGCAGCCTCCCCCCTTGCATGGCCGCTCTCCTTACCCACACACTCCACGAGGGTGATCTGCCGAGCCACTGTTCGCTGGACGAGGAAGGGCAGCCCCGAGCCGCTGCCCGTGGTACAGTCGTCGTTCATCAAGTCCTGCGCAGCCGGGGCGGCAACGGCGTCAGTCCGGCGGCCACCCCACACCCGGCACATCCCTCCCTCCCACGCCTTGGGGCAGTTGGGATCCCCCTCTCGGAGCTCACCCACCTCTAAAGTGCTGTCTCCCACCATGGATGCCTTCAGCATGAGGTCCATGTCCCCCAAGTCGCTTTGCTTGTGGCGGTGCTGGGCCACCTTCCAGCAGAAGAGCGCCGTGAGCGCCGCGAGGACGAGGAGGGAGAACAGCGGGACGAAGATCATCAGGAGGAGGTTGGACAGGGAAGGCACTTTTCCCAGGGCCTCTTCTCCTGGGTGGGGGAAATGATGGATGGGAACATGAAGGTGGACCTGGGAGGGTGGAGGTCTTGGTGCCTGGGCTTGGACCTGGGGATGGTGGAGGCCTCGGTGCTCGGACTTGGACCTGGGGAGGGTGGCTCTGCATTGGGGTCAGCCCCGTGGATGGCAGCTCTGCAGGCACAGCCCGAGAAGAGACCCTGAGGACATCTCGCTGGCCCTGTCCCACCTGGGAAAGCGTGACCCTCGAGGTGACGCGTGAGGACAGGGATGATCTGGAGACCCAACCACACCTCCAGCCGCCTGGGCAGCTCTGCCCCTCTCCCCCCGGCTCCATCAAAGGGGACCGTGCCCCCGTACCTTGCAGGAAGATCTCCAGCTCGGCGTTGCACATGTTGGAGTCACAGCACCTCATGCCGTACTGCTCCATCACGGGCGTGTGGCAATTCTCCAGGATGTTCTGGGAGAAGCAGCCCCTGTGCTGGGTGATGGTCCCCTCCTCCTTCCTCTTGCTGACGAAGCACACCTTGCCCCTGCAGGTGGGCAGGCTGCAGTGCGGCACGTCGCAGGCGCAGAGCAGCTCATCTGCGGGCACAAGGAAGGGGCACGTTGTGCCATGGGGCCACCCCACTGCCTGGCCCGGGGCACGCTGGTGGCTTTGGGGACAGTGACGTCTGTCCTAAAGACCCTTGAACCAAATTTCAAGAGCGGGCAGCCTGGGATCACCATGGGCCGGGCTGGGGAAGGTGGCTGTGGGTGCTAAGCACAAGGAAGCCCATCCTGAGACCTCCTGGAAAATCGCTTGCTCCCAGCTGGGACCCAAGCACCAGCCCCAAAGGTGGGGGGTCGCCTGTCCCTGCATCCCTGGGGAGTCAGCGGAGGGGCTGTGCCCCCAGCCCCACCAGCTGGGATTAACTGGGATGCACTGGATCACAGCACGCAGGGTCACACCCTGCCCGTGGGGTCCCACGAGACGTGGGAGCACCCTGCTCTGGGAGCCAGGATGGGACCAAAAGCCCCAAACTCAGCTGGTGCCTCCCCAGCGGGTGCTGTGGGGACGCTGTGTTTTTGGAGCTGGGTGCTGAACCCGGGGGTCTTTCCTGGAGCTAAAGGCGCTTCCCTGTGCCGCGGTGCCGGAGTGGCACAGAGGGCGGCCACGCTCCCAGCCTCCCGATTTAGCTCTGCCCTTTCGCGCAGAAAATATCCCTCCTGGAATCAGCGAGTTCAGCGCGAGGGCAGCCAGCCAGACGGCGGCAAGGGGACGGACGGATGGCAGCGAGGGGGTGGACGGCTGTGGCCCCCCTGCTCCTGTTGCCCCCCCCCGCCCCAAAGGCTGCCCGGTGCCAGGGCCATGGGGTGGTGGTGGGGCTGGGTCAGTAAGCCCCAGGGGTTGCTGGCCCCACGGGCAGGATGGGGACCCGGTGGGGACTCGTCCCCCTGAGGAGTTCTGCTCCTCCTCCCCGGCACAGCTGCGCTGCTTTGGTCCTCCCTGCACAAGCACCCAGCCTGGATCCATCCCCAGGTCACCCTGGTGCTCCCCTGGGACCACGAGCAGCTCGTCCCTGCTCCCCGCCACCAGCACCGTCACCCCTGGGAGAAAGCACGTTTCGAAGCACGTGCACGCAAGCCTTTTCCACATCTCCCCTCCGGTGACATCAAAGCACTTGACGAACCGTAATTAATTAAGCTGAGAGCCTCTCTGGGAGGCAGGTCACCGTCCCAGAGGGGAGAAGCCCCTTGCTGGGGACGGCGCAGGTCCCCAAGGAGCCCGGCCTCCCTCGGCGCTCGCTCCAGGCGAGCTCGAACGAGCTGCCCCTCCGCGGCGGTTTATTTCGAGCAGAGCGAGCGATGAGGTTCCCAAAGAGCCGAGGGTTTGTTTTAACCCCCCTCAGGCATGGTGGAGAGCAGCCGGTGCCGGCTGCCTTCACCGCAGCGTTTCGGTACTCACCGGCTGCCAAGCTGAAGGAGAGGGTCACCAGCGCCAGCACCGCCCGGCTGCAGGCTCCGCACGGCATCTTCCTGCGGAGAGCAGAGGGGTGAGAGGTGGCCCCCCGCACCCCCTGAACCCCCCGACCTCCCAAGGGGCTCATTGCCAGGTCAGGGGCACCCATGGGGGCTTTGGGAAGGAACTGGGGGACCGTGGTGAGGGATGGAGGCTGGCGGGGAGGGAGAGGGCGGGCGGAGCGGTGCGAGGTAGGATGTGATGCTTCCAAGCGGCGTTCGGCTCCGGACATCCCGGGTACAGCCCTTCCTGAGAGCAGATCCCCAGGACCTTCCGAGCTCAGGGGACCTCCGACAGCGGCGTGGGACACTGCTCACAGCCCCACGGCGCTTGGGAGCGCTCTGGAGTGGGGACCTCACCACGTCCCTGCTGCCCCAACATCCTTCCTCTATCCCCGCGGTCCGTATTCTGGCATTTCCCACCATTCCCGTGGCTCCCGTGCGGCAAAAACGCAGCCCGTGGCAGACCCGAGGGGCTCAGCAGCCACGGTGAGCGTGGCGATGCCACGGCACTGCCAGAGATCCCAGGTTAGGCAAGACCCACCCAGGACAGAGCTGAAAGCCCCCACGCCGCATCGCTCGGCCCCGCCGGGTGCAGCTGGTTCGGGGCTCAGCCCTGGGGGGGGGTTTGTGCGGAGCTTATCGGTGACACAAGCAGAGGCGCTGCGGGCAGCCAAGAATTCCCCAGCTATGCCTTTGGGGGAAGTTTTGCTATTTCTTCTTCTTCTTCTTTTCTTTTTTTGCCTTGTAAAAGAGACATTTCTGCCAAGCCAAACACGGCGGAGCCGGCGCTGCCCCCCACCCCTCGCCCCGCCGGCATCGCTGCCCCTTTCACATGGCCGAGAGCTCGGCCGGCGGCGGCCGGGGCTCCCCAGCCCCTTCTCGGCTCATTCTTCGTGGTTCCCGACATAAACACGCCAAAGTCGCCGTTTCCTGCAATTGAAGGAGCCCTGCCCAGGGCCGCCGGGACAGGAATCAAGATTGTTTAGATTCTGGCCTTGATGGGGAAGCGAAGTCACGCAAGTTTGGCCCTCGAGAGCACGCATGTTTGTGGCTGACCCAGGCAGGCTCCAGCCGTGGCGTAAAATAGGCTTTTCCTCCCCAAAATAGCTTGCTTGGTTGTTGCTGGTGGGGAGGAAAAGGCAACCGGGTCCCGGGCTGGAGGGCAGGAGCGGGGTCTGGTCCCGGGGGCGCCGTGCCAGGAGCGATGCCCGGGCTGATCTCCGGCTGAAGCAGCAGCCGGTCCCTCGGCTGGCCTGAGATCAGCTTTATTTTAAAAAATAAACTCCTCCGGAGTTGGGCTGCTGCTCCCCAGGCACAGCACTTCTCCTTGCAGTCCCAAGAGCTACAAAACGCATCTTTTTAAAGGGAAGCCGAGACCCCCGGGTGGTGAATTCCCTTCTTGGGGGCACTTCCACAAACTCCCGAGCCGTTGGGCGGCTGCGGAACGTTTGCCGTGAAATACAAAGTGGTCAGGGCCTCACCCAAAGCCTTGCTGTACGTGCACCAACTTCACACGGATTGTTGGAGTTAACGGAGAGCAAACCTTAACCCAGAGCCATCCCTGGCATCCCTCAGGAAAAACATCCCGGGTACTTCTGTAACGGGTCCAACCAACCTCTGCGTCCCCATCCCTGTCCCCAACCTTCCTCCCTCTTTTCTCGTGCCGGAGCTGCAGCCCACGCACCCTCCTGGCGTCCGCAGCATCTTCCCCAGCCTGGCGGGGGGGGGTGATGGCAAATCGCGATGCCTTGTCGCATCCTTCCATCCTTTGGGATTTGCAGTAGCATCAGGAGAAGGAAAAAAACCCCGAGTGAAACTCTCGGAGGGGGCGCAGGCGCTGGCAGAAGCAGCTGGGAGCGATGGGCAGCCGTGCCGCAGCGCTGGCCGGACGGGTTGGGAGCCAGACCCAGCCTTGAGGAAGGGGAATTTCCCCGTGACCCCACGGAGAGACAAACAAAAGGGCTTTTGCGGGGGGATGGAGCGGGAGGAGGCGGAAGCCCTGGGAAGGGGGCGGCTGGGCACAATCCTTGGGGACGTGCGGGATGGCTGGAGGATCCCTTGCTCTTACCGGGGCGACGCGGTGGAGCTTTGCAATCCCGGTGCTTCCGCCCTCCCCTGCGGTTTCTGCTGCTCCTGGGGGGGTTTCGCCGCAGGATGTGGCTCGTGACTCAGTTCCCCTGTGTCGCCTTCTCGCAGGGAACCAGACACACCAGAGACCCTTGTGCCGGCTGGTGCCAGTGCTGGCGCCAGCCAGGGGGAAGCAGGGGGAGCCAGGCCTGTGCCGGCACCGCCGTAGGTGCGAAGGGCTGAGCGGACGCCACCTCGGCGCCGGCAGGAGCTTTGCGGTGGGCTCCCCAAGGCTCCAGCCCGCTTTCGGGCGACGGAGGGAGGTTTCCCTCGCCTCTCCCCGGAGCTGCAGCTTGGTCACACACGTTTGCATCGTCCAGCGCAGGAGGGACGTTCAGCTCAGGGACCCACACGGGTGGGCTGCGCCGCCCCGGCCCCTCTTGCCCCGACGGGCATCGCCGCGCCGTGGGTGAGAGCCACGTGAGGAGCGCGGCAAAACCAGCTCACGTCGGGCTGGTGGCACCCGCGGCTCCTCGCGCAGAGCGGGGGCGAGGGGAGCGCTCCTGCCCCGAGCTCGCGGCAGGGCTCCCGCCGGCTTCGCTTTAGGCGCTTCGCCCTGAAAATGGGGCCTCTTCAGCCGCCGTTCGGCTCTTCCTCGCCCACCCCTCCTCGGCGGGGACTCGGGGTTTGGCTTTACAGAAGGCGTGCGTCGAGGTGGCATGTCCTGCGAGGTTGCTGCCGCCGGTGCCCACCACCCTCGCTCCAGCCCCCCGCTAGCAGAGCTCTCAGCTTTCCCTCATTTTTCCCCACGCCTTTTCAAAATACACCCAAATTCCCCGTTTCCCATGTCCGCCCTGGGCTTTCGGTAGTAGCCACGTATTATCTCAGCTCTGTAGTAAAGACCTGAGGATGGATTCTGCTACTCCTGCACCGGTGTAAATCCAGATTTATGCTCCCGGCTCTGCCACAGCCCCGATTCCAGCCTCCGCTAGCCCTGACGTCAACCCCAGCGTCCCACCGAACGCGAAGGAAACAGGGCCAAATCCTGATTTCAGCTGCACAGGGGTAAATCAGGAGGGAAGCGTGGAGCTCGGCGCAGCCCCGGACCCCATGAGCACACGCCGCTGCGTCCCCACTCACCTACAGCATCCGTGTCCCGCAGGCGCCCACGGCACTGCTGGCCCCGGCGAGGCTCTCCCGGCCGCGGTCCGGAGCTCAGAGGCGGCGTGTGCGGCTCAGCCGGGGCAGCTCCGCTCTGTGCGGGCTTGGAGGAGCTTCATGGGGCTGCTCCCCTCCCGCCGCCCGTCCTGGCACCGCGGGGGCTCCCGCGGCCGCAGCGTTGCCCGTCCCGGCGGGGGAACGTCTCCGTCCCCGTCCCAGCCCCGGGAGCTCGGCTCGGCGGCCCCGTTGTCCGAACGCAGCCGCTTGGCAAGCGCTCTGTGGTCTGGATGTGGGAGAAGTCAAAAAAATGTTTCTTATTACTGCCTCTTCCTGCCTGGCTTCTCTCCACCACTCCCAGCTAATAAAGCATTTCCTATTGCTGAGCACACATCCACCGCCAGCCTCCCTTCCTCCCGCACACCGGGCCCCAGCTCCATCCTGGTTGCTCTCCCTCGGCCTGTTCCTCCCGCCCCTGTCCTTCACCGGGTGCTTTCCCACCCAGTTTCCCAGCTCTCAAGGCAAACCCAAGCCCTTGGTGGGGGCACGTCCATCATGTCTCCTTCCCCGAGCATCTAAAGGCCTTTGGCAGAAACACAGCCGGCTGCTTTGATGGTGCCGGGGGTGGGAATGGTTTGGAGAGATGCTGCTGGAATGACCTTGATGGGTTTGGCCATCCCTCCTGCTCCAGCATCCAACCCTCAGGGGGAAGGGGGCATCACAGCGGAGCCAAGGGACTCCCCGGCTATTCGGGGTTGACCACAGCACTTTCGGGGTGCTGAGCTGGAGGGCAGGGGAGGTTTCCTTCCCCCGGCTGTAACGCGGCACGGGGCGTGCTGCCGAAGGGTCACTCCGTTAGGGATGCTCTGCCCTGGCTGCGGGCACGGAGCAGGGCTGGGCTGGGCCAAGGGGGTTTGCTCGGTGCCTCCTGCGGGCACGTCCCCACCGTCCCCCACCGCGGTCCTCGAGATGCCGCAGCAGCCGGCGCTGGGATGCCGCCGGCAGAGCCGTTCCCACGGGGGGAGGCTGGGCACTTCCCGCTCCCCCAGGACACGTGGGGCTGCTGGGGCGGCAGGCAGCGGAACCGCCGCTTCCCCTTTTGCCACTTCGGGGTTGTTCTTTGGGCCACCCCACTCTCAGCAGCTTCCCATCCTCCCGGCCCCCTCCAGCACCTTGCCAAGCCCCATCCCTGCCTTTCTCCCAGCTGCTCCCCCGGCACCGTGACCCGCTGCCGTGGGCAGGCGGCAGCAGGCAGCACGCCGGCTGGCACGGCAGCCTCTTTCCTAAGGAAGTGACAGAGCCTGATTTACCTCGCCGCTCCCCATTGCATCACCAACCCCAATTGCATCGTGAACCCAGCCGGCACCCGGAGCCTCCCCGTGCCGGGGGAAGCGCGGCGGCGAAGCTTTGAGTCTTGCCGGCCGCCCCTCCCTTGCTATCGCCCGTGATCTAGGAAGTTTAAACAAACAAAAGCACAAAACCAGGATAAAACATGAGGGACCTTCACGCATGACCTTGCCCGCACCAGGGCCGGGAGCTTTGCAGAGCCGGCGCAGGGGAAACGGGCAGTTTCCATCTGATAGGAGCCGCCCGGGAGGAAGCCGGTGCCTGCAGACGCCTTATCGCTGTGACCATCTTTGCTCCAGCACGCGGGTCTCGGGGATCTGACCGGCCATCAGGGCTATTCCTGGATGGCTCCTGTGTCCCTGCTGCCTTCCACGGGTGCAGGCAGGCGGTGGGCATCGGCACCCCGCTTTTATAGCTGCAGGGGGGTGTTTGCCCGGGCAGCCGAGCGCGTCGGCTCTGCGGCGAGGGCTGGTGCCGGCTGCTCCGGTCCCTGCGCTTTCATCTTCCAAACGGGGCGGCTTCATTTTTTTAAACCATGATCATCACTGGGGGGATAAATACTTGCTTAAGAACTTCTAAAAGTTACTGGGCTGCTCGAAGGGAGGGTTGGGTGGGAGCCCCAGCGCGGTCTGCAGCTCTGGCGCTGCTGCCGTGGGAAAGCAAATTCATCCGGAGCCGGGGCTGACCGTAGAGGCGTGTTACCGAACATACCAAACCCACCCCAGGCTCTCTCAGCCGCAGGCAGGGCGATTCCTGCCCCGCTCCGCGCTCACGCCGGTGCCAGCCCCCGGCTGGGGCAGACGGGGTGAATCAGCGGGGCTGGGCGCCCGCCTCGGTGCTGGGCTGAGCACCGGCGCGCCGGCAGCACCGCGACTCGCGGTCGCACGCCAGCCCTGCCTGCCGCGGCACAACCTCCCGCCACCCCCTCGAAGCCAAAGCAAGACTTTCTGTCACCGTTCGGGCGCTCGTCCCCATGCGCGGTGACTCCATCCCGCCAAAGGGCGCGGGCAGCCCTGGGCCGTGGTCAGACCCGGCACGGGCGCATCCAGCCGCCCCTCGGGGTTTCACCGAGCCGGCCCTGCAGCGGCGGAGGGGGACGAGGGGCTGGCAGAAGCCTGGCTCTCCCTTCCCCCTGCACGGCAGGAGCCAGGCTGGCACGGCGCATGCGATGGCTGCTCCATGTGCCTTCCGCCCCCGGCTCATCTGCGAGCCGCCGCCGGGAGCTGGCGAAGGAGGGCAGCCACGTGCTGGGAAGCCCGACGCGAGCCAAGGGCTGGAGGGGAACCGACAGAGAGGCTGCAGCTCCTTCCCACTGAGCATCCTTCCCTGCCTGCCCGCGGTTTGGCCAAAACCTCCCGGTGCCCCCTGAAAAGCAGAGCTGCAGCCTAAAGGGGGGACTTTTGTCCCCTTGAAGAACAGGGTGGCAAAGGGAGTGAGCTCTGTGCCCAGCCAAGGGTTATTTATTACCCAGACAACAGGGCTTTGAGGGGCTTTCACTGCTGGTTGCTCTCCCTGGGGGCCAAACCCTGGGTGCTCGGGTGCTGCAGGAGCAGCATGGCCGCTCAGGCTGGCCAGCACCCCCGTGTCACCTTCCTACACCCTGGGACGGAGCCAGATTCAAGAGGAGCTTGTAACACGGGGAGCACAAGCTCATGGCCGCTGCAGCACATCCAGCGTGCACCAGCACCCAACAACAACAAAAACCACAACAGCTGCACAGGTCCCTGTGGGAGGGGGTCCTGGGGGGCTGCACGGGTGCAGGTGAGGCATCCTTGGGCTCCATATGGGTGGTTTGCTTGGGAACTGGGACAACCGGGTCCTGTCCTGGATACCGCTGGAGCACAAAAGCCGCCTCCTCTCTGACTGGTCCCGTTCCAGGGGCAGGTGGGACAGAGCCCCTGAGCACCCCAGGTTTGGTTTCCAGCCTGTGCCTGGTGCCCAGAGCTCCTGTTAACCCTCCTGCAGCGTGGAGGCGCTTCCCCGTGCTGAGCCTTAGCTTGTCCCTCTGCAACCCAGGAATGGGGAAGTTCATGTCACCCAGGGGGTGACAGGGTGGACAGGGGACACTGGCAGCAAGGGGGAAGCGTTCCTGCCAGCCCAACAAGCAGCCCTGAGCTTTATTCATTAAATCAATCCTGTTAACATGGCAACCACTTCCATTTTAATTTGCACAGCCACGTTCCACCACGAGCTGCAATATCAAGATCTCAGGAAGATCAAACAGGTAAAAAAAAAAAAAAGGGAAAAAAAAAAAAGAGAAGAGCCACTTCTGCCCCAGACCTGCTCCCAGGCACCACCAGAGCCAGGTCAGGGCAGCCACCCTTGAGCGGGGAGAGGACAAGGGACTGGGCAGGGTGTTGGGGGGGCTGGGGCATCTCAGCTGAGTACGTCCACAGCATCCTCCTCCCTTGGGTATCACCATCCCACCAGGAGAGGAAGCCACCCCCGCGCCAGAAAAGCGAGCGTGTCCAAGGGGGTGGCTGGAACCTCACCCCGACACCCCTCACTTAGCGTCTCTTTCCCCCTTTCTTCTTCTTCTCCTCACTCTTCGCCTCCTTGGCCGCTTTCTTCTCCTCCTTCAGCTCCTTGTACCTCCACTTGGGCGGCTGCAGCAGGTCCTTGTCCCCTCCCCGCCGCCTCCGCTCCCTCGTGCTGGCGGGCGGGGAGGAGGTTTTGCTCACTTTGATTTTCGGGACGGGCTCTCCGGGGAAGATGCTGTTCACGCGCCGCAGCCACAGGGGCAGGAAGCCCAGGAGGCCGCTGGCCGGCTGGCGCGGTGGCAGGAGCCGGATCTCCGACATGGCTTGGCCGTTGCAAGAGGAAGCGCCGGTGCTGGGGCACGAGGTGGGGTCTGGCTCAGCCTCCAGGTCCGGCACGTGCTGCCCGAGGATCTCCGGCACGGACAGCCTGCGCTTGCCCACCTCTGGGGGGCTGTCGGGGCAGATGGTTTGGCAAGCAGTGGCCACGAAGGGGCTGGCGAGGGAGGTGGTCATCCTCACCATGTGGTCCATCACACCGTCCTCCTCGGGGTCATGGGGGAAGTTGAAGGTGAACATGGATCGGATCTTCTCCGACAGCCTCTTGCCCCTGGATTTGGAGCTCAGGGCCTTGGCCACCAGCTCGGCCAGCGCTGGCCATTCGGGCCGGTACCGGGTGCCGAACTGCTCCGCCCGCGGGCGCTGCAGGAGGCTCCGAATCCGCACGGTCGTCTCGAAGCGGCCCGTGAAGGCTGCCCACTCCCTGGCCGTCTTCCCCTTGATGGAATCCACCGCTTGCAGGTCTGCTCCTGGAGACACCGGGACGCAGAGAGCATCACCTCAGCATCCCACCCTGTCCCACCCCAGAGCGCGGGGTCAGCGGTGATGCCGCCCCTTCCCAAAAACTCCCGGGAACTCCCTGGGGAGATGCTCACCGGCCAGGAGCAGGGCGGCCACGCAGTCCTGCCGCCCCTGCACCGCAGCCTTCATCAGCGCCGTCAGGCCCCGGGGGTCTCGCTTGTCCACCTCGAGCGCAGGGTAGTAGTTGAGGAGGTAGTTGACGATGGTGATGTGTCCTTAACAGCCAGAGAGAAGCTGCGTTAGAGTTTCGACAGTTAACGAATGACAACCGCTGATGCCTGGGGGAGAAAGAGTATTTAGCAGTTGCATCTCGTGAGGATGAAGATGCAGAAACTTGGAGGGATCAGGACTGAAAGTGTTTGGGATTTGGGTTTTTTTTGCTTTGTTTTGGGTTTGGCCATGCAGGGAACAGCGCTGGCACACCAGCTGCTTCAGCAGAGACTGCAGGAAAGAGTCCAAACATGCAAAAAAAAAAAAATCATCAATTCTCGCAAGGATAAAGTGGGGATAAAGGGTGATCCCCACTTTGAGACCCTCCTCCTTTTCCCTGCAGTTAATCAGGGCAGAGGGAGCCAGGCTCGTCTGCCCTAACGAGAGAAATCATCGTGACAAGGGATTTGGTCCCTACACGTGGCGTTTGCCAGCTCGGACCTTGCGTGCAGGTAAATCACTGCGGCTCACGGGGGTTTTCTGGAGCACGTGGGGCAGCTCTGGCCCGGCTCTGCTGCTCGACACGGCTGCTGGGGTGGGACGTGTTGCGCTGCTGTAGGAATCTCCATTTGTGCATCATCTACGCGGTTCTAAAACGGTGCCAAGATGAACCACGAACTTCGAGGGGGGTTGTCCCGCAGGCGCCTGCCTACCTGCCTGGGCAGCCATCATGAGGGCCGTGTTCCCATCCTTGTCCTGCTGGTTGACGTTTATGTAGGGGCACTTCCGCAGCAGGGGCACGATGTCCACGAAGCCCTTGTAGCAGGCGACCATCAGCCCGTTCTGGAGAGGGGCAGCACTCAGGGCTGGGGCCGGCACTGCACCGTCTTCCCCACCGCGGTGCTCCCCACGGCCCCCCGCTTCTCCCTCCCACCCCAAACCAGACAGGCCCGGGATGGGAGGACAGAGGAGATTCTGCTCCGAGGATTGGATCACACCCAGGAGACCCATCCCTTGTCAAGGCCGTCCCACCCAGGACTCTCCCTCCTGCCCCACCTGCTTTAGCAACCACCATCCTTCAGGATTTGCCTATTCCAGGGAATTCCTCTTTCTGCTCCACGGGGTGCCCACCCAGCCACTCACCCTCCCGTTGATGTCCAGCTCCGTGGCCTCACTCCGGGTCACCCCGTGCTCCAGCCTCTCCTGCACCAGCTTGGCATCGTTCCTGGCACAGCACTGGTAGAGGCTGAGGTCCCTGGCACCACCAGCCCCCAGGGAGAGCTCGTAGCAAGGGTAGACGGAGTCATCGGAGAAGATGCTGCTGGTGTCTGAGGGCTCCGACTCCTCCGATTCCTCCTCCTCCTCCTCCTCATAGTGCAGCTCCGGGTCGGAGGCATCCAGGCTGGAAGCGGGGGCTGCAGCGCGTTCTCCTCCACCGCAGGCATCTGTCATCCGGCCCGGCCGGGGGGAGCGAGCCCAGCTTGGCCCCGAACCCCGCCTGGGGCCAGGAGCCTCTCCCGGGGAAACGAGGGGGCACTCCGGACCGTTCACTCCCCCCTGCACAGACACAGAGTGGGTGTGGGAACCGCGCGGGCTCCGGCATCCCTCCTCCCACCAGGAAGCCTCGGCTGGCTCCCAGCCACCAGCACAGCCCGTGGGTCCAGTTTGCAGCCTCTGCCCCCGGGCAAACGCTTGCACCGGGGTCTTGGATGCTGGGAAACCCCAGGTGGGGAGCAGCTCCCCACGGCCGGGGTCTGGGCCCTTCCCACGGTGCCCTCCCCACTCAACCGGTGCACGTCAAAGCAGCTGCAAAGACCTTTCCCAGCAGCAGAACCAGAGCGGTTACAGAGAGAAGGGTTCAATCCAGACCAAGCGGCAGGAGAGCGGAGGCTGGAGCAGCTCCCAAGTCCCAAGGAGCCCCTTAAACCCCATGACACGGGGCCACCCACAGCCCTGGTACAGGAGCCCTGGGGCAGGGACAAACCAGCTGCAGCCTGGCAGCAGAAATTAAACCCTTTGTCTTCTCAGTAGAAGCCAATCATTAACTGGTCGCTGCTGGGAAAGGAAGAAAGCCTTCACAGTCCCATTAAACTCTCCCACCCCTCTTAGACATCCCAAAGCAGGCTCTGGGGATGAGGGATGCTCTTGTGACCATACCCTGACCTTACCTGGGGCTGCTCAGACCTTCCCCGTGGGTCCCTCTGGGGCTGGGCAGCATCACGGCTCCAAGCAGGAAGGAAAACTTGGCCAGAGACGGTGGAAAAATCACCCCTGCCCTTTGCAGCGAGCAAGAGATTTCTGCTCCGGGTCTGAGGTAGCCTTTGGACACCAAAGCTGTGACAACCTGCACGTTGACGTGGGCTCAGCAAGCCAAGATATCTTAATTTAAACTGTTGCTTAAAATGGCTCCATCCATCCTGAGCAGGATCAGGGCTGCTCGGGCGGGATTTAGCATCTTTAGCTGAGGAGCTGCTGGGAGTCCTGGGCTGTATTTTTATACCTGTCTCACCTCAGTGAGGTGCTGCTGCCTGAGCAGCCCTCAGCAGCTCAGCTAAAACCCCCAGAGCTCCCTTCCAGCTCCTTTATACGCAGGTGGATTTGCTGAGCAGATAAACCTGGGGAACTGCTGCTTCGGCCAAGGGCACAGGTACTTGCAGTGCTGTGGGTGCATTAAATGAACTCTGCAATCCCCCTTGAGAGGCACCTTGGAGCCCCCAGCCTTCCTCCTCCTCTTCCTCCTGCTCTTCTTCTGGGCATCAGGATGCCAAAGCCCCCAGGGCACCGACGAGCTCAGGGCCGCCTGAGCTGAGGAGCTGCAAAAACCGGTTTCCCAAATTCCAGTGAAACCTGACTGTTCTCTTATCTGCAGCTTTAAAAGTTTTGTTGGGTTTTTTTTGTGGTTGGTTGGTTTTTACATGTTTTCTGAGGTACAGGGGCCAGCTGGCCTGCGGGATCTGGGAAAGGGCACTTTTAGTCCCCGAATCAGCTATTTCCATGGCAAAAAGGCCTGAGTTTGGTCCCAAAGCAGACCGTGGGAGGCGGTGTTCTCCATTTAAAGCAACCATTAAGGCAGAGTCCCAAAGGTCACTTTGCTTCATCCTTGAACATGAAAATATGGAGCAGATGAAGGATCCCAGCTGCTTCCTCTGTGCCGGGCGCATCCTGCCAGGAAGCGTGAGCTGGGGATGCCGATGCTGAACGTCAGGATCCTGCTGCCGAACAGGAGGGTCCCGCTACCGAACGGGAGGGTCTCGACGCTGAACGGGAGGGTCTTGATGCTGAAAGGGAGGGTCTCGATGCTGAACGGGAGGGTCTCGATGCCAAACGCTGCAGGGCCGGAGCTGGGCTCTGCGCCTGCGGTGTCCTCCCAAACCCCGGTGTCACCCCGGCTGGGCCCATCCCTGCCAGCGGCCAGGACCTGCTCCGAGCCCTCAGCACCACGTGTAGCCGGGCTGCCGGCTGCTCCAGGCTGCTCCGCCTGGGAATGGCCTCAAAGCTGGCGAACGCCATGGGGGAACCTCGGCAGTGCCGGATCCCCTCTTGCGGCGTCGAGAACCAACCCTCGCCCCTCGCTTCGGGGCTGAGCCCTCTGCCCCAGCGGGACGGCGTGGCCAGCGCGGTGTCACCCCGGGGTGACACCTCCTGCCCCACAGCCACCCTCCCGCGCTGCCTTATCTCGGGAGAGGACCGGGAGCAGATTTAGGGCTTAGGGAGTTATCCGGCGAGCTCCGTGCCGTAATCTGCCGCCTGCCGCAAGCGGGAGGCTCTGAGCCGGTTGCGTAAGGGCGAGCTCGGGGTGCCCCGGGCTCAGCCCGCCCGGCCTCGCCCGTTTGCCGGTGCCTTCGGTGGGGACGGGGGTTTTCCCCCAGCACGGCGCAGTCCCGTTGGGGGCGGCCAGGCCTCGGAGGGGACAGGCGGGATGGCAGCGGGGGACATTCCTTGCAGAGGCTGTTGCTGCCGGTGGGGCTTTGCAAAGCCTCCGGTTGCCACAAGGGGATGCCGGAGGCCGCGGGAGGAGGCTGAGCTCCGGCCGCTCCCGCCGGGAAGAGCCGCGCCGGGGCGGGCGGGCAGCTCCGGGCCGGTGTCGCAGCGCTGCTGGCTGCCTCCATCCCACCCTTGTCCTCCCACCGGGCTGGAGAGACTCCTACGACTTCTTAGAGGGCAGAGGGGGAGGCGGGCTTGAGGTCTGTTTTTAAAATTATTTTTTTTTAAAGAAGTTTGTACATAGGCGTCATGGCATCCTCCCAGGTGTCGTAGGTTCCTTCCAGATGTGATGGCATCCTCCCGGCCATCATGGCATCTTCCCAGATGTCATAGTGTCCTTCCAGATGTGACGGCATCCTCCCAGCCATCATGGCATCCTCCCCCATGTCATAGCATCTTCCCAGGCATCATGGCATCCTCCCAGATCTCGTAGCATCCTTCCAGATGTGATGGCATCCTCCCAGCCATCATGGCATCTTCCCAGATGTCATAGTGTCCTTCCAGATGTGATGGCATCCTCCCAGCCATCATGGCATCTTCCCAGATGTCATAGTGTCCTTCCAGATGTGATGGCATCCTCCCCCACGTCGTAGCATCCTGCCAGCCATTATGGCACCCTCCCAGATCTCATAGCATCTTCCCAGATGTGATGGCATCCTCCCAGAAGTCATGGCATCCTCCCAGAAGTCATGGCATCCTCCCAGAAGTCATGGCATCCTCCTCCATGTCATAGCATCCTCCCAGATGTCGTGGCGCCCCCTCAGGCTTCCTTGTATATACCTGAGCCCCACTTCCCGGGAACCTGTTCCTTAAGGAAATCCTGTACAGAGGGAGGGAGGAAGGGCAGCCTGGAGATCAATGACCCAGCTGACACGTGGGAAGGGTCGTGGGGAGAAGGACAGCCCTGCCCAGAGCCCCGCAGCTGCTTCGCCGCGGGGACCCGCTGCTGAGCGCGGCTGCTCCGGGGCAGAGCATCGCCCGCTCTCCCGGTGAACCCGCACACACTAAATCACAGCTGACGCTCAGGAGCATCCCTGCAGGTTGGGGGGGGGGGGGTGGGAAGGGGCTGGAGGACAGCCCTGATCTTTCACCCCTTGCTCAGGGTCCGCCTGGGAGCACCGAGCCCGGTGGTCTGGCCCAGGTCACTTATCCCTTACTGCCTGGTCATCTCCATCACAAAACCAGGGCGCAATAACTCAGCATGGAAGGGAAGTGGAGGGCGTTGATTTAAACCCAGGGATGGGCTCTCCTAACCCTGGCCATCCTCGCCGCGGTCAGGGCCGGGTCACGGCCGAGTGCAGCCCCTGCCCCGTGCGCCAGAGAGGGCTGCGGGGACGCGGTGACACGCTTTGCCACCCGGCCGCATCCAGCCCCGCTGCCTCCGCCCTCGGGAGATGCCCAGGGAAGGAGCAGAGCGGCTGGGAAAGGGCCGGGTGCCGCTGAGGTTGCCTGCTGGAGGGTGAGGAGGTGCCTGGTGTGTCCCAGCCCTGCTCCCAAGCCGGTCGTAAATCAGTGGCGGGTGTCACCGCACGAGATGACAAAGCCAACCCTTCGCAGAGGGCCGGCAGCCGGTGCAAACCTGGGGTCAAGCCATGATTTACATCGCCGCGGCTGTGCAAGGGCGGTGGGGCCGGCAGGCGGCTGCCACCGCTGCGGGTCCCGCACAGGCAGCAAACCCTGGTGCAGGCAGGAGTTTGCTGGGGCTTGGAGGGGGCGGCGGTGGGGTTTGCACGTGGAGTGTGGCCCGAGGGTTTCTATCCCGCTGTGCAAAACCCCATCCTCCGCCTTTGCCATCGGCTGCGTAGCTGGAGACCAAAGCATCTGCCTTCAGCGCTGCCTGCCTCCCTTTTCCTTACCCAAACCACTGTGGAGGGGGGATTGCCTCCCATGGCGGGTCCTGCCGTGCCGAGGAATGTCACCCCCTGCCAGCGGCGAGGACAAAGCAGCCTGTGCATCCGTCACACTCTGCTGAACACCTTGGGGAGCTGCTGCCTGCGGGGCTCGGGGCGGCAGCGACAATAACCCCTTGTCCTGTGCCTGCCCGGTACCGTGCCAGGACATCCCCGGAGGTGCCACACGTTGAGCGGGGAAGCAGCACGCCTGCCTGCTCCAGCACGTGCTTGAAAACAGGGGATTTCACCAGGATTTACCTCGGATGCACGTTAAGACCATAAACCGCCTTACCCGAGGCTGCGGGCAGGCGCTCTGGCAGGGATGCTTTCTCCTGCCTCAGTCCAAAGCAAGCAAGCAGCGCCATGGCCTGCAGGATAAGAGGGCTTGCAAGGAAAAGTTGTCTTTGGCAGGAAAAAAAGCCGCCAAATAAGATGGAAATATGGATTTTGTTCCCTTATTTTACACCAAATTGACAAACCCAGCGCAGGCGGGGGGGATCCAGCCCCGGCACAGCCCAGCGTTGCTGTCTGAAAAGGCAATCAAAGACTTGGGTGCGTGTGTTATAAACGATTTCTTTCCCATTTCTGCCCCCACAACAGCAGCATCAGGTCAAAGCATTTTGTTACAAAGCTTTTGCATCACGGTTCTGCCTTTCGCCTTTGCTTTTGGAAGCCCAGCTTCAGGCCAACACGACTAACAGCCCCGAGCCCAAACCTGAGGAGAGCCGCTGGATCGAGGGGGTCCGTGGGGAGCGGCGTGCAGGATTGGGCCCTGGGGACCAGGTTACCCAACCAGCCCCGCGTGTGGCGCTGCCGGGGACCCGTCGGCCATGCCCGGGCGAGTCTCTGCACGCAGGGGCTGGCGAGATGTTTTGGCAACCATCGCGGCTCCCCTGCTCCGATTCCCACCCCGCCACTGTCCTTTTTAATTTAGGACCTTGGGGCTAAAAAAAATAAATAAATGCCAAGAGAGAGGCTTTTCTGATTAAATTACAGCCGGCCAGCGCCGGAGCCCGAGATCAATTTCAATTTCTCCTTTTTTTTTCTTTTTTTTTTTTGGAGGGGGAAGCACCGGGGATGGCACACAAGAGGGGGGAGAAAATCAGACTTGCTAATTCCCCGGCTGTAATTATACCTAAAGAGAGACGGTGCCGCCTGAGGTCCCTGGTGTGCGAGGGGTAATTTAGGGTTGCTTTGCGAGGCCTCTATGAAATTTGGAAGGAGAGGGGCTCCCCTCCACCCGGTAATTGTATTTCTGGTGCCGCAGATGGTGCTGGCTCCGGATCCTCGCTATAAAGAAGATGGATCGCAGCGCGCAGAGGAAGGCGAGGTGACGGCATCGCTCTCTCGCCTTCCTGATGAGCGTTATCCATCAGGCCCTTTACAAGGCAGCAGGAGTCGGGATAATCAGGAATTGCCTGGTAGGTAAAGGCCACCACATCCAGCGTCCAGTGTCCCTGTCCCCAGCCAGTGTGCCTGTCTCTGCCCGGGTTTATTTCCAGCCCATCTTCTTGGTTGTCGCCGTGTCCCTCAGACTTCCCCCATCTCCATAAAAATGGCTCTTAACCAGGAGCCCAGGTCCGGGGAAGGGCGAGGTGGCACCGTGGTGGCTGCACGGTCACACGTGTCCCTGTGCAGGAGCGGAGAAGCCCAGTATCCACCTGATATTCAGGATATCTCTTGAAACTGCGATCTTGGAAGACCTGTCAGGTCACGGGTGTCTCTGGAAAGGGGCTGAGGAAAAGCCTGGCCATCAGGGCTGCCAAGAAAAGCCTGGAAATGAGCCCAAGCACAGCAGCGGAGGTCCCATGGGCTGGTGGTGACCGTGAACGGAGTAATTGATTTTTGTTGAAATGCTCGTGGTGGGGAGAATGGTCCTGTGTCGCTTGCAGGAATTTCCCCGTATTTATAAAACATCATTTCTCCAGCAGCTGTCTGGGTATCTCCTCGCAGCACGAGTGCGCACAGCCGTGCTCGCACACCCATCCTCTTCCTCATGCCGGGTTCCTCCCCACTGAATGTAGCTGCTGCTGCTCACGTGGGCTTTTCCAGCAGCTCTGCAGGATCCTCGGCTGGGGGAAAAGCAGCTCCTGGGGCTGAAAAAACCCCAAAATCCTCAAAAATTCCCCCCACCTCCAAAGCGCTTAACCCAGCCCCACCGGGGTCTCCTGCTTTTGGAGCCCAGGGGGAAACAGGGGCCAGAGGAAACCTAATAACTGCCCCGGGGTGGCCGAGGCGGAGAGCTAAAAGAAGAGCCGGGTCCTTGGCTATGTAAATAAATGTCAAGTTATCTGATCATGCAGGCAATAAATAGAAACAGGAGAGCGTGGCGACGGGAGCCGCGTCCGCCCGGAGCGTGGACGGGAAGGGTGGGATGCCCCGAGCCCGGGGAAGGGCCATGCAGGAGGGAGCGGGGATGGAGCCGGGTTTGGTGATTTACAAGATGTGACAAGGCCGGCTGAAAATGATGGATAGGAGGTGGGTAATGCCGCTCCCCAGCTGGGCTCCGCTGGTGTTAGTGGAGGGGAGAGGACGTCCCCAGCTATTTATCATCTCTCCCCAGGTCCCAGTAGGACTGTGAACACCCAGTGTCCAGCACATGCTGGGCGAGTTAACCCTTTCCGAGGATGCCTGGGGGTAAGTCTCTGCCGCCCGGACCCTGGCTACAGCAGGAGGACGGGGTTTTGCTCTTGTTCCCTGTTTCTGCCCCAAAGCACCCGCAGATGGGTGGGATGTTGCTGCTGCTGCTCCAGAGGAAGCAGGTGGGAGCTGGGCAGGCTGGTTCCTGGATAGAAAACAGAATCTTTCCCTTTTTCCAGTTTTTTTTTGAGCAGGGGGAGTGCCTGCCGGCAGGGAGGGCTGTGCAGGGTGGGCAGCACCGGGCGGGCTGAGGTCGGCAGCTCGTCACAGGAGTGAGGGTGACGAGCCCCAGCACCACCCGTGCGGGGAGGGGAGGTAACGGGGGGCAGCAGAAAGCTGCGAACGGCAGTTGGAGCCGCAGGGAAACCCCCCTGGAGCCCAGGCGTTGCCGCTCCCTCCCGCAGCCCCTCGGCCAGCGCCGCCTTATTAGATTTGGCAAAATATTACGGGCGTGTTTGGAAGGTTAATTAACACAAGGCACGGCAGCATGGGAACCCGGCGTCGCCGGTGGGTGAGCCCTCGGCCAGCTGAGTTCAGGCTGTCGAGCTGAAATCAAACCTGGCCCAGCCCGGTGCGCCCAGGACCACCCGGTGCCTTTTTACAGCCGCGCCGGCTCCTCTGCGCAGGATTAGACCTGGCAGCGCGGCACCAGAGCACGCAGCCCTTGGAGCATCCCCCATGCGATGCTTCCCAGTTATCCCAGCCCTACGGGTACCAGGGCATGTAGGGGACCTGCTCCATCAGTAGGGAAACTGAGGAACGAAGCTGCGAGGGGCGGTGGCTGCGTTGCACAGGAGCTGGGCTGGGGCTCTGCCCCCACGCAGCAGACGCTGCCGCTCGCCAGCGCCTCATCCCCCTGCGTGGGTGCTGCTTCTCATCCCACGGGAGCCCCAGGGATCAAACACACCCAGAGACGGCTCCTTACGGCACACTTTGGGCAGGGCAGAGGTTTTTCCTTCCACATAATCAGCATAAACTTAGAGGAAAATCCTGCTCCTGGCAGCTCGGGGGGGGGGGGTGGTGGGGATCTCCGTCAGCATCACCGCACAGGAGCAGCCGTGGTGGGAGATGCTGGGTGCCGTCCCCGGCCTGGGATGGAGGAAGCGGGGGGCAAACAAAGCTGAACTGGGGCCGAGGTGCCGTTTGGGGCTGCGACACCAAACAGCCGGGGCCGTTTACCCCCTCCTGCTTCCCCTGCAGCCCCGGGTGCGTGTCGGGGTGCAGCCGCGCTGCCGGTAACCCGACGCTCCCATTCCTGTCGTGTTTTACATGGCCGGGCATGTGGTTATATTTTGTTTTGCCAACCTTTTCTTTCCCCAAAGGAGGGAATGAAAGGGCCAGTGTGCCGCCAATTTATTGTGCCTCCCGAGAGCCCCATGGCTGCCGAAAAAGCAGATGCCTTCTGCTTAATCTGGCCTGTTGCTATGTAAACCTCCTTCCCGCTTTGATGTCCCCTATAAATACTCCATGTGTTTCCAATAAACTGGCATTTTTATCACTGGAGCTGTTAAAGGCAGATCTGTGTCAGATTTGTCCCTGGGCTCGGCCGGGGCTTCGCTGGGGATAACCTCCCTGCCCTCGTAAAGGGGCTCATTGTATCTGGGAACGGGGGTCTGGGGCTGGGAGGGGACGTGGCGGCCGCAGCGTTGGCACCTCTCCCGGGTCTGGCACGATGCTCCCAGGGGAAGGGGGTGCTGCCTGGGTGCTGATCCTGAAGCAGCTGGGGCTGAACCCTGTGCTGGGACCACCCTGGCTCTGGGGACCCTCAGGGCTTTGCCTGCCCGACCGGGGCTCCCCTCGCAGCCTGGCCTCTCCAGCAGCGCTGCTCGCCCGTGTTCCTTTCAAGTGCAGGAAGCTCGGGCTCCTTGGGGGTGATCTCAGGCATTTCTTTTTATTTATCTATTTTTTTCTTTTTCCCCCAAGCCCCTGATTTTGTAGCTCTCATGATGCGACGGCCAAAGGGTGCGCAGGGAGTGCAACCCGGCGTCCTCCCGTGAGGAGCAGCCCAGAAGCAAGGACCTCCCTTCTTTTTGTTAATATTATTTCACTGAGACGTGAGGGCGAGACCCACCTCACCTGCTCACAAACACCTTCTCAGTCTCCCCGTGGTTCCCCCCCTGCCCTTTCACTGATATAAATCTCTCTGATTGTCATTGTCACCCGCGGACGGAGCACGAACCTCCCCCGGCTCGGGGCACCTCCTCCATCACGTCCATGGGTCAGTCCCCATCCCCTGCGGTGGGTGCTGCTGCTGTCGGTGGTGCCGGCAGCACACGAGGCTTTGGGGTGCTCAGCCCTGACGGGGGGGTCCCTGAGCGAGCTGGGTTGTGGCTGGAGCATCAACCCCGCTCCTCTTGCAGGAGGAGGTGGCCCGGGGTGTCTGCGGAGGTGTGAGGGTAAGTCCCTGTGTCCTGGGATGTTTGGGGACGAGGTCTGAGTGTGGTCTGGTGCATGAACAGCCTGTGACAAGGACGCTCATGTGACAGAGCTGAGGCGGACCCGTGCCCTATTTCAGAGGGGTGTTTGATACGGACAAGGTTACCGTGGGTCTGGCCCTTCCCAAAAGCTCTGCGTGCCAGGCGTGAGCATCACCGAACGTTGTCACTGTGCAAAACCTGCCCCAAGAGACCCCCGTGGGGCAGGGGGCTCCGTTTTAAACCTTTCCAGCCTCGGACGCTCCGGCAGGGATGGGCTTGGTGCTGTGGCTGCCTGCAGGAGAGCAGCTCAGTCTCATCTCCCCCCCAGAGCTGCAGCATCGTCCTCCTGCCACTGTGTCCTCCCCGAGGTCTTCTGCCCCTTCCACTGCCCAGAGAGGAACGTCTGGTTGTGCTCCTGCAGCTCCAGCACCTCCAGCCTGGCGCCACACGGCACACGGAGGGCACCTGGGGGGACCCCGCTCTGGGCACGAAGCTGAGCTCCCCAGTAAAGTCCAGCGGCCACGAGGTGACCAGCTGTGGGGCTGGGCAACCATCGCCTCCGCCCCGTTGGGAAACAGGGGGAGGGGTTGTTGTGGGGTTTTTTTTAAATCCCTGTTTTGGCCTGAAATGGGGTGTCAGAAGCCTGGCTGATATATGCTGCAAAAAAAGGGGTCGGCAGCGCCGGTATTCTTTATTTTGACAGGGCAATGAAAGTGTTATGTAGTCGTGACGCCTCCCTGCTGCTCCACCCCCCTCGGCCTTTATCAACCTGAAAGAGCCCAGGATCCTATTTATAACCTAACCTGAATTGGGCAACGCATGGGGAAGGGGCCACAAAGAGCAGTGATTTATGAACGCGGAAGAAACAATGCAGACCCTCCACGCTCTCCCCCGGCCCGGAGGGGAGACCCCTTCCCAGCAGGGAAGAACTTGGGGGGGGGGGTGTTTCAAAATGCCCCCGCTTGGTTTGCACGAGGTGAAAGCAGCCCCTGTGCTTGGCTTCTGGGTTTGAGATGGGAAGAGAGAGCTTCCCAGGCACTTGATTCCCCCCATATAGCTGCTATATGGACCGAGCGATCTGCCCTGTCCTGTTGGGGTTTGCAGCCTTCACGGGCGGGTTGTGTCAAACATCCCGAGGGTGTTTGCACCCCAGGTTGCCTCCTGGTGCTCCTCTGCAACGCTGCTCACCTCGAGATGTCCACCAGCATCTTTCTAAAATTATTTAATAGGTTTTGAATGAATTACTTTGATAAAAGGTGCTTTCTGCTCGCACGTCAGGAGCGCTGACAGATTGCAAAGCCCCTCGTTACGGCGCGGGGGGAAGGGGAGGGATGACAGCGAAGCTTGTCTCTCCAAGGTCAAACCACTTCCATTCCTCACCCTCGCCTTTCTAATAACGTTGTCAATGAGCGCCGGCACCGGCCGCTGCGGAGGGGAAGGAAACTTGCCGTCCAGCTTGGCTGCGGGCACGGGCAGGCGTGGGCACCCACGGCAGTGTCTCGGGGACGGGTTTGGGGTGGCTGGGTGCCTCCCTGGCCCTGGTTCAGTGCCTGATGCCCACCCTCATCAATGGCAATTAAGCTTTCGGTATCTCTTTATGGCTGTGAGCGGTTCGGAGGAGAGCATCCCGGCTGCCCCTGGCTGCGCTGGGTCTGCGGGGGTTCCCTGTGCCGCCTGCGCTCCCGAACCCCGGCGCTCTGTTCACATTTCCCCTTCTTCCCCCTTTTTCGAATAGAAACGGGGGAGCAGCCAGAGCGGGGGTGGTGACGCTGGTGCCATCGATGGGCCTCTTGCCCCTCGTACGCCTATCAGGTTATTGCTGATGACATCTGAATTTGGCGTTTGGAATACCTCCCTTCTGAGTTGTGACACATTGATGGTTGAAGCAACCCAGCTGGGTTTTGACTTTCCCTGCTTAATTACTGCCAGATTGCTCGGCCCCGTCCCCACGCTCCCCGGGGACGTGGCTGCGTGCGTGGGGAACCGGGCAGGGGCGGGCTGGGCTGCCCAGGCTCTCCTGGGCTTGGGAAAACCCACCCTCGTCCCAACTTCGCTGTGACCAGGCTCTGCTGAGAAAAACGCAGCGCCAGAATTAGCTCCTTCGCAATTTCCAGCGCAAAAGTATCTGGAAGTTGAGCTGAGCAGCACTACGTGTTTCACTGAGGATGCTCTACCTGCTGGTGGAGATCTCCTCCGTCTCCCCATCTCTGGACCATCAGCTGGGGGTCGATGCGCTGGGTACCTTTGTCTGCTGGTGTCCAGCCATTCCTGGCACAGCCCCCGTGCTGCGGTTTCGCGCTGAAGAGCTTAACGAGGGTGTTTCTTCTATCTTAACTAATTTATTCTCGTACACATCGAGGTCAGCCAGGGTGCAGGGCGCTGCAACCAGAGTGAGAAAAGCTCTTGACAACAGAGATCTTGCTCTGCTTTCCGTCAAGCGTCAGCCCCGCTGCCATCAGCGTTTCCCTTTGGTGCCGGAGCCGAGCTGCCGGCTGGGGACGCGGCACCTCCCTGCCGCTGGCGCGGATTCACCGGGGAATGATGCCGGGGACAGGCTGCCTGCATGTGCCGCGGGCGTGTTACGGCAGGGGTTGGTCTCGCCTGCGTGAGCAGAGCCACGGGAGAGGGCAGAGCACGGCTCTGCGTGCCCGTCCGGTGCCGCGGCCGCTCGAGGTGCCGGCTCCTGGGCTGCGGTGAGCCGCGGCACCGTCAGGACTGCCCGGACCTGGGGGCGAAAATAACAGTAAAGAGATTTTTTACGAGGCAGCAGCTTGCAGAGGCTTGTTGTGGGCGAAGCAGATCCAGGTGCTGCACTCAACCGAGCATGAAAAGTAGCAGAGGGGAAGGGAGGTTGCTGCTGCGGTCACCCGGCGTTCACCGCGTAGGGGACACTGAGAAGCTCCTCGTGTCTCCCCAGACACTGGGAACAGCAGGAGTCAAACTGGCCGGAGAGGTGGGATGCGGCTGGCTGGATGGGAGGCGGTGGGGACACGATGGACGGAGCCGCTGGGACACGGCTGCTCCGGCCGAGGTGCCCCGGCACGTTCCTGCCTCCCCCGGCGCGCGTTCGTATCACCCCGCTCGCCCTCGTTGGCCTGGGGAGGGAAGAGAGGCTGGAGGTCCCGCATCTGCCTTCTGAAACGTACCCTCTAGTGTCCCTTCAGCTTGGAGCAGACCTGTGGCTTCTCCTCCCTCTGATCCCTGGCGTTTGAGGAGCTGGTGTGAAACTGTATTGAGTGGTAAACGCTGCCGTCCCGGGGGTCAGACCAGCAATTGCCTCCTCAGCCTGCTTCAGCTTCCACCACAGCCTCAACTCACAAGAAAAGCTTCATCTCGATGGGTTCATGAGCAAGAAGGACCAAATCTGGACTTGCACAGGCCTGGAAACCATCATACAATTGGTGTTTTGTCCTAAATTCAAGCAACATTGGTACTAGTATAAGTAACTGAACCGCTTTTGAAGGCCCAGAGTTGTAGAATCTTCAGATTTAGGACTGTTCTTCTTCCCTGGTTTCTGGAGGTCGGTAGGCACACCCCTGATGTGTTTGAAGTCCTGCTACCTAACCAAAAGTCTTGCAGAAAGTCAAGAGGTTCCTCAATGGAGACATTAAAAATGTCTGTAACAACGCCCGCCCAGAGTTCATGTTTCATTGCGTGTTGATTTATCATCCCTTGAGTTAATTATTGACCTTAGCTTTGCCTCGGTCAATATTTACCTCCCCAGGTCAATAAATCTTGACGTTCACCTCAACAGAAGTCAATATCTCCTTAGTGTTTATCTATTCCTTCTGTTGCTAATTTTGCTGAAAGCTTTTATTTATTCTTATACAACGTGCTCGCTTGGCACCAGGCCCACTTGGTGAGGAGCAACCTTTGTTTATCCACTAGGGACAAAGCCTTTGCTTCTCTGTGATGGCTCACGTGGGACATCATGGACATGAACCGTGGGTGGCATCACTCCAGTCGAGTCAGGACACTGCTTTCTTCCATCCAGATGATGAGATCTGGCCACTTTTCAATCATCAGTGGCGCTGGCTTTTCTGAGGGAGCTGATGGCTTTGCTGGGACCACAGCCTGGCTGCTGAGAAGGCTACGTGTTCCTATCAGCCAGGCTTGGAGCTGGTCAAATGTTGGGCCAGGAGGAAGAAGAATCACAGCTTATCCTCAAGTATTTATGGAAAAATAGGCCAGCTCTTGAGGATGTCATCCCCGCTTTGCTGCTTGGTCCTTGAGCTTTGCGGGCAGCTTGTGGGTGACAATCTCAAGCCCCTGCTCCTAATGGAGGAGACCCATCTGTGATAGGGATCGACGAGGAAGTTTGATTTAAAAATGCTGTTTCCATGGTCTGAATGATCCTCTCCTCTGAGTGCAGCAGCACTGGGGTCTAAATCGTTCCCCACTCCTGTCTGCGGAGGCAGGAGCACCCCATCGCACCCTCAGCCTTGGTCACCGTGGGGGTCCGGGGGTCCTCCCAGGCGATGCCTCTGCCCTGAGAGCCTGCCCTTCCCTTCTTTCCATTAAATGGAATTAGATTAATTGCTGACGCGTCTGTATCCCCCGTCCCCTCTCCTTTTGATTACTCTGTGACAGAGATTAATTGTAGTTGCTGTAGGAGGCTGCGGGTGTGGGGCGGGTGCGAGAGGCACCTTCGATGCGGGTGTGAGTGGGTGACGAGTCTGAACGCCTCCCGTGTGCTCCGGCTGTGCTGTGGCCGAGTGTCCTGGCCACCGCCAGCCGAAAAGCCCAGAAACCTGTGGAGACACAAGACATGACCCGTAGCTCCTGGGAATCCTTCTCCCCCCAGACCCCGACGCAGGGGGGCACAGCCGCTCTCCCGCCGATGCTCGTCCACGGCAGTGCCCTGGGGGCAGCGCTGGCCCTTTGGTTCAGAAGCAGAACCACATCCCCATCACCTTTCGCACCACTTTTCTGCCTTCCCAGCCCAAATCCCAACCCTCTTTTAGGCAGAGCGGGTACTGAGGACCCTGGCCAGGGTGGGATTTCTGTTTCTTCAGTAGTTCTGGGTGGCGGCAGCGATGGGACCAGGGTCTTCCCGTCCCGAGGGCTGGTGGTGGGACATGCTGGCTGGAGGTGGCTGCTGCCTCCCAGCAGCGTAAGGCTGAGGAACCACAGTTTCACGGATTCCCCTCTTTTATCCCTGCTCCCAGCTACAAAGTGTGGGCTCCTGGGTCTGGGGCAAGCTCTGACAAATGCTGGATTCCGTAGCGTCGGATATGGCCAGAGATTTTGTCTTGCAGTCATCCGTTCTGGGAACACGTCTCTGCTCCTTGCCTCTCGTTTTGTTTCCCCTTGCCCACCAGGACCCCCCGACATAATCCCTAATCTCTCTCCCCCTGTGAGGAGGAGAGGGGAATAACCTCCATCTCTGTGCTCCTGCCTCGAACTTTTAATATTTTAATTGAGTGAATTGACCTGGAGTAGTCTATTGAACTCTGCCTGACCTTTTAAATAACAGGTCAAGGATTTAGCTTTGCAGCGCTGACCTCTTCCCTTATCTGCTAATACTGCTCCCTCTCTCAATTAGCTGCCGTCCCCCCGACCCGCTGAAGTTGGGACCACTTTGCCGGCGTCAGCGTGGCTTCCTCCACGCACGAGTGGGTAACGCCGCGCGGCGCCCGCCTCCGTGGCTCTGAAACGGAGATCATTGATGCTCCCTTGGGGTTTGCAGTCACTGTCCTACAGCATCCTTCCTCGGGGACAGGCCTCCAGGCAGGGATGGCCACCAGCACCCAAGGAAAGCTTCACCCTCGTCTTTTACTGATGGGAAGAACCGAGACATGGCAGAGGGAAAAGCAAAGACGAAGCTGCTACGAGGGCTCCAGCCTCGTCAGCCACGTTGAGGAGACGTCAAGGGCACTTTCCTCATTTCCACGGACATTATAGATCATCAAGAGGAAGAGCCTGAGATCCCACCTGCCCTGGTGAACCAAAGGGAGGTGACCCCTTTGGACCAGATCAAGCCACTGCTGTGTCCCAGACAGAAAGGACAACAGTGGAAAACTCTTACTTGGAGAGTCGTGTCATGCTGAGGGTTCTAAAAGAGAATTTTTTTGGGGTGTTGCAGCAGACCTGGGACACAGGACCCTCTACAATCACACCAGCTCTGCCTGCCTGGGCAGCTCTCTCCTGTGTCCAGAAGATGGACTCGCGTCCAGATGAACCGTTGGAGGTTTTGAGCCTCTCTATACAGCCCCTGGCTAGAGGGAGCAGCCCGTTCCTCAGGCAGTGACCAGCCGTGGCCATGCCACCCTCTCCCATCCAACACAGCTGGCTCGTCCATCTGCTCGGTGAGGCGGCCGGTGCCTTCACAGGGAGCATCGTTTAACTTTTACGGGGATCCGAGGCGGGGGCAGCGAACAAATGCGAAGATTTGTCAACCCATAAACCTCTACCTGGTCCAATTTTATCTCCGCGAGAGCCCGGTTTGGAGAGCAGCCCTGGGTTACCCAGCCCTGTTAAATTAGCGCTGGGCTCTGCATTCCAGAGTATAAATATCTGCCATTGTAGTGCTGAGGAATGCGAGCGCGTTGGAGTCTAAAATTAAAGAGCTGGGACGAAGCATCTCGGGTTACCAGAAACAAGACTCCATTGTGCTCCCGTTGGGGCTTCGCCTTGGTGCGGGGAAGTGGGCTGTGAGCGTTTAGAAACTGCCTGGGTTAAATGCAAGGGGCAAACTGGCCTTTAATTACAAAATGTTGATACACATCTTAAGTTGAACCCCTGCGACTGCCACTCCGGAGGGCAGGGTACCCCACCAGGTGCCGGGTACAACGTGTGGAGGACGCTCCGGGCTTTTGCAGCGTTTTCCAGGGGCTTTTCTATCATCTGTGTGGGATGCGCTGGTGTCCCGTCCTCCTCTTCTGCCTCGGCTCTCCACATCTTTAAAGCACATGCTGGAATTAAGCCCCTCGGAGTCTCGGGTCAGCGTTAACCCACACCCCGTGCCCACGTCGCAGGGAGGAATGTGCTGCAAGACCCCAGCCCTCTGCGTGGCCCCGTCCGCGCCCACCCTTGAACGCGGCCGTTGCTCCTGTCGCTCCGCTCTGTTTAACACGCGGAGCCGGAGATGCTCGGCTGAGGTTGACGGGCAATGAGGCCACTTGTGCAGAGGAATTTCTGGCCCCTGGAAAAAAATGGTGCGGGGGAAATGAGTGTCTTTTTGTTTTGTTTTAAATGACGCTCTGTGTTCTGCAAAGGAGAGGAAAATGGGTCAGGGTGGGATCGGGCTGAGATCGCACTGGGGCTGCACGGTGGTCGTTTGGCCTCCCGGGGTTCCCCGTGCTATGGCAGTCCTGGGGGAACCATCCTGGTGCTTCCTGCCCGGCAGCTCCGTGGAACCAAATCCTTCAGGAGAAACTCTCCCTGTTTCTCGCTGCAGATGCAAATGTCTCATGGGCTGGAAATAAGGCACAGGGTTAGAAAGAAGACAGGAGTCAGACGGACGAAAGAAGCAGAAAAAGTAAGATTTGCTCGTTACTTGCTGGTTTGCCCCGCTATTTTTGGTTAGGACGCAGTTCTTCGCAAGGGGGTTCGACTGAGGGTTACGTCCCTGCGCCTGGTGCAGCTTTGGGCGCCTTGGCGCCGCCCTCCCCGTTCCTGCTCCCAAGCACCCGCTGCGGGTGCAGCAGCAGCCGTGGGACACGCGGCTCGCCGGGACGCTGGAAGTGGTCCTGGGACGTAGCAGGCTGCAGGGCGAGCAGCCTTCCCCGCCTTTGCTCAGGTTTTCGTTTCCCATCTTGCCCCGAAACTCTGGTGGTGGTTGGCAGCACGGGCGGGGGCTGCCACGGCCGCGGGGATGTTGGATCCCCCTTTGCAGAGGGTCCAGCCGCCTCCTTTTAATCCCACCCCGCGAGCGTGGGCTTCGACCGCGGTTTCAGAGCCACGCGCCTGCTCGGCGAGCGCGCGGTTCGTGACGCAGAAAAAGCACAGAAACCTCAGTAAATATGGAGCTGTTTCCTGTTGCCGTCGCGGTGTCCCCTGAGCCATCAATTTATGGCCCCTAAAGCTCCTCTAAGTGGATTTAGCCTCTCAAGATAAATCTTTTCCCTTTGTGCAGGCAGAGCGCAGCCCCGGTTCTGCGGCCGCTGTTGCTCAATCGGGCGTTCGGGGGGATTAAACCCCGCGGCTGGACCCCCGGCCGAAGCCGGCGTCGGTGGCAACGCCAAGCCCGGTGGCAGTGGCCGCTCTGCTGGGTCCGAGCCAGCAGCTCATCCCCAAATTGTTCTCGTAGTCATGGGACTTTTTTTTTTTTTTTTAATTAAGGGGACGTGTTTGCCCTGGGGTAAGGTCTTAGGGCTGAATTACGGTTTTCCTTACACAAATGGACTAAACAAAGAGCTCCTGGAAGTCCTCTCCCTGCTCCCCTCCGCTGCCTCGCAGCAGAGATAAGCCCACGAGGACCCTGCTCGGGATGGACTGGGATCCTCGAGCCTCTGTGTTTATCCCCGGGAGCCACTTTGAGTAAATAAAGCTGCAAATGGAACCCGCTGCCTTCTCCTTCTTTGCACAGTTCGCTGCGGACGGGGTCCCCGTGCTGGGGGTGACGCTCTGGGGCTCAGGGCTCACCCGTAGCGCTGCTCGCCCCCTGCAAAGCGGGGACCACCGCTCTGCTCCGTGGTGGTGGGGAGCAAAGCAGCCAGCCCGTGGTTGTTTCCTCCCCTCCGTGGAGAAAGGGAAGGGAACTGAGGCAGCTTCACCTCTTGGCGGAGAGGAGGAGCCGGGTTTAATTGCAAACGGGAGCAGGGATGCTCGGGACAGGGGACCCTCCCCAGCCGCCAGCAGCGCAGCCCCCGGCTCCAGCCTTCTGCTTGCGCTGGGCTGGAAAAAGCCCTATTAGCTACACGAATTTTAAGCACAACCAGATGTGGAAGATGAAGCTGTTAAACTCCTTTTGTGCTCTCGGTGGAGGGAGAGGGGGGGTCCTGGGCCCCCGCACCACCCCGTGCCCCCTCTACTGCAATTACTGAAACCAGAGGCTTCGCTCGGGCCAGGGAGGGGACGGTGCCGCTCAGGTATTTCAGATGTGACAGTTCAGGGCGTCCCTCATTGCTAAAACCAAGACTAAGGCTTGTGCCACGGGCTCCTTCCCCAATTTCTGCTTATTCACAAGTGTCGTCTCCTCCAGAAATTCAGTGCAAGCTCTTTATGTGCAGGAGACCCATTTCCAAGAGGCAAACTGCAATTTCTGGAGGTTGAAGGACTTTGCTTTCCAAAAGCACATGAGGACTCAGCAAAGATTGTCGCTCTTAGGAGCTGGTGTGCTTTTGGTCTTGTCACCCGGAGCAGGTATCCCTGAATCCCAGGAGAGAGCACAAGCAGCGAGGATCCAGCAGCCCCGCCGTCAATAAATCAGCAGCTCTCTGTAATTTTATGTAACGTTAATAAATCAGACAAATGAAAATAGCTCGAGCCTTGTAAGGCATAAATCAACCTTCCGCTCTGGCATGGTGCTTTAAAATAATTTGTAGATTGATGGTTGTCTGGCTGAATGAGGGAGTTGGGGGCCTGGGAAGATTTTTAATGACCGTTGCGGTGCAATGTCTCCCCGGGCAGAGTCCCAGCTCCTCCCCCCTTCCCAGTTTGCCAGAAGCAGCTCCGAGGGAACTGGGGGATGGCTGCAGCATGGGGAGTACAGGGAGAGGTCCGAGCCGGCCGCCCTGGCCCCGCCAGACGTGCAGCCCATGGGTCCTGGGTGCCTTTCGTTGGGATCAGCGGCTTTTCTGGTGCAATGAAGCTGAGGTCCCCAGGGTCTGGGTATAAACTCAGTGGGACCAGGTGACCTCCTCCTGCCGGTCTCGGGACGGCATCGCTCCCGGCACAGGACCCGTGCCCCTGTCACGGAGAGATTCGAGGGGTTTGGATGAGGAAAAAGCGGGAGGTGCGCAGCTCGGCAGGGTTTCTCACACACCATCCAAGAGCACCCCTGGCAGGAGGGCGAGGGACCCACCAGACCTGCTTCCAAAAAACCCACCCCCTCGCCCTTCCCTGCCCTCCCCCACAGCTCCTGCAGGCTCCGTGTGGCCACTCTGGGGACACACCAGCATCACGGAGGGCACAGTGCCGGCCCTGGCAGAGCAAGGGCCTCCCTCCCGCCTTAGCACCAATCCCAGGACAGTGTTGGCATCAAACCCAGGGGAAAATATTCTTTTTTTGGGGGGGGGGTTGTTTCTGTTCTTCATCTCTATCCTGGTTTTAATTTCGGGGTGCTGCATTGCTGCGCTCCCCACTCTGGCAGGTCCCTTGGGGTTTTGGGGCCGGTGCCGTGAGCGTTAGCGTGGGGTCAGGGCTCCCAGGTCTGTCCCCGTCCTCACCGCTTGCTGGTGGGCAACGGTTTAACGCTTCTCGGCCTCGTTCTCCCCATCTGTGCACTGGAAATAATGTTCCTTCCTGTGGGCACTGACTCCATTAACTGCTGTTTGCAGCTGGGTCTGGCCTATACCCAGGCTCTGTAACTGGTTATACTGGCACAACTGGTATCCTTCACTCGCAGGCTTGATGCTCACCGCCAGACCGAGCTGGATGTCACCAGCGGACCTCCCAAACCTGTGTGAAGCCGTGCCGGTACCCGACGGTGCCCAGACCCCCTCTGCAGCTGGTTTTTACGGCCACCCGGGTGGTGACGGCAGAAAGCCGCTCTCCCCACCACGGACCCCTCGGCTCTTGCCCATCCAGCCGCCTCGTGCCCCACCGGGCACCCTCCGGCGCGGCTGCGGGCAGAGGAGCGGCCGGTGCCGCTGCGCCCCACGAGCGCTCGAGCGCGGGGTTGGCACGAGGATTTTTCAGCGGCGCCACGTGTCTTGCTGCTGTCGGAGGCGCGAGGAGTCCAGCGCTCGGCCGGAGGGCGGCCCGTCAGGGTGATTTTGCTCCCTGACACGAAGGCACCGTGTTCCAGCAGGATAATCTGCTCTGCCCACGGGTTTTATTCTTGTCGGGGGGGTTTCCAGTGGGATCCCGGGTGCTCGGAGGGTCTGAGACCCCCTGAAAGCAGCGGTACATTTCCCAGCCGTCCCGGTGAGGGGTTCCCCTTTGCTGAAGAGCAACTGGTTTCTCGGGGTCCCCATGGCTTTCAGCCAGCCCCGAGCACGACGCAGAGTCTCCAGCACCGCAGGGCAAGGCTCCACCTGCAAAGCAGGGCTGGGATTAGAGTCTCTCTGTAACGCTCCTCATCCCGACGGGATGATTCACAGGGATGTGGCCGCCTGCCGTGCCGCTGCCAGCGCCGCAAGGCCGTAAGCGGTCGGTCTGCTCGTTTTTAAGGGCTGAAACGAGCTGCTTTCTGGAACGGAGCAGCAAGGCAGGTCCTGCTCCCGCGTCCCATCTCCGGCATCTCCCTTCCAGCCAAAGCGGCTCTAAACCCCGTCCCACCATCCAGGGATGAGCCACGAGCATTTCAGCTCACCCTCTCATGGATTCGTGGGCGGGTTTTAAACCCGTTGTAGCGGGAATGTACAGCTCTTCCCAATCCCTAGGGGACGAGGACATTAAATAATTAGAGGCCTCTTCAATTAATGCCTCTCGCTCGGCGTTGGGCACTTGGAGCGCCTCAGCCCCGCTCTCGGCACAGCTGCTCTCACCGAGGGAAGCGCAAGCCGAGGCAGGAGATGTCACCCCCCCGTGAACCGGCAGAAAATATCAGGCATCACATGTCCAAAACCCGCAGCCCTCGGATTATCATATTTTGTCGTTAAACCCTAATGTGAGCTGTGGAATGCCAGCTTCCCTGTGGGAGAAGAGAAACCCCAGTGTTTTTAAGAAGAAGGTGTCAGCACGGATTTTTGCTGATGGTTTCTATTGCTGATCAAACAGAGAAATAATTAACGAATTCGGACTTTTGATTAGGAGTTTATTTTTTAAAGGAATCATGGGGAGTGATTAGTGAAAATAAATTGCGTGACCCCGCAGTTCCCATCCAGCGTTTCCTTGGCTAATGAGGTGAGTTTGAACTCCGCAAGCACGGCTAGAAATCCGGCTTCCCAGTTTAATAAAAGGCAGCTTATACCTAGTGAAACCGGAACCACAGTAAATGTCAGGCTCGTTTTATAGCTTGCCAGGATTAGCATCGTTAGATACCGTTCTCAGGACAGCAGCACCCAGATGCACGCGGCCAAAGTCACGGTCCTGTGACGCTGGAAAGTCTCGGCCCTGGAGGACCCGCTGCCGGAGCCTGATGGGTGACCACGGGCAAATTAACCGACGTGACTGCAAGAGGTAGGTGGTTGGCATCACCTCAACACGCTGCCCCTCAGCAGCACCTTCTTGGGATCCTGGGTACCGTGAGGTAGTACCAGAACCGGCCAAGCTCGATCCCGTCAGCAAACATCCACTCCTGCTTTGCATCTCCCTGCCTCTGTCTGTCCGTAACAGCAGCTCCGACCGTCCGGCCCCGCACCGCACCCAGCGCGCCCGTGCCGGCTCCGAGCCGCCTGCCTTCACCCCAGCACTCGTCTCCTGGAGGGTTCCAGCTCTACGACAAGGCAACGGTGAAATGGAGCGCGTGGTCTCCGCTCCCCGGCGCCCGAAGGTTGCGGCGAGCACCGCAGCCTCCCGCTGCGTCGCAGGGAGGGGACGCAGGTGAGGTACGGGCAGGGGCTGGGGAAGGCAGCGTTTTCATTCCAGCAGCCGCTCCCCAGACCCGCGCTGGGCTTCAACTGGAATGGTAAAGCCCTGAGAGCACCGGGACGGGGGAGGCTCAGCCGGAGCTGGAGCTGCCCTTGGGTGAGCTGCCTCGGGGCACCGGGCACGCGGTGCACGTCCCAGCACGTCCGGCAGCCCCACAGCTGCGACTGGGCTCATGGATTTGCAGGTTTTCAGTCTCTTACTGCAATCACACAAAAAATCGATTCCTGGTGCTGTCATTTGGGCTGCTCCCTCCACCGGTGGGGAAGATAAAGCACTGATCTGAAGCCGACTTCATTCCTTTTCCTGTGGAATATAGAAAAGCCCTGGGTGTCCCTCCTGGAGCAGTGGCTTTCCAGGAAAAACCAGCAGTGGGTGCAGGGGTGAGCGGTGGTCTTGGGGGGGGGGGGCAGTTTCTAGACATTTTCCCCTGATAAAAAATTTAGCAGTGGATAAAATGGGAACCTCCAGGGCCCAGCGGTTTTCTATCAACATGGGATCAGTGGGAAGCCCCTGCCAGGTCACTGAGCAGCTTCTGCAGGAAGCCGTGACACATAATCCCTCTCCTAAAGCTAAAACAGGGAAGAACTGAGCCTCCAGTGTTGAAGTGCCACGTCCACGCGTGCTCCCAGCGCTGAGCGGGGCTCCGCGTGCTAAATAACAGCTGCTGCTTTGTCACACTCAAAGTAAAAAGCACAATGGGGCATTGTTGCAGCTGGGGGGAGAAGAAATGGGATTTTTTTTGTTGCATGGAAATAAGCCGTACTGAGAGAATTGAAGGTGGGAGCGAAACGTGCTCGCGGATGGGGCGACGCTTGGCAGCGGCAGCTGGGAAAGGACCGACGAGCTGCCCGAGTTCATCGCCGTGGGAGAACCCCAATTAGTGAGATTGCGTCCGATCGCTCAGGCCGAGACAAAGCCCTTTCTGGAACCATCCCTGCAAACGTCCCGCTCCGTGCCCCGAGCCAGAGGGGTCTGGAAGCGCTCCCGTCATGGGGCTGGGGCGAGAACGGCTGCCATGGGACGATGGGGCATGGCCCCCCCAGTCCTCCCTTCCCTCCCCCGCCCCGTCCCTTCCCCACACTCTGCCTGAGCAGGGCTGCCCGCCTCTCGGCTTAAAATCTGATTAATTTGTCCTTTCCAGGCTTTTCTCAGGCCAGCCAGAGAAGCGATATTCCCCTGCCTGGATTGCAGCGAGGTTAAAACGAGCCCCGCGCCTGCTCCGCACCCGCGCTCGGGTTTTGGTGCTGAGCTGCGCCGCTCCTGGATGCGGGCGGGTGCAGGCCAAGGCTGCCTGCAGCTCTCCGATCCACCCCACAACAGGCAACGCTCGCCTGCTCCTGAAAAGAAAAATGTGTCATAATCCCTGAGGGATATGACACAACATTCATGTGAGGGAAATAATGCTGTAATGTGATTACATCAGGGAAGGGCCTGAGCTGGTTAAATGAAATGAAGCAGGGGTTTGGAGAGCAAAGGCGAGGCGGCTGCGGGGTGTTCTTGGTGCAAACCCACCCGAAGAAGGTGAATTTCTGGGCCTGCAGGAGGGAGCGCATCGCACCCGGTGCCCCGGCCCAGCTGATCCCAGGCTGGGAGAAGACTGTGCGGGTCCGGAGAGTTTTCGGTGGGGTGGATAATGCCTTAATAAATGGGTTGTCCTTCGGACACCTCCCATTGACACAGTATCCTTGGGGCAACTGTTTTATTTTTGCACGGTAAACTAATAGTAGGAAAGTATTCCAGGTATTTGGGATTCCTCTGAGCGCAGTTTGGCAGCTGAGCACGGCTCCCCGCAGGCCACAGCTGGGTCCTCGGGGGTACCAGAGCAAGGGTGCAGGGGTCAGGGTGCTGGGGAGCTGGGGGACAGGGTGCAGGGATGTTGGGGGCTGCTGTAGAGGAGAGCAGGGGGACAGGGTGCAAGGGGCTGGGGTGCAAGGATGCTGGGGTACCGGGATGCTAGGTGCTGGAGCACATGGGTGCTGAGATGCTGGGGTGCATGGGCCCTGGGATCCTGGGGTGCAGGAGCATGAAATGCATGGGGGCTGGGGTACATGGGCCCTGGGATCCTGGGGTGCAGGGGCTCAGGGTGCAGGGCCGCTGGGATGCTGGGGTGCAGGGGGTCAGGGTGCAGGGGTGCTGGGATGCTGGGGTGCAGGGGCTTGGGGTGCATGGGCCCTGGGATCCTGGGGTGCAGGAGCATGAAATGCATGGGGGCTGGGGTACATGGGCCCTGGGATCCTGGGGTGCAGGAGCATGAAATGCATGGGGGCTGGGGTACATGGGCCCTGGGATGCTGGGGTGCAGGGGCTCGGGGTGCAGGGCCGCTGGGATGCTGGGCTGCAGGGGGTCGGGGTGCAGTGGCCCTGGGGCGCAGGGGCTTGGGGTGCAGGGGCTTGGGGTACAGGAGCGCTGGGACGCTGGGGTGCAGTGGCTCGGGGTGTGTGGGGGCTGGGATGCTGGGGTGCAGGGGCACGGGGTGCAGGGGCGCTGGGACACTGGGGTTCGGGGTGCAGGCCTGCCGGGGTGCCGCGCTGCCGGGCTCTCGGCTCCCCGCTTCTCCTGCGCTCTCTGCCCGCACCCCCCGCTCCGCCTTTGTGCCGGGCCGGCCCCGTCCGCTCAGCGGGGCCGCAGCTCGGCCTGTGCCGCCCCCAGCCCCGCGCTCCCAGCGGGGCCGCCCCCCGCCTCCTCCCGCCCCCGCTGCGGCCGAGGGGCCGCTCCGCTCCGCCGCCCCCCGCTCCGCTCCGCCGCCCCCCGCTCCGCTCCGCCCCGCCCCGCCCCGCCGCGGCGCAGCGCAGGGGCGGGCCGTGGGCGGTGGCGGGCGGGGAGGGGGGAGGTGGCCGGGGGGGGGGGGGGGGGGGGGGGGGCCGGCCCCGGCCCCGGCCGCGGCCCCAGCCCCAGCCCCAGCGCCGGCCCCAGCCCCCGCCGCCCGCGGGCCGCCGCGCCGCCCCGCATTGTCCGGGCGGCAGCGGGCAGGATGCGGCGTCCCGCACGGCCGCCCGCCGCCGGGCTGCGCTAGGGCCCGCCGGCATGAGGAGGTGAGTGGGGGGGCTTTGGGGGGGGGGGGGAGCAGGCAAGGGGGGGGCAGGCAGAGGGGTAGGCAGGCAGGGATGGGGCCGCCCCCCCCCCCCCCCTCCCTGCGCTGCCCGGCGGAGCACCCCCCCCCCCCCCTCCCGCTGCCGGGGATACCCCCGCGCCCCGCGGAGGTGGCTCCCGCCCGCCCGGGTTCCGGCAAACGTGGGTTTTGGGGAGAAAACAGCCGGATCGTGGAGTGCTGGGCGCAGCGGAGGGGCCGCGGGGGGCTGGTGGTGCCGGTAACCCAACCCCTCGCCCGGGACGGGGCATCCCCCGCCGCCTGGGCCTTTGCCGTCCCCCTCCATTCTGTCCCCCAAAAGGGTGCGGGGAGCTGCGGGGAAACGGGCTCATGACATGAGCTTGCTCGGCCGGGAGCCCGCCCGGCGGGGGGAGCGCAGCGGGCGGCCCTGGGGGGCACCCGGCCCTGGCTGCTGGGGTGGCTCCCGTGCACGGAGGGGTGCGCATGGCGGTGGGGACCCTCCATCCATCCATCCATCCATCCAAACTTCCATCCATCCATCCAACCATCATCCATCCATCCATCCAACCATCCATCCATCCTTCCTTCCATCCAACTGTCCGTCCATCCAACCTTCCATCCATCTATCCACCTAACCATCCATCCATCCACCCAACCATCCATCCATCTATCCATCCAACCTTCCATCCATTAATCCATTCAACCTTCCATCCATCCATCCATCCATCCATCCATCCATCCATCCATCCATCCATCCATCCATCCAGTCAGCCAGCCAGCCAGCCAGCCAGCCAGCCAGCCTTCCATCCATCCATCCAACCTTCCATCCATCCATCCATCCATCCATCCATCCATCCATCCATCCACCGCTCAGGAACAATGTGCCCTCCCCTCGGCCGCTGCCGCACGTCAAGCGCACGCTGGAGCGCTCGCCTTCAAAACAGTCGTGGCGTTGTGGAGCTGATGGCGATTTTTAATTAGGAGCTTTGCCTGAGAGGTCCTTTTCTTTTCTTTTTTTTTTTGGTTTTTTTTTTGAAGTGTGCTTTTTCCATTTGGGGGACAAAAGGCTCTTGGGAAAAAAAACAGAAAGGTTTTAAAATAGCTTTATACCGTGTCTTCCAGCATGAATTCTCCTGGGTTTGGAGACACCGTGCGCCGGTTTACGTCATGCCTAGTTTCACTCTGGGATCACAAAAATGAACGTTATTGTTAATTGGATCCTGGATTTGCGACGAACAGATTTCAGGGGTGTGAATGTGCTGAAGTGAATTTGTAAGAGAACTCGGGCGCGCGTGGTGCTGAGTTTGAGCGCCTGCTCTCTGTGGAGGGTGAGCACAATAATAACGGCTCAGAATTGATTTACTGATTCCATGCATGGGAATGGCCGAGGTTTTTCCCTGGTTTCCTTCCAATACGCTCCCCACCGGCACCGAGGGCCGGGAGCTAGGTGGCTGCTCCGGCGCGCGGCCGGTGATGACAGGGTGCCGGGTTTGCCCTCCTTGGATGCCAGCGTGCGGCTCCGGCGCCTGTTTGCTCTCAGAGGTGGTTCTGAATTAAACATTTCTGCGAGGTCTGAGGCCCAGGAGTTGTTTATCACATTAAACATTTGTTTTAGCTCTCTTTAGCAGAAGTGTGTTGACATTTTCTCTTGGGGGACTGCCGGGGATAATGAATGGCACGTACTGTATTGTGTTCCTCGGAAAGCCGCGGGATCCTGCAATAACATAAACACCCAGGGCTGAATTCATCCCAGATCTGAGAGGAGCGGGCTCGGTGTTTACATCAGCGCTGGTCCTGAGCTGCAGCTCATGTTTAAAGTTTATTATTGATTATGAAAACGTCCCTGTTAATACTTGTCAGAGATTTTTTTTTTTTTCGTTTTATTGCTGACAGCTGCAGTTTCACTCCGTGCTTCAGTTGCAAAGCTCTCGCGGAGGAGAGAAGGAGCGAGCCGGGCGGGTTTCGGGGCGGCTCGGCCCCGGGAGGAGCAGCCGCGGGCTCTCCCCGCTCACAATTCGTTTTCTCTGGAGCGGGGAAGGGTTTCGCAGCCGCCTTTGTTCTCCCGCGGAGCCCCCGCCGCATTCTTCCCTTTTGCCATTATCATTTTGGTTAAACAGAAAGGCAAGTTGTGTACCATATGGATCATGTTAACAATTGCTTATCTGGAGCCGGTGTTTTCTCCTCCCTCCCTCTCCCCCGGCCTTTTTCTCCCCTCTGAGGTCCGGGTTGGGCCTTCCGCAGCATCTTGGGTTTGGTGCCGGTTCGACGCAGTCCCGTGTCCCAAACCTCTCCTCTCGCGTCCCGTCAGAGTTAATTGCCCCGAGTTAAAACACGGAATAAACGCTGAGAAATCTCCAAAGCGGCTCAGAAATACGGAGAAGGGTTGTTGAAGAGACCAGAGTCACGCCGCTGGCCGGCCATGGGCTTCTCCCCCGGCACAGCTGAGGCTCCGTGTGCCTTTATCTGGGGGGGAGGTCGATGAGCAGGAGATGAGCCCGACGCTGCCTCGCGTGTTTGTACAGCCTGATACGAGCAGGGGCTGTGGTTTCCCCAGATCCCTCCTCCAGCCCGCTCCCAGACCTGCGCCAAGGCGCCCGAGCAAGCTGGCTGAAAGTTTTGAGCCCTCGCCCCGCATCCAGCCTCCGCTCCAGGGGCTTTCGGCAGCTGCTGGGGAAAAAAAAAAAAGAAAAAAAAAGGCCTTTATTTTGGGTGCCCAAATACAGACACAAGGGCCTAACCTTAGGCCGAGGGAGTGGCCGTCAGGTCACTTAATTCACCTCCTTCCCCGCGGAAAAGGTGAACACAAAAGCCTCCGGGAGCGTTTGCCTCCAAAGCCGGCATCGTGTCCCGCAACGGCGCCGGCAGATTAGGAATAAGACGATTCTGCACGGCGCATCGTCACCGCCGTAACGACGGCATCTCTTGCGTCATTAAAAAAATTCCTGGAAGGAGTCTGGGAGCGAGGGCTGTGTCTCGCTGGCGTTTGCGGATGCTGCGGACTTTATTCGTATAATTATTTTTGCATCCTCCTCGTTGAGGAGATATTCCTGAGGGTAGAAATGCCACTGCTGGATTTTTCTGCAAACAGCCAAATATTCTCCTTTCTTCCCTCCTGTCTCTGCTTTTCTGAGGGTTTGGGGTTTCTGCACCTCCCTGCTTTCGTCCCTGCAGCTGGAAGGAGATGGGTTGTGTGCAGGGAAGGAGAAATCCCTCAATCCACAGTTTACAGCAGCAGATGTGGGAGCACCGGATTTGCGCGAGGATTCCTAAAGGGAATTTCCCCGCTGATGACATTAATGCATCTAGAGAAGCGATAGTGACCCTTGCGCGACGCTGACCCTTGCGTTTATGCCATTGTAAACACTTTTCAGTTATATTTTTTGAGCTCCAGTGATTATATGGCTGGAAGCGGAGCTTTGCCGTTCGACAGGGGCTGTCGGGGAGGCTCCTTTTGTCATCCCGGGGCAGATCCCGTCGCATCTGGCCAAATGTCAGCTGGAATTTTGCCGCGTGCAGGGAAGCTCGAGGCTCGCGGCTCCGAGCTCATTCGCTCGGCGCGTTCCCTTCCTCCGCTCCAGCGGGCAGCCCCAGCTCAGGGGCCGGTGAGGCAGGTCCTTCTCTTGCAGCTTTTTAGCAAAATAAAGATGTTTTTCTTGCTTTTCGGGCGTGGTGGAGGCGCGTTGGTTGGTGCTCGTGTTTAGCAGCTCTGGGGTGCTCTGGCTCCGGAAAGCTCGTCCCTGGGGCTGGTGCTGCAGGTCCTGCTGGTGCTGCTGGTGCTGCTGGTGCTGCTGGTGCTCGGTCACTTGTGGGTGTCATCAGGTGCCCGGCACTCTCATCCCAGGGGACATATGTGCCGGTGGTGGCACCCAGCTCCCAACCGGAGGGAGCCACTGGGACTAAATCAGACTTTATTAGCATTAAGCCCGAAAATTCCAATTGCTGCATCAGCAGCTGAGCAGGGAATAAACCACTTCTTCCCAGTGCCAGACCTGTCAATTCCCAGTTCTGAAAAACAGTTTATCCCCTTGCTGCCGCCGCCTTCGTTGCCGTAATTACTTCTGGTGCATTTTCCTGTTGGTTTTTCCTTTGGACTTGACCCCTTTGCGTGCTCCGGGGTGGTGAGAAGGACTCTCCCCCCTTTCCTCCCTCGCGCTGCTGAGCCCTGGGCAGGGTCGGGGTGCTGCTCCTGCGCCGTGAGCCCCTGTCTTGGTTTGCAGAGGACGCTGCTGCTCTGGGCTCGGGTCTCCTCTGGTGGGTGCAAGAGTTGAGAGTCAGCACGGGCTCTCCGCAGCAAAGTTTATTTTGCTGTGTAACGAGGGTGTTGTAAAATCTCTCTCCTGGCCTTGTGGGCTGTCATCAGCTGAAGTTAACGTTGGTTAAATTGTACAGATCGCTAGCACAATTTTTCCTCCAGTGGTGCATGCCTCGGGTGGCTTATCAGCAGCCCCTGATCTTTATGGGGGCCCTAATAAACCCAGCCAAGGCCTCGCAGATGCTGCTGACTTGTAGGTGAGAGCAGGGGAGGATGCAAATTAAAGGTTTTCTTCCCAGCTCCTTTCTCCCGAGGACAGACGACTCAATCGTGAAAAATCGGGCACGTTTGTTTAATGACAGCGATACCAGCATGGCCCGTGTTGGGATGGTGCCCAGCGCCCCTCGCCCTGGACCGGGATGCTGGGGTGTGCTCCCAGGGAGGGATGCTGGGGTGTGCTCCCAGGGAGGGATGCTGGGGTGTGCTCCCAGGGAGGGATGCTCGTGGGCAGAGGTGTGGTACCCAGGCGAGTGTTTTCCCTCCGAAGAGAAAAGAGCCACTTTTTTTTTTTCCTTTTTCCCCCAAGAAAGTGAAAACTAATGTCAAGACAAATTGCACTTTAACCCACACTTGTCTTGCCTACAAAAAAAAAGCTGAATAATAGCTGAATAAGTACCCCTTTCCCTGCCCCGGCTGCACTCGGAAGAGGAGCCTGCTCCTCACAAAGACTTTGCTGTGTAAATAGAGGAGAGGTGCAGTGGCAGCACCGAGCTGGAGGGGACTCGTGGCGTCGGGGGACGCTGGAGCCCGGGTCCTCTCCCTGTGATTAATCTTTCTCGGCGTTGCTTTAGGCCTCTGAAGAGCAGCGGGACCGGCTGCCGGGCTGCTTTGTCTGCTGCCTCGGCTCTGCCGCGGCGGAGGGACGTTCCCGTCGGAGGCTGTTTCTTTGGAAAGAGTCTCCAAAGCACTTGACTCTGCTCCCCGCGTCCTGCCGCCTCCCGGAGCGGGATAATGTGGGTGTAATTGATGGCGAGAGGACTAATGGCTGCAGAAATGTGTAATTAAAGGCCAGGGGTGACGTGCTGCGAGGCTGTGCTGTGCACGGGAGGTTAGAGAGGTTGAGTGTGTTTTGAAGGGCTTGTTCTGCAAGTCCCACCTTGGGAGGGCAGGTCACCCTGCTCGGGGTGTTCCACGTGCCCGGCACCGTGTGTCATCGGGAGGGGGACACCCGGCTCCCCAGCTGACCCAGCCCCCACGGTGAGGCGACAGCAGAGAGCTGTGCATGCGGGAAGGGTGTAGGTGTGGGGGTTTTCTTACCCCTTCTGGCATTGTCGTAGCTGGATCTGGAATCCCAAATCCCTGGGGCTGGCCCCATCCTGCCTCCTGTCCCGTGTGCTATGTTCCCGTCCCAGCCCTGCCCTCCAGCTGGTTCCCAGAGCGTCGCCACCTCCTCCCTCCAAATGCTGAATCAGGCCACGTGCTGGCAACATAAATCTGCGAAAATGCCGACACGCCGCGAGCAAGTCGGGCTTTGCTGGACCTGGTGGCTCTCAGCTGTGCCGTGGCGATGGGGGGATCCCTCTGAGCCCGCGCTCTCCCTCCTGGGAGCCCCCTGGGGCTGCACCCGCATCCCCCGGGTGAATCGGTGACGGCGGTGGGCAGGGATGGATTTATGGCAACCTGAGAGCTCGCCGAGGTGCCACAGTCCTGGCTCTGCACGTGGATGGAGCTCAGCGCCAGCGTGGCCGCGTGTCATGGCATCGTCCCCGCTGGCTCTGCCAGGCTGTCGGTGCGAGCAGCACGACTGTCCAGGTGTTATTTTGGTATTTCCACGTGCCAGTGTGGGCACCTGCAGAGTCCCCTGCTCATGCCGCTGGCAGGGACACGGTGACACTTCTTCGTGTTACTCTTTGCAGCTCCACGCTCTTAGAAGAACAGGTTTTAGCAGCTGCAGTGAAGTCCCAGTGATGTAAAACTAAATCAGGAGCTGGAGGTTTGGAGATTTATTGCAGATGCCACCAAATAATGAGATTTAAAAGATGACTTTTGAAGCGTTGCTCCTATTTCCCACCTTAGGTATTGCAGGGGCTTGGGGGTCGATGAGAGCAACAGCCGTGGAGCGCGACCTGGGTGCTCGGCCACGGGTGCTGGTGGGCAGCGCTCACAGAAGTGAATACCTGCTGATAGAAAGATATTTCCATTTGCATCTTAATTGCCACCGCCCCGAGCAGCGGGGCAGGGCCCAGCCGTGGGGCCGGAGCTGCCAGCTCCGCGCGGGCAGGGCCGGGGTCGCAGCGTGGCTGCTGTTCCACCCGAGCCAGGTACGCGCTCCAGAAATAACGTCATTACGGATCTGACCTTGGGCTGTTCATACCCTCCTCCTACAAGGTGATTACTTTTTAATGAGCGGCTGCTGAAAAGGGAGGAAAATGAATTATTTCTGCCGTAGGATTAGCTCTAGGAGACAGGAGCGGCGCTGCCCCGATCGATACGGTCTCGCACGGAGCCAGCCCGGCACCAAACTTCTCCCCGATTTCCCGGCGATACCTTCGCCCTGACGCCGCTGCCAACTTATCATTCTTTAACCTTTTTTTCTTTTTTTTTTGAGCAGCAGCCCTGTGGTGACAGGTTGAGGTATTTGCACCCTGCGCTGTGTAACGATGTAGAATTGTGGTTGGCTTATAATGGCCACGTCTCTGTGCAAACACCCAGGGCGCCCAAGGTGGGAGCCGTAGGGGTGGCTGCTCCGCGCTCGGCACGCTGGTGCCCCCAGTCAGGGTCCGTCCGTCCGTCCGTCCGTCCGTGCAAGCGCAGGCGTACGGCAGAGGGGAGCCGCAGCCTCGGGCGTGGATGGGGGCAGCAGTGTCAGCAAAGAAAGAAGCCAAAAAAAGGGAACTTCTGGAAAATCCATTAGTGAATGGAGTGCAGGAGGGAGCTCGGCTTTTCAGGCTGCTGAGGCAGTGTTCAAAAAAGAATCCGCGAGTCAAAAGGCTTGTGAAAACAAAAGCCACCGAGAGAGGCCTCCCCCAGCCCAGCTCCGGCGGGGCTGGCCGGGAGACGGTGAAGCTGCGGGTGCCGAGGGCAGGGAAGGTGGTCTGCAGGGGATGGGGCTGGGGTCCGTCATCCCGCGGGGTGTGTGACGGGGACACACGGGGCCCGCGAGAAAGGAGATGCAGAAATGATAGAAAAGAGGAGTTTTTTTGCTCAATTCCCTGCGGACCGTGCTGCCCGGCAGGGCACCGAGGCGGAAAATACAACCGCGTTGTGCGGTGCTGGATAGGGCTGGGAGGCTCCCCAGAATTAGAGTTAATTAAGATTGATTCGTTCCGTGGAGGAGATGAGCTGGAGCGTTGCTGCTACCGCTGCGGACAGGCTCTAGTGCACGGGGCAAATTATCTCCCTGCTGCAGCCCGGTTCCCGCGTCCGCTGCAGCCCCCGGCACTGACCCCAGCCCGAGGCCAGATATTGGAGAAGATAGACCAGGGGCTGGTGGCTCCTGCCTTGGCTTTTGCTCCCAGGGGAGTCTGTTGTTGGAGCTTTGTGGGGAAAAACACCCTGGGAGGAGAGGACTTGGGCAGGGGTGGGGGGTGCCTGGTCCCTGGGCCCCTTTCCGAGCTGCAGAGCATCTCCTGCGTTTATTGACCTTCACCCAAGTGCTGGTGGGAAGATGAAACGTAGCAGCAGTGCTTTCTTCTTGGAAAAATAAGTCATTCTAAATTGTTTCCTCAGCCTTCTGGGGTTTATGTGTAGATCAGGGTTCATAGACCCCCCCACCCTCAGGATCTGCCCCAGGCGTGCGCAGCGGTGGGTGCGGATCAGGCCACGGCTCCCCGGGGTGCAGCAGCAGTCCAGCAGCCAGGCTCGGGGTCCAGCCCCGTCACGCTTTGGCTTTGCTTCTTCTCATGCCGTTGTGGTGCAGATCTCAGAGGTTGCATCCTCCAGGCATCCCACCCCCGCCGACATCCCACTGCGCAGCACCACGTGTCGCCTGGGCACCAGCTCAGCGCTGGCTGGGGTCTGGTGGGGACCATCGGAAGAGCGTGGCCCCCCAGATTCTCCTTCTGTGGGTTCAGGTGGGGTCAGATAGTCCCTCTCAGGGGTGGTGAGTCCTGATGGGTTTCAACAAGTGGTTTGGAATGGAGCGCTGTCAGGACAAGAAGTTTTTCAGAGCAGCTTCTGTCTGTCTGCTGCCGGCGCGCCCTGTGCAGAGGCAGAGGTGGCATAAAGGCGCCTTCCAACTATTTCTCTGCATCCCTCTACAGCCCATGTGAGTACGCCCCCACACAACCGAAATCTCCACAGGTGGTTTCACGTGGCGTGTTTCTGGATGGGCTTGAGGAGGAGGTGGCCGTGGTCACGTCCGTGCCAAGCGCAGACTTACAGCCCACGTGGGAGAAGCGATGTCCTCACCTCGCCGCGTCCTCCAGCCTCGCCGCGGGCGGAAGCAGGAGGCAAAGTCCCGTGTGGGACTGGGAGCTTTGGGGTGCGCTCAGCACCCTCACTGGCTGGGCCGCTGTTATGCCGATTGCATGCAAATTCGGTCCGTTTGACCTCCTGACCTTTTTATGGGGCCATGTCTGTTTGGGGAAATGGTTCTGCTGATTAGAAATGGATTTTCCTCTCTAATGTAATCCCCCAAAAATGGGCTGGGTCCAACCCCAGGCCTCGGGGAGCTCATCTGGTGTCAAGGAATGACATTTCGGTGAAGGGCTTCAGTGCCGACAGGGATCTGAGCAGCACCCATGGGCGGTGGCACCCTTCTCCGGGGCACGCTGAGGTTTCTCCTGCACCTTGAGCATCTGCCCTGAGCTGACCTTGAGGGGCGGTGGACTTTGATGACCTGAATGCTCAGTGATGCTCTCGCTAAAAACCTCCTTCCTACCTGAGAACTGTCCTTCAGGCCGTGGTCTGGTGGAGATTGCAGCTGGAATGTCGCCCCACGGAACGTCCTGCAGCAGATGAGGTGGGTCGGAGCAGGAGAACGTCTGCTGGAGGAGGAGCGATGGCGTGGCCGGGAGTGGGGATGCTGTTGGAGGGAGCTGCACGTGCTGGAGCCCACCCGTGGCAGGGAGTGGGCAAGATGGTGATGGATTAATGTGATAATTAATCTTTTGAGATTAATGCTGCTCTGCAAAGCGCTGGAGGGAGTGTGCTGGTGGAGTGGCAGGAGCAGGGAGGGTCGGGGCACTCCCACCTTTCAGTGGTTTCTAGACCCAAACCAATAGTTGAGCAGTTTTGTCCCGTGTTCCTGGGGGCGGGTGCAAGGCTGAAGCCCACGTCTCAGCAGATGCGAGTGCTCCATGAGACCTGGGGACAAGTTACACTAAGAAAAATATAAATAACAAGAAAGAGGCTGATTTTTTTTTTCACTTTTTGTCCCTGTTCCCTTTTATTGCTTCTTTTTCTCCCATCCATCTCCTGTTGGGAGCTGGAGCAAAATTCTTCAACCCCACTGGCTGCATCAGCTCCTTATTAGTAATATCTGGATTTTACTGCCGTACCCCCTCGATCTGGGGATTCCCAGGGCCACGCGCCGCGTACAGTTTCCTCCCGGTGACATTTAGCTGAGAGTTTCTCCTCTCGCCGTGACAGATGGGTGATGCTCAGCTGCTGCCAGGCTGAGCGGATCCATATTAATTTTTCATTTGCTGGCCGGGTGCTGGAGCAGCACAGATGGGCGATGGCCCGTTGGTCACTCCCGGTTCGTGCTGGTGTCCAGCTGCTCTGCACTTGATATATGAGTGGACAGAGCGGATGCTGGAGCCTTCGGCTTGCACTGGCCAGGGTGGAGGTTGTTTCTCCTGGGGGTGGGGAGAGGGCACGGTGGGAGTTAGCCTAAATCCTTTTAACATATGTACATTGACCCCGCTCTGATTGCAATACCATCCTTTGCTTTGTCGGCACCGGTTAGGAGGGGACGGGGAATGTGGCGGACAAAGAAATGCAGCGCCCCGATGGATTTGCCAAACAACCCAAATTTGCCTTGGAAAACTCGATGTTTGTGCTCCGGCAGCGTGCCAGGATAGCGGCCGCCCGGCCTCGGTCTGCAGGGGAGGGCCGGGGGATTTAAACGTCTCACCCTTTGGGGATGCTGGGTTGTAGCACGGCTGAGTGTGGCTTTGTGCTCTCCTTGCCCCGGTTCTGGCTTTGGGACCAGCTCTGCCACCGGTGTAAATGGCTGCCGGGCTGTTTTGCCTATTCTGGACCAGCCACTTAGGGCTTCGTTAGAAGTGACCAGGGTCTGGCTTAACCATCCGTATCAACAGGCAGAAATGTTGCTGTAATCCACAGCATTAATGCTGAAGCATTTCAGAACCATTGCCACAAGCCTCAGGTCTGTAGTGAGTGTAAATGGAGTGTCTGCATGGGTTATAATTCTGATTTATAGCTGTGGTCTGACCCGTGGTAACACCATGGCGCTTTGCCTACCCTGCTCTTCGGAGGCAGGGATGAGCCCCAGCCCAGGATGAGCTCCTGGCAGCAGAAGCCGAAAAGATCATCAGGAAAGGCCTCGTTTGATGAAAGAAAAAGCCATTCCCCTGCCTCCCGTTCACTGGGCACACTGGGCACACTGGGCACACTGGGCACACAGTCTGTTCTCTCCTCCTGCATTTTTTTCCCAGCTTGTCTCCATCCTTGAAGACATCGCTGCGGCTGCTGCAGGGCCTGGAGCGTCTCTGCACGGGTACAGACGCCTCTCGGTGCTGCAAATCCAGCTGCAGCAGCGGAGCTGTCGGCACAGGAGCTGCGTTTGTGCTGCGGGTGCTTGGTCCAGGGCCTTGTCCGGACCCGCTGTCGGGTGCAGGTAGCAAAGCCCAGCACAGAAGATCCGTCACGCACAACATCCCTGATGGGAGAAGTCGGCGTTAGCAGGGCGTGTAAGGGCTGTGGGGACCGCTTGGTGAGGGGCTGGATGGTGAAGGGAGACTCTCAGCATCCAGGTTTGCTCTTTCTTGGCCCAAAGTTTGCACGTCAGAGAATTAAAAACCTGGGAAACTGGGGCAGCCCCTGGAACCGGGACGGCTCTCCCTGCCTGGGAAGCCGATCGCAGCGGGCCACGCTGCTGCGGGTAATTGCAGGGATAATGAAGCTGCTCAACATCTTTTGAGAAAAGCATAAATCCTCCGAGCTGACAGCTCTGCAGAAAAAGGAGCCGTCAGCGTTTAAACCAGCAAGACAGCGGCGGTACGAGCAAAGCACCGCGGAGGCGGCTCATCGGCTCGTTCCTGCGCCGGGAGCCGAAGGGCGGCAGCGTCTGCTCCCTGCCGAGGGCTGGGATGCTTCTGCAGAGCAGCAAGGGCCGTCCAAGGGGACGTCGAGTCACATCCAGCGCTTGCTCTGCGGGGCTGCGGGTCGCTCCCTCCGGGGTGACCTCCTGCGGGGCTGGTCCCTCTTCCCGGGTGCTCGGGGGAGTTTGGCTGGATTCAAACCCTGGCTTTAGCGCATCCTCGGCTCGAACGTGTTTGCTCTTGCGCGCTCCCTCTCCCTCTTTGCCGTCCAAATCTATTCAAACCCTCTCCTGATCCCCCTCGGGATGCTGGATTGCTGCAGCCAGCAGCCCGTGCTGCCGGTGGGCCACCTCGGTGTTCGCCTGCCTGGGTTTTGCCGCGGGTTTTTATGCGCCGGCATTGGCGATGGGTGCACGTACGTGGGGCTGGGACGCGAGCACATGAAACACGTGTGCGTGCCTGGCGTGCTCTGCGGACCAGGGCTGGGGACGAGATATCTGTGCTCCCCCAAAGGCGGCCGGTCCCGGGGTGCTGCTCGGGGCAGCCCTACGTCCCCACAGCCTCCAAATCCCCCCCACAAGAGCTTGTCCCAGGGGGGGCGGCGGCGGCGGGAGGGAGCGCACCCCATCCCCAACGCCAAGCCGTTGGACACCCTCGGTGGTGCGCCCCGCTAAGAAGCCCCCGAACAAAAGCCCAGTTCAGAGTCGCTGCTGAATAGATTAACAAGATTTCCATAATTAGGGCGGGCGGGAACAATAGGATTCTCCCCTGCCCAGCCCCCCCTGCCCGCCTTTGTCTTGCGCTGGGGATAATGGGCAGCAGCGAGGGTGGGAACCGGCCCGGCCATTTGGTCACTGGACAGTAATTTTCTCACACTGCCAAGGGGAGCATTGAAACATCTGTCCCGCTCCGCCGCCTCATTCACGTCCCATTTCAAACCCCTGACAACTTCTCCCTGCCCGCCGGCCCTCCCCCTCCGCCTGGTTTTCCAGGGTGCAACCGGGCTTTCCGGGGGGTTTTTGGCTTTTCTTCTTCCAAAGGCATCTCGGCTTTAAAGGGGTCGGGTGGAGGTGGGTTTGCTTCTCGGTCCTTTCACGCTCGGGCGTGCTTTGGTGGTGGCAGCAGCGCCCCCGCAAACCTGCGCCCCTGCATCCCCCCTGGCCCCGCTGCTTGCAGCAGTTTCGCCGTTTGGCTCGAGGATGGGGCTGGAGGAGCCCGTGCCGTGACGGTGGGCTTCCAGCCGCGCGCCGCGGCGCTGGCCACCCTCTTGGGGGCTCTTAGAAAGACAGTTCCCATCGCTGGGCTCAGGTGTGGACACCAGTTTGTAGCTGGCGTCCGAGCAGCGGGGTTCAGGCGCTGGGACTGATCCCTGCTGGGGGGAAAAGGTGGGCGCTCCGCCGAGACCACCGTCGTGCAGGGGTTGGGTCTGTCCCCGGGGCGTGTTGTCCTTTGAAACGAAGCTCACGCTGCCTGATGCTCTATTGCAGGCGAAGACAGATGTAGAGTTGCTTGGGCTGTGGGCTGCTGGGTCCTCCAGGAGGGGTGGGTGAGGGTGACCGTGCCGCCGTCGTGGGCGGCTGCCCCCTGGCTTCAGAAGAAACACCCTGGAAATGCCGCCAGATTTGCCAGTCGTGGTGGTGACACCTTGTTCCTGCCGTGCTGCTCCACACCGAGCTCCGTGCTATGGTGGATGCTGGAGCAACAGCCACCTCCCAGGCGCCTCCCAAACCCCTTTCCTCCTCCCCCAGGCCCTGGGTGTTTGCAGACGGTATTTTTGGGGGGCAGAAGCAGCTGCAGTCTGCACCTGCAGCACGGCGTGCACCACTGCCCAGCGGTCTGAGCAAGGACGGAAACTCCTGGGGCTTTAATGCCTTCCAAAAAAAAAAAAAAAAATTAAAAAAAGTCTTATTCCTCATGGAATAATTCCTCAGTTTTTCCCTTTGGGAGCTTCTCAGTGCCTTTGCTCACAGGCAGAGGGAAGGGCCCCCTCCGTCCAGCCAGACCCAGCGTACGGCTCGGGGAAAATCTGCTGCTGCCGGAGCGCAGGTTTCGTGGGCAGCGTTCTCCTTTGTGCTCATTAAAAAGGGCCCTTTCCCGCAGGCTGTCGGGGCTGTCTCTGTCTGAGCGTTTATCTATCGGGAGCACTTTAATAATGGCCAGTAAATGCAGGGAGGATGCCGGATAAAGCCACGCAAAGCCGCCATTTAAATCCTCTTGTGTAAGTTTGATATCCAAAGTGGAAGTACAAATGCCATATAAGTCAATTAAAGCATTAAGTAATCTAATTGTGCTGCGGTCACAAAGTGGCTTAAAGGCTGAGAGAGGTGAGCGCATGGTGCACGAGGTCCCCTCCCGGCTCCTACTTTAGCCGTCCCCCGAGGCGCTGGGCATAAGGGCAGGGGGGGGCTGGGGGGCCGGGGGGGGACCTGCACCGGGGGTGCTGGTGGGGGATGCTGCCACCAGCCTCTGGAGGCCCTGGGGGTATTTGGGGGCTGGAGCAAGAGTGATGCCAACCTCGGCGTCGCCGTGATGTGGAGCCGTGGGGTGACGCAGGGTCCGTGGGGTGAGCGGGGGCCCCCGGCAGGTCCTGCAGAGCCCCCCTGGGATGTGTTTCCCACCCGTCGTCAATGCAGCCCGGGTGCAGGGGGGGGGTTGGACACGGCCGTGGTGTATCCATCTTCCCCTTTGCCAGACAAATTGTTTTGGTGAGGCCATGCGCAGCCCACGGGCACCGGTGCCGATGCCAGGGGTGAGCAAAGCGATGCTGGCAAAGGCTTGCGCTCAGCCCGGGGTGCGGGGGGGGGCGTGCAGCGCGGCCCCTGGTTCCCCAACCGCCTGCCTGCACACTGTTAATGTGCTATTAATATTTCATGCATTATAGTTATAATATTATAATTATACTCTGCTCCAAGTGGAGAATGTCAGGGCAGGGGCGTCCTCCGGCTGGGTGTGCCGATGCTCGGCACCGCGGCGCTGCTGACAGCACCGGGGGCTGCACCCTTTGCATCACCTTGGCTTGCCGTGGTTTGGTAACCTGGCTGGTTTATCCTGTTGGACGATGTGACCGTCAAAACTTGAGCTGGGGCTGGGTTCTCTGAAGCACTCCTGCTTGCTGTTCCTGGGGGATATTGGCGCTGGTGGCGGGCGAGGGGATTTTTGCCTGGAAAATTTAGAGCGCGAGCGTAACTGAGAGCGTGAGCAGTCCAGGGGGCGCGGTGTGGTCCAGAAGGGCAGGGCAGTACGGCGGGTTTTGGAGACACTCAATGCCGAGAGGTCCTCGTCCCTGTTTCGCTGCCCTCACCCTGCGCTCTCCTGTCGCCCGCAGGTCTGTCGAAGATGCACTGGTCACCAGAGCATGCCCAGTCCCTGAACCAGTGGCCGGAGCAGCACCTCGACGTCTCCTCCACCACCTCCTCGCCAGCCCACAAGTCCGACCTCTACCCCAGCACCCGCCAGCGCTTCAACTACGCCTGGGCCAACGACGACATCTCGGCGCTCACCGCCTCCAACCTCCTCAAGAGGTACGCCGAGAAGTACTCGGGGGTGCTGGAGGCGCCCTACGAGCGCCCGGCGCTGAGCGGCTACGGGGATGGAGCCTTCGGGCCGGTTAACGGGCAGAAGGGGGACGGGGAGCCCTGGCCGGTGGCGCACGGCTCCGACGGCGCCTACCCCCTGACCCCCATCCACGATGGCCTCCCCGGCACCAAGGGGGTGGTGCCGCCCGCCGTCCCCCCCAGCGGTGGGGCCATCGGGCTCGGCGGCTCCCCGGTGGTGTCCGCCAACCTCGCCGATCCCATGTACCCCGGTAACTCCTGCGGAGGAGCCGCCGCCGGCTCCGGTGGGCTCGGGGCATCTCAGGAGTACCCCTCAGGCTACAGTGGCACCTACTTGCCCTCCGGCTACTGCACCCAGCCGGCGGCAGCCCTCCCCCCCCCGCACCCCCCTGCCCTCCACGGCTCGGGGCTCCTGCAGCCCCCGCACCCCTCGCCCGCCCTGGTGCCGGGCTACGGCTCCTCCGGCCCCATGTACAACTACGCCGCCGGCAGCTACCCGCCGCAGCCGGGCTACGGGACCATCCACCCGCCCCATCCCTCTGCCTCCTACCTGCCCTCCGGCATCGCGGCGCCCACCCCCATCCCGGCCCCGCCACCCGCCGCCCGCCCGCCGGGGGTCCCCAGCTACGGCTACCAGGGCGCTGGCTTGGCCCCCTTGGCTGTGCCGCCCCTCGGCACCGAGGCGGCGGGCGCCCTGAAGAGGAAGGCTTTCGACATCTCCGGCGGGGAGGACGAAGGGGAGGGCAGGTATAGGAAATACAGCTACGAGCAGCCAAAGTCCCCCTACCCCATGTCGGACAACGGCGAGTGCCGGGGCAATGGGTTCGGCGGCAGCGCCGAGTCCCCCCAGGTGGCCTTCAAGCCCGGGAAGCGGCCGGCGGGAGCCGGGAACGCCGAGGAGCACGCCAACAAGTACGGCGGGCAGCCGATGAAGAGTATGGTCTCGCCACCCTACGGCGCTGGGGATACTCCGTTGCGGCCGGCGGAGCCCTTCGAGAAGTTCAGCCCCCCCCTCGCCAACGGGGAGCGGGCGGCCGAGCCGGGACCCCCCTTCCCACTGCGGCTGCCCCCCAAAGCGCCGGTCTTCAGCGGCCCGCCGGTGGAGGAGCAACCCAAGAACGTCGACCCCCTGGTCTTGGAGCTGGTGAACACCAAGATCGTGGAGCGGGGGCCGCCCGTGCAGTGGACGGACATCGCCGGGCAGGTCTCCGTGAAGGCCACCATCGAGGAGGAGCTGGTCTGGCCCATCCTGCGTCCCGGCGCCTACACCGGGGTGAGCCGGCCACCCCGAACCATCCTGCTGTTCGGTCCCCGCGGCACGGGGAAGACCCTGCTGAGCCGGTGCATCTCCACCCAGCTGGGCTCCACCTTGCTGAAGGTCAGCGGGACGACCCTGCTCTCCACGTGGAAAGCCGAAGCCGAGAAGATCCTGCAGACCGTCTTCTTCGTGGCCAGCTGCCGGCAGCCCGCGGTGGTCCTCATCACCGAGGCCGAGTCTTTGCTGGTGGCCCGGGCTGGCGAGGATGGCAGCCAGGTGAGCAACCTCAAGTCCCAGCTCCTCTCCTACCTGGACAACGTGGCTACCTCATCCGACCAGAACGTGGTCATCATCGGGACCACCTCCCGGCCTGGCAGCATGGACGAAGCTTCCCACCGGCGCTTCGCCAAGCGGTTCTACATCTCCCCGCCGGACAGCATCGCCCGCCGGCAGATCCTCCATCACGCCCTGGCTCAGCAGAGCTCCTGCCTGAGCGAGCGGGAGATGTCCTCCCTGGTGCAGCACACGGAGAGCTTCTCGGGCAGCGAGCTGGTCCAGCTCTGCCAGCACGCCGGGGCCACCACGCTGCACGGTTTGCCGGGCCAGATCCAGCCCACCTCCTACCAGGACTTTGAGAAGGCGTTCTGCAAGGTCCGCCCCGCCGCCTCCCAGAAGGAGCTGGACTTGTTCCTGGAGTGGGACAAGATGTACGGCACCAGGCACTGACGGCGCGGCGTCGGGGGGCGCGGGGACGGGCCCTTCGCCCCAGCCCGAGGCCGGTTTGGGGACTTGGCCGATGAACGCAGGGTTTGGAGGGGTCTGCGGGGGCTCCGGTTCTCCCCCAGAGCCGCGCTGGGGCCGGACCCCCTCCTCCCGAGGTGCAGGAGACCCCCGGCCAGCCCCGACGGCAGCACGGCGTACCTCTTCTTTGCTATTTCGGACTCGGCCGGGCTTTTCCTCTCCTTCGTGTCTCGGAAGCCGTCGCCCACTGAACTCAGGATTACCTATTTATTATTTTCCCGTCCATCCGTCCCTGGACCAGCGATGCAGCGAGCGGGGCCGGGGGCGCCTCGGGATCCGGCGTCGGATGCTCGAGCTCCCCCAACCACCCAGAGGCTCGGTTATTGTTATTTTTTGTTGTTTATTATTGTTTTTATTGTTCCTAACAGAAATACCTCGGGCGTCTTTCGAGCAAAGCAGCCCCCTCGCACGTGGCACGAGCAGCCCGGCGGCGATGTCCTTGATCGGGGAAGGGGGGGGGGGGAACACACCAAACCAGGGGGTTTTGGAGTAAAATGCTGTAGATTGTTTAATATACTAGACTCGGTTTTTTATTTTTGTAAGGTATGTAGTATTTTTTTGTTTTTTTTTTCTTTTTAACTACTCAGGAAAAGAATTACCTCAGAAAAAAAAAAAAAAGAATGTGTTTTTAAAAACTCTTTTTATCTTCTCAGAAAAGGAAAAAGAGATTTTTAAGAGTTTTCAGACCTGGGACAAAGCTGCCTCACGCATTTGCTTCCAAAAGGGGTGGAGGAAGAAAGGAAGAAAGAGTAAAAAAAAAAAAAACAAAAAAACTTGAAGCTGTTACAAAGATGAAAGTTGAATGTATTTTGGGTGCTTTTCACGTATATTATGCCATAATTTTATTTTAATTTTTGGTTTTTTTTTTTTTTTTAAACACTGCTGTTGTAGCGTTTGGTGGAGTAACGTGTCTTCAACGGGAAGAGTGTTAGTGCCGTAGTTTGGAAGCTGTCGCCAGCACCACTTTTTGGATCAGGCCGGGTCCCTCGTCCTCCAGCACCTCCCGCCGCACCCCGGGGCTGGGGACTGGGGGGGCGGGGAGGGGGCACCCACCCCTGGGCAAGGCCGGGGCCGGGGGAGGGGGATCCTCCTCCCGCTCTCGGTTTTGCGCTGGGGATGGGGCCGCGGGCGCGACGCCGGGGTCGATGCTGCTGCGAGGGCGCGGCGCTCCCTTTCCACCCCAAATCAGGGGGTTTTGGCTTCCCAGCGCGGTCGCCACCTCTGAGCGCCGAGAACCCCCGGCAGAGGCTGGCGGTGGCCACAAAATTTGGGGAAATCACTTTTCCCCCCCCCAAAAAAACCCCCCAGTCTAGCAGGGCTGAGCGTGGGCCGTGGGGTTTTGCTGCCTGAAGGGGTCCGGGCTGCGGTGGGTGCTGGCGTCAGGACCCAGCCCAGCTCCCCCACCGTCACATCACCACGTGGGGTGGGGGGGTTTCCTAATTAAAAAAGAATATTAATTTGTATTAATTTTTTTTTTTTTCCAGAGCTCTGTGTTGTGCTGGGGGCGGCAGCTGCTCGGGGCCACCCAGCCCCAACCCCCCAAAAGCTCAGGGTCTGCACACGCAGAGAGGACTCACCCCTCCTGGCGTGACACCCCCCCCCAGCGCAGGGGCCAGGCAGCTGCCAACTTTGGGAGCTTTTCCCTGGTTTTTCGCAGTTTCCCACGTAAGCGTGCGCGGGGGCAGCTGCCTGCGTGCCAAGGGCATTACTGGGGTGGACGCCTTCGCCCGCCCCCCCCCGCCTTTTCCTCCAAAAAGTGGTACTGGGTTCCTGAAGACTTTTTATTATTATTATTATCATATTTGACTTTGTACACTCTCTGTAACCATTTCTACCTCATTTTGCAACATATTGTACATGAAAGTATTTAATTCATGTCTTATTAATGTCTGAAAAAGAAATGCTTTTGAGCTGTAATGGTCTACCTCAAGAAATGCTGTATTTTAAAAAGAAAAGTATTACACAGTATTAAAGAGATTACCTGATGCCGGCTCAGCCTGTGGCACCTGCTCCCAGCACTGCCCCCCCCCCCCCCCCCCCCCCCCGGCTTTTTTAGCCCCTGGGGGGGTGCTGGCTTGGGGGAAAGGGGGGTGTGGAGTGGCTCTTAGGGGGTGGCTCTGGGGGGGGGGGGGGTATTGCAGGGGAGGGGAGGGACTTGGGGGGATATTTGCAGGGGTGTGGGGACATTATGGGGGCAAGGGGTGTTATTGCTGCCGAGGGGAGGGGAGGGCAGAGCCTCAGCCCACCCTCCCCCTCATTAGGGGTGATGAGGGGGTGTCTAGATGCGCCCCCTGCTCATTAGGGGTAGTGGGTTGGGCTGGGCCCCCCCCTTATTAAGGGTGGTGGGTCCAGCTATGCCCCCCCATTAAGGGTGATGGGGTCCAGCTGTTCCCCCCTCATTAAGGGTAATAGGTCCAGCTGTGCCCCTCCCCCATTAAGGGTGATGAGGTCCAGCTGTGCCCCCCCTCATTAGGAGCGGCCGGGCAGAGCAGGAGGGGGCCAGGGGTATCGAGGTCCCCCTGAGAGGGGTCTCTGCTGGCAGGGCCCCCCCCCAGGGCTGGGGCAGGTTTGGCGGCTGCTGGCGAGGACCCACCTGCAGGTACGAGGGGCTTGGCCGAGGGTCTGGGCTCAGGTTTGGCTCTGGGTCAATTTTTGGTATGTCAGTTGGGTTGGATTTGTGGGGTTTGGGGTGAATTCCCTGCGCTGGGCATTGCTGCTCCCCCACCCTCTGTTCCTTGAAGTTTGGTGTAACTCGTGAATTGTGGTGTGTTTGGTTATCTGGGGTCGGGGACACCCCCATCCCGGTTCTTTCCCTTTTGTGTCTGTTAAGTTTTACTCTTAAACACCTTCGCATCCCAAAATCGGTTAATTCAGTTGATCAGTTCCCCCGGTATCGATAACCAGAGACACTCCACTGTGAGCTCCGGCCAGCGGCGTGGCTCCATGGGTGCCACCCTTGGGGGGCCAGCAGCCCTGACCCGAGCCCTGCGCGCCCTCCCTGTCCCCCAGCATCGCTGTGACCCCAAAGAAGGGGACACTGATCCCTGCGTGGCACTGGCTCCCTCTGTCCCTGCAGGGTCCGTGCCCCAGGGATGGATATTTTTTGCCCTTTGCTGCTGTTATGAATGGAAATAAGGGGAAAAGCATCTCCCAGCCAGTGGCTGCTTGTTGGTTTGTCTTCTCAAGCACCTCGGCCAGGCTAAGAAGGACCCCGCAGCCCCTCGGGGTCTGTCACTACACCCAGGTCAGGAGCGAAGCTCCTCAGCAATAGCATCCGCTGGAGAGGGGCCCTGCGCCCCAGAGCAGAAATAATCGTGGCCACGAGTGCGGCATCTTCAGGTTTTTCAGTGGGTGGGAGGGTGAGGATTTGGGTGCCGTATCCCCCCGTACTGGAGGGGCCGCGGTGGCATCCCTGGCCGATGGCCGGGAGGTGCCCGGAGCCTTTGTGCCGGCTCTGGCGCATCTGGAACAATGCGGCAGCTCCGGCCTTTTCTCGGGACCCCGGAGGTTCCTGCGCTATGAATAAATTACTCGGTGGATGGGCTGCGGCGTCAGGCGCTGGGGAAATGGGAGGAAGGCTCCCTCCTCCTCCTCCTCCTCCTCCGCCTGCAAAGGGAGGCTCGGCTCCTCTCCCCCTGCTGCAAGGGACCCTGCGCCCATCCCCGCTCCCGGACCGCGCAGGTTCTGGCTGCGCTTCGCACCTCTGCTCTGTCTGGCCCCGGGGTGAGGGTCGGGTTCACCTCGGCCGGTGCCGGGGGGCAGCACCGGCCGGTGCCGGCTCCCAGGGGCCTCCCGGCTCGGCCGTGGCCGGTGACGTTGGTTTTTGCTGCCGAGCCCGGCGGTGGCCGGCACAGGGTCTCCATCTGTGAGCAAAGCCCCACGGCAGCGGGATGGAGAGCCCCTTGGCAGGGCTGCGCTGCAGCATCCCAACGGGTTATTCCACCTGGGATAACCATGTCTGGCCACGCTCTGCCCATCCCAGCTGGGGAAAACGCCGGGCTTGGCCACGGGCTGGTCCTGGCCGGGATGTGCCGGCACAGGGAGGTGAAGCGGATCCTTCCTTTCAGGTTATTCCAATGAATTTGCAGCTGGGCTCTGACCTTTTGGAGACTTGCTTCCACAAAGCTGGTGAAACCTGCCTGCTTTCCCCAAATCCAGGGAGATCAGAGTCCTGTGCCGGACACTCTGGGCTAAGGGCGCCGGCATTCCTGGCATTCTTCCCCCGCCCGCCGTGCTCACCGCTGTCCTCCTCACCGGGACACTGGGCCATGCACAAGCCTTTCCTCCTGCCCCGTCCTCCCACTGCATCTGCCCTGGCTGCGTTTTCCTCCTGGGGAAACCTGGGAATGGTCCCAGCTCCTCTGTGGACTCTCCTGGCACTGCCTGGACCTGCCGAGAGATGCTCCTGAACCTTTTGGCAGCGAGGATGGGGAGGGGCATTTCCAGGGGTGGCAGCAGCAAGATGATGGGGGCAACGGTGTTACTCCTCAAAGGTGGCTTCCTTAGAGAAAAACCTCCCCATCATTGGTGCAAAACTGAACGTTATGGGGATGGGGCTGGAAAAAGCCACTCGGGACTGTGTGCCCGGTGCTGCTTCTCCCATCAGGGCTGCAGGAGAAGGAACCCACCCCCGCGTGGCAGCAGGAGCGGAGCAGTGAGCCAGGTTTGCTTGTCTGGGAGTTACCTTCTGTAGTAAGACTTAAAAGGGGGATTGAGGAAAAAATAGTCTTGTAGAAAAGCCAGTGTGGCGGCCGCTGTCCCTGGCTGGGTTTGGTGTTTTCAAGCAGAATTTGTTCAGTTTTGGGTCGGGTGCTGGGCTCGTAGCCAGGGGGTTTATGTGGGAAACTGGGCAGCTCTGAGCCTGCTTTGTAGAATCATGGATTTGATGCCGCAGTTCTGCTCTCAACAAGGCAGGAACTCCTGGAAAACCCTCCTGCGAGTCCCCGTGGAGTGGGGTCAGGGTGAGGGGCTGAGACCCTGGCGTGGGGGAGAAGGACCCATCCTCACCCCAAAACCCCACCCCAGCTGCAGTGGAAGGCGTTGGCTGGGTGGGTTTGGGGCTCCACAGCCGTTGTTTCCCACCTTCTCCTTATTCACACTCCCGAAGGGGCTGCACAGCCCCTTCCCTCCGTCCCTGTCAGCCATTCCGGGCAGGTGGGATGTGTTTTGGAGCTGCAGTGCCGTATTTTTCTCCTCCGGAGCAGGGCTGCCCATTGCAAGCGTCTTGATCGGGGTCCTGAAAGTCCTCAGGGCAGGATGAGGCCCTCGGGCACCGGCACGTCCAGCAGCTTTGCTGCTTGGGGAACGGAGGATGCTTGGAGGAAGCGAGCGCCTGGTGGAGCTGGGAGAGGCAGGAGGCCCCCACGGAGGATGGAGCCCCGGACTGTGAGCTGGGGAACTGCTCCTTCTCCTGCCTTTTGGCCCTGGCTGCTTCCTCCAGCCCCGGCGTGGCCCCGAGTACCCACCACAGCCCCGTGGCCCGATCTCCCGTGGGAGATCGGGGGAAATCGCAGCTTTGTCACCACCCTGATGAAAAAGCGGGTGCGCTGGTGGCGTGGCCGTGGCTGCATTGCCACCTCGTGGCTGTGGGGTCCTCGCCCGATCCCTGAGCAAAACCCCTTCGGCTCAACTCGACTCTGCTCCATCCATTTGGGGTGGGAGAGGAAAACGCGGGTTCCCGGCGGGGTGTGTGGGGGCTCCGTACCCCCTCCTTGGGGAGGGAAAGGGGAGCTGCTGCCGTTGCCTCGGGGCCTTTGGGGGAGTGGAAGAGGGTGGTGGAGGCGTCCCAGGGGAGCAGCAGGCCGCCGTCCCATCCCTGCTCCTGTGCCGGCAGGGAGGTGGCGGCGATGGCGGCTGCCGAGCCCCAACAGACCCAACTGTGCTGGGTCCCGTGGGCAGGGTGCCCCGGGATGGGGAGAGCGTGGGAAGCAACGGCTGTTGTGCCTGGACGGACAGACAGACGTCGCTGCTAACGGTGAAGGTGCCCTGAAGCTCCTCAGAGAAAGCATTGAATTTCCAGCCCTTTGGTTTGGCTCTGCTGGGAATCGAGGGACCATTTAGTCTGTCCCTGTGTCCCCGTGCTGCGAGCGCTTGGTGCCCAGAGGTGGCTGGGGTGGGCTGAGCTGGGGAGGGACGCCAGGAGGGACGCTCGGCTGGAGGCAAGGGGCTGAGCTGGGGAGGGACGCCAGGAGGGACGCTCGGCTGGAGGCAAGGGGCTGAACTGGGGAGGGACGCCAGGAGGGACGCTCGGCTGGAGGCAAGGGGCTGAGCTGGGGCACAGTGGTGAGGACAGGGGCTGCCCAGCGCTGGCGGGGCAGGACACGGGCCAACGAGCCGGGGGCCGTATCCCTGGAACACGCTGGCTTGTGAGGTCAGACAGGGCGGTCTGTGCTCCCGGGCTGCCCCGACGCCGAGGGGCACCCGAGCGATGCTGGCAACCGTCGGGACTCGTCCTGCTCTTGCTGGTGGTGGGCGGCCGGTGCGAGGACACGGTGGCGGCCAGCGTGGGCAGCCCCACACCATGAGCCGCATTGCCGAGCTGCTGTCGCCCTCTGAGTGCCGACAGCTCCAGGGGTGGCTGGCGGGGCCCGACAGGGACCTGGGGGAGCAGGAGCTGGAGCAGCTCTCCGAAGAGAAGAATCCCATCCGCCCCCGCCGCCGCCGGGATCTCCGTGGCTCCAAGGGGTGCTCGGAGGCTCTACGGGACTGGCTGAGGACGGCGGGAGAGGTGACGACGTAGGGATCGGTCTGGCCCGTGGCCTCCAGCAAATCGAGCGCCCCGACATCGCCCAGGAGCTGGGGAAAAAACCTGAACCAGGACAGGAGCCTGGAGCTGCGGAAGCACGTGGAGGAGTACAGCCGGACCGTGGAGCACCTCACCTCCTCCCTGCTGCTGGAGGACGAGCAGCACGATGGGGCACGAAGCAGGAGAGCCCCCGGATGGGGACCTGGGGGACCTGCGCTTCGAGAGGCGGCCACCCCCCCCGTACACTCGCAGCCTCCTGGGCTGGGTTGGTCCCGTGGTCCTCGGGCATCCTGGGGGCTTCCTCGTCTCCGTCCTCTTCGCCGTGGCCACCATGTGCTCCTGCCGCTGGATGCTGGGCTCGGACGCCACGTGAAACTGGGATGTCACCCAGACTGGAGCAACTCCCAGAAGCTGCTGGAGGGAAAACAAGATCCAATAAAGCCTCATGGAGCGGCTGAGATCTAGAGACAGACCCTGTGCGTTCTCCTGGGCAGGGAGGGTCCCGTCCTTGGCTCGGGTCCTGCTGGAGCACCCAGAGATGGATGTCCGCCAGCCGTCCCCATGATTCCCAACTGTGCTGGGGGCGTCCCCAGCTGTCACTGGATGCCAGAGCACCCTATGGAAGGGATGGAGCCGGGCAGAGCTCCCTTGGCCACGTCCTTGCTGCGCCCCATGTGCCCCAGGGTGGGGTCTCCCCACCTCCCGGTCCCCCCTCTGCCAGGCAGGGAGGGGACAAATACTCTCTGCTGGGTTATTATGCTAAGCCAGTACCTGGGGTTAATTATTCACGGGAGAGAGGTTAATTATAACACCAGTGACCTGATTTGGAGTTGCAGTAGAGGTGTTTTGTGCTGCTTGGAGCTGTCCTTGACGACAGCCTTGGCTTTCCTGAAGCCAGGAGCTGGGTGTGCCGAGGAGCTACCTGAGCTGCTGGGGGTCTGGGGGGCTTCACGCCCTTCTTGGTCTGTCTCTTACTGCGGGTTTAGGTGTTTTTCTCTTTATTCCTTAGTCAAGGAACTCCCATGAAGCTACTAAACCCCAGGCTCAGATGGGGTTTGTGTTGCTGACAGGGCCGGGGAGGGCAGGACACGACTCACCAGGGAAAGCGGCCGCGCAGGGAAAACTGCAAGTATCTGAACATTTGCCTGTGGTGCCGAGATGCCTCCCTGGCTTTTTGTGTGTGCATAGTCCTAAAGCCACAAAAGGTGGAGGCCCCCAGGTGATGCTGCCAGGTCTGGCTGTGCCCAGGGCGGGATCCCTGGCCCCCCGCTGCAGCATCTCTGCTGTCCTGGGGTGTCTGCGGCCTCTCCCCGCCACTGAAATCAAACCAGCGCAATGAAAAGGGGAGGGGGGGGACACGGACCCAAAGGGCTTCAGATCCGGCTGTAGCCATGGGCATTGCTGTAATTAGAATTAAAACTTGTATTTTGTATCGAGAAATGGTTTGCGTCGCTCCAACCAGCTGGCTGTGGTGTGCAAGTATTGGAGAAGAAAGGGAAGGACAAATAGCCCCGGGTGCGGCTTTAAAAGACGAGCGAAAGAGTTAATTATTTATGTAACGCTGCTTTTTTTGTTTTCCTAAATGAACTCGTACGCGCTGCCCTTGGAGGGCCGGTTCCCGAAGCACCCAGCACAGCCAGTTCCTGGCACAGAGATGCTCCTCTCGGGGCGGCTCCTGACCGTAAGTCAGGGCTCAGCGGCCGCCCCTCGTGCTGCTGCCAGCCCCGGCGTGGGAACCGCAGCTCCGGGGGCGAGAGGCTGCTCTGCCGTCTGCCGCGCTGCCCTCCCGCGCTGCGGTGCCTCTGCCTCGGCCGTGGGGAGCCCGAGGAGCAGCTCACAGCCCGGGGCTGGTGGGATGCGGGGACGGGAGCTGGGAGGATGCTGCGCGCCTGGTGGTGGTAGAGCTGTAAGGGATGATGTTTACTCTGAAGCGGAAGGAGGGATGGGCCCTGATAGCCAACAGTGCTGCTCAGGGGCTGCAGATCTCCCTGGGGCGTTCGCAGGGGCAGGCTAACGCATGGGAGCGTGCACAGAGGGGTCGTGGCAGAGTACGTCCCCTAAGGCAGTTTGGCACTCGGCCTCCCTAACGCAGGAAGAGCCGGAACAGGCCCTGCTAGGGCTGGTAGGAGCTTTGTGTCAAGACCGGGGGGGGGGTGGGGGGGGGGGGGGGGGGGGGGGGGGGTGTTGACTTTTACCCCCCCAAGATGAGGAGCCCAGGTGCTCCTTTGGGGCAGGGGCTGGATCTGGATGGTCCACACTTCAGATCAGCCGGACTTCATGAAGCCCCCGCAGGAGTCCTGCCTCCGCTCTCGGGGTCCTCTCCTCCAGAAGCTCTGCCCTGGCCCAGCTGGGGCCGGTGGGCTTTAAGGGGGGGGGGGGGGGGGCGCAGGGTGGGCGGTTGCTGCTGTGCAATGGTAACAGAACGACAGGGCAGCCAGGAGAAGTTGTTAAAACAAGATGGACAGACCTCTTTATTGCAAATTCCAAAGTAAAAAGATGTACAGTACAAAGGAACTCAAAGTTCAGACATCGAACTCCCAGCCCGCTGTTTTACCACGTTCCTCCTCCCTCCCTCCCTCCCCTGTCAGCTGCGTCCTCCTCCTTCCTTCGTGTGAGACAGAACAGAGAATAAAACTTAGGAGTGAAAGTGGGGAGCAAGTACAGCGTCATGACGGGGTTACGCGAAGGGAGAAGCCGGCTCTGGCCCCGATGGGGAGGTGGCGGCTGGAGCCCGGCCGGTTCGGAAGGACGTTTGTAGCAGCATTTTTGTCACCCCCCCCCGGGTCCCCAGCTCTGGCCTCGGTGCCTGTGGGTCTCGATGCGTTACACTCGGTCGCTAATGAAGCCTCACAACACCCCTGTGAGGTAGGGAATGAGACGCCCAATTTACAGATGGGTAGAACCGGGACAGGGAGTTCTCCGTCCCCGCGCCGAGCACGAGGCTGCGTGCCGCTTGCCGTAGGAGACGCCCTCTGCACACACACCCCCCTCCATAAAACTACAACACGCAGCAAACTGGTAAAGGGGAAATGATGATTTTGTTTAATTTTACTTGCTAAAAAAAAAAAAAAAAAATCAACCCACTGTTGCTGTCTCTGTGTGGCACACGGAGCCGGTGAGGTGCCGGAGGAACTGCTCCCTGTGTCTTTGTGATGCCAGTGGTTTGTTTAAGGTGGCCGGCCCTTCACTGAGCAGCAAAATTCACATTTGTTGAATAAATTGGACCAACGCTCTGACAGGAAAAACAATTTCAAGGTGCTATCGTCAGCCACTTGACTCGCAACAACTTCAGGTTAAACCCTGCCCTCCAAGGAGGCCGAGCCGGGACCTGGAGCTCGTGCCCTGCTCAGCCCTTTGGGTCAAAAGCAGGAGAAGCTGGATGGGACGATGGGCTGCTGGCGGGGTGTGGGTGTGCGGGTCACCTGCTGCCGGCTGCAGCCCCAATTTAGGGCCCTTCAGCACCACTGGGCAGCAGGACCCCCCACTCATGCCCCGGGTGTCCCCACGGACCAGCCCTTGTCGCCGCACGGGGGTCCCCAGCGGGTGGGTTCTGGAGGGAGCAAGCCGGGGACGGGGAGGTGCCCAAGCGATGGGGCTGGGGGAGCTGCTGGCTCCCGACCTGCCCTGCCGGTGCCCGGCCGAGGGCAGGGCTCGCCGGCGACTCTCGCTCTGCTTTGGCTCGTCGTCTTAAGCGACTTTTCGTGCGAGCTGCAGGGCCGGGCGCTGCAGAGCGACGGGCCGAGGTGGGCAGCGACACGGGTCCGTGTCCCGCCCCGGGGCCCCGCGCGGACCCTGACCCGGGGCGCAGAGCGAGGCTGAGCCGCGGCCGCAGGCGACCCGAGGCCGAGCCGCGTCCCGGCTCCTTCCAACGGCCGCGGCTGCGCCTGGCGCTGCGCTCGGCTGCCAAGGCGCTAAGACAAAAAAAAGCCTCGCAGGGAGGATGGGGGCGATGGCGGGGAAGGAGAATGCGACCGGGCAAATAACTGGGACACCGAGACAACCTCACCTTGTACAGTGAAAAGGGTAACGTTTATTTGGGTTTCTTTTGGCTTATAGTAACGTAATTGTTAGTCAAGTTGGGTAAGATCATTATGAGCCACCATGCAATTTCTAATACACTAATCTTCACTATTGATCTTTTACAGCTTTAACAGGTTTTAATTTTTTCTTTTTTTTTTTTTTTTTTTGCGGCAGAAAATTATAAATAATTCAAACTCGGGTGTGGCCTCTAAGTAACATCATGGGTTTGTTTTAATTTGGTTGGTTCAACATTGGCTTCTCTAGTTTAAAAAAAGGTGAACAGGAAAAGTGAGTAAAGCAGCTGGAATCGGTATTTATCGCCCTCCCCCTCTGCTCTTTGAAAAACAGTCGCAAATTAAGCCCAAAGGGAGGATTTTGGAAGCGGGGGAGGGAAGAGAGCTACTTGTTGTTGTCTTGATTCCTGGCTATGTCTTTTTTTCATAGACACCCCCCCCCCCACCCCCCCACCCCCACTTTAGTGCCACAACCCCAGAACAGAAGCTCCGCGCCCGCAGACCCGCGCGCGGCACCGAGGGCCCTCGTGCTCTTTGACCAACGTTTCCTCCGTCCTCGGCCTCACCCGGTGAGGACGCACAGGACCGCGGCCCCGGGAGCTGCGGCTGAGGGAAACGTCGGCCCCAGGGAGGAAACCGTGAGAAAAACAAACCAAAAACCCCAACCCCCCCCCCCCCCCCCCCCCCGAAACTTTCCTTTGAGCAGAAGCCCCGACCCCAGCCAACCTGCGGTGGAGGAAACGGCTCGTTCCCGATCCCCCTCCGCACCGCTGCCCGCCAGCACCGCTGCCCTCGCGGTTAATACACGTCTAATGGTAAAAAAATAAATATATGTACATAGTTTGAAGGGACTTTTTATTTTAAAGTAATTGAGTAGCTTAATGAAATCGCCAGCACGAACGCTAAACGTACCAAGCTTCACCTACGAGTCAATAGCCCAGCGTAAGAACAACCATGAAGTTTAGCCAAATCTTGCATAGAAGTGGTCAACTTATTGCACATTGGAACCCAAAAATATATATTTTGCTGTTGCAAAGATCATTTGCAGTAAAGCTTTTTTTTTTTTTTAAATCTATTTTGAGGAGGGGGGGGTTTAGGGTTTGCTTGTGGTGGTGTTTTTTTTTTTCTTTGGGGGACGTTTACTGGCTATCTCAAGTCTAAGGAAAACAGAAAAATCTTAAAAAAATAAAAATAAACATGGACAATGGCATAAGCCAGAAGCCATTCTATTATTTTTGTAGTTCTTTGTATTTACAAAAAGGCATGCCGATAAAATAAAATGATATATTACAGTATTTATAATATTCTCTTAAAAAGTTCAACCACACTTTTCAGCTATTTTTTTCTTTTTTTTTTTTTCTTTTTTTTTTTTTGTGCTGTTTACAACGTAGCCTGTACATATGTATGTCGTTTTCCTTTGTTATTGTACATCTCATCCTAGGAGCGACTGGGGCAAGAGCTGACAGGGTAGAAAAGGGTCCTTGCTGTGTTCTGGGCGCAGCAGAGCTGCTGCCCTGACATGGCGATGGCGAGGCTGCGCGGCGAGGGCGCCGGCCGTGGCACAGATGGCGGCTGGATGGCTTCCTGCGTGGCTCTGCGGGGTTTAGGGGACTCCTGCAGTGGTCTGGGGTGTCAGAGGATGCCAACCGAGGGTCAGCCTGCCAGCGAGTTCTCTGGCCTCGGGGTTGGGTGGTTTTCCCCTGCTCGTCCGCGTACCCTGAACTCGGGCTGCGCTCGGCCGCCCGCACGGCCCCTCCGCGCCTCCCGGCCGAGGGGAGCAGCAGCCCCGACCCCTCGCTTCTCCCTCCAGCTGAGCACCCGCGCTGCGGCGCTGCCGTCCTACCCTGCGAGAAGCCCCACGCTGGCCCTGAAGAAAACAAACCATCTCAACCAGAGCAGCGGCTGAGAGTTGGCGGAGTCGTGAGGACGTCACGGAACAGGCTCTGGGGAGGTCGGAGTTTGGGCACTGAGAGAAAAGAAACGTCGGGACTTGGCTCGGGGTGTTCCTGCGGCGTTATTTGCTGCTGCAGCGAGCAGCCTAGGCAAGAGGTAGCTCTGATTCCCACCCAGCCCGCGGGGCCGCGTCGTCGCCGCTCTAAGAACGTGTGAGGAACGGGAGGAAGGTGAAGGCGCCCGACAGCCGCTCTCCGCCCCGGGACGGGGCCCTTCCCGTGCTGCGTCGGGTTCAACCCCTCGTGGCTGCAGCAGCAGCAAACCGGGGCGGCAGCGAAGCGCAGGGCTGCAACCCCAAGGCAGGAGGGGGGGGGGTCGGGGTTTCGGGGAGCCACCCGCGGCTCCGCATCCCCCCACCGCGGAGCAGGAAGCCCCGGGACAAGCGAACGCTGCGAGTCGCGTCCCCAGCCCCGTGAGTGGGGGTTGCTTTGGGTGAGCTCCCCAAACTTCTACCCGTAGAGACAACGTGCTCCCTTTCTGAGCACTTTTCTCCACCAAAAAAAAAAAAGTGTCTACGCTGCAGGACGGAGGCTGAACAATAATTCATGTTAATGGTAACTATTGCAGGATACAACTGAACGGACCGACTGGGACTTCAGCCCTAGGTTTTGGTTTTACAGTGACATAGTGTAACAAGCCGTTCTCGGGTTTTATCACCTCCCCGTGGACGAGGTCCAGAGCAGCATTTAGTTTTGTTGTATTTCAGTGTGCAAAAAAGATGGCTGTATGGAAAAAAAAGACAAGTTGTTAAACGTACACACACGGTTAGTTCATCTGCTTGTTTCTGGTGGTGGTGGTGGTGGTGGTGGTGGTCTTTTCTCCTACTGGCGGGGCTATGAGAGATCGCTAAGAACTGGGAATTACCGGTGAAGGGCACGATTACTCTTAAAGTTTATCTCCAAATACAGTGTACGGTAGTCAGTGGAGTGCCTCGAATTTATGGCTTAACACACTGCTGTGGACAGATTATTGAGTGTCTTGTGGTTTCATGGTTCCTCATGCATGGTTCCTGGTCGCGGCATGCCATCATGCAAATCGGTTCTATGCACTGAACGAGCACTTTTTGGGGGGGGAATCAGCCTGAGCTGTCTCCAGGCTGAAGGTACCCGATTACCCCATCTCCCAAACCAAGTAAAGCCCATGTAGAAAGTAGAATGCAGATAATAAATATCAAAGAAACTATGACAATTAAATGGCATGGGCTAAATGGGTGGTTTGTTTGGTTTTTTCCTTGGTTTTTTGTTTTACTTGTTTTAACTTTTTTCCTTTTTTTCTATTTTTTTCTTTTTTTTTTTTTTTTTTGCTGCTTAACTAAATGCAAATCTAGTTTTGCATGAACAAACCCTTTGACATTGTGACTTCTGGGTTTTCTTTCAATAATAACCAACAAAATGGGAAAATAAAATCCATTTTTGGCTGCTTTGGAAAATACATGAATCCCAGCAGCGGGTTTTGTTTCTGTGTGTGTGTGTGTGTGTGTTTTATTTTGCTTGTTTGTCCTAAGTTGCATTGACTGATGTGGAACATGCAGTATCCACCTGCCCAAACAATAGAAAATCCACTTTTTTTCCTTTTTTTGTGTGTTTAAATGTTTGTTTACAAGGGTCCTTTAAACAGGTGGTAGGTCACTGCTTTAGATGCAACGCTGTCACACAGTAAGCAGACTATGTTTGGTATAAGATCTTCAGGTAAGTGTCTCCACAGCTGTTCTGTATTGATAATATTTCATGAAGTTTGTAAACAATCTTTTCACTTGCAAATATTTTAATTTGTACAATTCTACTATTTTGTCTCAACACTTGGATTCCCTGACGTCTTTTTGTCTTTTCGCTCTTTCTCGTCTTCCCTCCTCCGCCCGTTGCTGCTTCTCCTTCTCCGGTTTGGTCACGCTGTCGTACGACGGGAGGGACGCGGTCGAGGGGGTGCCTTCTTTTTTCTCCCTGTTTGTTCCCCCGTTTTCCAGCTTTGTGGAGACAGGCCTTCGGCTAATAAAGCCCCGTCTGGCTAAACGAGCCCTGTAAGCCCTCTGGATAACCACCGCCGAAACTTCCTCCTGCTTCCGCCGGAGCGTGGTTGTGATAGGCTCGTAAGACACTTTGGAAGGGTTGGACGCCACAAATCTTTCCTCCATCTGTTGCCTCAGTATATCCAGCTCGCCGCTGTCCCCCAGGACGCGTTTGGTGAAGGCAAACAGGATGTCTAAACAGTGGATCCTGTCTCCACTTACCATAGGCAGGTCCATGGCGATGAGTTCGATGGTGTTGGGTTTTGGGACGCGGAGAGGATGTTCCAAAGCATCAGCAAAGTCTGCGAGCTTGCTGTACTCTATGAACTGCGTGGCGTCGGGGTCGAATTTCTCCCAGATCTCGTAGAAGGTCTCAAAGTCATCCTCGCTCAGCGGATCCGCGCTCTCCTCCGTCGCCACGCTGAAGTTCTCCAGGATGATGGCAATGTACATGTTGACCACGATCAGGAAGGAGATGATGATGTAACTCACAAAGAAAAATATCCCCACCGAAGGGTTCCCACAATCCCCCTTAAAACCACTCCCAGGGTGCTCCTTGTCTAGGTCGCAGTCTGGAGGCCGGTTCAGGATGGGCAGCAGCAGACCATCCCAACCAGCTGATGTGGTGATCTGGAACAAGCAGATCATGCTGTTGCCAAAGGTCTCAAAGTTGAACATATCATCTATGCCGGCCTCATGCTTGACGTAGGCAAAGTTTGACATGCCAAAGATGGAGAAGATGAACATGACCAAGAACAGCAAGAGGCCAATGTTGAACAAGGCAGGCAAGGACATCATTAAGGCAAAAAGCAAGGTGCGGATTCCTTTGGCTCCTTTGATCAAGCGCAGGATACGTCCAATGCGAGCCAGTCGGATGACTCGGAAGAGGGTGGGCGACACAAAATACTTCTCAATGATTTCAGCCAGGAACATTCCTAAAGAGGAGGAGAAGGGACAAGTGTGACCATGGAGACGCGCAGTCTGCTGCTTCTTCTGAACCTAGTCGGGGCACCGGGAACACAGAACACCTCGGTCAGCTTTTTCAAAGGGGGTCTGCAACCAAAAAAGGCCTCACCTTCAGGCAGCTGGGCCTTAGCTAGATGCCCTGGCTCCCTAGGTTGTTCTCCTCAAAGGAGAGGGAGAGCGGTACAGCTGCAGAGCGATTCACTCCACCTGGATAAGGATGGGTGAGGTGTTTCCTGGGGGTGTCTAGCTCTTGGTGCCTAACTCTGCCACGGCAGTCAGGCTAGGGACTCTTTTGAAGGTGCTAAAATACGTAAGATATATCTTATTTCTAGCAGCAGACAAACCTGCAGGACAGTCTCTAAATGTTGGTGTTTTGTCAGTGTGCCTGGGCAGGGCTGCGACCAGCCAAGCTTTTTGAGCGACCCCATGTATTTGTGAGCTGTTGCCTATTTTACGGACCAGCCGCTAAAACCCAAAAACCTGTTGGAGGAAACTGGTTGATTCAACATTCAACCAAACTGAAAACCAGAGTGCAGATCACATGCTGACGTAGGAAGCACTGCAATGCTATTTTCAGTGGTTAGTAGGCATCATAACATTCTGATGAGGTGAGTAAAATTTCTGTTTTTAAAGACAGGGAGGGTAATTGTCAAGCATTTTGCTCCACACAACTGGAAAGGAATGCCAGAACAGAGGGAGGAGGGCGCATTAGTCAGGACTTCAAGCTGCCAAATTCTGCCACAGTCTCTTCACCAGGCTAAAAAGAGAACCTACGAGTCCTGGAACCTACACCTCCCCTTCAAAGACAAGAACGTGCTCTACTCCGCAAACACCAAGACAGCCCAGCGCTCACAGACCTCTGCCTAATTGGCGTCGCACTTACCCACGATGGACAGAATCACAACCACGAAGTCAAAAATGTTCCACCCGATGGTGAAATAATAGTGCCGCAAGGCGAACATCTTCAGCACACACTCACAGGTGAAGAAGATGACAAACACCAGGTTGATCCAGTAGAGGATGTCCTCCATCTGCTTGCTTTGCGTGTCTGTCTCCACCATCATGGTCACCATGTTGAGGCAAATGAGCATCATGATGACTATATCAAATGCTTGCTGAGTAACAAAGTCAAAGACAGCTCCTTGAATGCGGTTCTGTGCGACAGGAGAGAGACAATGAACCAAAGTTTGAAGAAAAATCTACCCTTAGTCAACAAATTATTTCACCGTCGGTGCAATCAAGGACGAGGACACCGTTTTTTCAGTATCTTGCGAAGCTTTTGAGGCAAACTCCAGCCATAATTCAATCTGTTTATGGGAAATGTAGGGAAATGCTATTATTTATGCCCCAAACATGCCATCACGACCCTATTACCATCCTGGGACCAAAGGCAGGGTGATGCACAACTGGACAAAGCAGCCAGCTCTGCCTTGCAGCGGTGCCTGCCTGCAGGGTACTTGGACTAGAGGCCACCACCTCTTCTGCGCCCTGGCAGCAGCCTCGTGCCGGCAGCAGGATGCCTTATCCGCAGCAGTATCTGAGGGATTCACCCAATATCACAGGCAAAGCCTTTCAGAAAGCAGGGACACGTGCTTAGGTCTCAATCGATGCACCCCGCGAGGCTGCCTAATTGTCCCAGATCCCGCTCGCTAATGCCGGGAGGGGAGGCCTCTTACTCTCCATCTAGAGCCCCTCAGCCAGGCGGGGTTTTCAGACTGTTCGGTTGATTCAAGCGAGCCAACTGCTTAACATCGACCCCAGCTGTAGCATTTTAACCTCTCTCAGATGATATCTGAATTATAATGACAAGAACATGGCGATGAGGAGTCCAGCATGAGTTAGAACAAAGGACGCTTTTGGAGCCAAAGCGCCTTTGAAAGTCTACTCCGCAGGTTTTTAACTTCAGTTCCCTTTATAACGTACTCACCAGAGGTCTGGGAATAGGTTTCTGAGGCTTCTTTGAGCCCAGCTTTTTCATGGCATTATAGTACTTCTTTTGTTCTTCTGTCATGAAAATATCTTGACCTCCAAAGTAAAGGGGCAAAAGGAAAACTGGTTACAATCCGCTCGTACACCAGAAGGGAAAGGATTAACAGCCCAGCCAAGTCATGAGGATACCTGCCATATGGGAAGTTGGTGGCAGCTATTTTAGACAGAAATAACTTCTACTAATACCCAAGGTGTACTGACTTTAATTTAAAGAAAATGGAGTATTTTTCCTAGGAATAACCCTGTTTTATTGCACTACACCCTTCCCATCCCCTCCATCTCATTTGTGACAAACAGGCAGCAGAGGTGTCGGGCCATTTGGCAGGACCTGCACACAGGCAAATGCTCCGCTTGACTGACTTACCGAGAAAAAAAGCAGCGTATGAGAGAGAGATGGAGGGAGAGGCAAGGAAGACGCCTTACTTAAAGTCCGCATATTTTAGGCGAAAAAACCCAGAAATGCATGAAAAGGTAGTCTGGGGAAAATGTCTAACCTGGCTGGAGTTTTAGGTCAAGCTTTGGGCTGCCCCTGGTACTCCCTGAGCCTGTTCAGCCCGTCTCAGTGGGGCTGGGCAGGGAGTGCTGCACTACGAGCCACAGTGGTTCTGCAGCCCACCGCTCGAAGAGGGGAGGCTCGTGCCCAGACGGAAGGTCCTTGGCCTTTATTTCACAGAAAAGCCCATCAGCCTGAAGACTCCACATTCCTCCAACAGGTCTCAGCAAACACAGATCACTTATCTTTTTCTTTTGTTGATTGAAGTTGTCAATGATGACACCAATGAACAAGTTCAGGGTGAAAAAGGAGCCAAAGATAATGAAGATAACAAAATAGATGTACATGTAAATGTTGTCCTCGTACTTGGGTTGCTCTTCTTGCTGAATGGGAGACGAGAAGAGAAATAAATGACACTTCAAAGACATCACACGACTACAGTCAAAATGAGATCGGTCATGTTTCCAGGCAGTCCCACGTAAGGCAGTCTTGCTTTACAAAGCCGGAGTCACAGACGGAAACCCGGGCCCTCACACTTCAAAGTAAAGCGGAAGTATCCGCATGTGTGTTGTAGGTACACACCAGGAGGATGGTGAGCTAATTGTCAGAAATTTTCAGTTTAAACTGCCTTTCACTGTAAATGAGGTTAGTGCCCATAAATTACATAGTAATTTGCAAATCACAAAGGAAATGATCATTTTTAACAACAAGCACTGTCAAAGTGAAGACGTCGTTCTTTCTTTTGAAGAGGGACGTGCCAGACCACCAGCTGATCCAAAAAGAGAACATTCTTCACCCTGCCCTGACATAGTCATACTACGTGTTACCAACCCTGCATTCAGTGTAGGACAAGAAAACCCATTTAAAAATCTTTTCATATAAAACCAAGAGAAGAGAAGGGGGAAAAAAAAAAAATCAGAAAGCAAAATGGAAGTAATGGTATTTGCACGATTCCAGCACGCAAGAACAAGAAAAGTGCCTGAAGAAAGAGCTCCAACCCAGACGTGATTTCAAAACTGGAGTCAAACTGACACTCGGGCTCCCATGGTGATGCAAGGTTCACGGAGGACCTTCTGGCCATAATTTATATATATAACTTCACTGTCTTCCTACTCCAGCAGGAGTTTCCCTGCCCCTAGAGATACCAGAAGAACCCTGCCCTTTTTGGGTTTTCTTGAGCATCTTTTTAACGCATCGCACTAACAGAGCAAATGGAAGAATCGCAGCGTTAAATACACAATATAAGCACAGTCCTACAATTTTTACTCTTGGTTTTACCAAAGCAAAACAGCAGAGTGAAGTACCGGGGGGGTGAGGTTTGTGGTCATGCACTGTACCTTTCTGGAATCCACTGCTGCGTACATGATGTCCATCCAGCCCTTGAAAGTAGCCTAGCAAAGAAAACACACGGTCTCTTAGAGAGCTCACCCAAAGTAAGAGAACAGTCTGATTCGGGTCAGCTATGCCAGGGATTCCCTGGCACTCTGGATCGCTCTGTGTACGGAACTTTAATATGACTGAAATATTTCTCTTTTCCTTTCATCTAAGTGAAATGAATCAAGCTCAAGGAGCGGGTCGGTCTGCCTCAAGCCTAACAAGGCCTAGTGCCAGGTCCTGCACTTGGGTCGAGGCAACCCCCGGTATCAGCACAGGCGGGGGGACAAAGGGATCGAGAGCGGCCGTGCCGAGGAGGGCTTGGGGGTGCTGGTGGGCGAGAAGCTGGACGTGAGCCGGCAACGAGCGCTGGCAGCCCAGAAAGCCAACAGCATCCTGGGCTGCACCCAGAGCAGCGTGGGCAGCAGGGCGAGGGAGGGGATTCTGCGCTGGGAGACCCATACTAGGCAAAGGGATGAAAGATAAAATGGCAATTTCACTCCAGACCCACACCCGGGTGGGATTAGTGGAATGCTGTACTTCATGGGGAGAGGGATGCAGTCGAAAGGCATTAGAAGCAGCTTGTATTTACCACTACCAGGGAGATGGCGAAAGCAAAACTTACAACTTGCAGAAGAGCCAGATATCCTGCCCCAACGTTGTCAAAGTTAATTTTCACGTTCTTCCATCGAATCTCAGTGGAGTTGGGTGGCATCAGTGCTTCACAGTCTGTCTTGTTGTTAACAATCTCTATTTCAAAGCGCTCCTCAGCTGTTTCATTAAAGCAGTAATGATATTTCCCGGCAAACAGGTTAACCCCCATAATGCTGAAAATCAGCCAGAAGATAAGGCAGACCAACAACACATTCATAATGGAAGGGATAGCGCCAACCAAGGCGTTGACAACCACCTGTGTTGGAAGGGGTGGGAAAAAGTTTCAGTATAAAACACAAGGCAGGAAACAGCAAGCATCAATACAGCTGTTTTTGGGGGGGGAATAGGAGGTAAGGCCACTGACAGATCTGTGGCATTTACTCCACGCAGAAGTTGGCAGTGAACTTATTCCAAGCGGTGAAAAATTCTGCTTAAAAGCCACCCACTGAAGCTCTGTTTTTAAAATAAAACAGGCCAGGTTGTTAGATTTACCGCGTTTGATTTTGGATTGTTACTTCTTCAGTTCAACAACAATTATTTTAAATAATTTTGGTTGCCAGAAGGGAGAGGGGGGCGTTACTGAGTGAGGCTCAGACTCTCTTCTTCGTAACAAACAGGCTCCTAGCTAGAATTTTCTCAGAGCCAAGTTTGAGGACGCTTTTGCTCATGGATTGGATGGGTCTTATCAGCCAGTGGCCCTTACGGCCATTCCCCACTTTCAAACAAGGCTGTTATCACTCCGAAGCCTGCCTCCTGCTCCCACCGAGGTCACCAGCAAACTGCGGGGCACCGACTTCGCTGGGGACAGGACCAAGCCCGGCATCGCTCTCTTAAGACTAAGCAGTGAGTTGCTGTAAACATCAAGATCATATCTGTGACTAAGCAAGGCCAGTCATGGTGTCTCAGGCAGACAGCTGAGCATGCAGCTATGCAGGCTCAAGAAGACAGAAAAGCCATGTTCCTTCCTCCAAACTGCAGCAAACACAGCGGGAAACGATCAGGGGCTTTGTCGGCGCTCGCACCTTCCACCGTCTCCTAATTTTTAGCCTTTCGCAGTTTGGGAGCACCACGTCCCTAAGCATCCCTGGCCAACACGTGACTAAATGGAAGCTGTCAGGCTTTTAACGGAGCTAGGTCAGCAGGATATTAAATCTTTTATTATGGTCTCCTAATTTAATTCCTTTAATAGATGAACCGAATCTAAACTGTTTTTTACCCCTTTGCCTTAGTTTTGGAAGGCTGCTCAATTCCACGGTGATTCGGGAGCCCTCAAGTAGCAGCACGTGAGCCACAACCGGTCCTGGCCCCCATCGGGTGTCCCCCCTCCTCCTGCAACGTCTGTTTGCTGGACGCGACCACCGCGGCCGCGCTGAGCTCCGCAGCAAGCCCCCGCCCTCCGTCGCAGCAGGCACGGAGGAAACCGGGAGACAACAGCGATCTGACAGTCAGCAGCCTCACGGCAACTGATGAACGACGTGATGATGCCATCACCGTACGCCCAGCGGGGCCCGGAGTCACGGGCTAGAGGCGAGCCCTCCGGACAGGCTCTACACAGAGCGCCTTTGCCTCCGGTCTGCCTGCATCCAAACGGGATGCCCTGCTGCTGAGCGCCCCACACCAGCCTTCGGGCTTTAAGAGCCCTCAGGTATCGACACGCTGGTTTATCCCAGTTCAGCACAGGAAGAGAAAAAAGTGTCAGATCCTCCCGAAACATGGTCCCTTCCAGTACGTTAAAATTTACACGGCGTTCAAAAAGACCTGAGCGAAGGAACATGGCTTTTGTGTGCAGACTGACAAAAATGCATGCACGTTTCATAGCATTACTGTCAAACTTCCTGAATAATTTAAGAGCAGAGCAAGCTCTTGAAAATGCAGATTACTATGGAGTAGAGAAAAGCAAAGAACTACATTTTATGTTTCCTTTGCAAAGGCATTTCAAATCTCTGTTCTCTGGCTCAGAAGAATTGTTCTGGTATGCATGGGGCAGCAAGGAACAAGGAACAGTAACTGGGGTTAGGCAACTAACAGGGCTGCAGTCATAACTCTATCAATTTTGCTGAGGTGAAAAGCCTCCACTTCAAGCACGAGAATTTCCTGATTGTGCATTAGAAATCACAGCTTCTCTCCAGCATGGCTTAAAAAAGGCTTTAAACATCTACAGGTTTAGTGCTAGGTCTTTTTCCTTTATGTTCGTACTCTCAGGTGGGACCTGAACTCAGCCCAGCAAAACCTCTGGCTTTGTGTTGATGGAAAAGTTTTCATCCTTTGTGCCTGTATTATAGAATAAAGTTTAGAATTAAACTAACCGACACAAAGAAGGATAACATATTAGGGAAGAAACAACTCTCTTTGGCTTCATTCTATCATTTATTACTATCACTTCCTACGGAATTTGAGGATTCCTGATCAGCTCGTGGCCTCTCTCGCACTGTATTTCGTGCTCAGTTACACTACAGCAAATTCAAAGGTGATCAGAAGGAGCCAGGTGGAATTGCTCCAGTCAGATCCTGAAGTAAAACTGCGACTGCTACTCCCTTCCCTTTTTCTTAAAAATACATAATTTTATCTCTTGTAATATCTCCAGTTGTGAGCTAACTGGGATTTAGCACAAAAAGACCTACATTGTTGTTCTAAGAGCAACTGGGAAACCCATTAATACAACGTATCCTTTACTTAACAGAAACATACAATTCTTTTGCCTGTTCTTATCACACTATTTCAATCCCAAATGGAAAAATGCACCAAAATACAGAGTATCAGTGGCAAAGTAGTGAGACACTGCAATGATTTCAGATCCCCCAGACAGTGGTGCTGTCTAACAATTTGAGGAAAGCTTGTTAAGTTCAATGCTTTGCTTGTGCTTCGTTGCTAGTTCCACAGTGACAGGACAGGGGACCATAAAGCGTGGTAAAAGGGAGGGAGTGGAAAGGAAAAGCTTCACTATCAGACAAGGCTTCCAGTCGCCACCAGACTGGACCGAGAACAACAAGGTGCAACAAGAGGAATTAAACCAAAGCCTTTTTTTTCAAACAGCTGAGCTCCCCGCCAGTCCCTTCCTGAAGGCCTGAGTGATCCGAGAAAGGAAGCAGCCTTCTACCCCCCTGCAGGCAGGTTGCGTTTTTAAAAACCCCTCGGACAAAGTCTGTCAATCCAATTCCACCAGCGGCCAACACCTAGCGGGGCTGGAGACACTGAGGTGGTTCAAATTCTGCTTCTTTGCACCTGGTGATTCTCCCTAGATCAAGAGTTACAGCTGAGAAGCCCCCTCGGATGCTAGAGGTCAAAGCCAGGCTCAATGAGAACAGCCAAGTGTTAACATCGTCTACAAATGGCATGTGGTTTGGGCCGGTAATTAATGTAATGAGGCAGCTTAATGCATCTCCCTTTCTTAAGAGGGGAGGGTGCAGCGGTGGGCAGGGTGAGGGGACATCCACGGTAGAGGTGATCGAGTCAGCAGCTGCATCATGATTCTGTTTGGAATTTTCTTTTCCACCAGTTTTGATCAGTTCTAGCATGCTTAAAAAAAACCGCTCCACAGGCATGCAGAAGGATCAGCTGCTAATGGCATCTTACCCTCATCCCCTCAAATCGGGACAACGCTCTTAAAGGCCTCAAAGCTCTTAGTGTCCTAAGGGACTTTATGGCACCTAGTTCCGAGTAGCCCAGGGCATTAGCTATAAGGCTGACTAAAGAGACCTACACAGAAAATAGAAAAAAAGAAAAAAAAAAAAAAAAGAAAAAAAAAAAAAGAGAAAGAAAAAAAGAAAAAGAAAAAAAAGGTTCCAGACTGTTAGAATGAATCCCCTAGCACTGCTTGCCCAGCCCAGACTGGCAGCCTGGGCGGCCCCCATAATAAATACCGAAGACATGACACCAGCTGCCTACTTCACTTGACTGAAACGACCTGGAAGGAAATAACGCGGTTGAGAAAGGCGTAAGAAAAGAACATAGGGGAAAGAGAAGTGAGAGAGAGGCAGAGACACACAGACGGAGAAGGGGTCTGTCGGAAGGAAGAGCCCAAACGATGACAAAAACCTTACCCTCGCCCTTTACTGTCTGCAGGATCCCAGCGGCTCCCATTAAATTTAAGCCAGACAAATTTTAAAGGTACCTATGAGAAAGAATACAGATAAATACACACACTGCACCAACTGCGCTCAACTCGTACAGCAAGCCACCGTGCTCGCGCTGAGTGGCGGGGCTTCAGCCGTGGCCGTGGCCTTCGGGGACGGGACGTGGGCCCGAGCTGGCTTCTGCCAAGGTAATTCTGAAAACCGTGACCGCTGAGCCCGCCACGCGCGGCGCCGAGGCGGCCGATCCCAGCTTCGACAGCCTGAAAACCCAAGGACGGGGGAGCTCGTTCTGCTCGTAACACAGAGCAACTGGCGCGCGCTTTCCTCGCCCCCTTGAAGCTGCGGTGCCGTTGGTGAGCGTCTCTGAGGGAGGAGGAGGATGGGCAAAGCCTGTCTTACAGACGGGCAAGCCGAGGCGTACAGCGGCGGTGCGGCTGCTGGGGCTCACGCGCCGACACCGCGACCCGGCCGGGGACAGCTTGCCGACATCCCTTTTTCAACACCACAACCACGACGACAACCTGCTTTCTTTGGCAGCCTGGAATCAGATCTAGGCTCTACGCCCGTGAATTACTGGGTATCCCAAACCACCCGGTGCTGAGGGCAGCTCAGGGTCCCGCAGGATTAAGCCCTGTATTACCAAAAGCCTGAGCACGCGGGGCCATGGACTCTTTGACCTGGCACGTGTGTTCAGGGCAGCAGTCCGCCTCCCACGCGAACCAACGGAAAACTCTTTAGATTAGATCAGACATGGCTTGGCCGTACGTAAAGAGTATCTACAGACACCGTTTCACCAGCATCCCACTATCTTCCATTTTTGGCTAGTATGACATTACAGACACAGATAAGAACAGATATATCAACCTTTTTTAAGGGAAAAAGAGAATAAAGACATCAATGTACAGTAACAAATAATGGAAAAACATGAGACCTCCTCCTATAACAAGTGGGGTTTTTTTTTGCTTAATTCTCAGAACAGGACACTTCCTATTTATCTTTTTTCTTTTTAAAAAAAAAAAAACGGGATATTAAGATAATAATGTGAAATTAATTATAAGGACGATTCTTATTCCACACATATTCCAGGGAAATTTCAGGACCAAATTTCAAATGCATGAACATGCAGGAAAATAACTTAGAGATTTCATCTTATTTTACTGTTTGTGCATGTGCTTCACACCTTTTCTGTCTTCATACTGCCCCAAAATGAGTGGCCGCAACATACGGCAACATGGCTCTCTGGTTTTTCCACGTGGTTTTCTGCTTTTAAAATGACACTGACTAAGAACATGCCAGGGGTGTCCCAAAGGTTTACAACAAAGCCTTTGTGATCCGCCTACTCAGGACGGGACCAAGCCCACAGCGACACCGGCGCTTTAAAGTCCTGGTCCCAAATTTCCAAGTACAGATGGGGTTTGGAGGTACGGGCTAGAAGGTCCATAGACAGCGAAACACAGCGGTTTACCCCGCAAATATAATATGGGGTACAGGCTTCACTGAATCCTCACTTTTAGAGCTTCTTCCCTTGGGATAATGCCTCGCTCCCGAGTAGGAAACGAACACAATGGCAGTTAACCCACTAAAGGCTGTCTGAGCTTTCATGGGGTCTTTTCAGTATTATTCTCTCGGGACACTCCGGCAGAAGACACAGCAGGCACCGATGTCAGACAAAAGGAATTGCAGATTGACTGAAAAGCAGAAGCCTTCATTATTACCCAGAAAAAGACCTTGTCTTCACAAATACACCCAGCAAGCTTTGGGAATCAGAGGAGGAGGGTTATTTGACAATGCTATCAAACCTGAAAAATAACATTCAAGAGCGTTGTTATGATGCAAAGGCTCATTCTCTATCAGTTACGGCCGCCACCCTGACTTCACTTGAACCCCATCTATGTCACATGAGAAAATCTGTTTAAAAAAAATGTGATTTAACAGATACAGGGCACGATGCAGAGCTGAGATTTTGTCGAGTAATGTTTTGGCATCTCAAATTCACATTTCAGATCTTTTGCAGACAAAAATGTGCAACTCTCCTGTCCACGACACCAAGCAAAAAAAGAAATTTCTCCTAAAGCACTGGGAATTCAGGATCCTCGTACGTATGCACTTGTTCACTCCCTGTGAACGTGTGACCTGACTGGGAAGTTCCTTATCTTTCCTCCGCCAGCGGCCAAGTACTGGGGAAGAAAATGAAACTTGTAGCACATCTGTCAATTAAACTGCACCTCGTTCCCAACAGCTGGAATTCAACTCACAACATGAAGCATAAGGACTGTGAAGGCTATTTTTGTGCTCGGTTGCTGGTCATCTTTTTAATTCAATACCCCAAAGAATTTCCTGTGCTGAAACACTTCCCTCAAAGCAGTACAGAAGAACAGACAGTAACTCGCACGAGTTCCCATGTTAGCACTTGTACTTCATCTTGAGGCAGTGAAAGAGATACAGAGTTATTTTCAGAAAAGAAGAGTTACTACTTCAAGATGTGTGTTAAAAGGAAAGGTGTTAAGGGGATCGGAGAAGACTTTCTTTAAAAAAAAAAAAAAATTACAAAATTCATTTTTCCGCAGGAAACGTAGACATCTTGAGTCACTTCTGCCCCTGAATTCCGAGCATAGTTCCTCCACCTACTCAGAAATATTTCCAGAGTGATAATGTCACTGAACAGCGACTTGGCATCACTGAATCATATTCAAAATGCTCCAAATGAGAAGCTTGAAAAATTTTTTAATTTTTCTTTTTTGTTTTTATATTTGCTCTTGGGGCATTGACTAAGGACATCGATCCACAACTGGATGTGATGAAACGTTTCAAAAGAATCCAAGCACTTGGGATTCATTTTTGCAATTCTTTGGTCTTCAAGTCCTATTGGATTTCGTAATTTTCTGCCACTTTTGACAGCATAAATGCCATTTCTGTTAAATGCACTTGCTGTGCTTCAGAGCCAAATTTATTACTAACACTTCTCTCTACTGTCTGTCTTTGAATTCTCAAATTTTTCTCTCTACCAAGATGTTCTGGAGGGGAATTCCAGGGCGATCATGTGCTGATCTGTCCAGACCGGCCATTTCCCTTGTTCGTGCTACCATCTCGTCTCAGCGAGCTGCCCTTGTTGTCCTGTATTTTCTCTCCTGGGCATTAGATCTTTTTCACAGAAGAAGGATGATGTTGAACTTAATTTTGCATAATAAGCTTTCAAACTACTGGGACTTTCACAAATGCATGTGCCCAATGTTCAGAACGACAGACCTCGTTAGGTGGTAGGATGGGAAGATTCTGCCTGCCTCATCATCCCCCCGTCGTTAATAACGCAAGCGAATGGTTGCAGAAAGAGGGTGTCACCAGGGAATCCCACGTCCGCACAAGTTCTCCTACTGTTAACACCTCCCAGTAGCTCCACACGGGGGCAGGCCTCTTACAAACAGTAATTCCAGTGGAGAAAAAGAGCCAAGGGCTGGAAAACCCTCCGTTGTCTCTGCCGGCTCATTAGGACCCGCCGGGCGGCAAGTCCCCGGTTGCAAAGGCAACACCGGCAACACTCAAAGGGCTCAAGGGTTTTATCCTTGTTTTGGAAACTTAGAGATATCTGGGATTGAATCCTCATGAAACAGTGACTCAGTTCGGACAAAACATCACCCCAGTTTTCTTCTAACTAACATTTTTTTTCCCAACCAGAAATAAGGAGGAGAGGATACATACAGCCACAATGAGGAAATCCAGCCAGCACCAGGCGTTGGTGAAGAACTTGACGAATCCGTAAGCACACCATTTCAGCAGCATCTCCAGGATGAAAATGTAAGTGAAGACCTTGTCCGCGTACTCCAGGATGGTCCGGATGGTTTTTCTCTGTTCTATGTAAATATCCTCAAAAGCCTGGGAAATAACCAGGTACTTGTGTCATTACATCGGATTTATTCCACAGTTCAACATCGTTATCCAGAAGCTTATTCAAACAATACCAAGATGAACAGTGCAGTTACATTTCCTATGCAGCACACCTTATCTGCTCGAGTAGCTGCAGCACTGCAATGCCAAACCAAACCAAAAACCAAACCAAGAAAAAGCCAAGTCCTGAATAAATAACACAAGAACTTCTCTGCCTTTTAGGGAACCGAGCACAAGCCTTTCTATCTCAGTGCTCAGCGACAGGTACCAGTACAGTAACACAGAGGCAGGTTTTCTCTGCAGCTCAGCACTCGGCACACCCAAAAGGGCCGAGTTCACCGGCAATCAGACTGTTAATTACTGCGAAACCTGTGCACGCAGAGAAAGCCAGGCTACTGCTGTGAGATACCAAGTGTGGTGGACTGCTGTCCTAAAACTCTTGATGTTGTTTGTTGCAGAATCCTACCTACTAAAGAGCTACTGTGTGAAAACAAACACACACAGTGGTTATTTGTATCTGTGTAACACCATGAGGTCAAGAAGTTCTGCAAACATGGAAAAGTGAAGAAAGGGAAATATAAATATTCTGGTTCAGTAATGTGAAAATGAGACATAGGGACAGGCTGACTTTGTCCAAAAGCCTCACATTTCTAGTCAAGCTATGATCAGAACCCGGATTTGCAGGCTTTCAGTCTTCATTCTTAATTTAAACTAAACAAAAATCACGAATACAGGCTTCTGTACAGTACCTACCCCAACGGCGCTGTGCTGTTTTCCAGGTAAGAATCACCATAGCTCGCTTTTCCACCCAATTTCCTATATACAGCTTTCCCAGTTAGATGTCCCCTACCTTAACACCACTCCTGTATTTTACTCACCAGAGCACCACTGCTCAGTAGGATCATAAAGATGATGAAAGTCTCAAACCAATTATGTTCCACAATCAGAAAACAAGTCTTCCTCAAGGTCCACCAAGACTTCCCCAGCCCTTCCTCGATATTGACCTGACAACACTTACAGCGCTGCACACAACCTGGAATGGGGACAGTGCACGAAGCCGTGTGAGCCCAAATGTTGTTAGGAACAGATGATTTAACACGAGAACACAGAATTGTCACTGTCTAGAAGCAGCTTTGATGCCAACAATACTAAACACGCCGAGCTTCAGTTAAAACTCTGGTGTTCTTGAGGATTTTATGATTACTTTTGCTACTTCTGTATCTGAGCACCTGAATTAACATTAATTTGTGAAGAGATTAAGCTCATTATATTTGGTGAGATATCCATGCACTTGACAGAAGAGGAATGGAAAACTTGCTGATAGAATAACCTTGAACCATTTAAAATATCTTTGCCATGGGAATACCTGTAATGGATCAGTTGCCGCAAGACATCGAGGCCAGCGACACAAGGGGGGAAAAAAAAAACCTGACCAGAAGCCAGATTCTTCTGCTTCTAAGTACTCAAGGCATCAGTCGTACAAAAGATCAACTTGCCCTACCTACAGGTCATCCCCATCCCTGCAAAGGCAACTACACCTCTCCAAGGCCTTCGCTTTGCAAATTCTTCTAAACCAGTTCACCCGTGATGCAGGGTCCAAGAGGGGTCTCAAGATAAGCCGTCAGGCAGCTCTGATCCAGACTGAGACCTAACCTTAAGGTAAGCTTATGGTACACAGGGCCCTGAAACAGCCCAGAGGCTCCTTTCTACGCTCATAGTCAGCTTACCTTCTGTGAAGCATGCATCTGGGTCCAGATACTCCTCCGGTGCCTCCACAGGGACTTCTTCCACTTCGGGCTTTATATCAATGGTGCTACCTTCAGAGGAGCTGGTATCATCAAGTTTCTTGAACACAAAATGAAACCCAATCCAATCTATAATTAGTTCCTAACAAATACCAAACTTCATGATGACTCAGCAATTTGTTCACCAGATTTACTGTAACGGAAGTTGTTTCCTCGCTTCACCTCATGAAGATCCTGACCCAGCTCATATCTCATGCTAACAGGACAGACGGTATTAAGTATTTCTATTATCTAGATTTACAAGTATTTGTGGCTCTCCATAGAGCAACTAGCACAAGAAACTTCTGTCTTGAGTGCAAAGACAACGTCGTAATACAAACAGAAGTTTTCATAGAATCCTGGAATGGTTTGGGTTGGAAGGGACCTCAAAGCTCATCTAGTTCCAACCCCCCTGCCATGGCAGGGACACCTCCCACTAGACCAGGTTGCTCAAGGCTCCATCCAACCTAGCCTTGAACACTGCCAGAGATGGAGCAGTTTTGTGCTGGAAGTACCTACTTCTCCCTCCCAAGATGCTTCCGAGCACTCACACGAGGGTCAAACGACTAGAATGAATTTTTAGCATTTCATCCTACCTCTTTGCTGCCATCAGGATCTGTGTCACTGCTGAAATCTTCTGTGTTGAGATTTTCAAAATCTGATTCACCTACAGCAATAGGCACCCGGACAGTGAGATTGGGGTTATTGATGAAGGACATGTGATCCTCATCTATTATGTACTTCTCCACGCTGCTCCCAATTCCGCTCGTCGTGCCATTGCCGTTCTTCTGGTAATCAATGTCCCTGTTGATATCAGCCCCTGTATGGTTAGCGATGCAGTTCACCTTCTTGTCGTACAATTCATCCAAGGGTTTCACCTCATCGGCCTCTCTCTGCTTGAAGTGAGCCTGCATGAACTCGCGCACTTTTGCCTTGATCCAGGCAATGCCCTTCTTGATGCGAATAACAGAAATCTGCAGGTTGTTCATCTCCCCGTCGTCATCTGTCGCTGCCAAGTTGTCTGCGCTGAAGGAGCTCAGCAGCAAGGCTAAGAACAGGTTCAGCACCTGAAAGACAAGAGGTCGCGCTTGGCAGAGCTGACACACGCCGGTTCCGTTTCCCAGGCTGAACAGGAGCATTCAGCCTCCCAAGCCCTGCTGATGTTAAGGGGGGCTGCAGAGCTGCCTCCTAACAAACACCACGCCGAGAACCAGCTCTGGCGTCCCACCGACCCATTGAGGCACCCAGGACTCAAGGAACAAGATCCTGCCGTGCGCTCCATGGGTGGGGGAGCCCTGTGCAGCACACAGCTCCGCTGGGGCCGCAGGGGTTCGGTGCAGGTACAAGGGTCCCTCCTGCAAAGCCCCGTGCCGGATCCAGACTGCAGATGTTAGAGAGGGATTCCAGCAGCAGCCAGCCAAGGGACTTAAATTCAGCGTTACTCGTTCAGTTCCCACCTCTGGCTCAAAGGAAATGGGCCAAATCTTGCATTTTGAGTGATCACTCCCAGCTCTATTCCCTTGCCCACACCTAGTGATAGTCCCCAAGACAAAATCCCTTGGCAAGACAAGTCGTCTCAGAGAGAGCTCACAACACCACTTTGAAGACAGGCAACTGTTCGTACTACTTCATTCTTGCTTACATTTTCCTCCATAGACTTTTCTTCATACAATTTAGGACCAGAAGGAAACATCATGATCCATCTAACCTCCCACACAACAGGCCGCGCAATTTCACCAGCCCATTCTCGCACACAACCATACCTCATGATTGAGGTAGTGGGCAGATTTTAGAAGACACTTCCAACCTGATTTTAACACTTCAGGACCTTCCCCTGCGTACCACATTGTTTCCTCTCCCGGCATTTGAAACCCCAGGTTTTGCTTCTTTTAAGCTTTTTTTCCCCCTTGGGCAAGGCGTGGGTCTGTCCCCTTTGACCGAGGGTTTGTACCTCCAGCTTTTACTGCAAAGTGCTCGGGTGCTTTACTCGTGGGCAACTGTTTAAGGCCCTCATCAAGCAAAGCACATCCTTAATATCGTGCTACCAAAGCCAACGGGACTGTTCATATGCCAAAGGCCACGAAGGACCCCAGCAGAGCTGGAACAGACTCCCAAACCATCACTCCCTCCTCCTGCGGTGTCCCCATGTTCTACCCCACCCAGAGGCAACCAACAAAGACCATCAGTAACCATTTACTGACCACTAAATTTCCGATGACCATGACCATCATGAAGACAATCAAGCACATGGCCTGTCCTGCCACTTCCATACAATCCCACATGGTCTCAATCCATTCCCCACACAACACACGGAAGACAATAAGGAAGGAGTGGAAGAAATCGTGCATGTGCCAGCGGGGTAGCTCACACTCCGGATTGATCTTGCAGACACACTCCTTGTAGCTTTTGCCGAAGAGCTGCATGCCCACCACAGCAAAGATGAACACGATGATGGCCAGCACCAAGGTCAAGTTCCCCAAAGCGCCCACTGAGTTACCGATGATTTTTATCAGCATGTTCAGAGTGGGCCAGGACTTGGCCAGTTTGAAGACTCTCAGCTACAAAAGAAAAGCCAAACAAACCAGACAAATGACACTTCATTTAATTTCATCTTAAACAAAGAGGAAAATCAGGCAGAACTTTCTAAGCAGCAACCATCTTGTATTCTACGTAAACACAAGCCCATGCTTCTCCTGCTGAAGTCAGCGGGAGCAGGGAATGCTTAACTTCCCCTCGCATTTGGCCTCCTGTATGTTGTGCTTAGTTATCCCCCACATGGTGATCTCCCTTTACGAAGGAAAAGGATGGAGCTTCCACCTTGCTTTGCAGACTTTGCAGCATTAAGGAAGTTAGGCGACTTATCTGAAGGGTGTGTGTCACAAAAAAATTACTTTTTTCTTTCCTGAATGTTTCTCATCTTCCCCTGGAAAAAAGGACTCGTTTTCCTGGCATACCCAGAACACACAATCAAAGTTTAATTTCCAGCGAATCTCATTTGGAGACAGACTTTCTGAAGCTGGGTAGAAGCAGGAGCTTCTGTGCATTGTGCTCCTTGGAAAATCCGACCTCAGTTCTGGTTCTCTATGCCCAAAAAATCTAACCTCGACGTTTTCATGATTTAATTTGCAAAACCTTAACCACTGACAGCACAAGTTAAAGCACGTGAAGGCTGCAGATATTCAGCACATTGATTATACTGTAACATGCAACCTACCAAATCTGACCATCTGAAATAAGAGGCACATTCTAACGTGGTCCATCTCCACCCACATGAAGTACTCCGCACCAAGATACCTCCCAAGTCATCCTTCACTGCCTAAACGCAACGAGCTGCTGCTCAGATCTCAGAAAGAGCAGTTGTGAAGCAAGAAGAGACCATAAAAATTACACTACTCCACCTCTGTCCTCCCCAAAACCAGAAAAAAGTGGGGTTTGCCTACTCTTATGTAAAAAGCTTTCTAGTAGCTCCAAGCTAGTAACTTTCAGAAAGAACTGGAATATGGAATACCAATCGGAAAGATCGCAGCACAGAAAGTCCTTCCACATCTGCCAGACTCAGTTCCATCAAACTGAGGGAGACAATAAATCCATCAAAGATGTTCCAGCCTTCTTGGAAATAATAGTAGGGATCCATGGCAATGAGCTTCAGGAACATTTCTGCGGTGAAAATTCCAGTGAAAACCTGGAGTGGTGAGGAGAGACAGACAGACAAAGAACAGGCAAAGATTCGCTTTCACTCACTTTCCGGTTTTCAGGCTCAATACCAAACAACGCCGGTTTTGTCACGCCAACTCCAACACGCGGCCCGGGCCGTGCCACGCGCTCGGCTCCAGGGGTTTTTTCCCTCCCCCAGCGCAGCACAAGTATCCCTGACCCCCTCGGGCACCCCAGGAATTAACAGATGGATTTTGAACAAATCCTGCCCAGAGACGCGCGCCCTTAGCAAAGGTCTCTGGGCTGCGGTGAAGGCTCAGCGTCCTCGGGGTCTGGAACAGCAGCTCTTTCAGTCTGCGTCTGCCTTAACCAGCAACGCATCCCAGCAGGAACAGATCCGTAAGGAATATTCCCCAGCACTGTCTTACCAGATTTCCTACGGAGAGCACGTGCTCAAACTCTGGGGTCATAGGATGGTGCTCCATCGCCATGAACAAAGTGTTCAGCACAATACAGATGGTGATGGCCAAGTCAACAAAAGGATCCATGACAATTAAGTTCACAATCTCCTTCAGCTTGATCCAGTACGGGTGGCATTCCCAGATCAAGAACGTGTTGGCAAATTTGTACCAGCAAGGGGGACACTTCCTTTGGGACTCTTCCAGCTCTACGGTCACAAAAAACAGCAACAGAGCTCAGTCTTCCCCTCCGAGGCTGCGGGATTGGTCTGTTGCTCAGCACAGCTAAAATACCGCCTGATCTTGCCTGCCCTGAACCCCTCTCGCATGCCCCTGCTTGCACAACAGCTCGATACCCCCGAGCCAAAGACACATTTTCCTGTACGTACACACATCCCTCGCCACGGCTGAGCTCCAGGCCGCTTGGCAAGAGCTCCAGACAACGAGCCACCGAGCCACGAGCCCTACGACCACGGCCGAGCGTGCAGATGGCCACGACAGAAGAGTCGGGTCGAGCCTTTGTACCCCAGCTCCCCCGGCTCCTCCTTTGTCGCCGCGCAAGAGCTGCCTCGCACCTGCCCGAGGTGACCGGAGCGCGGTCAGCTCCACCCCTGTGCCACAGCCCCGCCTGCACCTCAGGATTCAACCCAAATTATTTTAAACGAGGGGGTATGTTGAACTCTGAGCGGATCAAGGTAAAACGGTTGAAACCAAAGTTGCGGAGTCTAAACTGCCTTTGGTGCCCGTTTCTAAACAACTTAAATGAATTCTGTGCTGAATGCCGACGCGGTCTAAAAGAGGAAACACACGGCCTAACGCTGCGAAGGGTTTCCAACAGGAGTAACCTGATTAAGACCGACCACAGCCACTGACAGCAATCACACACGACGCCATGTCCATTTTTTTACACCGGCTTATTTCAAGCGCTTAAGGGGAAAAAAAAACAATAACCCAGAGTTCCTCCCCTCTATTCTTGGCTTGCACTGGTTCCACCCAGGCTATACAGCTGTTCATGCTGAAGTTTTATTTTTTTATGGGTAGGGAAAGGACCACTGCGCTCTCTTTCTCATTGGTTCCCCGGTTGCTTAGTATTTAGTTGCCTTGGAGTTTCTAAAGTTAAAAAAGAGGACCGTAGCACTGTAGCCTGTAGGCGTTTGCGCAGGAGGGAAGCAGCAGCAGAACCTTGCTCTGTTTCTAAGTATATTTAGTTTTCATACAATTTTATTGCAGGAGACAGCAGGAATTTGAGATCCTCCACCTCAGATGGCTGCTGTTCAGAAATTCTCGCTGGCTCCTGCATAACACATTTGGGAACCTCATCGCTGGGTGCCGTCCGTTTCAGAATTCCCGTCCCCCAGAAGCCCCTCTCTCTTTTGACACCGTCACGTTTCAGCTCTCAGCGGAGCTCAAACCTCCTTCTCCCACAGACTGTGAGCGCAGGAGGGTCTCCCCAGTCCTTGGGGGACGGCAGGAGACAGAACACTTGCATCAGACATCGCTTCCCCCTGTCATCTCCACACTGCCTGTTCATGCCGGTGGAATTACAACTCTTTGTTGCCTTTACCTCTGTATCGACGTAACTTGGAGGCAAACCCAAGTGAAATAAAGTCTAATAAACACTTCTGTATCAATAATGACCCAAAAGAAGCAGGTTTGGGCAAAACCAACGCATGAATACGTGCTACTCGAAAGCAGGGACAGCTCAGTTCCCTGCATCTGAAGGGCATGGACGTCCTGTGTCAGGTCCCCAAGGCTCAACACCGACCTCTGCTGTGCAGCACCCACCCGGACAGACGGGGCCTGACCAGAGCCCATGCTCCCCACCCGACCCCCCTCACCCAGCTCCTGCCCCCACCAGCGAGCGCTCTCCTCCCCCACGCCACGCCGAAGCCACCTCACCAAGTCCAACGCTCCCGCTCGGCATCCCCTCGGACAGACCCGGCGCACCCGCGTGTCCGCACCCGTGTTCCGTGCCCGGCCGCACCTCTGGCCGTGCAGAGGGACAGCCAGCGCGGCGCCACCCCAGGGACCCCGGGCAGACGGGCGCGAGGAGCCACCCTAGACCTGCCAGGCGGGTGGGCCTCTGTCTGCCTACAGCACGCCACGGCAGGGCAACCCCCCCGTACGCGCTGCAGAACCCCCCAGCCATACCTACCCTCCACAAGGGTATTCGTCAACCCGGTCATTACGCTGTTGGTTCGGTCCTTTCTTCCATAGGACGCGTTCACCTGATCCATCGAGACCAAGAGAGACCCACCAGGTTTCTTCCTAATTTCGATTTCAGTAGTACCCTGCAAAATTCGTGTGATGATTAATATAAACTCTTCCGTCTTCCCAGCGTCTCACATACTCTCAGCCTAGAAATATGGCACGTATGCCCAGGAGAGAAAAACATCTTTGTTCCTGCTACCCTTCTCGCTTTCCCGCATTATGTAAGTGGTCAAACCCCAACTCAAGCCCTCATTTCTGCCAGCACCAGTGCTCCGCAGCCTTAGACAAAGTAAGGACTAGATTTTAAAGCACATGTCTAATGAAGACGGCTGTAGTAACTCTGCAGGGCTACCGAACAGCGCAGAGGGGCAGTGACTCTTTTCGCTAGGCCACTTCACAACCCATCTGGCCAGAGTGTGAACCCAGCCTCATCGGAGCCACCCAAATCAATGAGGTTTAGGAACTGAGCATTGGACAGTATCAACCTTTATTTAAAAATCTGCATCTGAATATGAGGATAAAAGAAGCTCAGCCACATCACTGTCTGAGAACTAGTGGGGATTTCTCCTTCTCTAGCCCACTGTGAAGCTGATTCTCTAACACAACCGGGAGAGGAAACCACCTCTCGATTTCACCCCTTGATTGTTCGTATTTCCCTTTAAATCTCCCAATATTTTATCTTATTGTGGAGAACATTCGCCACAAACGTTGGTTGGTTTCCCCATTCTCATGCTCTAAACAGCTTGTTATGGATTGCCCCGACATACACCCAGGGTTCCTGCTACTATTAGTCCGTTAATTAGGGACCCAGATCCAAGCCTTTTTTCCCCAGGAAGCTGGGTCACAGATTGGAGAAGCAAAGAGAGGGGAAGTCAAAGCACGGGGCGTTCAACCCTTGATCAGCTGCGGTCAGACAGACCGACTCCCGCTCCGCCTGGCTCACTCGAGGGCGGCCACGGGAGAGGAGAAGGGGACACGCCGCCTCGCCTGCGCTACCTGCTCCTCGACCTCCTCACGCTGCCATGGGCAGCTGCCTGATCCATCCTCACCTCGGGCAGGAGGCGGCCCCCGGGCATGCTGGAAGGCGGGCCGCCGATGAGGGACACCACGCCGTTGCAGTCCACCGTGCTGTTCCTCTTCACGTTTCGGCGGAGGTTGGGGAAGATGCGCGAGGACCGGCTGCCCTGGCTGTAGCCGCTGTAGCCGCTGTAGCTGCTCCTTCGATCACGACCGCGGATGGGGATGAAGAGGGAGTCTCTCCTGCCTTCGCTTTCCTCCACGGTGCTGTGCTCGTCATCGGCAAACTCGTTCTCTGAGCCTGGGTCGCGAAATCGCCCTTTGTAGCTGAAGATGCTGCTCTTGCTGTTGTGTCGGGAGAGAAAAGGGGAGCCTGGGATGCTGAGGAGAGACTAGGAGGGAGAAAAGAAAGAACGACAAGAGCGTGAATAGCATGGAAACAAAGCACTGCAGAGCCATCAAGTGCTGCTAAAGTGGTTTCGCTCCCTCTCCACGTCTACACAGACCACCACCACTTAGCCGCCAGCGCTGCTTTAGGCACTGTTCACTCCTGGCTGGCTGAGCTACGTCGGTGAGGAAGTTACTGGGACGGATTCGCTGCTCTCCAGAACAATTTATGCCAGGGTTAGTGTGTGCAAGGGCTGGAAATTTGGGCCCTAAGTGTCCTCCTGATCCACTGCAAGTTTAAGGTGGAGGGCACATTCCTTTGACATGCTAATCAGGATCTAAGCTAGAACATTATCCTGACTACAAGCAAGCACAAACATTAGTGAAGGAAACGAAAACTACCTGGTTCATGATGGAAAACTTCCTTCCTAGCCTGTTATCTGGTAGCCTGAATGCTTTCCTCCTCATGCCATCCTCAGATTCAGACTTGAACACCTTTTCATTGTCACACTTCTCGTCTCCTTCTGACAGCTCCTTGTCCTTTCGTTTTTTCCTCCTGTTTCGACGCTCCTTGGCGCTCTTGGAACTGAGTTTGGAAATCTCCGAAGAGCTCCGAGACATCCTCCCCCCACCATCATCTTCCACAGCATCTTCCGAGACTGTCCCTGCCGAAGTGACCATAGCAGCAGCCTGAAGGTGTAGGCAAGAGAAGGGAAAAATAAATCAGATCTTAATTATACTCCATCTTCTGCTTCAAGAAAGAGTGTGGCTTAATGCAGGTAAGTACCAATCTTTGGGGCAGGACTGAGATGCTTATTATTTCTCTTGGAAGAAACTTGCAGCCAGGACTTGTAAAAACTTTTACAGTGTACTTTTGCAGGTAGTGAAATCTATCTCAGTCCCTCAGCTTTGCTTTGCTTATAAGCATTTGATAAAGGACCAACAAAGATGTACATCCCTGCTCTGTAATAACAGGCAAAGAAATCTTAAAATATGTAAACACAACAAAAAATATACAATCAAAACACTCACCTGTGCTTCTTCCTGTTGCTTTTTCAATTGTTCTAACATGGCCTTAAATTCTGCCTCCTTCTGCTCTGCCTCCTCCAACGTGGCCTGGTTCTGCTCTTCATAAGCCATCGCTACCACAGCCAAAATTAGATTAACCAGATAGAACGATCCCACAAAGATCACCAAGACAAAGAAGATCATGTAGGTTTTTCCTGCTGCTCGTAAGGTCTGGAAGTAGAAAAGAAGGGTAGAGAGAAAAGGAAAGGAGAAAGCAATTTCAGAGTGACACCCGATACGTGAACTGATCCCAAGTTTCTCGGCCTGAATGCTTCTAAGAAACTCCAGTGGTGCTGCATATTTACCACCTCAGCACTTCCACTGCAAAGCACTAAGACGCTGCACGTTCATTACCCATAAACACTAAAGGTGACATCCCTCCTCTCCTCTTAAGGGAACATCCAACGGATGCAAAATGAAAATGATTCCAAAGTACAGCGTGAAACTCAATGCTTAGACTCCCTTAAAACAAAAGCAAATAGAAGAAAAGCCCTTTCAGCAAGGTCCCCAAACCATCCTCGGGTTACAAGGAAACACTCTGCCCTCCAAAGCGCCTGAGCGCCTTCTGGGAGCAGAGCTGAACAGCTCACCGCCTTCTGCAGCAGGCGGGCAGGTCCTTCCAGAGCTGATTCACAGTCCAGCTGTACGCACGCTGAGGACCCACCGTCCCTTCTGGACTTCAAAGCACCACACCTGCTCACAGGTCACGTCCCCTTCCTCCTCGACACACAACAGCACGTTGTGCAGCTTTACTGGTAGTTATTCTTCCCGAGAGAAGCAACACAGTAAAGCTTGTCACGTTGGCCTTTCCCGTATTGCCCCCAAACTCCCATCTTGCATAACACCGAAGGAAAGCGTTTACTTACTAATTGATACAAGTTTTCCCAAAAGTCCTGAGTCATAAGGCGAAATAAAGCCAGAAAAGCCCAGCTGAAAGTGTCAAAGCTTGTGTAACCGTAGTTCGGGTTCCGTCCTGCTTTCATGCACGTGTAACCCTCCGGACATTGACTGCGAAGAAGACAAGAGCCATTTCAGGGCGCCACGGCGGCAAAAGGCACAGAGCAAGCTGACAGCATGCCCATCACCCCTGCTTACGGAGATTTTCACAACTCCCCTAAGAGACGGCGTGCGTTTTGCTCTCCGTGTCAAGTCAGAATAGCAGACAAGGAGACGACAGTCAGGATTTCAGAAAAGCCCTGTTAGCGCCGTCCTACGGAAACAAGACGCGGCAACGTGGGGCTTTTCACCTGACGTGAGCCGAAAGGACGAGCTCTCGCCAGAGGAGCTGCAGGACTGGGTGAAAAACCAGCTGGAGGCAATAGCACATGGCAAGTTTCCATTTCTGAACCTCCATCCCCTACTTCTCTGACGATTCTTATGAGTGGATTCAGAGGGAAATAACACCATTAGTAACCACCATTAGACGTGGCTGCCCCCTGAGGTGACAGGAGAAATGCCAGCTTACGTTGTGTTAGTCAAACAGATAGTGACAATGGATTAAAAATTGGATTAAGAATCGTGAAACCTTTTACATATGAAATAACCCCAGAACCAACAAAGGAAGCAACAGGAGATATTCCAAAGGTTTTACCATCATTAGCCAACATCAGTGGTAATTAGAGTCCCTACTTTTAATAAAGCTCAACACTCACCCTGCATCTGAGCTGTTACCACAGAGCAAAGGATCAGGGGCGCCAGGAATTATGTAAAAATTTGCTGAAGAAGACGAAAAAGAAAAGATTACATGCACACACATATGGAGTTAGAGGATTTCACATCCTATAGCACTATAAAAACCTTCCCTGAAGAGCCTTCTAGATCCCCTACTGATAAATTTATCAGTAAACTAACTCAGCTCTAAATAACACTGGCCCCACTAACTGTGCCGGAGTTTAAACACCTTTCTGGAAGTCAGCACAGCACTTTTAATAAAGATTTAAAACTAGCTGACCGCACAGTAGAGAAGCTCAAAGGGAGAAGGGAGGAAGAAATCAAGTGACAAAAACTTGGAGGCTGGTTCCTGGATCATCCGCAGCATCACTTACAGCTCTGAAATCCTGCCGGCGGGGAAGGATGCTGCGAAGCAGAAACGGGGACCAGCAACTTCATGGGTGTTCTCTGAAGAGCTCAGGAAAACTAAGGGAAGGACCTGACATCCAGCCCGGGGACTTCAATGGGCAGAGTCACTTCCCATTTACCACATTAAACCAGTTTTTAATCGGAAACAAAACAGGAAAAAAAAAATGCATTTTGGACAAAATCTTTAGCTAAAAGAGCACAGCCGAGACCTTCCAAAGGATGAACCCAACTGGAAACCCCTTAACAAGGCCAGGTTTCTCAAAACTGAAAAATACCTGAGTGAGGGCTTTTTACTGCGCAAAGCTGGACACACCACATTATAAGCCGTGTCAGAAATCCTGGTCAGCAGCATTAAGCCAAACAAGAAGGTTTTAGGGAGTATCACTGCAGAAATACCTACACATATTGTTGGTGTATTCCTCCCAGTCAAAGCCCCTAGAGCCGTTATCCAGGAAAGTCTCATTCACATTAATTGGCCATATCACACACTTGTTCCTTAAATTGCCCATAAACAGCTGCAACCCGATCAGAGCAAAGACACTGAGACAAAATACTGTCAAGATCATTACATCTGACAGCTTCTTCACAGACTGAATTAGGGCACCCACAATGGTCTTCAAGCCTGCAGAGAAGAAAACAAGACTAGAAATCACTCCTGTAGAATGAAAAGACATTGAAAATTCAAATACATACAGTACCTTGCGACCGCTATATCGTGGCAGCAGATTGTTGCTATAAAATGGCCGGGTTCCTGGGAACCACCACCCGCATTCGGGTTCTTCCACACCGTGCAATAAAGGTGATGAATGAACCCAGCTCACCCGTTCCAATGGGGAACTAGCAATAGTTAGGACAAAACAAAATACCAGCGTTCCTCCCTGAGAATGTCTGAGCCTTGCAGCAGAGGATGCAAAGCTACTCAGGAGTCACTGCCATGAAAGCAGGGGTTGTCGAAACAAAGACGTTAAATTAAGATACGCTGCTACAAACCTCTCCGTGGACACGTTTAGTCGTGTTTAAGCCTGGCTTATTGGCACAAACGACAACAACTTACAAAGATCAAATACCTTTCGAACTGTCTACATCTTAAGTTTCTACCGCTTAACTAAACTGTTCCAGCACTTCCCCTTTCCTCGCAGGAGCTGAATCTTTCATTTAGATCATGGGCTTTGTTACGGGCAGGGCAGGATTTCATCCAGAGCGCTGGCTCCTGGGGTTTTACCGAGGCCGTCAGGATCATCAAGGCTCACTAATAAAAGTAAGCTCAGGCCTAAGCCAAGAATCCTGCTGGTTTTCCAAACCAGTCTGGTCTGCAAGAGGAACCTTCCATGCACTGGTGGAAGAACGCGGCACTGGTGCTTTCAGGGAACAGATCTAAACAAGCAAGAATTTTGGATGCAGAAACAAAACAGTACTGGGGCCCTTTAACCAGCCCTTCTGAGGTTAAGGAGGGTGGATCTTGCATTTAAAAATGATTAGCGAAGGAGGAAAAAAAAATAATAATAAAAAAATCACAGATCCAGCCGAATTCAGGGTTAGTCAGATCCGAGTCTCTGGCTGAGGCCACGTAAGCGTCCTGCAATAAACCTCTGACAAGACACCCTTCTATACCAACAGAGGTTTGATCCATAGCAGGAACATAAAGATTCAATAATACCTAAATAAAAAGGAATTCTTATGGAGGAATAACTTTTAAAACTGTCTTTTACTTCAATCTTCAAAACTTTTAATCAATGCCAAAGCCCCACTCCAACACAAAACGGTTTTTGCTGTTAGTTCTGGCAGACAAACAACCACGACAGCACTCGCTTGCATGCTCATCTCCATTGCTCAAATATGCACCGCTCTGCACATGCAGCCATTTGCACCAGCGTCTGTGTGTCTGGTTTGTATGTTGCTCCCTCACAGGCACAGGAGGAGGATGGGGCTTGGAACCGGGGCGATAAACGGGCAGCAGGAGTGTTCCCAGTCCGGTCCCAGCATAAACACAACTTCAGCAGCTTTCAGCTGAAGCAATCGCCTCCGTGTGCTGCAGATCCAGGTGACCGCTGGGTCCTGTTTAAGTAGGTGTCTCCCAGGCTGGCACTGCCTGGAGGCTGATGGCATCAGTCAGTTAAAATACCAATAACTCAAATGCCAATAAAAAGGTATCTTTAGACCACCAGAGAGTTCAACACGGGCTACTAAGCCGTGAGATGAAAGCAATATTCTGATGGTTTAGCTCACAGGAGCCACAGTCTACTGCTGTCACACAGATCCACGCAGACCCTCTACCTGCACGGAATTTTGGCCGGTGGCATGTTACATTCTGGTAATATTTCCCATTTTATCTTGCCTAAAAAACACACTAAGGATAATTCCAATTATCGACCGAAGATGTAGTTAGCACTCGTCACAACACTAAGATGAGTTTCTCATTAGCTCAGCACGGTGCTACAATTCCCATTCCATTACACGTGCTGAAGCACAAGGGGAACCCCTTTATATTTTAATATTAAGTGTATTCTAAAAATCACTTCCTCCCTGAGACATGACAGCACTAAACCCCATAAAGAGCACTCTAGACCTAAGTTCATATTCGATAACCCAAAAGGCTAAAGTGCTTTATGTCCCTCCTATTGTCAGCCACAAAACTGAGAGGGGAGCAAGGTTTGTGCTTGACCTCTGTGCGGCAGAACCACAGCTGGGCCACCCCATCCCAGAGCCGAACCGATACAAACAAGCCAAGTTTTGCCACTTGCAGTTCCAGCCGCGGGTGGGCTCAGTGGGCCCAGCACTCAAACGGGACCCCCTCGGCTGTGGGCAGCCCATCACCCCCTCAGTAAAGAGCACGGCTGCCCTGAAATTAGAAGGGCTCAGATCCACCCCCCTTGATGTCATTTGCAATAAAAGGAAAACTCTGTTAGTTTTGAGTAGTGGGGAGAGACTGATACAAAACTGAACTGTTCTGCTCCTTTCCATAGGAGACGAGGCATGCTGTCACACATTTAGTCACCAGCTCCTTAAAGCTGCATCACCTTCACTTTGCTACGATTATGAAAGCAAAACACATACGAAACTTATTTCAACATCGATGCTTTTCTTTGAGCAAGCCAGTTAATACCTGTAGCAGGCTGACAGAACCGCAGCTGCACTTCAGATCCGCCTAGTGCACTGCTAACAGCAATTACCAGATACCTTTTGCTCTTTGTATGCGCACTGCCAAACGTTCAGGAAGGCTAAGTAAGAACATTACTCTAGCATACTCTCATTCGGTGCAAGGAAAGCAGGTGCCACTTAAGAACATCATGCACAACAGCCATGTACATCTGATGGGTTTAGCAGTCTGGAATGGGGACAAAAGTGATGGGCCCCTACAATTCCATAGTCTCTTTTCTGGCAAACGTATATGCAAGTGCAGCCTGAGAAAGCAAAAGAACCATGGTCAGTTAATGCATTAGGAAACAAGAGGCAAAGAAATAGAAGTCCAAAAGTCATCAAGTGACTATTCAGGGTGTCTACCTTGAGACAGGTCAAGCACCTACAGACGCTTCAGTGCCAGTGAGAACTGAGTCTTGAGCTTGACCTTAAGATTAGGGACACTTTTGAGAAACCACCTGGACGAGACTTTTCTATACAAGAATTCAGGATGAGAATCGTATTCTCAGTCCATAACGGCTCCGCGGCCTCTTACAATAAAGGAAGGGCCATTGCTGACCCTTTGACACCCAGACTGAGTTAAGAGTCTAGAAGTAGCTCTATAACTGACAGTCCGGCAAAGTCCAGCTCTGGGGGTGGCACGTGAAACGGGCAGGTCTGTGAATCGGGACTTCTGGCTTGCTGGAAGCGCAGTCAGTCCTTTGGCCACACACCATTGCATTAACAGCTGACAACCGGTTCCACTACAACATACAAACGCAAAAGCTGGTAATGCCAACGCTCCCTTTGGCTTAGTCTACCTCCAAAAGGCAGCATGAGCCCTTTCTGAAGACGGGGAGGCAAGAGCTTTGCCACTGCCTAGAAGACAACCTGCCCCAGATCCCACCTGACTCCAGGTAACTGAAGTAGCCTCACGCAGAAAGGTTTTACTCTTGGTTGGGTTTTGCTCGCTCGCTTTACAAACTTATTGCTAAACCAGCTCTACAAACACTGACGATAACGGGATGACTCGCTGAGCGAGAAGCTCTTCAGCCCGAGAAGGGAGGGAGTGTCTGATTCTTTATCCATCTGGAACTAAACTTTAGGCCTGGCTTTCGTTTTGGAGATGGGATAGCCACATGTGCACACAGGGATAAAGAAGTATGGAACAGCAGACTGTTCGTCCCACAATTGGAAGGCCCACAAGCCTTAATTTCAAACTACTCTGTTTACACAGACTGCAAAGCCCATCAAAAATATCCCAGTGCCATTTCTGGGAAATAAGCAATGCAGGACAGGAGGGGAGATATGGAAGAGAGATACACGCAAGACCAGCCTTTAATGCTGAATGGTTCTCACCTGGAATAACAGAGATAGTTTTCAAAGCTCGGAGAACTCTGAAAGTTCTCAATGCTGAGACATTCCCAAGGTCCACAAACTCTGTGACATATCTGCAATGAGGGAGGTCACACACAAAAAACACAATGACAATACACACACCAAAATAAAACAACAACTACAGACAAAGCAATACATCACTCACAGGGGCCTGTACCCAACAGCTAACACCAACCGGAGGCCGCCTTACCTGGAATTACAGAAATAGTTTTCAAAGCTCTCAGAACCCTGAAAGTGCGCAGAGCTGAAACATTGCCTAGGTTTACAAACTCTGTTATATACCTGCAGAATTAAACCAGAGTTAATGGCACCGTTGGGGTCACCTTCCTTTTCATATAGTTGTCTGTTTGTAGGAAACAGCTTGTAATTTAAAATGTTTTAGAACTGGCACTTAGAGAGAGAGACAGAATATTTCAGAGCCAAAACACAGTTTAAGTCTCTCCACACCGCAACCAGCTTGTCCAGGTGCACGGTTAGACACTTGCATTCTCGCCTATATAGGACTTGAAAATTTAATGCTATCTGTCAAATATGCGAGGAGACTTGGTGACACCACGTCAGTTCAGTGGTTTCAGGAATATTCACTTCACTTCATGTTTTTAATTAAGCATGACCATCTTTCGCTTTGATTAGCATCCTTCATTTTATTCCTTTACGCTTTACCACCCGTTCGTGAGCCACAGGTAGGTAGGATTATCCCTGTTTTACAAGGCGATAAACCTGAGATACACAGAGGATACGAGGCTCAGCGCAAGGTTAACGGAGTTAAATTTTATCACAGCTTAGAACAGAGTATTTCCTCCGGGCTGGCTGGGGAGAAACACGGTATGAAAAAGCCAAGAAATGCACAATATTCAAGATTCTTCCTGGTGCAGAAAGGCCTGAAGTGCTTCATAAAACTTAGAACTTATTAGTGGGATTTAACTAACGCACAGGGTTGCTCTAGCCCTTGACACAAACAAGGATGGCATCTGATGTCCCCAGCAACCTCACTGGAAATAAGGAGGTTACCGAGTTACATCAGCCAGAGATTTAGCACATTTATTTAAGACCAGTGCATGGGGCCTTTTAGAGCTGTTAATTTATCGAGAAACAAAGGAAATAACCAATTCACAGGTCGAATCCGGTCTGTGTGCACAGAACTGGGAGCCTCACCCACACGGGTGGGTTTACACTGGGCACAGCACAGCCCCATCTCTTCCAAAGTAAAACTCAAGTGAGCTACTGGTTATTCGCCTTTTGTGTACAATGTCCAACTCTTTGCATATAATTTAAATACACAACTAAAGGCAAGTAGAAAAAGAGCAGAAACACAGGAACGTCAACCACCTTGGGTGCAGAATCCAGCCAAAAAAAGGGCATTTTATGCAATTAAAGCGTTTTACTACGATTAAATTCAAGTGCTCTGAACCCTTGAAGACGAGGATCCTGAGCCTTCCTACATGATCCCCCAGATTTCATTGGCCATTGTTGACTATAGGAGCCCAAACACGCACACGTGCAATATTCCAAAAACAAATTTAAAAGGGAAAAAAATAAATCTCTTCCACCGGCGACTCAGACTACCAGTGACACACACCCGGGTTCCTCAGCGGCACTAAGCCTAAGCAACGATCAGCGCAGGCCAATAAGGAAAAAACCCAGAAATCTAGCGTGCAGCTCCTGGTTCAGCTGTGAACTGAGACATCCCCATGAACTCCTCATTACCAGACCAATGTAAGCTGATCGGGCAGAAGAGAAAAGAGTGAGGAAGGAAAATAAAGTGTCTCCTTTTCCGACACTGCATCTTCATGGGAAATGGGTTAAGAACTGTTCAACCTAAAGTCGCATCCCAGGACATTTTAACATGCAAGCCCAAGGACGGAGGGAGGGGTAGAGCCTCGAATTTAAAGACATTTGGCTCCTCGTCCTCTGCTTAAGAGGACAAGCTGCCACTCAGGCACGTGAGCAATCTAAACCACCAGGCACTTATAAAGACTTATATTAATAAAGGTAGTTTTCAGAAAATCATCTTTTTTGCAGCAGCAGCTCCACGGAGTTGCATTTTACATCTGGGACTCCATGTCAGGCTAAAGCTTTCTTTTGAAAAATCGAGAAAGAAATCTCGTGGGGATTCACTTAAGTTTTCCTTGATTTGTTTTTTTCCTTACGCACCCACCCTCCTCCTAAGGTGTCATCCCCTCCCGTATGCCACAAATACCTGAAATAATCTGAAAACACAACTTACGCCATCATGATCACACTGAAATCTAGCCAGTTCCATGGATCACGTAGGAAAGTAAAGCCATCTATACAGAAACCTCTTGCAATAATTTTCACAAGTGATTCAAATGTATAAATACCAGTGAATGTATACCTGTTATGAGGGAGAGAGAGAGAGCCGCACTGAGAAGTTTGCAGAAATGTCATTTTAGTCATGAAAAAAAGATGAATTACAAACACTTTTGTCTAAACAAAGTGGATATAAGAGACGACTTGTGCTCGTGCTGGCTTAAACAGGAGCAGGAACAGATTTCTCGACAGAAGAAAACCAACATGCTGTGGGATTCTTCAAAACACAAAAGCATTACTTACTCCACATTCTTCGACCATTCAGGTGGGTTACTAAAAGTCATGAATACACAGTTGGTCAAAATAGTGCACATAATGATCATGCTAAATACTGTAGAACAAAGTCAAGGATCAAGTGATACTAGTGTGGCTCTTTACATCCCCCTATGGCTCCCTAAAGATCACTGTACTGCAACAAAGTTCAACAACGATTTCCAGTCTATTCTCTGTGGATTACAAATAAGAGCCAAGATGCTTCCAGCAAGCATGGGGAATAAGACCAGGGTGACTATACATAAATAGTATTTTTACGTCACCATTCAAGTTATTTTAGATTTTCTGGTATGTCTTAGCAAGTCAAAAATCACACGCCTAAATGAAAATGTCTCCCCATATAATTGCATCTATTCAGTAACATCAAAATATATCGTCTGCTAATATATCCAACAGGAAAGCAGTGTTGCAATCCATGGACCTGGGATTTAGCTTGGAGAAAACCTCACAAATCTTTCCAAATGTCTCTGCTCCCTCTGTGTGTTCAGGATCTCGTGTGTCATGTTGGCAGCTGGAAGGTTCTGGCCCAACTGATTCGAGGAGCGTTGCAGGGACAGCACAATTTCAGAATTAGAAGTTTGAGTGGATTTTAACTCCTGAACTATTAGCAGAATGGTGAAATCCAGGGTCAGATCCAAAGCTGTTTGACTTCCAAAACTGTTTAAGCAGACTCAAAGGGATCTTCGGTCAAGACCCAAGATCCACTGCCAGCATCTCGGTCTCCCCCTGACAGACCTGCGCCTCTCAGCTGCGTCCCAGCACAGCCAGAGGGGAGGGAACTCTACGAGAAATAACACAAAAGGCAAAGAGAACGTTCCCAGCCTCAGATCCCAAGTTGACTTTGAAAAGATGGAAAAGCTTTTCCTTCATATGAGATGCAGGAAGCGAGCATGCAGAAGCCTCTAAACCAACAAATGAATGCGTTTCCCTTTCAGAGTCACTTTCTAAAAATAAATAAATAAACAGGGCAAAGCAGCTCTTTCAATATTCTCCTTTTTTTTTTCCTCTCTCTCCCCTATACCACATGCAGATGATGTTTCCAAAGCGATCGGAGCTGTCTGAAGCCCTGCAGTGGAACGTTTTGGAATAGCCTCGCCATTAGCAGGAAGTTTGAGAGATGCCAGAAGAGCAAAAATTTGTCAGTGTCTAATTACATATAAGGTACCTTTGGCTCCTTCTCCAGATACTAATCCTATTTAACCATTTTAGTGGCTAGTTAAAGCTCAACTCCTCCTCGTGTGAAGCACAACCTTCAATCATCTCTGTTCCGAAACTTCTCAATGTCTGCGCACTGGTGGAAGAACGGACAGGTACAATTTAGACGGGGAAAACAAACTAAAAGTTTACTTGATGGGATGTGTCTAAAGGACTGTGCTTTTTCATTCAGAAGAAACACGGCTTTGTGTGTGCTCTGAGGCCAATCCAACTCCACCAGGTGCAGAACCATCATTCACTTACACTATTTGCATTGAGCAGTAAGACAACAGGTAAGAGCTTTTTCAATGAATATACAAAGGCAAAAATAACTCAGTAATAAAAAGGATATGAATGTATCAAAATTTTAATAGCTATTCTTCTAAACAGATTAAAAGGACTTAAAATGTACAAGGCAGGTGTGGCACTAAATCGGAAGAGTGTTTTCCCTCTGTTTAGTACTACAAAGGTCTGTAGAGAAACAAAGAAAGAAAGAGAGAGAGAGAGAGAGTTAATGCATGAAAATCAAAGCATGAACAAAAAAAGACGAACAACTTCCATGGTAAAAAATAGCATTTTCTGCTTTTTTAAAGAATAAGCTCCTTTATGAAGGGTACACCATACCTACCAGTACGTCATGAATAATTCTACTCCAAACCTTCCATTTTACTAGGCACCTCAGATGGAGCAGAAGCGAAACCTCCCATCCAAGAGCGCACATTCTCCCCGTTATCCCTGTCTAACAGAAAAGAACCGAGGCCCAACGCAACCAAGGACCACAACTTTGGGAGCAGAACCGGCAGCTGAACCCAGGCTTCAGGCCAGCGCACAAGCCCCATCTTTACAGCACAGTGTTCGGGGAGCCTGTGCCTCCTTCCCACACCTCGCTAACAGCTACCACAACGAACCGTGGTTTTACAAGACAGCACCTCACCTGCAAAGGAAGATGGACAGGTAAGCAGAAAGCAAATGCCATGGTAGAGTCACCCCCCCCGCCCCCCGCAGCAGACCCAAGTCAGACACCCGTCGTCCCCACTCCTTGGCAATCTTGAGCACACGCCACGTTGCTGCACCAACTCCCGGCAGTCATGTGCTCCCGCTGCCTTTAAGGAGCGCGATGTTAAGGTTCGCTACTTTATACAGAACCTGTGGAATGAATCACGTAAACGTGAGGCAGAATCGATCTCATCTCTCCATCCCCAGCCTTAAAATACAGACCCGCTATTTCATCTCCCCGCTGGCGAACACGCATATCAAAAAGCACCGGGAGAATCACACGCAGCCATCTGGCGAGGCAAAATTAGAACTGCGGGTGCTTAATACCAGCACGCTCAATGCACCTACCGCTTGGAGGAAAAAAAGGAATCTGCGCACACCGAAAAGCCAAAGCCCTTTCCCTGGCACCCTTTTCCCATTTCCCATTCCCTCCGGGACGCCGCGGCAGCAGGGAGGAGGCTGAACCCAGCCCGCTGCAGGGGGACAGAGCAAAGCCGGCCTCGCTGCAGGCTCGCTCCCCGGCACCAGCCCACCGTTTGGCACAGCCCCGAGCCTCCCGGAGTCCAACACAAGGGAATCCACGAGGGCTTTCTGCCAACGCAGTCACTGTGCTTCCCCAGGAGACTCGCTCTTATGAAATTTGTCATTTCCCTCCTAGTAAGTGAAACAACGTATTTTAGCTCATTTGGCTAAATTAGACCACTGAGCGGCAAATTATTGGAAAAGGAAATCAAAATCAGATTGTGGTTCAGCTCTGAGTGAGAAAGATTAGTTAGCACAGCCACTAATGCATCCCTCAACAAAAGCACTTTAAAGACAACCCTGGACAGCTCTTAAATAGCAGCATCAAGAATTAATGAACAGATTACCTTGGCATGTAACAACATTCTAAAGGACCATAAGTTTTTCAAAACTGCAGATTACAGAGTGGTCAAGGGACGCCCGATTTTCAGAACCAGCTGTCTCTCCTTCCCTGACACCACAAACTTTCCGAGACTCACGTACCACTCATTTTTGGATCTTCTTTCATTGTCCCCTGCAGAGGCTTCAGAGCGGGACCCCCATCACACCGGGACGCTCACGGGCTTCAGTCGTGTCCCTCAAACACTGAGCTCTCAACTCTACCACATGTTTTAAGCACTGAAATCTCCAACGTGACTGTGCTGAACATTACGTGGGCACAAGGTGAGCCGGACAAAGACAGAAATTCCCCCCAAACCCCATGCAGTGGTTCTGTGAGGCGGCTCAGTTTCATTACGCCTCCGTTTTACACAGGGAAAATGCCTGTGCCGGAGCCCTACGGTTTGCTCAGATGCGGCTCAGCAAGGCAGCAATAAACCCGCTTTTCACACGGCGGCACAGGTACGTGCGTGCTGCTTCACAGATGGAAACCACCCAGCGCCTTTGGACCTGCACGAGAAGAACAAGCCGGGCTCAGCGGGGGGGTGGCTGTAAGCCGCTCCGTAGGGAGGGTCAGGGCGCTTGCCTCGGCACGCTGCGGCGATGACACGGGAACAGACATTTTCAATAGCTCCTTCACGAGGATCGACCCAGAAATTTGGCATTCCCGGTTGTAACCTAAGCCGTTTCATCCAACGATCAGGGCAACTGCCCACCAAACATGAACGCCACGTTCTGCTTGCCAGCTTAGCCCTTCATCTATGACACGACCTGACACAAGGCAGCTCCTTGTTTACTCTTCCGTGCTCTGCCCAGCCTCCTCTTTTCAGACCGTAATGCCTGCCGAAATTATTCCCGTCCATAAAGCCCACCATAACTGGGCCTCTCCGTACAACCGTAACACAAACACGGTGCAGTACATCCCAGCCTGCTCATTGATTCCAATGGGTCCAAGATCCGCTGCTCCAGCTCCCCTGTGGGTCTTACAAAATCCTGGGTAAATCCCCTCTTGGCCTTGTCAATAGAAAGAAGAGCACAAAAGCCAAAAAGTGTTTGGCAATTTAAAACCTTATCTTAGTTTTTCTTTATGCTGCTGACATATTAAAACTCAATTTCAAAATGGCTGCATGCTCTTAAAATCTTTGCTGGGTCACGTCCAAGAACATCCTCAAGCCCTTTTAAGATCTGCTGAGGCAATGCTCAAAACTCAGAGAAAGGTGATAGCCACAGAAAGGCATTTTGCAGTCGCCTTCTACAAGATGAAGCCTGGCTGAACTTTCAAAAGTCTCGGTTTGTTGTTAGAGAGCTGTGGAAAAGGCTCTGTCCACTTTAGTTTCCTTAAAGCTGGCTGGGAATCTACACTGTACAGAAACCTTAGAAACAGCTCTCTCATGGAAAGAAGTAAGATCACAAAAGACCAGTCTTCTCTAAATCATTTTGCAAACTAGCGCACTCAAGAAGCTCTGCTGGAGCGCGTGACAGCATCGATCAAGTGATGGCAAAAAGCATTCCAGTTACATGAAGATTTAAAATACTCTTGCTGCATGCAGGTTTTACATTAAGCACTCCTGTAATGGCTGAAAAGTGAGGAGGAGTGGGCAGAAGATGGAAGAAGAAAACAGCTTTATGAACAGCCTAAGAACATATGGAACCATATTCCTACAGCGGTAACCGATGGCTGCCTCACTCGATGCTAAGCAAGAGAGAGCGACGACTCTCCGATGACACCCCGAGCAAGTTACCTTAACACAGCTATTTTCAAAATTAATTTACAGGGAACTCTGGCACCCTGTAGGCTGAAGACTTATATACAGAATTAAACGTCAATGCAAAGTATTTTTCAAGTCTGTTTTGGCTCACAGAGCTGTACTGCCTCATACAGAAAGCACATGATTTAATATTTATTTTTCCATCCCCCTCAAAAGGGGACAAATTTATTCTTTCTTAGCAACTTACTCTTCACCATTGAAAAGTATCTGCCACATTTTGCTCTTGCTTTAATCTCATTTCAAGCTCATTATAGGAAAAAACCCTTGACAGTTTTTGAAATTTACCAACTAAAACATCCCTGAAAGACATGTTTTAAAAAATAAACATTGTCCAACACCGATCCGGATTTAAGTTTTAACAACATTGCGCTTTGTCTAAGTAAGGAAATCCATTCTGCCTCAGCAGCGGAAATGCTTCTCCCTCCTTCCACTCACCACCAGTGGGCTGCAGCTATTTAGGTGACTGCAGCAGAGATTCTCTCGCCTCCCGGTCCGTGCCACACGCGGCAGACCCTGATCACAGCACGGAAGCTCTACGTGCTACGGCAACGCTCGGGGCTGGAGCAAGCAGCACCGTTACCTGCCGTCTCCTCCACAGCCGTACAACAGCAAAGGACTCCGTTACACTTTCCCTTCCTCCCAACACCCAGAAGGGGCTGGAGAAGACGCCTGACAGGGATTACACTCTCCTTTCTTCATGCTATCATGGCAGCAGGGAAGACAGCTAGGAAGGGCACGCTTACTTTTCCTGCTCCTTTTAAGCCTACCGGAGAGATGGAGCGGAAGAAAAAAACAACATTAAACACGTAAGACCTGGAAGAGGTAACTAGCTTTTGGAAATAAGGATAAAAGGCTGATTTTTTGAGATGGTCCCGATTCTTCCCTCTCTTTCCATGACTTCACTCAAATGCAAACCCCATTAAGGGGTCCGTGTCCTTGCACGGCCTTCACCTTGCCCTACAGGAGTCAGAAGCGAAGGCTCCTTGAAGCACATGCTAGAGCCAGACGTGCCTCCCGCAAGCTGGTCTCTCACATCCCTGTAATTTTCCCAGGTCCACGCAGCCAAGGTGACATTCTGGACCGGAGGGCCCATTTCCAAACGGTGCATGTGACTTGACGAAGTTGCAAGTCACTCCATTGGCACATACGCACTGGAAAGATCCTCAGGTGCTCATCTGCAAGCTATAGGTGACCTCGGACAATCCCACTCTCACCTCAGATGGTCACGGATGTAGAGGCAGCTTTCTACAACTGCAGGGTTCAGTTTTCCACTGAAATGAATCCACCTAAGCTTATACATGTTCTCAATTCCCAGAATATTCAGGGACCTTCTAAATGGAGCCATTGCAGGAGCATTATCAGCTTTACCTTGTTCTGTAGCAAGTATGAGATTCACATCGAGTGAAATGGAAGTTACCCGAGGAAAACGACCACAACCTGGCAAAAGTCACGTTCAATGGGAAAGAACAGGGTGAGGTGGTGTTCAGTAGGAGTGACAGCCTAGGCCGCAAATGAAAGAGAAGGAGAGAGAGGTCTAAAAGATGGAAAACCATTAAAAAATAGAAATACTAATCAGGTTGAGGAAATAGAAGAGGATGATGGTCCTTACTGCTTGCTTAAGCAAACACTGAAGGAAGAGAAGACTACGAGGTGATCAGCTGCTTTGTTCTCATCGCTAGGGATGCTCACACAGGCAGCTTTCCTGAATTTTGTTTGCACATGTAGCCAAGGAAGTTCATGTACCTGCCTTGTGAGTTTTTTTAATTGAAGCGTTTCAGGTTTCCACAACAAATATCATGGACAAGTATTCCTTCTGCCATGTGCTTCAGGTCACAAATTGGAAGGTGAGTACTCTCTGCAAAACAAAGAATCACTAAAAAATTCTCTCTGGTACTTACATAAAGACAAAAAGGAGCTAAACTGGCTCCAATATCTGCTACCTGTGAGCAAAGGGACTTTCCCGATTCTCCTAAGAGTCACTACTCCCATTTTGCAAAACAAAACTGAGCAAAGAGAAGTAGCTCGGACAAAACCATCGCTTGCAGGGCTGGGCTCCGAACCCAGGGGTTTTGACTCCCTGCACCATGGTGCTGTTTCTAGGTCACACTCTTTCTCCTTTAAATACCAGTTAACAGGCCACTGGAAAGTTCAGCTTCTCAGTTAAAATGCAGTTGCAGTTTCCTTAGATAAACCAAGATCACTGTGTCCTACTGCAAGGAAAAGCAAGCAGCTAATTTGTTCCTATGCGTGCTGTATGTCTAGCTTTAAAAGAAAAGACCTATGATGCAAAGCCTTCTGGCAAATGCTGGAGAGGAAAAAAAAAAAAAAAAATCTTGGAAAACTTCCCATGATTCAAGCAGATTCGCAATTCCTGATGATTCAGAGAAGGGCCTTTTTTAATGGCCTTAAAAAAAAAAAAATCTTTGTGGGAAGTCACTGACTATTTGAAGCGACAAAGAAGTAGCACGCACCGAAGCTATCGCCATACTGAAGCAGATGCAAAAGAAACAGTCGGTAAAACGTGAATCCAGTGGTTATGGGAAGAGGTTTTTTCACAGAACAGCAAGTACGAGGTTGGCAGGGCTGTGCGAGTTTTGTCTCCTGTCTCCAGAACCTTCCCCTCCATCTGCAGCTGCTCCAGCTCCGGGGAGAGCTCGCATCCCCGCACGCAGGCACACCCAGCCAGCAGCAACTCTGCGAGCGGCTACATGCAGAACCGTACGGCGCTCTTCGGGAGACAAGACAGATGCCTTCCAAGTTGGGAATGTGGCTTATTTTTCTCTAAAAATGAAAGATTTATTAATAGCATCGCGTTGGGAGGCAAATATGGAGACTGATAAAGCGTGAGGGCTAACGGGGTTCCCCTCTGCCTCCGACTTCTGGTGGAGCACTGAGACAACGAAGAAGCCTTTGCCCAGTGCTCCCGGACACGGCAGTGCCCTCTGCCCTTTCAGCACTGCCCTCCCATTTTAGCTAGAAAGAACACGGCCCAGTTCTCCCTCATACACTGTCCCTCCAACTACACGAACCCAGCAGGGGCACAAAACGCTCCTGCTTGGATTTGCAACGACATTTCGTAACCCCACCTGCCTCGGTGGGGCGCGAGCGGCCACACACAGCCAAAGAGATCCTGGGAACTGCTCTTCAGCTACGCGTCTCTCTCGGCTGCCCACACCAAAACCAGGCAACACCAGATTCGTTTAACAAAGAGAAAATAGTTGCTTAATAAACAGAAAGTATTTCTGGGGGATAAGGCAAGCTACCTTCTCAGCAGCTGTCAATACATTTCCTTAGGCACAACATCCACCAAACACCAGTCTGCCCAGGATTCAACACACAGACAAATCACCGTACTTCAAAGCCCTGTTCTGGGTTGGTACCTGTCCTCCTGGCACCACTGCCACAACAAATAAGCATTACATTCACCGGCGTAAATGCAGAGAAGTCATACCCAACGCCAGCAGAAAGTTCAGTTGAATTCACGTGAACAGCGCCCTGCCCGTCACAGAATCACTTCCGAGTGTGGCAAGAAATGTCTGCCCCAACACAAAGTCGTAAGACATTGTACTACCCGTGACAACTTACTGATTCTACGCGAGAGCCGTTCCACCCAAGTTTTGAACGGTCACATCACAACTGTTGACACACACATGGTCAAACCTCCAGCTTCGCAAGCAGCACAGCTAAGCCAGAGTTATAGGTGGTAATTATCTCAGTGTATTCAAATTAATTTTCTAACAAAGAAAGCAATAAAATTAAACAGTAGAAAAGAACCCCAGTTTTAAGTCACACAGCCTTCTAAGGAAATCAGTGACCACGGTCTCCTTATTCCACCAGTAGAAGATCCCTCCCCTCCATTTCCAGCATAGTGTTTGCTTACTCACCACTTCCCTCATGACACCACTGCATTTCTTAATACATCTCGGCACCCATAAATGCCTCCTGCCATATCATCTTAATTCCACAGTCAAATATATTTTAAAAATAAGAATTATGAAGATGAAAGCAAGTTAATTATTTGTTCTCACATCTTTTTTGTTATGATTCTATATCCCATTGCTTCATAACAATCAAATTCAGATGGCGTTCCATGCAACTAATGAAATACACACTTAAAACCATTACCCCTCAATTAAATTCTTCTTGTTGCCCTCATGGTTAAAATTGTCACATTAGCACACCTTTATTTATTTTTAGTTTCCAGACCTTGTTCTCCTAACTCCATCCAAGCAGGTGCTTAAAGATTGATCATAAAATCTGTATTAAACCTCAAAGAAAGATACACCACAAAACAAACAAGCCCCATCCAAAGACTCCATTCTTTGTCTTCTACTTAAACCATACCCAAACCTGCAATTTCCTAAGAAAAAAGGCGGTTTAGCGACTTCTTTCTTGCAGACTCACTTTCTGGGTCATGTAATAAGGGTCAAAGTCCTCCAGTGGTACAGCAACCAGGCCTTTTGGGATGTCCCCGTAGATGAAAGGCAAATTCTTCCCCGCCTCAAGGTCACTGTTTGGTTTTGGTTTGCTGTCTTCATCGTCATCCCGGTGGCTGCTGTCTTGCTTTGGCCGCTGCTTCTTTTTTAATTCTGCGATGTGTTTCTCAATGTTAGCCAGAGACTCCGGAGTGAAGGGTTTAAAACTATCAGGGCCTGGTGGTGCGAGCAGCCGTGCTGCCATCTTTTCATCCTGCAGCAGCTTCTTTAGTGATGTTGCGCCCCGGACAGGTCAGCTCTGCAGGGGAGCAAACAGCACAGGCAGAACAAAGTCAGTCACCGCAAAACCCGACGGGCAAGCACAGAGCGTTGGGATCCAAAAGCAACCCTGGTCTTCGAGCCCTCACGGGGCCGGGCAAGCAGACCTGCTGCTTTTCGGTCCCAACACGAGCTACAGGCAGAGGCACCCAGTGCTGGACACGGGTGACCCTGCCCGTCCCTGCCCGCCAACCCTCCCCGCTGGCGGCCGCCCGGATCGGGGCGTCTCCTGCACACAAACTCCACCCCAGACTAACGAAACCCTGCTGAAAAGCAGCTTTATCAAAACCAGTATTTTCCTGCAAAAATGATTCTACCATTGCTCTCTAGCAAATTGATTATTAGACAAAAACTCCAAGTCTGCTCTCCTGCCGGGGCCGGGCCAAGGTGTTCAGCCTCACCCGGCCGGGGCCGGGTGTTAGCTCACCCCTCGCCCGCTACCGAGGCATTCAGCGAAGCACGAGGCGAAGGAGGAGTAACCCGGGGCTGGGTGTACGAGAGCAGCAGCCAACAGGGAACAGGCTGAGCTCTTTTGACAAAAAATGCTCCTTCGTGTCCTGTGGGACATTATGGCGGTTCGGGAGCAGTTTCCTTGGTGACTCCAGCGTGGGCCAGGGAGGGCCCCGAACGCTTCTGCAGGCAGGACCGAGCGCCCAGCGGGCTCAGCCCTTCCTCCCCCGGCACACGCCACTTCTCTACTGCGGGAAGTCAATTCTCACCCTGTCATTTTACACATAGATAATGATCAGGGTCTCTGTTCATTTCAGGCCCTAAGAATGAAATAATTTTAAAAGACTTTCATCAAGGACAACAGCAACCTCTGAAAGTTAAAGGCCTATAATATGCGGGTTAGAACACAGAGTCTTCTTTGCATCACACGGAACGCAAATCCGCACCTCTCCAGGACAAAAACTGAAGAGAAGGGAGGTGGGCGAGGTACAGAAGCACAGCTGAGGAAGACCTCGCAGAGCTTCCAGCCTGCGCGGGAGCACAGACCTCGGACAGGGCTTCGCACTGTCCCTCCAAAGAGCACCGCGCTCTCTTCCCCCCACTCCCACAAGAGAGAGGAGCTGCGAGGAAGTTCGTTCAGCTGAATCCAGCCGCCTACAAACCCTCTGCAGCTTTGCACCTTTTGCCAAGCACTCGCTCGAGAACCAGCAACAAGAATATATTGCATTTGGAGCTGCCGGTACCTCTTCAAGCTTTTCCCACTCCCAGAGGAGGCCAAGAGAGGAGAGGAATTACAGAAACCCTGAACTGATGCAACAGCACTGCAGTACTGCAGGCTGGAATACAACCCAGCCCTGACATGGCTTGGCACTTCAGGGAGGAACCTGAACACCAAAGCGGCAACAAATTCAAGAGGAAAGGTAAAATAACCGCGAGTAGACGGCACAGAAAGAATCCAAAAGCTATGCGGGATAAGGTCCCTTCAGTAAGGAAAAAAGATCCACGGTCAGGTCAGATCTTTTAAGCTGACACGCACACAGCATCGAGATACATATTAAAGATTTGGAATTTCTGAAAGCACAATGACTTTCAAATTCCTTGAAAACTATGATATAGGACTGAATTGTTAAAATTCAGCTATTTTAGCATGATGTTGGCCACCGATGGTCTTCACAGCCCCTGGCTTTGAAGACTGTACAGTATTCACGTGGGAAGAGTTCGCAGCAGCCAGACACCACCGGCACGGAGGCAGGCACGCTCCCATCCATCAGGACGAGCCGGGACACGTTTGCCCAGCCTCAGCCACAGGCACGCTCCGAAACGGAGAATCCCAACTTTCTGTGGATTGCGGTGGACTCCACGCATAAGTGCAGCACAGAAATAAGGGAGTCCTTTTCTTAACAACATCTGGAGATCCCACAGTACCTGGGGCCTTTCCAAACGCCAGAACATCTAGTGCAAAGCATCCTTCCCAGGGATTCCAGGTTTTCCTTGCAGCTGCCTCACTCGAGCTGTGACATTGCCATTTACACACTTTCTGAGGGCTCCGATTCACATGCAAATCTAAAGCTGCACCACACCTGGAGAACTGAAGCGCTGTTTCCATCTTAGGTTTTATTTGGAGATCTAAAAAACTTAAGTGTAGATCTCCCCTCTTACGTAACTACGCAGCACAGCCCAGGCTGGGGTTCTTTTCATGTAATCTCGACCAGGTATTTCTAAAGTAATACCAACAAAGGCCCAAACCAGATGGCAAGAGGGGGAAAGAAAAGCCCGTATCTTGGTCACATTATCTCAAGAACCATCACAGAATAGCCTGATGATATTAAGCAAAAATTAATTTATTCTATTCTTGCAGCATTTGCATGCATTTAATTACCAAATTTCCCACATACTGTGAAACTATATAGCAGCATTGGGGATGTGGTCTAATTGAATGGCACAGATAAATATGTAAGGCCTGAATTTAGAAACCAAAGTAGCTCAGGGACACAGTATAAAAAAGGGAAGAAATGAAGGCACAAACAAACGCCTGACTTGGATGCACAATTACACAACCGGCAACTGGGAGCAACCGCCTAATCCATAAGTGGCCATTTAAAAAAAACAAAAGCAAATGAACCAAAAAACGGGACGGTAACACACCCATACCCAAACCTGGCGCACAACTGCACATCACAGCGGCTTTGCAAAGGTCCCGTCTATCCGTAAGTCACGAGGCACTTTGACGCTGCACCGATAAACCAGGGGCCGAGTTTCCCTCCTGCTACACGTTCTCATCGTGTCCACACGCGGCGCAGACCGTTCTGAAGTGACAAGAAGCAACTGCTTTTGTTCCAGCCTTTGGTACTACTCGTAGGGCTGTTGTTTGCTTAATTTCAACACGTAATAGCGACGTGGGGCTCTCATTTCTCGGGAGGGTCCTGTCTGTCCTGACTTCATTTGTTTTCCCAGGAAATTATCACACATTAAGGTAATGGACAAAATGAGGACGTAAACTAAAAGGATGGGAATGGAATGTCTGTTTAATTCCTTAAATCAGACCTGTAGAGCAGTTTTTAAATCCTTGACAGCGCAGCACTACACGTTCTGATGATGACGAGCCAAGCTCTGCAGCTCCAAGAGCCAACCCCTAAGCCTTCCCTTTACTCAGCACACTCAGACGTAACAACCTGGGATATTTCAGAGTGCTAGTTCTATTTTCCAAAGCACAACCAGGCAGATAAACGGTGTGGAACGGCCCAGTGACACAGCCCCACCAAGCCCGCCGCGCCATGCACCCGCAGCGCTCTGCCAGCGAGGAGCAGCGGTTCAACCGGGGGGTGTGGGGCACTCCAGCTGTATTGAAGCAAAAAATGGTGAGAGTATCAGGGATTCCCACCTTCAAGATTTACTGTTTTTCTCAGCAGGAAGAAAAGGAAACCTCAATAAGAACAAAAAATGCCCACGGGAGGGTACAGTAATATTTCTCAAACGCCCATCAAGGAGGGGGTTTTTAGTATCCATTGAAAGAACGGAATGAGTTTAAAGTGCATGAACATCTGCTAAAAACCCCAAATCCCCCCCAGGCCAGCTGCACGGAATGAGGGTGTCAGCACATCTGCCACTGGGTGAGTTCAGGCTCCGGGCTGCCTGTTTGGGTAAAACTTTCCATGGTAGAGGCCTGTGGGGGAAGCCCAACCAAGAGGGTGAGCTGGTGTTCATTCCCTTCCCTTTTCATGTGTTTCAATTAGTTACTAGAGGGTATTCAAAAAACACCAGGCATTTTCTAATTACTTGATTTTTTAAAATAAAACTACTGCTTAAAGACCATTACAAAAATGAGTCCTTATCCATATGTTGACTGAACGACCAAATATTAAACGATCTTCAACCTGAAGATCTCAGGATTTAAGTAGAAAAGTTCCTCTGCAGAGAGAGAGCGAGCTATAAAAGGGGAAAACAACTTGTCCAAGGTCACGTGGAAACCAGTGGTAGAACTGGACGCTGATCCCAAGCACTGGGACTCTCCCAGGCTCCAGCGCAGTTAATAACGGGCCATACGTAACAGCCGCCTCCTCCGATACCATCTCCAGCCACCAGAAACCTCCCCGCACCCCGCGCAGCCAGCTCTGAACCCCAGAGTCCACAAGTCCTGTTCTGTGTGGCTCATCCTCACCTTCATCAATAAAGACACTTCCACAATGGCCCCTCTGCTCTGCTGAAGCGGCACGGCGAGCTGCTTTAGTCTAAAAAGCCTCTAAAATTGAGTTTACAGCTGAGCATGGTCTTGCTGGGATATACAGCAACTGGTAAGGATAAAGCTAGAATTTGTTTTAGCACTTTCCACATTTGATTCCTCAACCTCTAACAAGAGAAACATTCCGAGGACTGTGACAAAGACCATCCAGGTAGCACGGGAGAAGAGGGTACGTGCCTCGCTGAGCCACAGATAGGTGCGTCGGGAGGGACGCTGCGCTGCTGGGGGGTCAGCAGTGCCGCTCCCAGCGACTTCAGGGCACCCAGGGATTTGGCCCAGGCACCTGGAGTTCAGTGCATAGAACCCCCTGGGGCCAGACTGCCTATTTACACACGCATTTTTCAAAGATCAAAGATTTTACACCACAAAAAAAATCTGTACTGAGGTGCCCAGTTGCTAAGACTTAATTATTTTTTCTAAATGTTCCCAGCAGTCCATTTACTGGTACATTATGAAATATTCTGATAAATTATTCAAGCTGATTGTCAAAATAAATTAAAAAACACTTTTGAGGCAGTATCTTTGCTTTAATACATTTCTTCATTTATTAATTGGCAAGATTCAGTCATTCACAGTACGTCTTCCAGTTCCTTCGAGAGAGAGCCCTTCTGCATGAATTTTTATATAACCCGCACAGACACACATGGCTTTCGGTTTGAACACGCAGGGTTGGGGCAGAAAGGAAAACATAGTGTAGATGCACAGCCCTCTGAAATTCTGCTGCACGAGAGCCTAAAAAACTCCAAGCCAAACCAAAATATCCACGCCTGAGAAAATCCATGGCTGGAAACAGCCTTCAGAAGAACTCACCGACCTTCTCCACCTGCAGGAAATTCTGTGTGTCTAGAACGGGCCAATTTTATCAATGAAGCGGTACAGCAGTACCGCTGGCTGAGACGCAGGAGGAGCCTTTCCTTTAGAGAAGCTCTCAGGTCACATCTGATGTTACGAAGTGGAAGGAAGAGGAAATAGTTTCACTTTCAAGTAATATTTACTGTTTTGTTGCTGCTCATTCTCCCCACCCTATGTAAAACACTGCAGAAGTTTCCCGGGCGCTCGTCTCTAAGCAGAGCTCAAGGGCAGGCTCTGGACAGGGCAAGGCAGCGCTTACGCTCTTGAAACAGGGGTGGCAGAACTGAACGTACCCCTCTCAGGGCAAAAAAATGAACAGAAACGTAGGGAGGAGAGAGAAGCACAAAAGCAACCAAAAGCCACAGAAAAACATTAGTGAACGTATTAATATTTAGAGACGCTTCAATAAAAACCTGAGAAACTACAGATCTAGTACTGCAGGCTTTTTCGACCCCCAGCAGCAGCAGATCGATGGCCGTAACCCCACTCAGTACGGTACCAGGGCTGACAACAGCTCACCCCAGCTCCCCGCCAGCCGGCCCTCAGAGCTGACCCGCGTTCATCACCAGTCTCACGGAGGAACTGGGAGGGTCACACAGCCTAAGCCAGCTGAAGGGCAGCGCTTCAACTTCCCCTTTTCAAAGCCTAACTTCTGAAAAAAGCTGGGTTCAAAGTAGTTATTGTGTAATAGGTAAGACACTAACCTAGATTGAATTCCTCGTTCCGTTCATTCAGCCTATCAGTGACCCATAAAATAGGAGCAAGGCAACTGTTATTCTAGACCGTAATTTTGCAGGAATTAATTTAGGGTTGTGGAGCGCTCGGATGGTATGATTACAAACGGTATGATAAAAAATGGTACAAATATGGATAAATCTAAAAGGAAGGAGAATAAACCACCCCCCTCTAGTTCTCTGCTCTTGCACAACAGACACCTCAGCATTCCTGCCGTGCTCTGGAACACAACCCAGGCAGGCCCAGCGCTTCCTCACGGCTGCCCGAGTTACGCCGTCTTCGTCTTCCCTTATCACCCCGTGCACACCTCATCCGATGAGACAAAAATCCCCAACCCCCCTAGGGTCAGCTGTTCCTCCTTGTCCAACACGACCACCCTCCTGCTGATTTCACCGGACAGTCAATAAAAAGTTCATCTCCTGCTGGAAATGCCACGGGAACCGCAGCGTTTGTTGTTCAGCCTCGTGTTTCCAGAGAACTTTCCCACTCAGGTGAAACACAGCGCACACCGAAGGGCCTATGCATCACCTCACTCACATGAAATCACTAAGTTAGTTAAATCCACAAATGGCCTCAGGACGAGGATTCCAGCTCTGCACCCTCACAGCTACGACGCCAGGCTCCTCCCTCGCACCCGTCTGGTTTTTAACGATACTGAGCATTGACACCTCTTGGATTCCCACAGAACTGCTGGGAATCCAACACGCCTGGAAACACAGACAACTTCTTGTTCCTCTTGCCTTCAGAATGACAATATTCTTGTCCAGCATCAGTTATAGACACAATTCCGTTGACACCTGGGCATGCCCTTAGCCATGAAAAGAAAATCAGGTAAGTCGAAGCACTGGGGACAGACACACGAGCTATTTGTGATGAGCTCCAAGTGCTGTTTTTCAAGTATCCTTCCTCAAAACTCAGTGACAGAAATATCATCTCAATGGCCAGAGAGCGCTAAATATTGCTGAGTTTGCCACAATGAGCTGAAGGAGCTTCTGATCCCAAGCAAGCGCCGCCTCCTCCCTCAGGAGTCCAGCTGGATGGTCTCAGGGCAGGCCCAAACAGATATAAACGAGTAACTGCGTGTGTGTATATTTTATTTGGTTTTAAATTCATATGGGGAGTTGCAGTAAAAAGTAAGTGACAGTGTAAATATCAACAGAAAAAGAGAGAAAGGTGATGGCTTTTAGTCATTTCCAATATTTTCTGTCCCCTACTTCTCTAGTGATGAAGGTTTTATTTATGTAACTTTAAGGCCACTACCTGTGAAGTTCACAATGAGTTATGTGCCATTCGACAATGAAAAGCATTGCTGGGGGGTTTTTTTGGTTTTTTGTTTTTGTTTTTGTTTTTTTTTAAATCCTCATGGAATTAACTGCTCAGAATACTTTATTTATAAACTCCTCATACCTTTCTGCTGGCACAGGAGCAGCATGAGTAACATGGAACAGGACTTTTAGGTCTTAGCAAGATTCCTGCATGTGGAAATGGCTGTTTTCAGAAAGGAGCATTTTCAGTTTTGCTACAGCCCGGTCCCTGCTGGCCACTCTTCCTGCTTAAAACACCCTGTATGCTGATGGGCTCCATTAGGCAGGAATAACACTTCACTGCAGGACAAAACCGAGGGAAGAGAAGGCAGAAGTCACTCTAACTTTGGACAGGCTTTCATAAGGCTGAAGTTCATGTGAAGTCTTAAAGGCCAGTCTTGAACCCGAGCTAATGTCAAGGAGGATTTTTAACGCACCCCTGCAGCAATAAACCACCTTTTCTCTATCCGTGTTCTCCAGCTTAGTGACCGTCCCCTCCGCACAGAAGTGGAACAACAGGGCAGAACAGGGAAAGTCCGAGCGCTCAGTTATTCCTGAACCCCACCAGACTCAAGCCAATAGTCCAACGGTGACAACTCTCTACCCTGCTACCACCAGCATAAGCCATCACATGCAATCTCCTCTCTGTGGTTTCTTAAATTATTTTCCCCACGCTTGTTCTCAACTCCAGCGCTTTTGTTTTGTTATTTTACCTCACCTCCTTTAATCCAGACCATTTCTTTGAACACAACAACAAATTATTGATTCCGGTATATTGCTGATGTCAATGGCAGCAGCAGCCGGTTCGGGAGGAAGGCAATCGATAGCGAATGGAAATCATGTGACTGCACGAACACGGCATGCCCCGGACTCACATACGGCCTCTGGGGCCAGGCACCCCTCCAGTCATTGAAAACCAGTAAGCATCAATTGATATGTAAAGCCCTGTCGGTTCATTTTAATGAAAACACATGCTGAAGGAGCCGGGCAGGCCCGCAAGTGAATGCAGACGTAACAACAAAAAGGAGGAAGATGATGCCACGATTTAGATTTTCAAGCTACTTCATTTTCACTGAATGTCGACTGTGTTTCTGTTTTATTTCACCTCCTTTAGCTGAGAACGAAAGCACATCCAAGCTCCGTTTCTGGCAACACGCAATCACTCTTCTGTTTATTAGAAACCTAGCTTGCCACCTCCGTTCTCGAAATATTCACATAATTGTACTTGTTCCACCAAGCAGTACGGTATCTATACCATGATCCAGGCACAAGCCATACGTGTGGGCTTATATAACTGGTTAAATTATCTGTAGCAGGTCCAGGCCCTTTCACCCAGGATCAATGACACTGTAGAAGCATTGAAACATGTGAGGAAGGATCAAGCAGCCCTTCGGTCACGTTGTTAATCGCTCTATTTAAACACCCCCAAAGCCAAGACCGTGGACTTTCTGGACACCCAGCAGATGGAAAACGCGACCACCCGAGCCCTGCGAGGCCTCACGACCCACTCGCAGGGAAAACCGCCCACCGGAGCGGGCCCCGGCCATTCCGTTATCGCTCTGAGGCGCATTAACTCCTCTCGCTCCGCAGCACCCGACGCTATTTAGAATTAAAAACGCCTTCACGAACTTTACACAACAGCACCCTGCCCCGGGAAACGGCCGGGCCCGGGGGCGGCGGGGAGCCCCGGGAAACGGCCGGGCCCGGGGGCGGCGGGGAGCCCCGGGAAACGGCCGGGCCCGGGGGCGGCGGGGAGCCCCGGCCGGGCCCGGCTCGGCGCGGCCGCGGTGCCGGCCCCGCCGCCCGGGAGCTGTCCGCTCAGCACCGCCGCTTCCACCGGCCCCGCTCCGACGGGAAAACACCGGGCAGCGGCGGGGGGAACTCGCCCCCCCCCCCCCCCCCCCCCCCCCCCGGGAAGGAGGTGCTCAAAGGCAGCCGCCATTGGGGCTACCCTGCAACCCGCCCCCGGGGTTACCCCCCCGCCCCCGGGGGTTACCCCCCCGCCCGTCCTGCGCCGTGGTCTCTTTTCTGAAGAGCATCCATCACGAACGCAGAAAAACAAGCCTTCCCATGCAAGAATCATTCCAGGCCCCCTCCCTCCGAGCCGGGACTGCCAGCCAGCACCCCTGAGAAAACCACTGATGTAATGGTTCTTCCCTTTTTGCCTCCAAAGACCCCAGTGGGAGGGGGCGATGGGGCTCCGAGACACCCTCGTTCCTCATAATTAAACCTTCCCCAGTGTGAAACGAGGACATACGGGTCATGGGTTCCCGTTGGGGGTGGAATGCTGCAGCGTTACAAGGACCAGGTTACACGTCTACACACAGCAGAAATACAACCAGCGCCCCACAACCCGACCCCGGCTCCGCAAGGATCTCACGCTGATCCCCTGCAACACGGCACGCACGGAAAGCCAGCGGCGGATGAGCCTACCACACCTGGGACCCCTCGCCAAAATCCAGCTCGGGCCCCTACAGTAAGACCAGCTCCAGCTGTGTTGGCCCTCACGCACGGGCTTTCTGCTCACACATGCTCCCCTTCCCGTCAGACTTTTAGACTTCACCTCGGATCATCTGCAGCTACTGCCGTGGAGCGTCTCTTCCAGCTTCCCCACCCCCACATCAGCTGGGCATAATTTGCACCAGAAAGGAGGGAGAGGGGGGAGGGGAAGAAGACACTCAGATTTTTAATAGAAAAAGCTTGTGAACGTGCAATTTTCTTTCCCCAGGAAGGAAAAAATATAAAATAAATCTGCCCTCACCATTCCCCCAAAATCTGTGTGGCGGAAGGAAGCAAGAGGCAAACCGTGATGCCAACATCTGGGTCAGGTTGGAGCCTCAGAGCCGCCCCATGAATCTCCCCCACAAAACTGTCCTCCAACTTCTCCCCCTCCCCTGGCAGCAGGAGTCTCGGGATGCCCAACAGTAGGAGAGAAGGGGGGGTGGGGGGGACGTACCAGCTCTGCAGCTAGGGCTGGGGGGGGAAGGGACACCAAGGAGGACTCCGAGCATCCCTCCCCACAATGCAGACAAAGAGCACAGCCCCCAATTTAGGGGCCTGGGAGAAGGGCCCCGCGGGCTCCCCGGGATGGACAGATGGATGGAGAAGGTGGCCCAAGCGGACCCCCCGCTGGTCCAGGCTGTAGAGGGAGGTTGCCCCCTCCCAGCACCCCCCTGCCAGCCGGGGGAAGGCTGACCCGAGGCCGCAGTGACGGCCGGCTGGAGGGCTGGCGGTCCTCCCTTCCCTCCTTCCCCGCGGGGCTCGGGGGCTTCGGGCTGCAGCCGAGAGCGGGGGGAAGAGGGTGGATGGACCTTCCCCCGGCTGGGGCAGGGGCTGCCCCGGGAGCCCCAAGGATCCGGCTGCCGCTGGGGCGCGGAGGGCGGTGTTGGATGCGGAGGGAAGCGGGGGCTCCCCGGTACCCCCTCCCCGAGCGCAGAGCGAACGGGCATCCACCGGGGCGAACTCTCCTCCCGGGGGGGAGAGGGGAAAGGCTCCCAGGGCCCCCCCCTTCCCTGCAGCCCGCCGCTACTGCAGGAGGCGGATTTGGGGCAGGGGGCTCTCCCTGCTCCCCCTTCCCTCGCCGGCTCCCGACTGCACCAACGATCGCTCCCCATCCCAGCCAAGAGCCGCCGGAAAATCGCTCTGCGGCAAAGCCCCCGCCCGGGGGGGGGGGGGGGGGGGGGCAGGGGGAAGAGCGTGTGCCGGGAGGGGGGGGGGGAATGAATTTAAAAAAAAAAAAAAAAATTCCGGGGAGCAAGGGCGGGGACCCCCCGGGAGCCCCCCGCGGGGTCCCCGCTCCGGGGCTGCAACTTACTGTGGCCGCTGCACTAGCGCGTCTCCCGCAAGGCGTTGCTGGACTGCGGAGGTGGGGGAGCTGCAGGAGGAACTGCGGTTGTCGCCATCTTGGTGCGCTGCCTGCGCTGCCCCCCCCCCCCCCCCATCCCCCCCGCCCCCCCCCCCCCCCGCCCCGCACGGCGGCCCGGCCCGGCCCGGCCCCCGCCGCCGCTGCCGCCGCCTCAGGGAGCGTGGCGAAACTCCCGCCGCCTGCACCGGGCGCCTGTCGGCCGGGAAGGAGTTGGGGGGTGCGGGGAAATACCCCCCCCCCCCCCCCGCCCCCCGCGACCCGCTCCGGAGCCCTCGTCGCGAATCGGAGCCGCTTTCCCCGAGTGCCGCCCTACCTGGGGGGCGAGGCGGCCCCGGCGCCCCCCGCCCCGAGCGCCGGCCCCGGCTTCAGGGGCTCCGCTCTAGGCCGGGTTAAGCCGAGCTTGAGCGACCCGCCGGTGCTCACGGCCGCCCAGGGAGGAGCGGGGGGGCCTGCCCAGCCGGTACCGGTACCACAGACACCAACCCCCACCGCGATTCTCCGAGATACCGGCAACGATCGCGGTTCCGGTGGAAAAACCCGGCGGCGCTGGAGCGGCGCTGCCCGCCCGAGCGCCCCGGGCGGGGGTGCAAAGGGGCCGGGGACGAACGTGCCTCAAGAACAACGATTTCTAACTCTTAAAGCCGAACTTTGTGTAGGTCGGAGCCGTACCGCAGCCTGACTGACCGTCCGTGCAGAGCAACCTCAGAAGCGGCCGCCAAAGTCCTGTCATCGCACCCGCAGAGCGCGATCTGACACAGGTGTCGTGAACAGAGCACAAGGAAAACTTCCCACCAGCCAAACTCTTTTTTTTTTTTTCCCCTTTTTTTTATTTTGGTTACAGTTTCAGGATGAGCTAAAACTTCAAACGGCCACGCGCATCGCAGACCGCATCAGCAAGAAGAGCCCCGTGACCTCACCCCTGGACTACCTGGAAACAGTAAGATTTTTACAAAGGAAATTCAAAAGTGCCAAAATGACGTTTATGTTGTCCATGCAGTGATGCTCTTGGGCTGGAAGATCCAGGCATTGCACTGGCTTCTCCCTCCTCGCTGCCGCCCGGGCTATCAGATCTCTCCTCAAAGGTCCTTCCCCAGGACCTGGCAGGTTCCTCCGGGAGCTGCGGAGCTCCCCAGTGCCCAGCAGCTCACTGAGGAGGTGGAAGCCTGCTGCGGAATGCTGTCCTCAGCTGCAACCCCACCGTACATGCAGATTTCTGCTTTCTTCAGTGATACAGCGAGTAAGAGAGTACTAATAATTGACCCAAGTTACCCCTCTTCATTTAACAGCGACAGCTCCTCCTCCTTTATACAGAGAATTTATGCCTATAATGTTACACCTATAGTTTATGGCTGCAATTTTGGGATCAATCTTTATTGTTACGTCGTTCCTGTTCTCGATAAGACCGTGCCTGCGTTGCTAAAGAACAACCTGAAACACTGTATTAGGTGGCTATTTTAGAAAAAAAAAAAAAAAAAAATCCACCTTGCAGAAACATCCTCTTCACAGAATTTTAAACCTCTGTCCTCCGAGCAGAGCTTTAGGAGTTGTGCGCTGAGCAGAGGAGCTAGCGGGACACAGCGCTGTGCTGGAGAACTCCTTTCTCTCGCTTTCGAAACGACACAAGAACTACATCTGCCCTGGCTTTGCATCGCTGACCTTTATGTGACTGCCCTACTGGAACACAAGGGCAGCGGCAACCTAAAAAATGTAGATATCTCCAGCTGTAAGTAATCAAAAGCAGTTACACACACAGCAAACAACCTGCTACAGAAAGGTACAGATTCTGAGCAATTTTCGGCCTGAACTGGACCTTCTGTAGCTTGGTTCTCACGAACGCTTAAAGTTCCAGCAGATGTGAAATAAGGGGAAATAAACCCACTGAAATACAGGGGAAAAATCCACCGATATCAAACTGCTAAGAAACAGGGTAGTACCTCCCAAACAGAGAGCGTTCAAGCATCCAAACATCAAAGTTGGGTCACATAATGTAAGAAAAACCACCTTCTCTACCCAGCGAGCAGCAGCTTGAAGCACCCAGCGCTGCACCCAGGCAAAGGTGCTGGCGGCGGCCGGAGGGACCAGGCCGGCAGGTGAACCCACCCCGGGTGGGACCGCAGCAGGACGCCCGGGCTCCCAACTAGGGCACCCCCGGAGCTGCTGGGGACTGTGGGCACACGGGTCCCTCTGGGGCTGGCCACGCACCAGAAATACTTCAAGGACGCTCTAGGGCCCCAGGGGTGTTATTACAGTTTGTGTAAGATACCTTTAAGCAAAGTGCTTAAAGAAATAAATAGGGCAGCACCCTCAGAGGTCGAACAGTGATAACAAAACAAACCAAGAAGTTCCTGATTGACCCCAGGATGCTGGCGCAGCCTGGGAGAGGCTCTATCCTGGATGAGGGGGATGAGGATCTGCGCAGAGTTATGGTTCCACAGACTGCCCAGGCCCCCCTTCTGAGCCATCTAGTCCATCACCCCCATGTGGGTCGAGAGGGAATCCTTGGGAAATGCGCAGGGTTTGAAAGTATTTCCAAAACAATGCTGCCTTGCCAAGCAGATACATATTGCAACTCCAGCTGGTGGGTTTGCCTGCCTGTGATCAGAACAGTGAAGCTGGGGAAAACCGCAAAGTCCCTCCTTGGGCTAAAAGGGAAGAAAACTACCCAGAAGCGAGGCAACAGAACTAAGGTAATTCTGTAATCCTCCATCTGAACAACCACCACCCGGCGCTGTGCTGCCTCTTTAAAGAGCACATGGCTGCTCAGCACACACACCAAAAATAATAAAATAATTGCTTGATAAGGATATCGCCTTTCCCCTATTTAATCATTACAGCCCCGATTCTCCCTTCCCCCTCGGTGTGGCGACCTCCGGACCGCCCAGGCAGCTCCTCGGCTTTGTGGGCAGGGACAGGTCACCTCCATGCCCCCCTCCAAAGTGAAGGGGGGGGACACGTGCTGCTGCAGGTGACCGGTCGAGGCTGTCCCAGGCACCGTGTGAGCCAGCCGGAGCCAAACCAAGTTCCATGGTTGGGGCGACTGTAACATGCCCGGGCTGTTACACGGGGACAGCCGGGTCGCCACAGCCCCAGGGACCCCTCCTCCACCGCCGCTGCTGCCCTGCTGGGTGCGCCGCGCTGGAGCGGGCTCCGCACCGCGGAGCAGAACTGGTGCCCAACGCTGCCAGCGCGGGGAGGGGGGGCTGGCGGCCCCGCCCCTCGCGGCCCCGCCCCTCGCGGCCCCGCCCCTCGCGGCCCCGCCCCTCGCGGCCCCGCCCCTCGCGGCCCCGCCCCTCGCGGCCCCGCCCCTCGCGGCCCCGCCTGCAGAACGGACGAGCACCGCACCGGTGGGTTTGGGGGGTGGTTTCTCCCCGGTAAGAGGCTCCCAGCAGGCGGGAGGCACTCTCGGACACCCCCCCCCCCCCCCCCCCCCCCCGGCAGGACCGGTGTTTATTCAGGGAGATGCTCCCGCCGCCGCCGCTTCACCGGCCGCCCCGTGCTGATGCTGCCGGTGCAGGGGTAACAGCCGCTGCCGGAGCAGAACTTCTCTTCCCACGGGGAGAAAACCAGTGGCAAGAACCTCGTCCCCGCAGCAAAACGCTGTCACCAGCGCAGCCACGCCCTTACAGCCCTTCCGTCCTGCCCTACCACCATGTTCCACCTGTGCCTCAACTCTTCGTTTCCTACTCTCCCTCCAACCAAGATCCCACCCTACAGAGGTCTCTTCTAAAAGCCCAGAGTCTCACTGGAAATGTTTCCCAGCCGAACTCCTGGCGGACACCAAGAGAAGGTGCTGCTCTCTCAGCCACTGTTTCACCCCTCCTGATTTCCCTCAGTATAGCAGCAAGGAATTAAAACCTGGTACAGACCATCCTTATAGGAAGACAACGCATTAATGTCTCTATTTCATGCCCCCCCACACCCCCAACTGGTCTAAGCCCCACTGTTCAAACCTGTTTCTCTAACGTAGCTGCCACGAGGCGGAGGTACAGAGGGGCGGAGGTCGGACAAAGTTCGTTAATAAAGCGGTCCAGTAACGATGCCGCCGTACGCTGGGTTTTCCATTTGCTTTATTACCACTAGAGGGAGGAGGTAACTCGCCGGACAGCGGGACTACCTCTCACTCGACAGAAAACCAAAATTCTCCGGTGCCATTCACCACAGCACTGCCCTTCGGAGCGACCTGGAGCCCTCCTCTCCCCGCCCTAGGCTGCCCTGGAGCGGAGCAGTTAAACACCAGTGGCTAATCCACGCTGCTCCCGAGTCCTGAGGAAGAGCGCTGGCGACTGCAAAGCTGAAGTTTTACCGAATGCGTTCGGTGCAGAACGGCCCATTCGTGGGTGACTCAGGCTGATGAAGCTCCTAACACCAGGCCATGGACCGTAGGCAGCCATTGCCGCATTAGACGGTTTGATCCCCGTTCCACGGCTCCCATCAAAGCTCTCGAAGGTAACCAACAAAAGCAAGTTCATTCACTGCCAAGGAGTCCACACGTGTGCGACTTGCTGTACGACTTACGCCACGCTCAGCGTTAGGAGCTAAATTTGCTGGAGCCTTAGGCCACAGGCTGCCAATCTCCACCTAAATTTGTTAAACTTTTACCCAGCTGAGTAAAAGGCGGCCCCGGAACTGGTCCAAGCCACGAGATAAGGAAGCTCTGTTCACAAACAGACACTGCAACCTTAGAGATAAGAAACAGCCCGCCTCGAGACAACGAGGGGACCCAGGGAAGAATGGGAAGACCTCAGAGCCCGATATCACTACTGGTCCGAACCAGCGTGGCGGTTCGGGCCAGTAGTGATATCGGGCTCTGTAGTTGCCCAGGGGTTTCTCGGTTCAAGGTCCCTCTTTGGGAGCACCCAGCTTGAACGGTAGCACTATTAATAAAAAGGACTTTATAGTAGAACCTCCCTTTGGCTTGCTGAAACCTAGAGCCGCACCTCGTCACGGTGGCTGGCACGAGCGATTTCCACAACACGGGTACCAAAGTATTTCAGGCGTCCACTAAGTGGAAAGACTGAAAGGGGCTGTTGCAGAGAGAGCACAGAGCAGGTGGCCGAGGAGCTCATCCAGCTACTTACAACGGGGCGGTAAATGAACTCCTAACAAAGGCATTTTAACTGAAATGTTAATCGATCTCCTAATGAAACGCCTACGGCAAATCCAGAGTTCAGATTAACCTCCCTCAGCTCGCCAAAGACAACATACTGTTGCTTTAAGAGATATGACCTGTAACCTGAAACTCCCAAACACCAAATTAGGGCATTTTATGACATTTTGCCAGCGGTTGCATACAAAGTTGTACTGCCTAGTTTATCCCGGTTACATAACAGACTGGCAGCTCCTCTTCTGCCAGAGCCGGGACGCTGCTGGCACGGCGGGGCGGACTGCACAGTCCTGCTTTGCCCCCCCTCGCCTGTGACCGGACTGCAAAACCAGCTTTGGGGAAAAGTCCACCAGATCAGTCCAAGGAGCTGAATACTCTTCCAGAGGGACACAGCAAGTACAGGAACGCAGCTGCGCCAGAATTTCAAGGGCTCCGATACACGGAAGAACTCGTTTTGCGCAGCACGGAGCCTCCGCCCCGCGCTGGAAATGGCAGAGGCCAGCGTCCTCTTCCTCCGCGCCTGCCTCGCGCTGCTCGCCATGCCCATCTACCTACTGTCGTTCCTGGGCATATGGGGGCCTTTCTGCAAGAAGGTATTTTTTCCTTTCTTCTTAGAGAAGTTTTCTTCAACTCACGAAAACAAAGCAAAGAAGCAGAAGCAGGAGCTATTTCGTAATCTATCCGACTTCACCAGCCCCTCAGGGGAGCTGAAGCTGCTGGAGATCGGGACCGGCTTAGGTCCTAACTTCCAGTTCTACCCGCCGGGCTGCAAAGTCACATGCACCGACCTAAACCCCAACTTCCAGAAAGGCCTTTTGAGAAACATGAGCAAGAACCAGCACATCCACTACGAGCATTTCCTGGTAGCTGCAGGAGAAGACCTGCACCAGGTGCCCAGCGGTTCCGTGGATGCTGTTGTCTGCACCTTGGTCCTCTGCTCTGTGCACGACGTGAACGGCACCCTGAAGGAAGTACTGCGAGTGCTCAGACCAGTGAGTACCTGAATAAGAAGTTTTGTTACTACCTTATCATCTATTCCAGAGGCACCGCACCAAAAGCAAAAAAAAAAAAAAAAAAAGACAAAACCAGTTGGTTTTGAGCTTACAAACCAGACCCAGTTTATTTCCCTACAACCACTCCGCTCTGCTAAATGGTGCAAAGCAGCAGCAACACGTTGGTCAGTCTGTGCTATTCTTAAAAGTAAAACACTAAGAGTCACAGCCTGCTAACTAGAACTGCCCCTAATTTTGGAAGCGACTAGGGTCTAGCATTTAAAGCAGAATTGGTTGCTGTGGTGTTGTCCCTCCCCCACCGCAGCAGATTCTCTTTGGGTGGGAAGGCTCTGGCCAAGGCTGAAAGCATGCACTTCAAAGAAGCTGCTTTAACCTCTTAGAAGCGGGGCTGATCCACCTGTATGACTAAACCAGTGTAATTAAATGCCTTCATCCCCTGCAGTATACTAATCAAGCTAAAGATTAAAAAAAGCTGTTTTGTTGGGGTATTTTTGCAAGAGACTTTCAGCCTTTAAAATGGCATTTTTGAGACGATCCTCTGGGTTGTCAAAAACTGGGGGGTTTAAGTAGGATTTATACATTTCTATTAGTTTCCTTTGAACAAAATGACGTGCTAGCAACCGTAACTGAAACAAAAAGACAACAAACTATTGCTGTAATAAAAAAGGGACCAGCTAAGTACAACCTTCACACTTCTGAATAGGCACTTTGAATCTGGGCAAGTTTCCTGCTTCCATTAATTCCAACTGACACCACAAAAGCAAAAAGCAGACAGGGAAGGGGTGGGAGAACACCGAGGAGCGAGCAAACTGCGCAAGCGCTGCCCCGTGTTTGGGAGGAGGTGGGATGGAGGCAGAAGTTCAGCATCACCCCAGCGCCTGCGCGGCACCGTAAGGAGACTTTGTTTTCCCCAGGGAGGCGCCTTCTATTTCTTGGAGCACGTGGCTGCCGATCCTTCCAGCTGGAAGTATTTTTGGCAGCAGGTCTGCTACCCGACTTGGAAACTCCTCTTTGATGGATGCTGCCTAACGAGAGAGATATGGAAGAATCTCGAACAGGCCAACTTCTCGGAGCTGAACTTACAACACATAAGCATAGAGCTGCCCTGGACGCCCATCCGGCCTCACATCGTCGGCTACGCAGTGAAGTAACTCACGCCGCCCTGCCCCCCCCGAAACTCCTCCACATAATTAACACAAACCACGCGGCATAGGCTAATCCAGATGTCTGCATCTAGATAACATGGTGTGGAAAACATAGGCACGATTCGTGTCAAAATAGAATAAGGTGTGACAAATGTAATTGTTGTACCCTGTGTGAATCTGAAGTAATTTGTAATCACTATAACCTATATCATAATTGTGATGAATGTTTGAATCAAATTGAGAATTTGTAAGAGTAAAATATAGACAAGTGGGCTTCTTGCTCGGAACAACGTAACCGCTTCTTAAAAACCCCCGCTTAGAGCTGATGTCACCGCTGCTTAGATAAGCCCCCCGAAAGATGGGACCATGAGACTTTCAAAGGATCCAATAGGAGAAAAATGTGCCAAGAAACAAAGACCTCGAGACTTTCAAAAGACCCAACAGAAAAGGGGATTGGTCACGACGCTGGTCTAAGAATATAAAAGACGCTGCCTTTAGAACTCGGTGTGCGTCCTGGTAGAGCAGAGACTCCTGGCGCACCCAGCGCTGTTTGCTTATCTCTGTTCACTTAATAAATTGGAAACTTTGATTAAAAACCTGGTTTGGGACAAAATTATTTATCACACACGGTGAAGGGCTTTAATTAAGCTTCCGATTCAAGTGTCAGACGAGGGTCAGTTCCCAAAACACCCGCGAAGCCCCTGGGCTGCCGACCCCAGCGTGGCCCACGGCCGATCCCAGGAGGAAGCTGCAGGACGCACAACAGCCCAACGGGCAGAATAAAACCGCGTTAACTCCAGAGAACTTCTGGGTCTGGGAGAGGATTCCTTCAGGTGCTCCCCACGCCGGGAAGTGCCCGGGCTCGGCGAGCCGTGGTCTGCCGGCGCAGGGCCCAACCCGCTCCCGTCTCCCCACGCTCCATCACAGCCATTCGTGTCGCGGCCTCCCCGAACGAGCAGTCAGGCGCCGACCCCCAACACCCGCCATGTGTATTCCCGAACACCGGCCGGGGGTGGGGGGCGGCCGGCACACGCCCTGCCTCCCCCCGCAACACTCACCGCTGCCTCGCCGTCCCTCGTCTGCCCGCCTGCCCCTGCCCCGCCGCCGGTTCCACCGCCGTCGGCCACCGGAGCGTTCACAGCCTCGTTAAACGCCCTCAGGACGTTTCTCCGCCCGGTGCCGCGGCTCGGGCGGGAGGAGGCGCCGCGGCCCTTGTGGCGCCCCCGCGCGCCGGCCCGGCCCGGCCCCGCCGCCATTTTGTGCCCCTCGACGGGAGGCGGCGGCGGGGGCGCGGCCCGCCCACGGCTCCCGCTGCTCCTGAGGGCACCGTGCCCGGGGCCGCGGCCCCCAGGGCTTCCGCGGAGGGCAGCGTGGCTGTGCCGGAGCAGCGGGTGTGGGAAGGGCCGTGGCGAGCAGTTGGGGGGCCTGCGAGGGCGGGCGGGGAGGGGTAGGGGCCGGGCTGGGCCTTGGCTCCCCGCAGACACACGGCAAAGCTTTGCCTGCTCCTCTGGAACCAAACGGTGGCAGCGACTGGAACTTGCTTTCCCAATAAATCCGTACGCAAGAAGCCCACGTGTGAGCAGATGAGATGTACGACTCGGGAGAACAGCCCCGGGCTCTACCATGGCCAGGCTCCAGCCGCAGGTTTGGTCCTGCACCCTGTCGATTAAAACAAAAACCCAACCCCGCCAAAACGCTGCTGGTGCACCCAAAGCTCCGTTCCTGGCGCTGAACGAGGGAACTGACGCCGCTGTTCCGCAGCGTGCGACAGCAGCCGCTCTTCAACGTCGTCTCACGGCCCTGGGCGGGCGACGCTGACGCCGGAGCACGGCCGTGGTCAGTTGGCCTCCGGGCTGGCCGAGCTGCGGCACGATGCGCACACGTTGGCCGTGGAGTTTTAATTGATTTCATTCCTGATAATTGGGCGCTCACCGCTGGCCACGGCACTACAGGAAGAGAGTTGGTGTTTGTGCCGATACCTCTTTGGATTGGTGGTGCGGAGGGCACGGCCGGTCAGCAAAGCATCGCCGGGGATCGCCGAACAAGAGGCAAATCGACGGGACACACACAGCCCGAGCCCTCGTGGTGCAGACCCAACCTCTGCACCTCCTGTCTCCTGTAGGAGGGGCTGGTCATGGCTCCATGGCCCAAGGACTGTCCCCGTTGTCACCTTCGCTGTCACGGCCATGTGCGGGGACGGCTGCCAGCCCCCCACGGGAGGCAGAGCTACATCTGCATAAGTCAACATCGGCCGGTCTGGGATACGTGCCTCTGGCTCAGCCCAGAACAGCCGTTGTTATTGCTGATCAAGGGTCGTTTGGTTTTGATCCAGGTGACACTTTTGCTAGGTTGGGGGCTTCTTTTTCCCCAAGCGATAATTTTTCTGATTAATAGATTTTTCTAAACTAGTAAAGCTCACTGCAAAAAGAAAACGTTGAGCTATTTAGCTTAGAAACATCGCCATTCATTAGTTTTAACACAATTTTCATTTTTCCAGTTTAACAGAACCAACAATTTTGGCACCATTTATCAGGACCGTGTCAGACCAGTTCCTTGTTTCTTTAAATGCACTTTTACAAACATCAGTTTAGAGAGGCAATATGTCACAAACAATCAATTTAAATTTTATCTTACACTCTGGAGAATTCTGGAGGTTAATCTGAATCCTACAGCCTGCCCTTTGCTCGTCACAGGCCGAATTCAATTCCTGCTTAATATCAGTGAAGATTTTTTTCAACCTACTTGAATAACTCCAGCCCTATTTCTAAATCTATTATTACGTTGATATTAATTATTTGTAACTTCTAGTCAATGGATTTCCCAAATCTGGGCACAAGCACCGTCTTTGTAAGCATTGAGGGCATAAGCCTACTTCCTTTCTGCGAAGTAAATCCATGGTTTTATCTTTTCTGAAAGAACGTCTCCTGGATGGCCTCTGCCGAGATGGCGTGGGCAGCAGAATCTGAGTATCAGTTTAAATCATTAATTGGAATTTGCCTTAACAGCCATAACAGCGTTGGGCAAAGCGAGTGGTTGAAACAGGCACAAAGGGAATAAGCGGGATTTGTTCCAGAAAATATTTACTACGGAATTTTCAGTGTACATTCCTAAAGGTGCACGAGATGAACAATTGGTTAAAACAACTGTAAAACAGACGTGAATTCTCTCTTAGGGACCCAAGTTCCTGGAGAGCTGTTTCGGACACAGCCTTTGGAAACACGGCACACACGCAGCAGAAGTAAATACCAGAAGATCACTGAGCACCTGGAACCGGGGACAGAAACATTTGGAAACGATGTTGTGTCATTTGAAGGTGCTGCCGCAGCACCTGCAGGGGCTCTGCTCGGCCCGCCCGCTTGCCCCCTGCGCACCTCCACCCCCTTGGCAAGGAGTCCGGACGCTCTGTCACTGGTGGGGCACGTACCGCGGGAAAAGGCAGCGATGGGCCTGTGTGGCTGATCAAGTTATAACCACTAACACTGGGTCCAGTCCCTCACGCTCACCGCGAGAGAACCGCCTTTGGTCAGGTTACAGTCTCATCCCACACCATTAAATCCTTCTGCAGCTGAGTATCTGCTCTCGGCGTTTTTTTTTCCGTTGCACACAGACTAGATCACATGGAGGCAACCAAAGGCGTACCTTTTCTAGCCTTTCTTCCACGTAGAACATGAAAAAAGGAAAATAAACTAGCCTGACTTTCAGATTCACGGTACAGACACTCAAAGGTGTCAGCTAGAAGTAACTTTTTTTATTGAAAAGCCCCAGTTGTGATGCCGTGCACTGCGAACTCAGGAGTCCCCGTGTGTTTTGGGGCTGGCTGCACTCCCTCCCATTCTCACTTTAATCACAATGAGCACGAACTTGACACGCCGCCCGTTCGTGAGGTGCGTGTTTCTCGTGTGGAAGCCTCAAGGACAGCTGGGGATCGTACGAGCTGGTTTGCCACGGCCCCTCTGACATTCTGAGCACTATCGTTAGCACTGATGTTTCTTCAGAGAAAGAACTGCAAAAACTACATCACATCCTAGTCTGCCAACCCTCACCCCACTGGAGCTTAAATCCACCGGAGGCAGCACAACCTACCCTACGTACATGTCTTAACAGACACAGAAACATGCTTAAGCCACCTAAACAGGAAAAAAAGAGCACAGTAAGAACTGCTACACACAACAGCACAAACATCGTACCTTTCCCTGCTGCCTTCTGTTAAAGGCAAAGCCTCGGCTGCGGTAAAAGCAGCACGAGGGGAAATGGTTCCTTCTAGCGCCTGCAAGGGCTCTGGTGCAGACGGGCAACAGTCTGAGCTCGATTCTGTGCGGAGGTCTGGGTCACCGCAGGGTTTGCGCTGGCTCGCCATCCGGAGGCACAGATACCTGCTGGGTGAGAATGAACCTGCCACTTAGAAACCCCCGAGCCAGAGTCTCAGGGGCATCGTGACGACCAGCCCTTGTAGCATAATTAATCAAAACGGCACAAATACTAAACAGAAAACACGTCGAACTGCAGAAGCAGCACCATAAATAGAAAGAGAGGCGAGATGGTGATTCCAGAGGAAAAAAAAAACACGCCTCAAAACCACAAAGAATTCAGTGACACTCGGAAGACGACCAGGGATAAAGAACTCAAAGGTATTTATACAACACTCGCCACAAAGAGATCAGTGATTTCTGCGTTACACAAACACGTGTGGATGCACACACACACGCAGGCATCACCGAACGCAGGCAGCACACAAGCATCTCGCCTGTTTTGATGCTGTTGAGAGCGAGCAGCAGCGCTGGGAAGTGACACGGTTCAGTGCCATGGCAAGACTGTTACGGAAACGCTGAGCCATCAGCCTCTCTTTCTCAGAAAAGACCGTTCTCAGGTCAAAAGTACCCGCACGCAAAAGCTGGGGCACCCGTTGCGATACGGAGACATTTATAATTAAAACCCATTAATGTATTCGTAAGTACTTGGAGACTCATCCCGCCTTCCCCAGCAGCTCTCCCTTAAGCAGGTGATACGGCGCAGACGCAGGGTGGGGTATTCATCCCCGTGTTTCTTGGTACTCCCACCTCGTGTGGACGATATATTCCCGTAGTAACTGAGGAGTGGGAAAGTTTGGGGGGGGCCAAGCCTTGGAATGCAAAGGTGCAAAAAGCGAAACAACAGAACTTTAGGTAGAGACACTGAAACTCAGCAGGCGCGGTGCTCCAGTCACGGTAGTAGCACCCAGCGACACCCAACTGTATCTTAATTTGTCTGTGCACCACTACCCATGTACGACTGTCATCAGCACTGGCTGGTTAACGTAGCTGGTTAAAAAAAGTTTAAAAAGCGGATGCATTACTGACGGAATTCCACGTGGTCTCCTGGAAGGGAATAGGTGTTACTAGGGGGTTTTGTACTGTTGGTTTACAGGGAGACAGCAGCAGAGCGCCAGCGTGCCATCACCCTAGCGCTGACAAACACCCTCAAAGGGATTGTGAGTTTTGGAGTTGGCTGCGGCCAACAATCCCAAAATTTCCTGGGATCTCTGTCTTGTCTAGCTCAACCCAGAGGACGGGCAGAATCCGAACTGCTGTTGAGGAACAAGGCCGTGGATGCCGCGAGCGCTGCACTTGCCATCGTTCTGACTGTGCCGCGCCCAGCGCTTGGGCAGACCTTCCGAAGGGCCAAAGCACCGTGTCATCACTGCAGAGCTCCGGTCCGCCTGGGCAGCCCTTGACAAGCGAGCTGCCTCCTGTTTCAGCACAAATCTCAGAGCCAAGGGACAGGCACTTCGTTTCCAGAAGTCACGTTTGCAGTGGTGTGACCTCTTTTGTTTTCTGCCTTTGATACCCACACTAACAGCAGAGGAAACGGCAACGGCCTCGGCCCTGATAACGAAATGGAATACAGAGATGGTACCAACCGAAAAGGCTCTTTCCCCACCCTATTCCTGCGCTTTCCCAGCCGTCAGCAGCTCAGGCGCTACCGGTAACGCCACCGCGGTTTTGCGGACGGCAGAGACGCTCCCTCTGCCGGGTGAACACCCGCAGAGCACAACGGGGGCTGGGGAACAGCGGCTCAGCCCACTGCCAGCTCCGCAGGGAAAAAAAAAAACCTGCAGAGAGATCAAAGGGATTCTCCACCCATTATTTTTAGGGGTGACTAAAATTTATGCACAAGTACCTTAGTACTCCGACTGCCGAAAGGACACACCAGGTAAAAGACCTCTGGGGGCTGCTTCACAGGCTAAATACTTCTTCTCGGCCACTCTAAGAGACCCGATACCACACAGGGTACGCGCAGAACCCCTGCAGCGCTATGTTAATTAATTAAAAAGAAAGAAAGAACATCAGAATTATATTTTGGCGACTTTATTTACCAAGGTCAAAATTTGCAACCATCTAATTGTTTCAACAAATATTTACAATTCATATAAAGCATGTACTTTTGTTTGGAAATAACCAGCAGAACAGTATTAGGTACTACATCTCTTACTCTCAGGATATAGATTTTACTCTCTTACAATCTAGATTTCGAAGTAAATCCAAAATAAGTACTTCATGATAAGTGATTACTTAAAGAGCAAACCCATGTTACTGTTTAATACTTCCATGATGAAAAATAAGCTGCTCTTTCCAAAACACTATTTTAAGAGGATAAAAATTTACTAACGTTATGTCTGGCAGCACTACGTTTGTTTCACTTGCTGAATACAGAAAGAATTGGCCACCATTGTTTTTACAGTCTTAACACTTGATAGCTTTTTTTAATTATTATTCCGTATTACAAAAGAAGGTAAAGGAACAACAGCACACAGGGAGGATCAACACACCGTACAGAGGAGTTACCAGATTAGTTTCATTACTGTAGGTCAAACCCTCCTAACCAGGCGCCGGACAGCGCACACACCCGACGGGAGACAGAGCCAGAAGGTCCGAGTCTCGAGGTGCGAAGCACGTTCCAAGGTGTTCATTTTTCCCGAAAATCCACTAACAGAAAGAGGAGGCCCCGAACGCCTCCTCGGGAGCTCCCTAACGCGACGGCTCGCTCCCCCTTGCCCGTGGTTGCTGACGTGCCAGGGCAGCCACGCTCTTGGACACGACGGCGACAGACGCCTGCTCCCGTTTGGCCTAAAGGAAACGCGGGTCTCGCGGGTCGTGTCCGTAACAATCGTGTTATTTAGAAACTCCAGAAAAAACAGTATTTTTATAGCCCGCTAACCATGTGATTGTGGAATGCAGTCTGTCTCATACCGTTGGCAAAGAGCTCTGCTTGCTAAGAAGTCCATTAATTCAAACATGAGTAAAATAAAAAGTACTGACTGACCATAGGATAAGCATTACACACCTAGGGAGGGAGTACACCTCTGAATTTCATCCAGATCTGAGCTAGCACAGCACACACACGTAGCTCTAACACCTTTGTAATAGCGTAGTCCATAGTGCAATTCCCGCTGACATAACTGGAAGCAGGATTCAACCCTAACTATGGCGAACAGTGTATTTATTATTCATGCAACAAGCACTGCAGACACGGCTTCTATTTCACAGAATCACAGAAGGGCCGAGGCTGGACAGGACCTCTGGGGGTCACCGCGCCCAACGCCCGGCCCAGGCAGGGGCACCCGGAGCAGGCTGCCCACCGCCACGTCCAGGCGGCTTTTGAGTATCTCCAAGAATGGAGATTCTACACCCAAAAGAGTCCTGATCATGTCAAACATTTAATTTTCACCTGAAACAAATGAAAATCATACAAACTACACTCTCTGATAGCGATCAGATCTCATGTGCAGATATTATCAACTGTGGGGAATAAAAAGCCCTGATTTCTTTTTTTTTTTCTTTTTTTTTTTTCCCAGTATTCTTTAGGATCCTTTTTTTTTTTTTTTGCAAGTTGCCTACAGACATACAAAATTAATTCAAATATCTCCTACACCAAAGAGGATCTCATTTGACTTTGTACTATCCATAAAAATATATGCTCGAAAATCTGGTTCACAAAATATTTCATTTGTTTACTAAAATGAAATATATAAACTGTCAAAATACGTATATAAACTCAATTTCAGAATTTGTAAAGATCACAATTTAGCTACAAAATATACCAACCATCTACCTGTTTTCAATAGAGTATTTTCTTACAAAGATACCGTTACTTTGCAAAATATCGCCTACCTTACAAAATTAGTCCGGAAATTTTGCACTACTTTTCAGCATATAAACCACATATTAGAACCTCATTAACCCTTTGGTATATATCTGCAATTTTTTATCCTTCTTCCTCTTCTATTTGGTTTAAATGTCCCAAAGCACAGTAGAATCTCCAGACAGAATAAGCAATGCATGTTTAACTGGATATATAATCAGCACATGATTTATTTCTCAATTCTAGATGTTTATCACGCCCAGCAACTAAGAACAACCGGTTGTGAAATCTTTCTTCAGAAACCTTTGCTCACCAGCATTCGTTCTACCAGGCTGGACTTTAAAAAAACTGGCTGTGCTGAATTCTCTCAAGAAAAGTCAACACCTTCCTCCATGTGCCTCAGACATTTTCAGGACTAGGCCTCTCGCTGCTTTCTGCAGATCCTTTCAGAATTTGATAAACACAGCAAACACTGAAAAAAAAACCCCAACTCCTTAAACTGTCAGCTGAGAAAGAATAAACATAATTTATACCTCTAGCAAAGTATTAGCTTTTTTATCATCTGCACCTGTAAATGACAACTTACAGGTTAAAATAAAAATATTTACATACAAATAACTGAAAGAAAAAGTAAGGATTGAAAAAGAGTAAGAAATCAAAACATATACTGGTTATAAGTGTTACTAATAACATCAGCTATGGCAAGGGTTCCATTTCATCCACATTTGAACTGTAACCAAATATGGCCTCCATTACAAGAGGTATTTGCAGAAATTTTCAAAGAAATTCTAATCACCTGCCTCATAAAACATGACTGTCCTTTTATTGTAGATGCAATCTTGACTTTAAAAAGTTTCCAGTTGTGCCAGCAGGAATTTTGGTGAGGTTTTCTTGTTTCCTTTTTGTACTTTGTCACCAACATGTTGTAGATAAAATCTATATAGTCTCGAAGTTGTGAAATCTAGGTAGAAAAGTTTCATTTTTGACCTTTCATCTAGTTTAAAAAATTCAGTATAAAAAAAAAAAATTCTCCTCTGAAATTTAAACAGTCCACAAAAGTTTTACCTTCTTTTCTTACACACTTTTATGACAATAAAGATCTTTCAAAGTTTTTAGCTCTTCAATTAGAGTTTTGTTCTGATTTTCCAGGACCGCCACTCGGTTTTCCAGACACTTAACATACTCCTTCTTCTTCCTACGGCACTCTCGAGCGGCTTCTCTGGAACAGAAAGCAGAAGTCATTGTTTATTTAGAGGTGAGAGGTGTCTGTTTTGTGAATGTTGTGGTTCTGACCAGCGTGAGAGGAGAGAGCTGGCGCGGCAGCCCCCGCAAACCCAACCGAGGGGCGGAGAGCACGACAGTTACCAGCATCTGGTAACACGCGTCGTGGTCAATCTGCAGGGAAAACCAAGCTGTTTTCTCCCAGCTGTGAGGCAGGAGGTGGAGCAGGGTTTGGTCAGCGATTCCCACGTTTTCAGCCGCTGGATGCAGCACAGCACCCTGACGGCACAACAGCGCAGCCGCCTCACAGGACTCGTCATTTCTCCTCTGAAGAAGGATTTTGGGGGTAAAACGAGCCGATCAGAGCAGCCCGCGCGCACTCACATACCTGTTCTTCATCAGCCTGATTTCTCGTTTCAACTGCGGATCATCTGTCTTGCTCGTCTGTGATGTCAGAGTGACAGGAGACGTCATCACCACGGTCTGAGGAAGGGACGTGGTGGTTGGCGTGGTGCGGATCTGGTAAGTCTGCATGTCCCCCGACGCAGCTGTTGCGACAAGAGCACAAGACCCCAAGCGGTGGCAGCGTTAGGGAGCTACACCGGGCTGCCGGGCGGGTGTTTGTAACCCCCTCCGAAGGCGTACTCACTCTGCACTACCACCTGGTTGCTGGGGACGAGGATCTGTTGGCCATCGGACGTCTGTGCGTACTGCAGGATGGTTGTCCCGGGCTGGGCGCCGCCAGCGTTGGTCATCGTTAGCGTCTGCAGGCCTTGCACGCCGTCCGCCCCCGGGCTGGCCAGCTGTAGCCCGTTTGCAGCAATGGCAACTGGAAGGAAAAGCAACGGGCACCAGGCTGTTGGCAGCCGTACGCGCTGACACACCGCTGCAGGTAAACCCGCAGGCTGGACGTGCTCTCCCGCTGCTGGAAGTCACGGCCGGTTTGGAAAGGCCTTTCTCTTCTGGCACTTCCAACTCTCAGACCTTGCTGCTGGGTTCCCACCTAAGGGGTGTGAGGGGCGAGGTGTTGGCAGCGGGGGGAGCCTCCGAGAGAGGAGGCCTGGGAGTGCCCCGTGCCGGACACCAGCTCCACAGGGACCCGCAGCTGGTGGCTCCTCTGGGGAAAGGTACTTTCCAAAGAAAGGGCAAAAATCCAGACAGGCAGAGGAGCGTGTGGGGGCGTAAGGAAGGGCAGCACGAACGCCCAGCGCAGAGAGGGACGGGAGGAGGTGCGCCAGGTGCCGGTTGCTTTTTGGTTCACAAGCACAACGAATTCTAGGTGATAAAATCAAAGGAACAAATCCCCCTCCTTCTACCTCCCCGATACCACAGGGCCCTAGGATGTACGTGTATCCTACGACGCGTGTAACAGTACTTTCACTGCTCTTAACACTTTGGACTAAACCTAACACTAGGAGACTGCTACGTGTTTCGTAACAACACCCTTTGAATGTCTTCATATGCAAAAATTAAGATAATGAAGCACTGAGCTTATCTGGAGCCTTTACATAGCAGCCTATTTCCATGTAATAACAGTACTGACTTTATTGACCGTTAGATAAATAACCAAACCTTTTGAGTTTCATCTTAGTCAAATACGTAACGCAAAGAAAAATCTGTATTTTGAGGCAAGTTGAATAAAAAACGTGTCCGGTTAGGGGCACGTTTTGTGTAACGTACTGTATTGTCCAGTGCTCGTCTGGTAGATAGGCGTGGGAACGGACATAGACGTAACAGTAGAGACACCAGGACTCTCCTCATCTCCTTTTCTGTCACGTGTATCCTCAGAAGAGAGATCTTTCAAAATTTTCCTATAAAAAAAGCTTCTTTTATCAGCTCTAATGGCAGGCAAAAACTACAAATTACTGCAACAGCTACAAACTACTACCCCTACTTTGTACCACAGAAATAAACACCAAAAAATTACGTACAAGTTTTTGGAATTAACAGAATTTTGTACGAGTGACTGCTTCAAACTTTCCGTAACTTCATTTCTGTAGTTTATATAGTCTAGTTTTTTACTTAAATATTTGAATCTTTTTTAGGAGCTAAGAGCAATTCTAGACAGCTACTAACTTTGAAGTATGGGTACGTGCAAATGGGCACCAATTCCAGATTTTCAATGATTACCCTCTAAAAGCTGTAGACGTTCGGACTGGTAAGCTGCAATGAAAACCTGCAGCATTTACAGCAGGTTCTGGTAGTCTCCAGAAAAACGGTGTGCCAAAAACCAGTCCTGCAGCTGCATCACTTCATTTCAGTAAAAGCAGCACCAGCGTTTCCATCATAAACATTTTCCGGGGACACACAACTGGCCTGTTAAGAGATTTTTCTGATTTACAGCTCGATCCTCTACCTCTCTCAAGAACAGCCTTTGCACACCCAACTGAAACCAGTTTGCTCTGTCCGGTGTCAGAATAAACTAAAAAGGAGTAGATCACTACAGAAAACTTTAAAACTTTAGATTTTTTGCTCCTTCAGTACGCTACAGCCCTCAGTTTGCTTTGACTACACCCCTCATTTCAGTGAAACGAACTGAGTGAAATTACAGCTGATACACGATTTTCCCTACAGCACATCAGGTTGAAGCTGACCTCCAGGTTAAGTCAAGGTTTGCTTGCAGGAAATGATAGCTAACATAGCCTCCTCACACCGTTCACTGCGTGAACAGAGCCACCGCACGGTTCAAGAGAAAGAAAACGACTTAGAGGTGGACGCAATATATGAAGTTGCTATATTGGTTTCAAGTAAAAATACAGAGTACATGACGCGCGGCACTTACCGGTAAGACGGACGACGAGCGAGGATGCCTCGAGCTTTCTGTGAAGAGCCTATGCTGTCTGAGGAGTCCTGAGAGTCTTCACTCTCAGACAAAGATACCTAAAAGACACAGTCCAGGTGGTTACCTGCTACACTTCAGCAGAAACACCCCGAAGAGATTACACACCCTAATCGCGCGTGAGCTAAAGCTGCAAGAAACCTGCCCAAACGCAAGAAAGAAACCCTCAAGAGATTCCCCCAAACTATTTATGACATTAAAAGGTGAAAAACGTCCACTACCTGGAGCTCGCTGTTCTAGCGGGATTCGCAGCGGGGTTAATCAATAGGGAGCTTTTACAACAGCAGTGTGAGGAAATACAAGTGGCTGATTATTTCCATAAAGCTCTCACAAGCCTCTCTCCAGGGCTGATGTGGCCTGAAGAGGTGAGCCACTCCCACACGTGGCTGGCGAAGGAGGTGGTGGGAAAGCAAACAGCAACACCATTTGTGTCCAGAGACAAACATAAAATGCTGGAAATCCTTCATCTAGCCAGGAGAGCAGCGGGTTTGGGGGCAGAAGAGTCAAATGAAAGTCACATTTAAGGCAGCAGCGTATCAGGGAGTAACCACGCAGAGTATTATCTATCCTTTTCTCTTCATTCCAGGGCATCCTCATCCTCTTGGCAAGTGTTTTTTTTCTCCCTGATGCTCCTTATTCCAGACAAGCCAACAAACCATTGATTTGTGCTTATCTGTGTGCCAGCAACAACAAGTCAAGAGGAATGCACACAGCTCTGGGAAAGGCATTTCTCAGAGCAACCTACTATCGACGTTTAAAAAAAGGCTGCTCAAGTATTTATTACTTTTTTACTTCTTTGAGCAACAAGGCCACAATGTTCATAAATGACAGAAAAAAAAAAGGAAAGAGTAGAGTCAGTGGGGACCCTGCAACTAGAACACGATGATGGGAAAGGGATTAATGGAGACCCGGGTAATGACAACCTACTAAACCAGATGCTTAATTGTTTTCAGTGAAATGAAACGTGTTTTCTTTTCCACGACCTGATGTTACAGGAACAATGACAGCTGAGGATGCGTTACAGGTTCACTCTTCGTGGTTTACCAATTTAATGTCGTAGGAATAGATAAGCAGGCTGCAAAGGATCGCTGACAAATTCACGTGTTTCAGCCCAGTCCCTCCAGCCGCCCGGCCGAGCAGCGCAGCTGCTGCAGCGTCACTCCAACGCTGTGCCGCCCCGAGGGCTCTCTGCAGCCAAGAACCGAGCGAAGTGGGACCAGACTCGACTGTAACTCCCCAAGGCACCCACCTCTCTGAAGTGGCTTGTACAAAAATCACATGGCAAATGAGTAAGAGACACAAGCAGAGCACTTGGGTACCACAGAAACGGGGTTACAGCGTAGAGGAGGCGAGCGATCACCAGTTCATCCCCCGCCTCCCTTGTCCAAACAAACAGTTTCCTTCGCCGGGTTATTCTACACCCTCCTTACTTGGGTATTAAAACACACTGGCTGCACGTCTGTTACAAGCACCAGCGAAAGAGTCGTGGTTTGGTTTGGGTTGGGTCTTTTATAAAGGCAGGCAAGGTCAAACAGTTTCATTTCAACTCCAAAGGCAGCTTTAGCGCTACAAATACTTTCAAGCCCAAAGAATCATTAAGAACAACGTATCCCCAGAACACAGGCACCGGACTGCTCGCCATCTCCTACAGCAGGGCCACAAAGGCTGTGCTGGGGCAGGGCGAGCTGAGCCAGGCAAGCCTTTCCGAGTCATTTTGCACACGTAAAACAGGATTCATGGTCATTTAACAGCAATTCTGTAGTTACCTGCACTGTTTGCACCTGAGGCGAGTGGATTACAGAAGAGGACTGAGCTGTCTGAATGACTCCCTGGACCTGGACTTGTTCTCCAGGAAGCTGAACAACTGTCAGGGGAGCAGGACCTCTTAGAGACATCTACAACAAACCAAAGAATCATTAACAAAAGCGTCTGTTCCGCGGTATTCAGAAAGTGTGTGCACAGGTAGGCAAATCAGCGGAGAACATGCATCAGCAGAAGCTTCCTTGGAGCCTGATGAAGTCGCAGCAGGTATCCTCTAAAGCTGCACATTTTGGAGGTAGTTATCAAGGCTCAGACAGTCACTGATTTGCCTTAGGTTGGGGGAAATCCAGGGCGTAGCGTTATGGGCAGATTAAATGCTGCGACTTAAACACATGCAGCTCTGAACGAGCAGATTTTTTCCAAATAAAAATTACGGCATCTGTTCTTTAATGGTTTTAAATGATCAGTTTCAATAAATGTTGTAGCTGGAATCTAGGTTTGATTGGCAAAAAGTTAATTACTACTGCTGCTCCTACACAGGATACTTCTTATATTCTAAGAGCTTTGGATTTTTGATGTCAGACTCGCACAAGCCTTTGCACTGAAAAATTGATTGAAGTTACACATGTAGGCGCGTAAGTAAATACCCGGTTTCCTCACCGAATTTCTTCACTACTTTTGTTAATCTGGAATATATGAAAAGATGAAGGGACCATTAAAACTCCTACAGCTAACTTGTCATTTAATACTACTTCCGTATCGTACAGCGTAATATTAAGCGACATTAGTTTTATATAAAACCAGATCAGACAAGCAGCCTGCCAACAAACGACAGGCCGCTCGCTGGTATCCCACCCTGTCTTCGCCTCATGCAGTTATCTGAATTCTGCATCAAAACCTAACAGCCTCCGCGGGGTGAACAGCGGACGAGCTGCAGCACTTTGCCGTTGCCCAGCACGGCTGCGGGAGCAGCCTCCGCCCGGAGAGGGAGGCGCTCGCAGATGCGGAAAGTTGAATCATGAGGGATTCGGCTTAAAGCTCTGAAAGTGATGTTGCCTTGTAGTAAATACATCAAATTTGCAATTTCGTATCATTTATTGCATTAAGTACATTCATGTTGGGCTAAAATCCAAGGGTTTCCACGGTGCTGAGCACCCAGGATTGCCTTTACTGCACAAGGAGCTGTAAATGCTTTTTCTGAAAAAACCAAACCCACCCCCGAAGATGAGGCCCGGGATCCATTGCTAAGCAGCTCCCGTACGTCAGGCTGACGGCGACTTCGGAGGACGTGCAACCTAACGAAACGCTGGGCTGCATTTCTGCCTTGTACGAGCACGAAAATTAGTGTTGGGTCTTTTGAATACAAGCCATTTTATTACTTTTGTGTCATCCATCAACAAACAAGTACATTTTTATCAACCTTCTTTTGTTTTCTCTTCTCTGTGTGTTTCTAAAACTTGAGAATTAATATAGTTTGTGGTACATAAAAAATGGCTCTTAACTACCTCAAATGTTTGCTGAGATTTGGCCCAGGCTTTACCTGTTGAGCAATATGAGAGAGCTGAGCTGCCTGTAGTGTTGTACCTTGTACAGCTGACGTTTGTGAAGGCGTCACTGAACTGTTACTGCCGCTCTTGTGCACCTCTTCCATAATCAGCTACAAGAAAAGTAACGAGTTAAATTCAGTTAATGATAAATTGGAACAGCAGACAGGTGCCCAGCTTCCACTGACACGCTACAGAACCTCCGTGCACGATGCTTTTAGTCCTCTCTGGACATTTTTCATCAGTTCTTTGTCCTTCGATGTCACTTTGTTACAGAACAGCGCAGCGTTTCCCGTCACTTCCCCTACAATGCCCCGAGCATTGTTGTGCCGTCTCACGGGGACAAGGGGGGGACGACACGGCGGGAGCCTTCCCACGGGCTCGCCCCGTCTCGGGAGACCAGTCCCCTTTCGCCCTGGCCACCCTCAGCCCTGGCTCCGACCTACCCCGCGCCGCGCGTGCCGTCAAGCGCCTGTACGGCCTTCCCTGGCTTCGCCTGGGAATGTAAACAAGGCAAGTCATGGGGGCTCGGAAGAAAGCCGAGATGAAGCATTTACACTACAGAAGATCTGCTCCAAGTAAAATAATCTTCCAAAATATTTTACCCAAGCTACCAGCCAAACCTATTTTAAAACATCTGAAGGTGTAGAAAAGCAAAACAGGGATTCAAACCCAAAGCAGCGAGAACAGTTTTGAATTTTAAACCCTGCAAAAGTCACTCCGTCTCCACGTCACACAGTCAGTAACACTTCCCTCATTTCTAAGATTTTACATGCAACTGCTCGGCGTGCCTTGACAGCATCCCCCCTCCAATATTGGGGGATTCAGTGATGTAGAAATGCATGCTTTTAGGTGGGGTGAGTGGGTGGACCAGCCTAGAGCATTAAGAGATGATCGGTGACTGTTAAACATTTTGTCACAGAAGGTTTGAAACTGTTGAAAGGACAGTTGCTATGAGACTGGAAATTACATTTCTTTCTGTGGAAACGTGAGTCATTGATTTTTCCCTACTGAGATAAACCGCAGCTCTTGCAGCCTGACGTATACTTAGAGGGTAAAAAGTCAACGTACACCAAGACCAGAATCTCGTTCTCGCAATCCTTACTCATCCGAGGAGCCCCGCTGCAGAACTCCCCAAATAAGTTACTAAAACGGGACTCTGCGGAGAGAAAACTGATGGCTGGGTGACACGCAGAACCGAAGCCCTTACAGCGCCCAACACACGTTCCCAGCACACGGCCCAGCTTCCCGACACCCTCATTCCTGTAACCCTAAAACAATTCATCCCCAGTCGGAGCTGAAGCAGCAGAACGAAGGCTCCACTCTGGAACACAAAGCTCGCAGGAGCCTGGCAGTGCTCCGGCTGTTCCCAGCTTCTGGAAACCTTCAGCTAATCCAAACTCTCCCGCCCGCCTTTGCTGAGATTATCAGGTCGCCGCTGCTGCGAGGGCACAGGGCTTCCCCCTCCGCAGGGCCGGGAGCGAGCGCCGGAGCCCAACGGGACCCAGCCCCGGGGCCGGAGCGGAGCGAGGCAATTCTCACATCTTCTTTTCCAGCCCCTGCGCTGCAGAGCTCGCCCCGAAGTCGGAAAGACTGGTTTGGCTTTTTTCTTTTTTGTTAAGGGAGAAAATTGGGAACTGAAGTAATTTAAGTATCTTGAAGCTATAAAAAATGAAGGGCGGCATTAACGACAAGCACGTCTAACGGCTGCAGCTCTGTACACCCTCTGATGTACTTTTAGCTTTTTACAGAGGAAAGCCTGCATTCCGTACCCCTGCACAGGGAGACATACCGTGTCACAAGTAAACAGGGCACTGTCAAACTGAAATCCAGTCAACAGCAGAAATTAAAATAAATTTCCAGTGCTACAGAAATGTCAATTCATTTCTGTAGTGCTAAACCACATTCTCTCTCCCCCTCGCTCTTTTACTGGTTTTCTCTGCCTTATTGTCCTGTGGAAGACTCACAACCAGCAGCAAAATAGACGGTGAGAAACAGCGAAACCAACAGACACAAAACCACCCAGAATAAACAAACTGGGGAGAAAGCACAAAGGTTTTTGCTGATGTTTCTCTCACAGGTGTGAAGTCCTACTTACAGGAATAACAGACACAGTATTTCCCATTATAAACACGATGTTTCAAGCTTACTTCACCCCTGCTTGCTCTGCAACATTTAACTAAATATTCATCCAACATCTCTGAATCTTAGCAAAACAGCATTGATGCGAAAGGGTGCAGCAAGTGATGTAACAAGGTGAAGATCAGCACCGCACCTCGCGCCCTCCCCCGGCTCAGGGAGGTGCGATACGCCATTTGGCCTTGCAGGACTGTCACACGAGCCAACTCCCGTGCCTCTATCTTGTTAAAACAACTTATTTAGCTGGAAAACCACAAATTTTCCATTGGGATGGCCCTCTGCGAACACCTGAAGCAGCAATTACCATCTCTCAGCTTGCAGAAAGACAGTTCCAATGAAAAACCACACCTGCAAGTTCTCAGCTGAGAAAAGGAGTTCCCAAGACTGAAAACATATCAGGGTTTCAGCTTAGAACTGCTCCCAACCACAGAATTTATGTTTAGCTGAAACCAGCTGCATAGTCTGGGGTGAAGGAAGAGTTTTACCTGTCTCTGACAGGACGGCCTTCATAAAAGCGACATCCGATGTTTTAGTAACCCAAAAATCTGCAGGAAACCCGTGTTTTCATCATCAGCCAGGTAAGGATGATCTTTCCAGAGTACAACCAACGCCTGCACGCAGCTACAGCTCAGAAATAGTTTAATTTAAAGGACAGGATTCTGCACCGGCAGCGCTACGAAGTTTGTTTTGGAGGACTCTCAAACTTCTGAGAACGGGCGTGCTCCGGCCAGAGGAACTCGCCTCCCTTCAAACGTGAGTTTGAGCCTCAAACGCTCCTTCCTTTTAAACAGAAATAGGAACGTGGTGTTTCATCAGGGGCAAGTTTAATTCATCACCTGGAAGCTCACATATACCCTCCCAAGACCACGCTCCTCAGTTTGAACCACCACTCAAAACCCGCTAAAAAACCCCAACCCCTAATGACTGAGGGGCATCAATTAAAAAAGAACAAATAAATAAACAAGAAACCCCACTCCCTCAACTGTCACTAAACCTGATGAAAAATACCCTGAAATGCTGAAGAGACGGTCCCCTCACAGACACGCTGCGCCTGTGCGGAACGGACCTTCCCAAGGTTTTACCCTGAACCGCTCTTCACCTCAGTGTCCCAGCACAGCGCACCGCTCCCCTCCTTACTGGCTTGGCTTTGCCTGTTCACAACACAAGTTACCCGAGACAGTGCTTGTCTCTGGTTAAATGCTCATAAAACGACTAAAATCACAATTCCCAGCCCCAGATGAAGCCTCAAAGCATGATCAGGAGGCAAAGAGTAAGAAAATGGAATACAAAAGCTGAATGTTAAGGCAGGGAAAGGTGAGCTGGAGTGTGGGAGCACCAAAGGAAGAAACCAAGTTCTGTTTTGCTCTTTTACATCTAGCAGAGGAAAGGCCTGAATGATGCACTGAAACATTGTAAGAGGCACCTGATTTTTTTTTAAAAGACTTCATAAAGTCAGAAATCAGAGAACACCAAGTGATAAGAGTCAAATACCAACACGTACAAATTATAGAAGGTGAATTAAAACATTTGGGAAAACCATACTCAAGTAATCTGGTGAAATTTTGGATTCTTTAATGTCTCAAAATGCGCTGTCTTCACCAGCTACAGCAGCTAAAATACTATTTACTTAATTTTGCAACTAAGACACTTGGGGAAAGTTTCTTCATCCAGAAGACACTGACAAACTCCAGTTTTTTCCAGGAATCAGCGAAAGACAGAGGCAAAGCGCAGCACATCCCACCAGTTCACGCCAGAAAGCAAGTGAGGAGACTTGAGTCAATGTACCCAGCTACAGTTTTGGATCCCATTCTACAGACACGCACAAGAACACTCCTTAAAACTTCAGGAGTACTTTCCGTACGTGTTTTCTTCCACTCACCCCCCGCCCCGGCCTTCTACAGTGAAGCGAAGCTCAGCGAGCGCTCCCATGTCAAGCAGCTTCAGAACCAAAAGCCTGTGGTCTAAACCCGCGTGTGTTACACTGACATAAAGGATCCTGATATTTGTGAGAGGAAAATATCAGAGAGATCGTTTACAAGTTGCATCCAGCCGACTCGAATCGACCCGATGCTCGTTGCCTTAAGTGCTGGAAGAGAGGCTCAAAAAAACGGTACTGGGGCAAGATTAATGGAAAAAAAGGTCATCACCGCCATCAGTGGAGCCTCGCTCTATTTTTCAAGGGTCTCTGGGAAGGAGACCACCGCTGCCCTTCTACCCACAGCCCAGTCACACCGGGCTGAAGTCGCTCCCGAGAGCTCCGCGCCGGAGCCCGGGAGGGCCCCTCCCCCCCCGCGCCGCCCCGCGAACCCCCCCCCCCGCGGTCCCAGAGGCTCTTCCGCGGCGCCGACCCTGTCCCGAGTCTCGGCGGTGGGGAGGAACCGGGCCCCGGGGCGAAGCGGGGCGGCGGGCCCGGGGCAGCCTCTCCCGGCGCGGGGCGAGCAGCCCCAGGCCGCAGGGGGAGCGCGGCGCCTGGGGCCCGGCGCACCTGGCTGGGGCGGCGGGGCGGGAGCTCCCCGGGGGTCCTCGGCAGCGGCCGCTCACCGGGAAGGGGCCAGGCGGGCCGCGGCTGAAGGGAGCGGCCGCGCCGCTGCTCGGTCCCCGGCCTGTGGCGGGACTCGGCCGTTCCCTCGCGGCCCGGAGGAGAGCGGGCTGCGGGGCGGGACGGCGCCAGGCACCGAGGGGAGCGGCGCGGCCTGGCCGGGCCTGGCCTAGGCCCGCGGCCGGCGGGGGCGGCGGGAGCGGCCGCTCCGGGCCCGGCGGGGGCGGGGGGGGGGAAGGGGCGGGCGGGCCAAGGGAGAGGGGGCGGCCTCCCCCGCCCGCCCGTGCCTCGGCGGCGCCCGCTCTTACCTCAGAGGCCCGCCAGGCCCCGCCGGTGGCCGCGCGTGGGGAGAGCCGCCGCCGCCGCGCCCGTCTCCGCCTCAGGAAACCGGCGCCGGCGGCATCGTAAACACGGCGGGCCCGCGCGGGACGCTCGGGGTGGGCGGGCTGCGACCATAGAGTCCCCGCGGAGGCCTCGCCTAGAAATCCCCACCATAGAGTTCGCGCAGCATAGAGCCCCGGAGGCGGAGGCTAGAGCGTCCGCTCTAGGCGCCGCCTCCCCTCGGCGGCTTCTAACCACGGGAAACCATAGAGAGGCGGCGCTAGAGCGCCGCTGCCGGCCCGAAGGCGGGAAGGTGCTTCCGGCGGACCGCGCAGGCCTCGGCCCCGGCCCGGGCGAGCGCTCGCCCCCGAGGAAAAAACCCCTCAGTATTTCCCTTTATCCTCACCCGGACACGGCTGTACCCAGCCACGCGTTAAAGAAAGCGCCACCGAGTAGCGAGAGCGCAGCGCGAGGCTTTGCCCCCGCAGAAGGCCCGTTCCGGCCTTCCGGCACCGGGGCAGGAGTCGCCCCCCCCCTCCCCCGGCCCGGGAGACACTTTGGTTTTATTCGTCATCTTTAGAGCAGCTGTATTAGCGTCAGGCAGTGCCCAGGGACTGCTTTACCTAAACAAAGGTCAAAGGCGAAGGAAGGGGAGGATTTGGGCCGCAGTTCCTCAGCGTTGATCATTTTTCCTCTGAATTAAAAGCTGAAAACGACTGTGAGCAGCAGCACAGCGCGGGGGTAAAAACCCCTCTTCACACCAGTCCCGAATCCTCAGCAGAAATGGAATAAATATTTAATACTACAGTAAAACCTGAGGTAGAGGCAGTTGCTGCTTCAGACTGCGTCTAGTTCGTCCTCGGTGCGTGAGGACGAACCTCTGACCCTGGTTTCCAAAGCCGAGCAGGCGCCCGCTGCAGGAGCGAGGAGCTGGGTCCAGCCCTGGCAGCGCAGGCAGCTCAGCTCCTCAAACAGCTCTAGATACCAGTGACGTAATGCATTTGCAAAAATACTTCCAAGTTCTCCCTTGCAGCAGGGTAAGTGCCAACTCCGGGCTGATCCTTAAAAAAACCCTTCAGGAACCAGAGAGGAAGAACGGAGCAAGCCATCAGGCATCAATATTTATTAACACAAGACAAAGGAAACACAATCAATGCGTTAATGGAACACTGTCCAGCCAGGTGTTAAATTTAAAAATGTATATCTAATCTAATTTTAAATAAATAAAAACTTTATACATAATTACATAACGCTGTAGTCTGAATTTGACAATGGTAAATAGGTTGACAGAAATGAAAGAAAAATTGCATCTAGGGCTAAATATCTCGTTCGTACAACCTCATTTTTAGGACAGTTAGTGTGACACATCTGAATTACATTTACTGAAATCAGAAATGCAGTGCAAATTTTAACAAAACGGGACGTGAAATGACCTGTACCCACGTATTTTGCTTAGGGAATATTCATAAACGGTAAGACATACAAAATACTTTAGTTCAAAGTGTTAAGAATCCCTCGTTTTTGAAGTTTCACGGCAGCTGTTAGCTTGGAATCTGACGGACAAGAGTAGGAAATGATTTGCCTTCTGCAAGTGGCCAAGCTGCAAAGCCAAACTGGCGCGGGGAGGCTGCTGCTTGGACCCAACGCCCGACTCGGTGGGTACGGCCAGGCTCCAGCTCTGAACCCGACCATGCCGCGTCAGCGGCCCTGCCAGTTCTCTGCAGTGAAGTTTCTCGGTTTGTTCTCGTACGGAAAGACACGGAGCGACCGTCGTGAAGCAGCACGGCCGCAGCCTTCCCACCACAACCAAATAATCACCCATCAGTTTGGAAGAACAAACTGACCCAACCTCAAAGAGGCCAGCAGTGACACCTAGGTAGCACTTAGTGCTGTACAGTTAGTTACCTCACAGGGATGTTGTAAGGATTAGATCACATCCTCACCTACGGAGGAAGAAACGGAAGGAGTGAAACGACCTGGGGAAGGCCTTGTGGCAAGTCATCAGCAGAGCTTGAGCTGGAAACCAGCGTTTCCAGACTCGCAGCTCCGCGCTTCCTCCTCTCCGGTTGCTTTTCGCTGTGCCGAGCACGGACAGGAGCAGCCACTGAAGCCCAACCCGGGCAGCTGCTCCGTGTCACTTACCGGGTCAGGAGCGGAACGCTGCCCCCGCGCCGGGCAGGACTGTAAACTTACAGTTCTCCAACACAGAGAAACGTAACATGCCAGAATAAAGATCAAGGACACACAGTAAACTCGCAAGATAAAACCCCAAACTGTAAGAAACTACCAATACCCAGGCAAATGAAAAACAATGCGGTGGAAAAAAAAAAAAAATCAAAATAATTCAGGATGTCACTCAAAAATGCCACCTGAGAAAGGCAATCTGCCCCATACGGGGAATCTCTGACCAAATGAATACATGCGGTTTTTTAATTTCTGAAAAATCACCAGTAAAAATTAAAAGACAATCCTAGAATTGTACTTAAAATCCACCTCAGTGGACCAACGAAGTATTTGCCAAAACAATTTACCTAAAGCTTTGAGTAAGAAAAAGGTCAAGACCATCAGAATTTTTTCCGAAATGGGCAACACTGAAGCGAAGCTGCACTGCAAGTCACTGCTGCACACGGAAACGCAAACTCTGCAGTGATGCGCAACAGGTAACGACGGGACTTTGCCGGCTGACAAGGGGGAACAGCTTTCCTGCACCTGACACCCTCGGTAGGCTCAGTACCAACGGCATCAGTCGCAGTTACACCCGTCACATCCCTCACTTTGGGGCCAAAAACCCAAACAGAATGAAGGCTTCTCGCACAGGACTTCATCGCGGGGAACCCGAGGGTAGCCCTGCTGCCAGCGGAGCAGCCCTTGGCGCCCGGCAGCAGCACACCACCACGAAAATCCATCTGTGGTGGCGTCTCACAGATACAGGAAAAGAAACTGTGCAAACCCAGGCACCTGTAAACTGAAGCGTCTGCAAACAACTCTCAAGTCTAGGCGTGCCGTAACAACTCCAGTTTCTAAATCTATTCCCCCACCAAATATTTTCCCAAAATATCACTCGGAACTTCTTAGCCAAATTTTAATACTCCCATCTTTGGTGAAGAACTAACAGAACGCATCAGGAGTATTTCAAGGACAGAACTGGGGTTTGCTTACAGATACCAGGGTTCTGCTCCGATAACTGCCACAGGATCTTCAGAGTTTGTTATCACAAACCTTCTAAAAACTGCCTAAAAACTCTGAGTGAGGTGATCTGTAACCCTTCAACAAGTTCATTTACACCGTATACCACATTTGACTCAAAACCCCTGCTGCAGAATCTGGTATCAGCTCTCATCGCTTCCAAAATCAGATTTTCTTAACACCCACAGGAAGGTAGTTGTTCTTAGAAGATTATTAAGCATTAGGAGAAAGAAAGGTCATTCCGAGCCAAAGCTTAAACACCACCTCTCCCGTAGCCTGCTCCCAACGGAAGAAGTTTTTACCTGCTGCTCCGAGGCTTCTGTTTCTTTACATTTACTAGTGTGACAACTGACACAGCGTTTCGCAGGCTGGGGCACTCATTTTCACAGTTATTTAACAATGTGTTTACTAGAATTGCTCTGTCTCATTTTTGTGCCTCCTCCTGTGAAAGAGAAATTGCATTTGACTTAAACCCCAGAACTGCCTCAGCCTTTCCAGTGAGCGCTTTGAGGAAAACCGGGTTGTTGCCTCCCAGTTCAGTTAAAGCCCACGTACAACATTTCCTGCTCTACCAAGAGGGAAGGGAACAGGACGGTGACTGAATTGCACAGATGGTGAATCGAACTGTGTGTCAATCGAAAGGGTTTTGTTCCTTGAACACGAGGTGTCAGCGGGTGGAGGCAGAGGCCGTCACTCGGGTGCGTCGTTTCAGTTGAGCATTTTGGACCCGCACTGCGATTTCGACCGAATTCCACGTTACTGTTTGAATTCAGCCTCTTTGAGGAAGATGTGCCTTAAAATCATGGGTTTCCACGTGCTATGACACACTGCCGGCCAGCAACACGCCCACATACCGAAATAAGAAAACTAGTGAAAGGTGTGTGTATCTCACATTAGTTGCCGAAACCAAATGTGATTCTGCTAAGGACCACAAAAGTTACTTGTCCTTAAAAATTTCTACCTTCAGCTGTCATCATTACCCAAGTTAATTTGCTAGCTAAGTGAATTATGTATAATAATATTTACATATTTAAAATATAGGCAAAATTCTTTTTAAATTCAAGAAATATCTATATGAATAAGTAACTCTTAGATTCCGTAAGTTATTGATTTGGTCATGGCACAATTTTAAATAAGTTGTGTGAACCCATGGAATGAACAGCTACAGTACAGATGCAAAGTACATTATGTAGCAGGGAACTGCAGAACTCTGATGACCCTTTTCTTAATAGTTTATTATCTTAACTAAATAAACCCTCCCCTTATAGAATCCTAAAACGGTATTAGATAAAAATACAAGTATGTACAACAGATGAAAAAAGTAGCACTACTGTAAAGGCCTTAGGAATTCCGTAGCTCACACACTTGCCAACTTTGCATTTTCTATAAAGCTAATATTTCAGTAAACTGTTACGAGTGTTTTCCATTGTCTACCACATTTCCTTTTGTCCGCTGGTAGTTAACACGACCTTAATACCACAGGATGAGATGAAGGGAATATGGCAGCAATCTCAAACTATATCAAGTATTAGTAATTTTCACCAGCTTCGTTTCTATAGCCACCCCTTGTCACTCAGTGGTCCCGCAAAGCTTCCGACCCTCACGTTCCCCACACACGTTACATGTTGTAGGCCACGTATATGGGGTCTAACTGATCGGCCAGGAAACTGTCGCGGAGATGCATTCGCTGTTTCTCTCCTCTGGAGTTGATGGGAATAACCCCAGGATCCACTACCACCACCACTCCCACGATGAGATAATGTTCTTCCAGGACCACGTTTGTAACTAGAGGAACTAAGTCCAGGGCTTCCTGCTCACAGCCACACAGCTCCACAACCACCACGAGCAAGTTGGTCCACGTGAACACAGCACTGAAAGGTAAAAAGGAAAAAACAAACAGAAGACCCAGTTATTTTCACAAAGATCCAACGTTTACAATTCTTTACCCTCAGACAGAGTTTGCCGCCTGCTTTGGGCTGCATTTCCAAGCGACCCAGCTCCAAGATGACCTAGTCCTGACGCGTCAAAGATCAGCTCAAACGTATCTCCGTGCTGCCTAGGGTGACATCTGAACTAAATGCTGCTTTCCCTGACTCAAATATAAACGGTTCTTTACGCCACAAAGCAGGAAATCATCGCTTCTATTTTGAATTAAGGCCCGTGAGAACACATCGAGTCAGCCAGCCCTGTATCAGACAGAAAATGAGGGGCATGACTTGCTGATGGTGACACAGAGCAGTATCAGAATTTGCCTTTTTTTTTTTTTTTTTACATCAAACCCTGCCTCTTTGCATAAACGTTGCCACATCTCAGCTGGGTGAGGATGAAGTCGTTCTCCACGGCCGTTTTACCATTCAGCGATGCTTCTGTGCGTTCGAGACACCGACGTCTCAATATCAATCGGGTGGTACCGCAGGCCCCTCAGTTCCAAAGTTTCATCCAGGGCTCCAACGACGTACAGGGCATCGTGGCGCTCTGCGGGGGAGAGATGGGAAACGAGCGTCGGCGCACCGTGAACGCAGAAAACGGTGACAGTAAATGGAATTTAGACAAACCAACGTGTCTCCTGTAGCCAGACACATGGATCAGGACTTACTCGCGGCGCAGTATGAAAGGAAACTCTCCACCTTCACGCAAAAGACAAAGGCTACTTTCTGCCGTACCTCCGCTGGCGGCCGTGAGCTCTGTCCGACGGACAAAGCCAAGGTATCCAGTCCGGGCCCAGAGCGTCTGGGCAGCATCGCCAAAGCTCAGCCGAGTGTTGAAATGATCAGCTTGAAGCGTTTCGTTGTCATAGATAGTATAGTAGCCACTGGCCGTGTGGGGGCTGTTAACCCAAATCTGTACAGGAAGGGGAAAGCCAGTCAGATCCAGACGCCACAAAGCCCGAGCACCTGCTGAGCGTTGAAATGAAGCAGGTAATAAAGAGAGAACCGCCTTGTGACAGTTCATCTAAGATTTTCCAGATCCAGAACTGGTTTGCATTTAGCTCAAACCTCCAAACATCCTGCAGAATCTTAAAAACGCGTCTTGCACGTTTACTCTCCCAGAGACCGTAAGCTGAGGATTAACCGAGTAAAGAAACGGTGGGTTTTTGTAACATGCGAAGTCCAAAAATTGATAAGGATCTATCGACACAGATCACATACACCAGTGCATAATCAAGGAGAGCAAAATGTAAATTAGATCATTTGGAAGCCAGTTATGCAAGATTTACAGTGGAATAAGCCTTCTTTTCTAGCAGGCTTAAAATAACGCATCTGAATTCTGAACACTCCAGCAAGAATTCAGCTTAAAAAGGCCTGCAAGTATTGCCATCCCAAACTGCCACCCAGGAACTCGCACGACCGAGCAGAGAGAGCACAGCTCAAGCAGCAGACAGCAGGGGCAGGTACCCCGATTGCGAAACCTGCGCTTACCTCCCCAAGATGAGAGTCTCCAAGAGGCCCTTTCGTCTCAGGGTTAACAATAACTACTTTGACTCCAGGCAAAATCTAAAGATCACAAGAAGGAACAAGTAATCTGTATGTGAATTGTCTTCAAGCACAGCTAGAATACAAAGGCTGTTCGTCACCTCGGAAGGGCGCGCTGTCACCCACGGAAATTACAGACAGGCACACGACACGCTAGGACGCACACAGCTGAAGTACGCCAACGGTACGGATGTATTTTGTGACTCAAGAGCCACATAGGTAAGGGATTCTAGGCCTGTAAATGTTGCTAGACCTTGGTTTTGAAGAATTCGAGGTTAAAAGCTACTTCTTGTTAACCCATTCGTTTACAGAAGGGAGTAAGAGCTACAGTGAACCTCCAGTGCCCGCTGACTTCAAGGCTACGACAGCAGACACTCGACAGGGTTTGTTTCCTGTACACAGAACCAATCCTCCCAAAGGTTTCAGCAAAGCAGGCTACATCAACAGACACTTTACAATAAAGCAAACCACCTCTCCGGAGGAACAGTGTAACCATCACCTCTTCTCATGCCATGCCCGAGAGCACCTTTCCTAGCTACGCAGCTACAGCGTAAGGGGCCCAAGACCAAACGGGTGGTCAGGAGATGCTGCATGCCAGGCCAGGCAATAACGTGAAATTACCTTCCCAGACTCTGAAAGCAGCAGGCTCTGTGGAGCTCCCCTTTCCACCAGACGTACTCTGAAGGCAAAGAAAAGATTGTCAGGGAAGGAAAAAAAAAAAAAGAGCTGAAATCTACCGAGAGGTGCGATAGCTCGGTGCCATTATAATGTTTTATAGAGAGTTATTAAATAAGTTTAGTAAACTTACTGTACCTGTCATGTCTCAAGGATTTCAGATCTACATACACCGTGGTGGGATCGGGCCCAGATGTTCCCTGAAGAGTTAACATTTTTAAAAAAAATTAATGTATCTACAGAAGTCAGGGCAACTTCTGCCTGAGCTCATAACCGTTTCCAGGGGCTCACGTTTCCCAACTCTGCAGTTGCAGAGGGAAACACTTCAGCAAACAGGCTATTTTCTGTCTAGGCCGAGCGTAACCCCAGGGTGGGCCGTACCTTCGGGGAGCGGGGAGCTGCTATGGAGACAGCCCAAGCACTCCCGGCTGTCAGCCCTGGGGCAACTGGAGTCATTGTTTACAGGGAAGTAAACAGTTCTCTAATGTCATGTTTCAGTTGTTTTGAGAATCTGTGATATGATCTGGCAGTTGAAAACAAGAGAAGCTGCTTAAATCTCGTGCCAGCTGTTCTCTCCAAAGCAAATGTTGGGCTGCGCTAACAACGCAGAAGCGTGAGCGGATTCGGAAGTTTGCCGGTTCAGAACGCCACGGGAGCTGGAAATCTGATGCCAGGGACCGCACGTGCACCAGAAGGCACTTGGTTACCTGTAAACAGATGGCAACGTTGACTCTTGAGCCGAAGGTGGTGCTCACAGCACGAGACGACAGGCCAATGTCTTTGAAGAGTTTGGAGAAGGAGTGAGTGAGAGAAACTCGGGGCCGTTCCTCTGCAACTACCACACAAGTCCGGACACAGGACAGATTAATTCCTCGTGCCTGGAAAACACACAAGTGAATGCAAAGGACTGTACCTGCTAATTGCCTCTGCCATGCTGCACCAAGAGCTGTCCCCTCACAAGAAGTGACATTTGCTTTTTATCCTTGGAAATTACTCAGGAAATGCAGGACAAACCCTGTTCTTGTGTTCCGGTTGTTTCCTCTTTTCAGCTTCTATTTGTAATTATAAAATGTACCTGACCAGAGCCTAGACATACTGCTAGAACAGAACACGCACTAACAGTGCTTCTTCCTCTGCTGCAGGACGCAGCATCACGTGCTTCTGCAGTGCTCTTCAGCCAAGATTACATCTGCTATTCACTATTTATATAGGTGGAAACCAAACCCAGTGAGAGTAAAGTCATCCACTGGGATTGCACGGAGTCTTCAGCAAAAATGGGACCAGAATCCGTCGTTACTGCCAGCCACGATCACGAACGCCCTGAGCAGCACCAGCCAGCTCCAACCTGGGCATTGTGCTGTTTAACCGGGGACACGCCCCAGACCCCTTCAGGGCTCTGTGCCACCAACAGAGCAAGACTGAGCCATAATCTCATAGACGGACTACACTATTTTGGTAAACCCCATGCAAGAGCCACCTCAAGCGTTTCATGTAGCTATTTTTTTCCCTTCCTCTCATCTCCAAGGAGAAAACACCTCTAATTTAGCAAACTGCCGAACATGTGTGCTTTACATCATGTGCTGGTCTGAGCCTCCACTGCAGACTGTTATATAAGCAATTCTTCTGCAGAGCTCTCTGCTGCTGGCATCCTCTCTTCAGGGTTTGCCCAGCAGTCTCTGACACTCACTGCCAACGTGCTACCTACACCGCAGTGCACACCCCCCACTCCACTCCAATCCTTTTAATCTCCTGGGCCCGCAAACATCTTTTGTTGCTTTTGCTTTCCGAGCGAGCTGCGGACTGGAGACCTGTGCAACAGGACAACTGTTGTATTTAACCATCCTATCGCTTGGCTTTACTATCAGTTCCCTCAGCTTACGCAACGTAACATCCAGGAAACATTTCTTACCTTTAACATTTCAACTTGGTTTCCAAGTCCCTTTGTGCACAGTTCCATGACTGAATAGGAACAGAAAGTGTCCCTTATTTTATACTGGCTGACAGTAGATAACCAGAGAAAAAGATTGGATTCCAGCTCCATAGGAGGAATTAAAATTGACTGGTGTCCAGAATACACACTGTGGAGAACATTAAGGAAGAAAACATTTTTTGTGCAGCATGCAGTTATCTTTAAATTAATATTTACTGTGTTTTCATGTTACAGTCCTGCTAGACCAGAAGCAGGTTGTGGGACTCTGCATCTGAGGCAAACGGGCAATAGCTCCAATACTCACCTTCTGTAGCAACATCATTTTAAAGATACAACTTACTGTACAGGAATAACGATTTATACACACACAAAGGCACACGCACTGTCGGAGTGAAGGAAGAGAACTGGCTCAAGCACACAGTTTACAGAATGAAAACTCCCTTACTGCAGCGTATAACCGAGGAAGAAAGGCGAGAGAAACACTCTGTAGCCAGTAATACTTGGCAGCACAAGTACACATAAGACAGGATAACATCTTGCTAATCTGCAGGAAAAGGGAACTTCTTATTGTCACTTCAAAGAGAAACTCTCCCCTTACTGCAAATTAGTCATTTTGGTAACGCCAACATAAACTGTCTGCAATTACACCAGATAAAGACGTGGACTCCCATTTCCCATTTACAACCAGCCAAGAGTTAATCTTCTCCTTTTTCCCCTCAAAAGTCGTACCTGCAAAGGCACCAGAGCACAAAACCTAGTCCACAATAGGGGTCAAGACAAATTGCAATCTGCCGAGAGGAGTAGAGCTCACACTGAAGCTTGATCGCCCTGCAAAGGCCGCTCACTGCTGCGTGGGACATCTGCAACACAAGAGACAGAGAAGCTGTGCTGAAATTCAAGGACTTCACAACAGGACTTCACCAAGGCAGGGAGGTAAGAACAAAGACAGCTTTGCCTTGACAACACCTCCCCATAAACTACGTTTCTTCTCTCATGGCAGAGGCAGAGCATTGCAGAACCCTCTGAGCCACGGCAAACCACAAAGCGTGATACCAACAGGTATTGCTTAAAAGCTTTGGGTGTCTCGGACTCCAGACACTCCCCAACGACAGCCTAAGGCTTTCGATTTTTAGTTTCCCACCCTCTTCTCTGCCAACTGCATCCCTATTCTGCTCTGGGTGGAGGCAAAGCAGCAGCTCACAGCCACGCTACGTGCACCGCTCACTGCTCTCCTAACCGGCAGCTCTCCAGTGGGAGGCAGCAGCAGAATTCCTGATGCCCACTGTAGAGACCCATCCTCCTACATGGCAGGACTCGTTCTTCAGCACAAAGTCACACTGCAGCGAATCCACAGCTTTCTTGGAAGAAAAGCACGGTCTTTATTTCAGCCACAAGAGCCAGCTTTGGTGAAGGTCATGGGGAGAGGTGGTTCAGAATATCAGCCAAAGACGAGATACCAAAACACCCACCTTCTAAAAACATTTTACTGTACCTTTACTCCTGTAAGCATGCCTGTTGTGGAAACACTAAAATCTAGATACGCTAACATCTCGGGCGTAGGTGGCTTATAGATCTGAGACAGCCGCTTCCTGGGCAAGTCATCTGTACGAGAAAGGAACAAACTTGGTTAATTTTTGATTATTGAACTGGTATTGAAAGGAGAAAACAACTTTCAAAAAGCCCAAGACGGACGATAAAGCTTTCTAACAATTCTCTTTCCAAAAGAGACAGGCTACTGTACGGCAAGACTCCTGCCAAAGTTCCCACATAGAAAATCAATTTATTCTCCAGAACAGAGAGAAAAGACCAACTCGCTCTTGTCTTAAGGAAGTTGCCTACAACATGTCTTTTCAGTCAAGTTATTTTCCACACACAGCTCAATAAATGCAGAAGAGAGGCTGGCAAACAAGGTCAGACCCAGCTGTTATCTTTGATAGCTTTTCTAAATACTCAAACTCTTAGAGCCAGCCAGTTAGCACCTGAAACGGGGACGGTCCTTTTGGAAGTCAATGGCAACCCCCCCCCCCAGAACTCCAACAAGTCTTTCAGCCCACGGCCCGCACCTGTGTCAATGATGGTTGGCCAGGTTTTCACATCTACAGCTGCAGCTGCCTCTCTGGATTTCAGTAGTCTCATTAAGGTCTGGGTTGTGAGAATACAGGCAGCTTTGCTGACCTAAAAAAGATAAATACCTACTAAAAACAAAGACAAAAGCACGTCCCAGTGGCACTGTCATTGCAAGATTTGATGTTCAAAGAGTGTATTTAACCATCTGTAGCCAGCTTCCCCCAGCAAACCTGCATCAATTTCTTTGCCTTCTGCAACACTCTGCTCTCTACTCTCCTTCGCTAAAATCCCAAACGCAGACTAAAATGCAAATAATCACGTCAGGACCTTCGGAGCAGGTGAGAACACTGCACAGCCTGCATCTACCTTTCTCCCCACTGGCCCTTTCCCGGTTACTGGGCTTGGAAAGTAACTAATAGCAGGATTTGCACTTGCCCAGCAGTAAGGAGCGTCAATGTGACATTTTAGGTGGTAACATCACATGTTGGCATCTCTGAGAAACCACCTGTTTTCTAGCAACTCGTCTTGCCACGTGAGGAGCGGTGGTTCTCTCTTGCATTTTACGAACGAGAACCCTGTCCCTCCGTTATGGCGCGCTTCAACCGCCTGGGAGCTCGGACAGCGGCGTTAACCCCGCGAGTCTCTGAGGCCGAGGCAGGAGCGCTCCAGCCACGCTCTCCGCTACAGCCCCGTTACTCACTTCCACGATCATTCGCACAGTGGGCAGCGTAGCAGTGAGGCTCTGAGCATGAGGTGGTCTCACGGTCACGGGGATGCAGCCAGCGTACAAACAGCCATAGAACGCGGTGATTAGCTCAATGCCTGCAAGGACACGACAGGCTGCAGTGTGGGACACTGGTGGATGGACACCCTGGTGGCACCAGCCTTTCCCCCAGGTACTTTTTCTACAAGCATTGGTTACAGTTTCCATTAGAAGAAGGTACACGCTCTGGTCACTTCCACAGCACGGATGTGCAGCAGAACAGGGCAAACACTGCGGGCAGCACAACAAGGAAGCTAAGAAAGCTCGGGACAGGGGACTGGGAAAGTAGAGAAGACTGACCACAGAGAAAACCATATCCACCTTACAGCAGAACGTCCTCGAGTGTCAAACGACTCAAAAGTCAGTCAGGACAAGCAGAGTTGTCTGGCAGGGCAAGAAGGACACACACCAGAGAGCAGCTCTCGCTAGCAGCGAGCACCTTACACACGCCAAGCGGTAAAGCTGCGCGCTGCCGGCCGCAGCAGGCAAGACTGCCCTTCCCAGTGTTCCCAGCCTACTCTGCAGAAAAGGCGCCCGAGAGACTCCGAGGAAGTGCCCATTTTCTGCCCAGCTGAAGGCGATGGCACCAGTCTCTACCAGAAGCCACCCTGCCATTTCTCACAGCAAACTACACGCTTTTCCTGGATGAAAAGCTGCCAACTGGCAACGTGACTTCAGACAAGCAAGATCTGAGCAGACCAGGAGCTGAGGTGGCTCTGGCAGGGTGACTAGCACAGTCCTCCAGCACATGCGCTGCGGTCACAAGTTCCTAACAACCTCGCAGGGAACACATCGCACCAGCGGATCTTTGGTAACCACACAAGTCTTTGATGACACAGCAAGATCTAGCCAGGAGCGAGAAGGTACAAAATGGCTTTTCCAAAACTCTAGACAGACAAAGTTTGAGTCCTGCTACTGCAACTGCAAGACATCAGGACAGCCCCCTCTGGAGTTAAAACTAGATCAGTGAGTTATGCAGTCCCAGAGGTATTGCTGTTTCAACGCTCTCTGTATTTCCAGATCTCAATGAGATTTCAATGAAAGACCACAGTGGGATGCAGTCATTATTAAAACTTGCTTACCAGGAGGATAAAGAAGCACCACATTGTCTCCTGCATTGAGATGTCCTTTGTCACACAGAACTGATGCAATTCTCTCAGCTTTTTTGTGCAACTGAAGGCAGGTGGCTGTGCACACAGTGGTTCCCTTGAAAGGAGACAAAAATGCTCTGAACAGGGCCTGGCACAACACATGTGGCAGTAAAGTGGCTGCTGTGAAAAAAAAAAAACCCACAACAAACCAACTTGCTTGCTAGCATCAGTCTATAGCTATGAGTTACCTATACCTATAGGCTGCTGGCATTCAAGGAGCGGTTTATCCACTACTATATAAAAAAAGACAGAGATGGAGTTAGATCTGCTCTAGAACATTCTACCTTCCAGGGAGTCAGTTCAGGTCTTCTTGCACCAGAACCTTGCCAGCATATACTCAACAGGGATACACCATTAAATGATACAGGAACCAGTGGGACCTATAAACACGCTCAGTTTTAAAATGAAGCATTGAACCACGACAGTCATTAAGGTGAGGTGACCTAGAGGGTCAAAGGCTCAAGGTGTAATTTACAAATCCACGGGCAAAATCTGATACAGACTAAACAGAGGACACTGGAGTAGGCAAAAAACCTCAAACACAGTCTCAAACTCGCGCTGAGTAACGTGCTGTGGACCTTAAAAACCCAACAACTCAGCACGCACTGTACCTTGGCATTTAATAAAAGGAAGAGTGGGTGGTCAGGAGTCGCTTGAGCTCTCCACTGCAATACCTCCGTCAGGAACTGGTGCTGAAACAAAGAGGCAGTGATTAAACACTAGTGCTTCTACTTCAGAGGCAGTACTTAAGTGCTTCACGTTGCTGCTTTGCATTCAGCTGTAGGCTAAATTCTTTCCCATTCTCTAGCTGTAACAAATACTGATTTACCTTTTTAACTAAATCATTGTCTTCTATTTGACCAAGGTCTCTTCCAGAGGCTTGAGCAATACGCTTCCCAGCAACCAGGTTCCCCACCATCACAGAGGCAGGGCCAACGCCTGTTGATAAAGAACAGTCACATGAAATGTGGACTTTTAATGAACATGGCGAGCAGCCGGCCTGGAACCGCAACCTGCAGGAGAGCAAAGGCACAAAGATGCTCTGTAGGATCCCACTGCTCCTGGGCATGGATGCATGAGGAGTGGCAGCAAAACCTCACCCAGAGAGTTCAGAGGGCATCCTAGTCTATTCATTAGCAGACAGCATCCCAACGAGGTCAAAGGTAGGAATCCAAATTCCTGACTGACACATGCCAACAAAGGCCTCACACACGCCCCAGCCGCAGGCCACAAGACAAGCTCTGGTCCCCAGCAAGCAGGACACTCCGCGTCCGAGGCATCACGCCGCTTCCTAGGGCTGAGGTGGAGAACTTCAGCTTAAATGAAACACTAGACAAAAGGGGTTCGTGTTACCTGGCTGTTTCTGCCTGGGTTTTGGCAAGTTCGTCACACACGTGTGCGGGCACATGAGGATGTTGCACGGGTGCAGAGAGCCCTCCAGAAAGTGCTGTTTAGTTTGAGAGATATGGATCCCTCCCAACGGAGTTTTTGGCAATGTATTGGCTGGCACGAGAGCAAGGCAGTACACACCCACTTGGTGAATGCTGTCAATTGCCTAGGGAAAGGAAAGAAGGTCACTTGAATTCTTGGTACTACTGGAGACAGGCTGCTGTTACGGCTGCACTGACATACTGCAAGACAAATCCCTGCACTTGGAAGGTGCCGGAGGCACAAGCCAGTCCCTGTCATTCCATTTCACCTCCGTAACATCAGCGAGCCCGACGGTACGAGTGCAGTGCGTGTTACCATCCCTGCCTTTACAGCCCATTTCATATACAAGAAATCCATTTTTAAATCTTTCATGACCAAAATCCCAAAATATACACAGTTGCTTGATGAATCATGATTTGGATCTCAGGATTTTATCCATCTGTCTCCTCTGAACCATCGCACACTGTTCCCTTTGGTCCGCCTCAGCATTCAGGCATCTAATACATTATTCAGACAACCAGGTACTTCTCTGCTTTTTCCCCCCAGTTTGCATACTTCACCAACCTGAAAAATCATTCCCAAGAATGACATACGTGCAGCGCAGGCAGCTCTCAAAGTAAGTATTTGCTACTCAGCCTGCTTTCTTAGGACTCATTCAGCTGTTCTAACCTTTCTCTGCTTCCTGTCTCCCTGCTGAAAAGGCATCTCCAAAGATACGGGCGGCTTTAGAGCGTAACTTTGAGCACCAGCACGATCCAAGACTAAAAGCAGAACTCCTAAGCTTGAGCACTGGACCTGCTTTGCAGTGCCGAGAGGCAACTGTGCTTCTCTCTTGCTAGCGTAATGCCGGCCACTTTGTCAGAGCTGGGCTGTTCTGTGTGGCAGCCGCTTTCCCAGGACCTTCAGGACATAAGGGAACAGCTTGTACACAGCAGATGTACCCAGCTTGTGACCCTGTAAAAACACCTTGTGCCAAGAGGGATCACGAGCCCGTGCTCTTTCCATCTGGGGCATGCTGATGGCCTCTGATCTGCCCACACACTGAAAAACTGCACAACCTCACCTCGTCCACCTTCGTAAGCGGGGGTTTACCTGCAGCACTCGACTCATCCACTGAAAACTGTCCTCTTCAGATGCATCCGGCCTCTGCTCTGCAACCACCACAATCCTCTCGTCGTAGAAGACAGACACGGAGAACACCGCAATCCTAGGGAAAGGGCAGAGCTGTATTGGCACAAATTCCGGTTTTACTCCTGGGGAACAGGAAGCCAAGGCGACAGGCTAAAGACAGAACCCATAAAAAAAAACAACCCATAGGGCAAAGACTGACGATTAAAACTGAGTCAACAAGGAAAGGGATTAATTCCACCTTCTGATGAAATTTCTGCATGGCACAGTCCCCTGTCCTCTCAACATGCCTTCACATTTCTGTTCCAACCTGTGGCAAATCACCAAAGCAATAAAAGCTTTAAAAGTATCTGTGTGACGTAGGAGGCCTAAAATCTCCTGGTAAGTCTGAGAGACATGAGCTCCAACCCTGCCTGAGGATCTAGAAAATTATATCCACAATTGCTAAATAAAATTAATTATCTTTGGACATTAATGAAACTCTTCCTTGCTGCAGAGCATCAGCCAGCAGCTAAGTACCACAGAGACTTAAAAGTAAATTCTGCAGAGACAGAGAAATAAATACTCCATGTGGCTGACTTATCTCGTTACTTGATTCCTTCTCCTAAAGCAGACAGACTTGATGAGAAGCCAGACAGGACCGTGGGGAAAACAGGGCTGCGTGGAGCAGGATCAGGCCAATGACTCTCTAAACCGAACCCATATTCACTTTAGCTCAGCTACCCAAAAACCAAACCAGTTACTGAAGAGAAATCAAAGATGGTGCTACAGATCCTGTTCCACTCTACGACATGCAGAACTTTACAGGGAGGGGCAAGGTTTATTTTGCTAACCTCCCTCTGTAAACTGTTTTTATGGACTCCACTGCCAATCCAGTTGCTACGATGTCATCGGCGTTATGTCTACGTCCGCTAACTGTCAGCAATCCATCCATTTTTCCGACCACAAACACCAAGCTCCCCTGAAAGACAAAAAGGTCTGTGAGCCACTTACATAGAGCAGACACTCAAATGTCTTTGATGACTTCCATACTTCATAACTACGGCCAGATCAATGGAATTTGTATAAAACACCTTTTCTTTCTCTTTAAATTACATCATTTACGACTAAACCAGGAGAAGGATTCTAGCCACCCAGTGAGACAAGACACACCAGCATGCACAGCAGACCTGCCCTACAAAAAGACTCTTACACTGGGTGTTAGAAGAATTACATATCTAAAAACGTAACAAGCACCACCGCCACGACGCCGTGCTGGAAACGCCGGGGCGCTGCTCAGGCAAACCCGCCAACTCCCCAGGCTCTGATGGACAGCGAGCTGTCCTCACACAGCCGTCTGCACCCAACCGCTTTTCTTTTGAACGTCGAAGGCTACTAGCACGAACGAAAGAACAGAGCCACGCAAGCTCAACCACCGCATTACGTACAGGTCCAACAAATCCCAGCAAGCCAGAACGGACAAACGGCACTTCACCCACTGGAGAGCCAGCCGAGTTCACAGGGATAACCTGCAACAGAAGGGAGGGCTTTGGAGGCAAAGTGGAAGGGATAGAAAAATATTCCCCACATCAAGAACTGCACTACATGAGAGTGACGTGATGAGGAGAAGGGGAGGGAATCCTTGGTACCGTCACTGTCTGAGCACTGTGGGAGGCCTTTATGAAAGGGGAACGCTGACTTTTGAGGAGTTTTGCAGGGTATCTTTTTGAAGAACACCATTAACACTGAAGTTACAAACCCAAGAGATTATACAAGGCTATCAGTTCTACACAAGAAATGGAGAAAGACGCATTCTACTACACATACCTCAAACGTATTCTTTGTCACCCCTGCCAGCCCATAATACATCATTCCTCCTGCTCTGGAGCTAACACAGATTTCACCAATCTCATCTGTTTTACAGAGCTGAGGCGGTCCATCAGGTTTCACTATACACATCATTCCTAGGACAGAGCACGCATTGTTAGCACAGTCCCCAAGAGTCACCTTGTCCAAGAAGCGTGACAGACGTGCCACCGCAGCACGGGGACTGCCCAACCCCCCCAACACGAGCAGGGGGGAGAACACTGGCCGGTTCCTTTTCTAACACATCCCAGACCAGTCACAAAATGTCTTATAGGAGATTCCTGCACGTTTTTACCTCCTGGCATCACATGGCCAACATCCTGGACCGTGAGAGCAGAGTTTTTGTCTTCAGTGTTGACACGAATCACACCAAAACTCAGCCCGTTCATGGATAGGATGGCTCTTCCAGGCAAAGGTGCCCCAGGGACCCCCGGCCTTTGAAGGACACAAAATCAATACACCAAATCAGGCACACAGGCTATTATTAGACTCGGATGAAGACACCGCAGCGACAGAAGCATGCATCAGTGTCTCATCTTCGCATAACAAATGTAAAACTGTGAGATGGCAGTCGAGATTGCCTCCCAGAAGAGCCCCAGTGACTGCTAAGAAACCATATTCCTGGGCACATGCAACTCTTCCGCCCGCTCTTCAGCTCAGCCCATGTTCAACGCCAGCTCCCAGGGCCGGTGATGACAGGGCTGCTTATCCCAGAAGGCAGCAATGGACAGAACCAGACTATGAAAACGACTGTCCAAAGTGATACCCAATTTCTCAGATTCAAGAATACCACACTAGCTGTGTAAAGCAACAGCAGAAAAAAGCAGTGCACAGCTCTTATGGGCACTTTTGAGCTGTCACACGCCTTGGAAGAAAAAAAAACCCACTCAGGTCTTAGGAGAAATGTTTAACAACTCAGCTACTTGAATACCTGAGCAGACACAGTAAATGTCAGTGGAGCTTATTATGTGCTTAAGTCAACTATGACCAACCGCTGCGTGACCAACCCTCACGCTGGACCACTTAACCTCGCAGACAGCCTGCGATGCTGCGTGCCCGTTACCTCCGTATTGCAATAGTCATCGCTTCTGGCGATGTGGCACAGGGACAAATTGCCTCTGGTTTAAGCCCATGGCTCTGGAACAAGCTCAGGAAGGCATCACATGAGGAAACAGACCCTGGAAAGAAAGAAAATATGCCGCTGTGACTTTATATAATTTGACTTTTAAAATTGTCTGTAAAATAACCTAGAAGTAAGTACGGAGTATGTGCAGATATCTATACTGTATCACTTCTAAAAACTCCAGGTAGCATCTTGCAAGATACCAGCCACGAAGGAGCGTAAGTGCCTAATGAACGTGACCCGGGAACAGGCGAATTCTCTTGAGCAAGTCTGCTTTTCTGCCCCAGTTTGCTTCAGAGTTGTTAGTGCTCACGGTACAACAACAGGCTTACAATAGTTCCCAAACCTCCAACAACCAGCACACATCTGTAGGGTCTGTTTCCATGCAGGACACACAATCGAAACAGGCTGATGTTATTCCGAGCATCGCCTCCAGTTGGTGCCATCTAGGCAAACAATCTTTAAGCCTTTTCACTAACCACATCCCCTTTCTCTGGGGATTTTTCCCCCTTCAAAGTTCTTCTTGAAAGCCTTTACCTTATCCCCTGCGCGCAATTTAAAACCAATCTCACTGCGTCTACCAGAACTCTGTTTTACAGGCAGGAGCTCCCCACTCGGCTCTCCTGTTCCTTACTCTGCAGTAGCTTTCACAACTCACACTCAAAGGATGAAAGCACAGAAAACCTCTTCCCTGGGTGCTCAAGTACCACAAGCCACAGTTCTGCGTTACTGTGTTACTCTGCCCCAACTCAAATCTTCTCAGAAGTATCTACAAAAGGAGTTTTGTGAGACAACTAGCTGGGAAACCTCCCTCCTGAGAACAGGACGTGCATACTCACAAGGATTTGCACCATCAGTCACAATCAGCATGCGCAGAGAACTCAAACTGACGTCTCTTTGGTCTCGATGGGCCATCATGGCCCAGTGCAAGTCTCGACACTTGACTAAAGCAACTTTTGCTGCAAACCAACACAAAAAAACAACAGATAAGGACAAATAAAAGCTTTCCATGAGTCATTTTCATATGAGTACACACTCCAACGCTGCCAAATGAGAAAATTCTCACTAAAGCAAGCAAGCCTTTATTAATTGAGCCTGCAGTAACCACAGACCGCAACATACAATAGCATCTGCTACGGCATACAGGCCACTTGCCCACCACCTGAGCCAGGGTCTGTCACTATTGCAGCCCCTCCTCCAAAGCGCATAAATCAGTATCACCACCTGAATGTCCTCGGTGAGGACTGGCGTCACTGGATCTTGCTGTGCTCAACTATTTTCTTGGTCTCATAACAGGCACCGGCTTCAAGTACACAGGTGGCGAGGCCCCGATCAAGTTCATCGACATTCACATGGCATTAGGACTTTGTGCATATTTTAAAATAAATTAAGAGCTTTGGCCCTTGAGATTTGTCATGAAAAAGCGAGAAGACAGGCTCTAAAGCACAGGAGATTTTAACACCCCGAGAACTTCACGCTACCGGTGTGGAACGTACAGTTACCTTTGTGGGCGTGAACCCTCTGCACCCACGAGAGCGGACAGGTTTTCATCACCGAATAGGGCACGCTGATAGTATGCAGTTTGTTCATCACATTCTGAAAAGCAGAAAAAAAAGATTTTCAGAAAAGGGCCACAAAAATCTATGACGAAGCAGAAACAGGAGTCGCTCTCGCTCCCCACCAACCCCAAGCCCACCATGAATTCATGTAAGTTTACTGAGAATGCTTCTACACTTCCTCCAGAGAACTGCAGATCTACCAGGGAGAGAAATGGTTGACTTAATAGGCAATGGTCCTCAAATGCTCCAGTTACAGAGAGTTACGAAATGCTTCAGAAACTCTTTACGGGCTCAACTCACCGTTAGAATGCCATGCCACAACCCTGCATCCTTCTTAAAATCCAAAACATTCACTATCGTTTCACCTGGGAAGAGAAAGTTGTAGTTTTGAAGGGAAATGTGCCAGGGCAGCTGTGAGCATTATTTATGCTGGAATCTGCATCCATCCGAATCTGTCAGATCCGCTCCAAGAGGCACACATGTAGCAAGCCAGTGCAGAGCCTTGTTTGTCTGATTATACGTTTTACTAGTCAGAGCTCCTTGTTATGCAAAATAACGCAACTGAACATCAATTTCAGAGAAGGAACATCCTCAAAAGTTGCAAGAAAATTACATTCCAGCCTGTAATGGGCATCACCAGAACAGAAAGGGTCTTAACCTCATTAAGCAGGAGCAGTAGCAGGGGAGGAGAGTAGAGATCATCATTCAAGCACCGACTCCCAGAAGCAATGGAAATTAAAGCGCTGGCTTCCAACAGACAAACTCTGCATTTTAAAGTACTGTGACATATGGCTCTAAAAATACAGTTTCAGTCATGGCTGTATCAATTCGCTCGATTTACAAGGCAGAGCAGACTAAAACTATAGCTCTGTAGCAGAACTCCCTGTACTGCCCCCAGCAATTTCCAGTCCCCACTTCCAGGTTAGCCAGAACACCCCATGCGACCAGTACAGAACCAGTTTATGCCAGAAGTGCCTATTTACACACACTGCCAAGAACAAACGTTTGGAAAGACATTTTAATGGGTGATCAGTACAGCGAGAGGGAGACTCAAGCTCGTTGGAAAATGCTCCACTTCTGACGCATCTGCTCCCCTTTTCATTGATCAGAACAGACTCGTTAACTTTCTAGACATGATGCAAATCCCACTTTTTATTCCTCTTCAGTACAGCAATGAAAATGATGTTGTTTTGGATGGAAAAGATTACAGATTGTCTTCACTTTTCAGGGGGTAAATTAATCTGCAGTTTTTTCCTTCACCTTTTTTTTTTTCTCCTAAAGTCGATCCTATCGTGTATTGGTTACTCGCAGATAAGTGTTAAAAATATGAGAGGTAGCCACTGAAAATGATGTCGCTGAACCTTCATTCTTCTGGTGTTTCTGTGACATCACCTACCTTCGGAATAGTTGCAGGCCTGAGACAAGGCTTGACAGTGAGACAGCATGGCAATCCGAGACACTGTGACACCCATAACGCTCCCTTCTTTGCTTGTCTTGTACTACAGAAGAGAAAACAAAAAGTCAGGTGTGACTCTGGATCCCACACGTGAAGGGAATTAAATCACGGAATCCATATTAAATACGGTTTTGTTTCTCTACAGCTGCGGAGACACACTCAGAAAAGAACCTGCTGGCAGAACGGGGTCAGCAAGGCTCGCTACCGGGAAGGCAGTCATCCAGGGAGCACACATGTCCAGAGAACTCCAGAGAGATGGGAGATAAAGATGGCAACCGAATGTGTTTGCATTTAGATCGCTATTGCTGCTTCTCACCACATCTCTGCCTGCTCCCATAAGTAAGCTGAAAAGCCAATTTCTCATTTTAGAACAGGCAAATTACTGTTACTACTTAAACCACCACAATTCCTAGAAGTCGCCTTACTGAGGCGTACGAACGAAAACAAGCTTTGCCAGGAAGAACGGAAAATTCAAAATGCTGTTGGCTTAAGTAGGTTCAGAAGTGCGTGTTATCAAGGACACCGTCTCAGAGAGCTCCGTTGTCTCAATTACTGGCTTTCTGGCACAAGAACAGAGTTCTCCAACTCATTTTGAGCTGTGCTAAAGGCCACAAAGGCATTCAAAGCCAAAAGGTATTAGAAAAGCTTGCACACAGTGAGAGACTTGTTTCAGTGGCTAGAAACTGGGAAGTTGAAGGTAGGGAGGTGAAAGCATCACCCCTCTGGTGATTAGAGCATTACATTCAGCTCACGGAAACTGCTTTAAATTCCCCATTCACTACTTACCTCAATGTATGCTGGCTCAGTTCCTGCAGCTGAGATGTTGGGCTGCCAGTCCTTAGGAGATTTGGAGAGATATTTTGAATCTGTCACAACCCATTTGAGTCTGGGCCAACCTAGAGTCAAAATTAAGCGGTACATTAACATCGGTTTATTTATTGAGGGATTTATATTCTGCAAGAATACACTAAAACCCCACCATTTGTCCAAGTTCAGTTACACAAGCAAAACACCAAGCCAAGCCAAGCTACCAGCCAGAAGGTTCACCTCGTGTCTCATCAGGGAGTTCAGTGGGCAACAACATACTTCCTCTACTCAGGAAAGACCCCTGCAGCATTTCTAAATATAGCTTGTTGTATCATTAATAAAACTGCTTTTGAACCTGCCAAATACCACTGAAGGGATCCGAGGACAACCCTGGCTTGCAAGGTGGATTCATGGTGACTTCCAGAACAACACGGCAATTCTGTTGGACACACGGATCAAGCTACACCACACGCATAAAACCTACAACAGTTAAGTGATGCTATCAGAAAAGTTGCTCCCTTTGCACCCCCAAAACGCATTCAGACTTCTGACAACCACTTTCAGACGGTTCAGCTATAGCAGAAGTACAACAAAAGCAAGTTTATAACCGATCTAACCTTTAAACTGCACGATTTCTCCATTTTGGGTTTTCGGAAGCCCTTTCAGACAAACTTCAGTGGTGAGGGCCAAAGCAATACCACAGCTTCCCAGCAGAAAACCAATCTGCTGACCACCAGCATCCTGAGGGAAGAAGGGGAAAAAAGTCATTCCTGTTTGAAGATGACACAATCCACTTTCCCCTTACCAAAATCCAAGGTTTGGTAATGCTCTGGTAACTGGATGGTAACATTACGGATCACGGCGGGAGGAAAAAGAAGAGAAACACCCCGCGCCCACAAACACTCGTTCCTTTGGTTTGTCCTCCCTCGCCTATGCCCAACGTCTGGCAACGGTTTGAAACGCCAATGACCGTCACTGCCTGGCAGAGACGAACCCAACCCCGGCCAAGCTTACACAGTGACCCGGGCTGGAAGAGGATACCTGCCCAGCACAAAGGCTGGCTGGGTGAACTGGGAGACGGACCTACAAGCCAATACAAGTCCAGAGGAGAATGATAAGCCATCATGAAAATGCAGAAGGGCTACTGAGTCTTCTGCATACCAAATCTGCTCTTTCCAATTCATTTTGTTCAAAAATGAAACGATTACGTAACTGGGGACAGATTGCTGAGAAATTTGGTGATTCTCAAAGGGAACTCTTTATACATAAGACAAATATTACATTGGCAAGACTAAAATGCATTGGATGTGAAATCCACAGAAAACAAGCGCTCATGCCAGCATCTAGGCAGCGTGCATACCCCATTTATTGCCATTAATGGACGCCCAGATGCTTCACAGAGCAATCATGAGGCAAAAAAAGCAAAACGTATAATTACACTGAAACAACAAGGCCTCTCTTTCCCCAGCAACTAATTTCTATTGCACAACGATAAAAACCCTGAAATGAGGTACCTCGCTAAGAAATCTGATTGGGCAAATACCGGGAGAAGTTTTAATTTTGTATTTGGTTGCTATAGCAGTTGTCATGTTGCAGCCAAAGGAAAGCAAAGCTCCATGACTCCCATAGTGTTACCAGACTAGCTTACCATTGCAGTACCACCTCTCCTGCCATATGTTTGCCATTATGCTCTATCTTTTATTTCCTCTTAAGAAACTCTACAGTTTTAGACAGTTCTTGACATGGCAAAAATATGGCAGTGTTGCGGAAATTCCGGTAAGGGTAAGGAAAACACTTCGATGAGCACAGATTTACAAAAAGTGCCTTGCAGTCCTCAGAAATACTCAGCACCTTCCATCTCCAGCAGGAGACTGGCCGATGCTAAGCGTGGCTGGAAAGGAGGCCCCCCTTCACGTGGATCAGGGACAGATTCACACTATTATTTGTGCCGCATAAATGATTTGCAATAACAGAATGAAGACCACAGCATTTAGGTGAATCGACCATTCCCAGCTGCTCAGCACAGCGCTCTGGTCAATACGTTTTTCCATTTCTAAACAGCTACTGCGGGTTCACAAAGGTCTTGCACATTGCGGTGACACAGAGCTGCGAAGGCAGCAGCTGGATGCTGTGAAACACTTTCAGAGGTCGATGGTCTGACTTGGTTTTCATCCCACATCAGCCTATCACTCCTCTACGTTCCATCAACGTTACCTTTCTGGTAAGAGGTACCTCTATAGGCACTGGTATGACTTCTGCTAGGAGACAGCCGTAAAACGCCACCATAAACATGACTGGGTCATTGTTGGGATAAACAAGGGCTACCTACAATTCACAAAAACGTTCTGTTAGTGGAAATACAAGGAAAAACTGCAAAGTTCAGAACTACCGTGACTACAAGTCAGAAAACTTGGTGTTATTTCACATTCCACCACAGCATTTTTCCCAGGGGGTCTTTAAGCACTCTTTCTTCCACCGGGCGTCTGGTGTGCGCGCGAGTTCCTCACGCAGAAGCGTCAGCACGCCCTGCGTGCCCGTACGCACGAAGATGCACACACAGCCAAAACACAGACATCTAAACCACTGTATTTCTCTCAGAGGTGCAACGCTCTTCCTTAGATGTATTTCAAAGTCCAGAGACAAGAAGTTGCTTACAGAGGAGCCAGCAGGACTGAAAAATCACAGAAGTTTCTTTCCCAAATAGCCTGTCCCTGGGATAAGAGTCTCGCTATTAAAAGAACAAGATTATAGTGTCTGTGGTAAATTACAGCCCCCCAAACCCCTCTTTTTACTTCAGAGGGAGAACCAGACAGTCCCAAACTCATTACCCTATCTCCAGGTTTTAACACGGGTTCATTTTTGGTCCCCAGTTTATTAAGCAGTGTGTAGGCCAGCTTGAGACTTCTGCTCCACAATTTGCCTAGAACACAAAGAAGAGAGACTTGCACAATTCTAAATCAACCCAGCGTACAAGAGAATATTTCAGTTCTTGACTGCTCTTTCAGGAAGGTATTTGCAACCACACTAAGACCAACAACACTGTGTTCTATCCACTACCCCTCCTCTGGAGCAGTTTAGCAATGGAAGCCAGGGCTCAACTCACCATACGTGAGGGTATAAACTGGTTTTCCTGTAACATCCAGTGCTGTCAGACAGGGGCACTTAGCTTGTGTGGTTCCCCAGCGCTGCAGGGCTGCTTCTAAGGCGGGAGGCCAGTTACAAACAACTCCCAGGGGTTCTCCCTTCACAGGTGTCATCTGGCGGCCCTCTGGCTTGGGCTGGTTTGGGTCAGGCTGTGGAACTGAAGAAAACCCCATAATGTTTCCAGTTCATCTTTGCCCCTCGATCACCAGACAGTTAAGCTGGAAAGATGCACTGAAAACAACCGCTTGTCCTCGTCCCCTTTAGGTTTAACAACCCCTATCACGTGCCATTTCCTAGGAAGCCCTGCACAAAGCAAGACATTATCATGAACACAGTCTTCTCTTAAGGTGCTGTTAAAAGGTACTCAGTATGACAGCGAGGAAAGTAGCTCCGGATTGGAGAAAAGAAAACCAATCTCACAAAATAAGGTGGTAATGAAACTACCAGTAAAGACAATCCCTTTTGGGAAATTGATTAAAGTAGCCTAAGCAAATGAAGGGGTTTTAAAAATCTATCGAAATATTTTTGTTAGTAAGTTTAGCGTTGAGGAGGCCACTCAAAGCTCGGCAGTACAGTGAATTACTTCGAACCCTGGTTTTGTATCAGACCATTCAGGAAGGCTACGGCCAGCTGCAAATAGCAAATCAGAGTCAACTTCAAAAACAACGGCATAAATAAACTCAGCACTGTGCATGTCTGTGTACTTCTAACAAATGATTAATAAAAACCATTATTCGGTGCTATTACCTTCCACAATTTCTTCAAAATCATCCACAAAAAATTCTTTCAGGGGTGGCCTTTTAGGTCTTTTCAAGGTGTTAAGCAACTGCTGAATTTTCGTGGAGACTCTACTACTCACGGGAACACCTGGAGGGAAAGATTTTGTCTAATAAAAGTGTTCATCATGTCTATTAACATTTACATCTTTCCTCCTTCCACCAGAAGATACTTCTCCCAGTGTGCCCACTCATTCAACTACCGGCTGTGCCAGCGCAGGATGACACCAGCACCGTATCAGTTGTGCATTAACTCAGGGGTCAGAAAACGCTGTAATAGAAATTCATTCTTAGAGCGTTCGTTCCCTTCCAAGGGCCGATTTCCACCTGCCTCTGCCACCGCACGCGCTGTAAAACGCTGCCTGCAGTACCGAGCCACGGCAGGGCCAGAGCCAGCAGAGGGAGGACACAACAAGACCAGGAGCATTAACGCTGCCCCTCTGCACAAAGGGTTATGCCAACCAGCTTGGAGCGAGTATCAACAGCTCCATGGAAGCTTAATTATACTTAAGAATTACCTTATTTCCTTCATCTTACCTTTCCTTTTGGGGACTCTAGGACAAAACCTTTCAAAACCAACTGGCTTACTTAAAAAGCGGCAGCGAAAAGAAAAGCCTATTATCTCTCCCGTTCAGTACACAGTAGATAATTGCTGCAGCACGGGAATGTGCTAATGCCAACGTCATAACCGTGGCACAGGAATGTGTTAATGCTAATGCCATAACCATTCCAAATTGGTGAAGTGCTTAAATGGGATAAACTTAAGTCACATGACTTGTTCTCCCAGCTCTCCCAGTCTAACTTCTGGGTACCCCGAAAGCTTCCGTACCATCAGCAGTATCCATGAGACTAGACCGATTGGACCCCTTGTGCATGCCTTTCACGATCCCTGAAGGAGGAAGGTCAATCGCTGCTGGGCGTGCTGAGGAAGAGGAGGTAGTTGCTGTGACATCTGGGGGAACTGAGAAATTTTCTAAAAAAAGGGGAGAAAATTGAGATGGCAGTTAACATACACCTTTATTATCAGACGGAACAAGCAAAGTGCTAGTTACCTGTTACCAACAATTTTAAGAATTTAATGGGTTGAATGTGTGGGAGCTCTTATTAAGGCTAAACACACTGCTCCCTAAACACTAAGTAGCTCTAGGAGGTGCACGTTATCTGTTCTGGAAAACAGAAAACAAAGGCACAAGATGAGTGGCTCTGTCCACATCAGGAAAGTGGCTCACCAGGACAGAATTCCTATTCTTGGTCTCTAACCTTCAAATCAGGCTCAATCTCCTGACCTTCGCCACTGTAACAACAACAAAAACCTTTGAGATCCACATGAGCTCTGACATATTCAAAGCCCCAGAACAAAAACCTACATCACCTATGCAGTAACCTCTCTTGCTAGAATTATACTATTTAACTTTTTTGTCAGTAAGGGCTTTCTAAAACAAAACACGTGGTAGGCTATTGACTGAAGCAGATCAGCAAAAAACCATGTTGGGTTTCAATTTCTTCCAGTTCGGTGGCTAAACAGTATGAGCCTGTCCAGCAGTTAAAAAATAAACTTGGAATCAAATGAACAGAGTGAGCTGGGTCTTAGTTTTGCTTTAAGTTGCAAGACACACTTCTGCTTTTCAGATGAGTTTGTGAGCTTCAAAACTGCAAGTAACTGTGCATACTTCTGTAATTCTCTCATTAACTTTCTCTTAAATAAGCGATTTTTGCTTACATGGGATTTCTTTATACAACACAGTAGGTTCAATCATCTGATAGGGCAAGAATATTCTGTTCTAGCTCAACAGAATCAGCAACTGTTGCTTACAAAGGAAAAAACCCAACAATTTTGAAACTGTATGTTGGCTGGCACAGAGAGAGCCTGAAGGAAGTGATACTGAATAATTGCCACAGAAAGGCTTTTGCGGCTGATTCTCTGCATCCCGCTTTCTAAGGAGGAAAAAAAAATAATTTCATTTCTGCCTACCTTTGGAGATAGTGACAAGGAATATTTCTCATGTGCTGAACTTCTAAGATCACTAGGAAGGACCTAGATTTTGCACAACTCCAAACATTTGCAGGACTTTTTATTGCTCTCTCCAAAGAGATGTATAAAGTTGCATGGGTGAGAGTTCCTATTCATTCAAATTGGGTGTTAATACAGGATGAATGTGGCATCTACATGGCAAATACAATTCCAACAAAGATTTAAAACTTCTATTTTGCATAATATACTAATTATTTTAGATAGCAGTTATTCGGTAGGTCAAAAGCTGTATTACCATAATTCATTACAAAAGGTAATGTGTCTTTCTGTAGGCTCCAATTAAAAACAGCCTCTCTGCTTCAAAGACGTTAATTATATTGGCTACATTTTATGGGCAATTTCCCCAGTCTTCCATTTCAGAAACCAACTTGCATCCCAGCAAATAAACAACCAAAAATAACAGCAAAAAAAAAAAAAAAAATTAAGTGAAACAGTTAAAACCACCAGCACTTCTATGCACTGCTTGCCCCAAACCAGTAAGCAAAAGCAGAGAGCACACACAATACAGACATCTCCTAGGATGCAGTAATATCCTTAACAGCAGATAAAAAAGACAAACATACACAGAGCAAAAACAAACTTTGCAATTTCATACAGAAGCATCAGCAGCAAGGAGCACCTCAGAGCCTCAAAAAACTGAGCCTGGGGTATCCAGATCTGTAGATTTTGCTCCGTCTTCTCAATACCTGGATGCTCCGATTATTTCTCAGACTAGTCATGAAAGATCTGCGCTAAATCTTTACTCTGCTATAACCATTTTTTTCAACGACATGCTCATCTGTTCACGTATAGGGCTGGTTTTGGTTCTTTTCTTATTTATTTATTTATTTTAAAATCTAACACAAACAATAAACCATTAGGCCTTCTGGCAAAATGAGAATGTTAAAACACAGCATTTCCCCTGCTCGATAGGCAAGGACACCCCTCTGGATTCGTCAGGACACAGATGCCAAGTGCTACTTGCATATGGTAGCCTTGTGCACGCAGTAGCTTCAAATCGCTGTAGACATAAGCAACACAGTACACAGAGAGAAAGTTGTGCCCACTGATCCTGTCAATGCTCTCATCACACCCTGCAGGCTTTTTTACTGCGATAAGCTCCTCTCCCCACTTCCCCTTCTTCAACCAACTCGACAGTCTGAAATCCTGAAGTAAAAAAACATCGTGATGGTGCAACTCCAACAAATCCTGGTAAGTTCCTTCAAAACTAACTAAACTCTTGATCCGAATTTCCCTTACGCAATGGACAACTCCAGCTTTATCAACACAATCTGAACTTGAAGCAATTTTCTGTTCATACCCATCTCCTACCTATTCGAGTATTGGCAAATACATCAGCTAGTGACCCACTGGTCCCTTTGCCTTCTCCATGGGAAAGTGTAGAAGATGCTGATGAAGATGTGGATGACCCCTGAATAGATCGGTTGATCCAAGACTCAGCATTCTGTAAGCTCTGATGCAATGCAGCAGAAAGAGCAGCTTGGCGCCTTAGCGACCCCTCATCCTCGGATGCGGAAGACGTGTCTGTGTGGAAGCAGAAAAGAAAATCTAGCTGCTTAGGGAAAAGCACATTGCACTGAACATGCTCTCTTTCCAGTTCACACGTCAATGGCACAGGCTCGTAACACGAAGATCTTTTTTCACAGGCTGTGTCAAACCAGGTTACATCGGCCAACCCAGAGGTTAAGGCAGCAGACATCTCCGATGCCAACGCATTTACCCCTGGTGTTTTGCTCCTCTTTACGCACACAAAAGATCCACCTCCTCAGACAAGAATCCTTCCCCTGGGTACTCCCGAGTTTATTAACTTCTCTCTCATTACTTTTCCATTCATACTCTATAAAATCGGATGCTCTTTGCCTAACTTTGGTAATTCTGAAATGGAAAGTGAGGGGTCAGTATCCCTGTCAACACGGAAAGTTCACAGGAACAAAGCAGAACGCAGGCACTGGGAAACAAATGTGTCAAGGCCACACGCAGAAAATGCTTTTGTCTGGTTCTCTAAATGGGTCCCTTTCAATTGCAGAAAACAAACAAAAAACCCAACCCCGAAACAAAAAGAGAGAAAACTGCAACAAGGAATTGCATCCTGCATTTCCGAGAGAACAGACACTTGTCTGTCCTAAAGCTGTGAACTAGTTATTTATTTATCATCAAAAAAGCACTCACTACTTGATGTCTCAGGTTGTGCAGGGCTACACAGAAACATTCAGTTGGGCTTTGGATTAAAATTTACACGTTCTTCAAAATGATTGCCTGCCTACAGTCATAAATCAAACTCTTAAATCACGTTCTACCTGCTCGCCGAAGTAGAATGCAGTCAAGAGTTGAGGACAAAGACTGATTCCAGCCACGCTGCAAGTGCTAACCTCTCTTTGCGTAGCACCCACAGCTCAGAACGTGCTGCAGTCCTGGACAAGTTAGTACAAAGCAAAGACCCAAGCAGACACTGGGAACATGCGTTAGCCCCCAGCAGAACGGAAAAGAAAAAAGGAAGTTCGAAGAAAAGAGGAGCTAAAGGAATAGGTATGAGTGGAGTGGCCTAGCAGAGCAGTTTTGGAGAAAGATATGAATTCACAATGAGATACGAATTCATAATCTTCAGATGACTTCATCAATCCAAACGACTGTGATGCTTCTGCACGATGAGAGACAACATAAAAGTCACTGCCGAAAATTACACGTATTCATCTTTAAGCCAGTGCATATAGCTGCTTGAAAACAGAGAGGTTTATTATTATCTGATGCACATGCACCATAACAGACACCACATTATCCGAGGGATTTTGCTGCAGCCGTTACATGGGAGTGGTGAGGAAGGAAAAGTCCTGCAAGCCATGGATCTCCCAGGACTCCCTCCCAAGTCGTTGCCCAGAAACGTACATCGTTACAAATCCCTTTCCTGCATGTGGAGTATTAAACCTTAACAAAATCAAAACGTGAATTATGCAACTGGAATAGGTGTGAGGGAAGCAAAAGAAGCAGCCTCAGCTGAAAAGAAAGCCTGCTCAGCTCTTGCCAATTGATTCTCTAAAAGCTCCCAGCAGAGGAGTCATTTTCACAGCCCTAACAGCAGCTCCACGAAAACAAGCAGCTGCTCAAGTGTAGCAAGAGCGCTACAGGAATAACAGACTACCTACAAACGTGCTGAAGAGCGCGAATATTTTGACAATTGCAGCCTCTTGATTTGGAAACTGTTACTAATGCGTACCTTGGCATCCACAGACACACACTGCAAGAACCTAACCTGGGGGAGTGCAGGCGTCAGCGGGAGACTGAACAAACGTCGAGCGTCTTTTCGTGGGCATGGGCAGGGCCATCTTCTGTTCTTTGTGTTTTGCCAGTGCTGCTTGAACTGCTTCCGTGTGGATATCTGCAAAGTGGAAGTTCAGACACTCAGCTTTCCAACAGTAGAGGGGGAAGAAAAACGCGCAAGGCTCACACACGTGCAACTATCTATCGCCAGCCGCCTCTTTACGCAGCCCCCCAGTTTACAGCACCTTCCCCACAACCACATTTTGCCATCTCATGAGGAACATTTTTATTTCAAAATAATTTTTTTTTTTTTTTTTAATTGAACAGGGACACTAACTGAAGTTTTTAATGTTAGCAAGCTAACAGCAGGGCCAGGTTTTTTAGTCTGGAATCTTCTGGATAGTCATTACATTCTTCTGTCTCTACCAGCTTTTCTAGAAACCCCAACCCCACCAAATCGTTCCCCTCAACCAAAGATTATCCTAAAATATGCCGGTGCATAATTTAAAATCTGCACATAAGCTAACAGTGTGTACAGCCCCAGGTGCAACTCTGATCTCTGAACTGGCAAATTCTGAGCCAGTTGTCTGATTTAGGAAAAACCTTACGTTCAAAAACCTCAATGGATGCAGATTTCATGTAAATTTTGACAGTTACTAACTGCGGCTGTAAATACACGCTGATTAGTAACTGAAGCAGGCTAGGACGTGCGGCTTCCATCCCTCTGCAAACATCCACAACTCTTTAAAGGAAGACACGTTACAGGTGATGAGAAAACTTATTACAAAACCTACGATGACAAGTAAAACTACAAAGACATTAATTTCTCAGATAATACTGTATTTTAATTATGCTTTCCCAAAACCCAGGCTCTTCTAACACCTTTATGGAATGGCGGTGTATGACAGCAGTGTCGCTGGGGAGGTGTACTTGACATACTTTATTTGGCCCTGTGGAGAAGAAAACTTAGATCTTGTTACACAAAGTGAAAAACAAAACCAGGCGGAAACAGAAAAACAGTGCCGCCACCTTCTCCTTTCCTGAAGTGGAGAAGGAAATCAGCAGGGTGCTGGTCAGCCACTTCTGCTGCCCTCTGGCAGTACTTTCAGCACCGATAGAGGAAGCCAGCCCTCATCCCCCAAGCGCCGAGAGCAGATCCGCACAGCAATCACCAATTCCAGGAACAAATTATTACCTCTCACTTCACTAAATCTGGTCACCCACAGACACGGTTAAAATAAGCCTTCCACTCTGAAGGACTTGCATTGAACAGGTGCATTCAAGGCAGAAAACCAAGGTGGCAAAAAGGCATTTGCTTTTTCTGCTTTGCATTCTTTTTGATTCAGCAGCCGCAGTCCTACGAGTCTGATGTTTCTTTACACAGAACCACCAAAGCAGGACTTTCCACCCGTGGACAAATAATAAACGTGATTCCTTGAGAGGACACAGTCCATTCTTCCTCATCAACAGGAATCCCAGGTGAATTCCTGCCCCTGCCCTTACCAGATCGATAGCGTTCATCTCTGGCTCCCCCTGAGCGAGCTCGGTGAAATTTGGATGAGGACGATGATGAAGATGACGCTGCTGCTGAGGCTGGAGTTGAAGATTGAACGGGCATCTGAGTTCTGGATTCCTTCTGTAATGCTGGATCAACCCCTGGAACACAGTGCACAATTCTCTGAGAGCAGGAAATAAAAGCAGCTTTTTTTTGACTATACTTTTCTCTTTTACTATATAATTACAGGATTTGCCTCCCCCCCTTTTTTTTTTGTAGTGAAGTGGATCTAATTAGTATATTACTCTGTCTGTCCAATTACATCCTCGTCGGTTAAGATATACCTGGTCCCTTCTTTGACCTTAAGGAGTTTTCTCCAGCTTTTGTCTTTTTAAGAGGTTGTTAGGCACTTGAAGTAAGAGACAATTTACAGCAAATCTGAAGCAGGTGACATAATACACAATTTCATATAAATTAAGTAACCTACCAGTGATAAAGGGAGATGAAGTCACCTTTAAAGAATTCATTACAAAACACAAAAGCAAAGGTGGGAAGATTCCGATAAATCTTGATAACGATAAGGCAGGTAAGTCCGACACTTCCCCACGCTTAACAGGCCCTTTGCAATGAACTCGACTGTTTGGTGATTCAACAAATGGTTTGCTCCCTATTTTGCCACATTTCCAGTGGGAACAGGACTGCACCGCACTCTCAGTATTGCATTAAAACGGAGGAGAATTCGCAGTTTAACTTGGGGTAGAGCGATAGATGTCAACTGCCCCCAGAGACCACAGTCATTTACACCAGCCTCCTTGCAGACACCACTGCTACGGGCACAACGAGTAAAGGGGTTTGATTGACGCAGTAAGTCATTATCCCAAACTAAATTCGAGCTGTGGAGAAGAGGAAACCCGTAGGAAAACTCGTTGAGAAGCTGGGTTCGTCACTCAGCGTTCCCCTGACCGGAGCGCGTTATTGACAGGAAAACCAATAATACACCAGCGGCGAGAGCCTCTGCTGTTCACAGTAATTACAAACCCAAACAGAGCACCAGCTGCCCAAGTTCTGGCTCCTTTCAGCATGTCATGAAGCGAGTGCCTTTATCATCCTGGAAAAGTTTGTTTTTCCCATGAATACACCCAATCTGATAAGAAATTATCATTTTGCATAGTTCAGCAGGGGACACCGGGAATCGTTGCTGCGGGAGTCTCAATTCTAAAAGGAATCTGTGCACCAGCAGGAACTTTTCAAAAAGCTAAACCCAAAAGGTCAGAGCACTGCGATTCCCTTCAGGTTGTCACCTGAAGTCATGCAAAAAGAAAAGCAATTGTGTCATCTAAATATGCGCTGCTTATGAATCCTCACGAGCTACCAAAGGGTTAGAGAAATGAAGAGGAAACCACAAACCCTGGACTCCAATTCCAGTTACACCACTTGCTTAGTGTGTGGTTTTAGGTAAACAACTGAAGGCAAGCGCCGCGAGCTCAGGGAACTTACAATACCAGCAAATCACACCTAACTAGTCGCAGGAACCTTCAGTCATCTCCTAGACCTTCCAACATCCTTCAGAGCAGAATGTTAATTGAGTGTTACAGCAAACGAACTATCCACTTCGGGCAGCATCACATGCTTCGGAAAAAAGGCAAGAATAGGGGAGCACTGTGCTCCTGGAAGAGGTTTGCCCCTAACCCCCAGCATTACCATTGGGCCTGGGAGCCTTTTCAAAATTTTTCACCTCTTACTCAAATTTTTAGTAGTTCCGTTTGTGACATCAACAGCAACGGAGGCAACAACCGAGCTTGTGTGTTAATGATTCTTTAGACTATCATGTCCAAAAATTAGAACCTTTATTTCTCGTTAAAAAGAACACATCCTGCTAGCCAGAAATTCTCAAACCGTATTAGGGATACAAACAACTATTCCCCACTTTCACTGGTATTTTTTGGATATCGTAACATATAACCCAGCGTTCTGTACGTGCTTATCACAACATAACAGTCACCTGCACAAAGCTGCCAGCAGCACAAAAAGTAGAATAAAAAAGGAAGAGAGACTTCTGTGGTTTAGGTGCTGGACTGGTAATCAGAAGACCCAGACTTCACAGCAAAGACTTTCAGTTCAAAATCTCAGTTTACCCATATCCAAAGCAATCAGTGTCCGTGTCCCCTTGCTGTCACTCTGGAACACATTTCATCAATAACATCTTCAGAGCATATATTGGTCTTAATCAAAACCAAGAGAGTTTTATTTTGATCCAAAGACAAGACAACTTCAAGACTGAGAAGAAAAGCTTAACGCTTTCTGATCATTTGAGTATTTATGAATTCAAGTACCCACTAGATGTCAGCAGCAGATTTAACACTATTTTAAATGAATTATTAAATTCATATTCAGTTCCCTCTTCTAAGTCTTGCAAAAGCATCTCAGCTGCTCTGCATGGCATCACAAGGCAAACATGACATTCCATTTACAAAGGGATCAAATGTGTCTGTAAGTGACATGACACATGGGGAGCAAGTGCGCTCTTTAAATATTTTGCTATGACATAATAACATGTTAGAGCAGCCTAACGAAGCCTTCAAGCACAGATGAGGGGAAAAGCGTGGAGCTACAGTAAATCACAAGTGGTTACACAACAAAGCAACACAAGTGAGCTCAGCCTGGCAGGTGACAGGTGACTTATTGAGCATTCCCTTCAGAACAACCCTGCTACGGCTGCGCTTGCTGCTGGCAGGATCCCAATCTACAGAGACATGAAAACCACGTTATTTTAGATTCACTTTTGAAGGATGTGATGGATTTTTTTATACTTGCCCTTAGTTTTTAAGCAGAGGTGGACTGCTTTGTGATCCCGGCGTTTTGTTGAAGGAAGGGGTTCAATGATTCGGAGATTCAGATTTTTTTTTTCTTCATAAAAAGATTCTTAGACTAAAAGAATCACTACAAGCATCATGTGTGATCAACAAGGACAAACGTTTACGTTAATAACAAGGACAGTAAGTGCCAGGTTCACCTGACAGAAGAAAAGCAGCAGGCAAACCTGTTATTCTGCAGTTTTGCATACAGAATTTAACAGAAGTGCGAGTGCTGCACCGACCACTCCTTATACCAAGATGATCTTTTCCAAGCTACATGCCTGTAAAAATCACGCAAACAAACTGGAGTACTAGGGCTTACAAGTCAGCCTGAGCAGCACTTCCAGGACCCAGGGGACAGCCTTGCTCAGCAGAAGGCACGGCTGCGCAAGCTCAGGGTGACGGCTGCTGTCTTCCAGCACTGACAACTCGCCAGATTTTGGAGATTCACAGACTTTTGCAGGAGTTACTAGCTGGCCTGATCTTAATGTTGCCCTGTGCAAGACATGAAGGAAGAATTCCGGTGCTCCATCGATTTAGTCCTGGATATCGTTTCAATGACGGAGAACTTTATTTCCTAGAGTCAAGCGCTAAGCTTTATTTGCAATTGTGATACCCCTCAGACTGAATAAGGAAGAAAATAATTCCCTATTTTGTGGTAGCTGCAAGTCAGATCTTGTAAGTGGGTGAAACCCTCTAAACAGCGCAAAGCTGGGGCGCGTGCGCATGATTTACAGGTTTAGACAAAGCTGTTTTATCACTGGTTACTATTCCACATTAGCTCCCATTTGAAATAACGTGATGCTGAAAGACAGAGGTGAAAAAAGAAAAAAAAAAAAAAAAACAGGAAAACTTTCGGGTAGAGTTCTTTCTGCTGTCCTACTGGCAGCCCACACAACTCAGGGTGGCAGGAAGGGCTCTTCTGAGACAGGAAACATCCGACAGCCCCCTCGGGAAGCAAAAACGAAACACCACTTTTCCAAAGAAATGCAAAGCTAAAGTAACAGAACCTATAATGTTCTCACCTTGTGCTGTCCATGAATAACACGAAGCAGAAAAAACAACAAAACATACACTAACAGCTAAAATGCACAGATCAATTAAATTCGCTTCAAACGTTATCAACCTCAACAGGCTTATAAGCAACTACTCCTGTCTTCCAACACCTTTCCCTGAGGTACTGGAATACAAAAAACCCACCAGATCACGTCATCTTACCTTTTCAATAAAAAAGAGGAGGTACTCCAAGGTTCTCTTTGCTTGCTTAAAATTTTTAGGTTTTTTTTCATCATCATGAGACTAGAAAACAGGAGTAAGAGCCCTCCAGCAGACACACAGAAAGGTGCCGACAGTGAATCACAGAATGGTTTGGGCTGGAAGGGACCTTGAAGATCAGTGCTTAACGAACATCGTTTCCTTTACACATCAGCAGAGGAACCGAACGCGTTATCTGATGTAGCAAGGAAACGTACTCTGCCAACGGCCTGTGTGCAAGGGCTGCTCGTTTGGGTACAAGGCTTTCCCACACCTGCACTGTTCGCGCTAAAAAGCTGCAAATTCTTTTCCAGATTTGCAGCAACTACTACGGACAGGTGCTCTTTCCCCTTGCAGAAGTTTGCTGCCTGAGTCTGCAGCAAAAACTACTTTCAAGAGGTGGGGAGTTACTACACGATCTCTTAGCAGAAGATCAGTTCACCTGTCCAGCCATAAAGCAAAACAACAAAACCCAGCATGGTATTGTGTCTTTTCAAACAGGTATAAAAATATTCGGTCCTCACAAACGGCTCTGAGGGTGACTTGAAGACGTCAGCGCTATTCCAACGAAAGCAGCATCTCAAATCCCAGCCTGTTTCGAAAGGAACCTTATGGTTTCGCTGCGGCTCTGCACGTTCAGAGAGACACGGAGGATGAGATGGCAGCAGGGCGGCCTTCCTCTCTTTCCGCAGGTGGTTCGTCAGCGGTGTGCATGAAATCACGCCTGCCCTCCCCGCTCTCGTTCGGGCAACAGCGAAAGCAGCAGCGTCACCGAGCGCGCACAACCTGGGAAGCTGCTCCAAGTACGCCCTTCAAAGCCTGCGTGTGCCGCAGCCAGCACGTACCAAAGGAGCCGCAGCTCTGGTATCACGACTCCATCACCTCAGCCAGTTCAATTCACAAAAATGGATGTTGCACCAGGAAAACATGTATCTTTAGGTAATTAACATTGTTGCCTTAACTCTGAAATAATGAGGCAAGCTCCCAGAGGCAATGCGAATGGAGCACAGATTTAGCAATACGAATCTCCCGAATCATAACGCTGACGTGCCCCGACACGCCATCAGGCCTACCTTCATCTCACTTCACATCTGTGAAATGGAGACAATACATGAGCCAACATCAGGAAGGTGCTTTGAGAAATGTAATACGCTAAATGCCAGGAGTAAATAATTTTTTTTTGTGGCGGACTACATTAATTTTCTGCTCATTAACAAGGTGACCTGATTCTGAATCCCTCACGCATGACTTCAACAGGCTTTTTACAACAGGAGATTCCCAGATACAGGGGCAGCTGGATATAAGATACAGAAAAAGCCGGAGGGCTGAGCCAGAACAGCAGTCGGAATGCTATCTTAATTGGTGACCTCCTATCAGCCTGGGTCTCCTCCTGAACTTCGGCTCATTCTGCAGCTTTCAAAAGCGCGACAATTAAAATAGCAGGGCCACAGACAGTCCTGCCAAACACTTTTTTTTTTAGCTCCTAATTAAACAACATTTTCTGAAACAAACCAAACGTGCATGCACAGTGACAGGCAGGAGGGGCACAAGATCATGTCATCAGATGAAAAGCAATTTAGAGAGCTTCGGCCTCCACCAGACTGCAGGACGAAAGCAAGTCTGCCAAGAAGGCACCTGAACGTATGAAAGGAGCCCATGTTTCCTTCTCAGGCTCAAGATCTCCACTGGTACACACGTTGGACTGAGACTGAAAAACCTGCTTAACAAATATCTACTTACAAAGACCAGAGAGATGGATTAGTCATGTGTATTACTTTTTGGTTTCTTTAAATAACAGGAACAGATTCGATACCAACGTAGCAACCGAGTCTTCGGAGATCCCGATCACATCCCAGCGCTGGGAGGCAGCACTCAGAGAGCTGTTTGTAACAAATCTGAAGGCTAAAAAACAATTTTTGCTTGCCTTGCTACATTCAGCACATCAGCTCCGACAGAACACGCTACTCTTGTGTATAAAGCACCTGCCGTGGCAGTAAGTCTTGGACAAGAGAACGGGCACCAGCTTTAGTTGAACACACAAACAAAACAAAGTTGAGAAACAACTGGGATGGAGCAGAGCAGGAATGCAACCACCAAGTGTTTTCGAGTGGCAGAGTCTAGAAGTTACCACACGACAGTGGCAGAGCCCTTTCATGTTGTCAAGCAATTGCCTGAAGTGAACTGCTGTGATTTCAGCAGGAAAAAAAAAACCTGTACGATCGTTCCCCAACGGATGCAGTGCTGATGGTCAATAAATGCACTTTTAGCCTTCACTCTTTTTTTTTTTTTTTTTCCCATTTTTTGGCAGTAGTTCATCTCAGTAAATTACAGTAAGTCCAGTCATGACTGTCTATCATATACTCATTCACTCTCCAAACTGCTAGGAGCCAGACACATTAGTTTTTAATGGTTAAACATCTCAGCATATCAGGAGTGCAATTATTTTGGGTAAGCATCCCCATAATAATTATTAGGCATACTTTCAGCCATGTCCTTCAGTTTACAATTATATATAATTATCCTACATACAATCAGCTCCACCGCTAGGGATCTTTGAACCAAAAGAAACAGATGTAAATGAAGCACATGAATCCAGCTATGCTGGTAAATTAAACCAACAAATTATCAAAATTCTAATGTTTCTCCAACAAGGAATTAAGACAGCTGAAAGACGGACGCAGCACAAACCAACGCTGCAGTGAAACCATTTTTAAGAAGGTTTCAAGAATGACTCTTGAGGCCCTCACACTTCATGACTGATTTCAAAGCCTTTGAGCTCTCAGCTGACAAGGGAGTAGGATGTGATTTATGTACGTGGGAGATAAAGACAGAGCATCAAAGTGTCGCAATACACAGCACTGCAGAGACCCACCAACCAGCTCTGGAACTACCAGGAATCCCTGGCGTTCAGCACGAAAGGGCGAACCAGAGGCAAAACACAGCCCACGGCTTCACGGCATCCACGCAGCCTCCACCGTGCAACTGCTCGACAGCCAAGGAAACACGGATGAAACGAACAGTTCAGAGCTGGCAAACGAGATCTCAGTGCTGCGCTCCACAGCCATGCCCAGGATCCCTTTAATGTCAAGGCTACACAAAATTCTTATGGCGGCTGAAACAGGTACCTACCTTGGGTTTGCGGAACATACGGAGCCAGAAGCTTTGCTCTCTTCTTCTCATACCCCTTTTGTGTGATGTCCCCTAAAACCAAGGAAAGAAATCTCAGTTAACCATGTCCTTGTTCTTCAGTTTGAGGTCTGTTTGCTTTTCTTTTCAGTGACATGAAGGTTTCACTTGAACACTGCAATGCATACGCTGAAGAAAACATGAAACCAAACAAATGTGAGTGCATTATGATTTCAAAGCCTCTGTACTGCAGAACTTCTGCAGTTTCCCTTGGGATCAGAGATATATACTATACACTATTTACATGCAATGATTTGAATCAGAACAGCTATCTAAATGGAATATCAAAGCAATGAAAACCTAAAAAGGGAAACCAGGGAGTGCATGAAAATATTCTGTAACCGCAAAGCCAACTCAGGCTAACAAAATGGAATAATTCCCAAACAAGAGGGCAAAGGGAAAGTGCAAATTCAGGGCCTCGTCTTAAACTAACCAAATTGAGAACAGCTTTTGGCAAATAAAGTAAGCCCACCACAGGAGCTGTTAAGGGCACCTCTAAAAACCAAGGCAGGGATGAACAAAGCCAACTTCTAGACTGCTGCCCAGGAAGGACACCCTGTGATCCAGAAAATTAGACTTTTCATCATGTCTAGTTGATACAAAGTGAAAACAAGCAAGGGAGTTGTGGTGTTTTAACCTGGTGGTAAGTCGTAATTCTACTGTTTGCCTCCTGCTAGAAGCACGCACAAGCCAGACGCCTGAGCTCCACAGAAGCAAAAACTCCAGAAGAGAATAAGTATTAGTAAACTTTTCCCTTTCTTAAAAAACTAATCTGTCTGATCCTGGAGATGTACCATCTGGCTGCTGTCTTTTGTTTTAATTTCTCACATTACATCAGAACCACAAGAAAGACTGAAACCTTGAAGGGATTAAAACAAAAAGCCCTGCAGCATTTCAAGCCTTTTTGTAGCCTGACCTGCACTTGTAACCTCTTATCTCTTGGGGCCGAAAGATTGGAAGTGATCAAACATACAGCAATAAGAAAACAGAATTATTTGCTATTACTTCTCAAGCTAAAATTAAGCCTGTGTTTGTATCCCAACAAGAAACTGGTGGTCGCACAGAGCGATCACTAGGCGTGAGCCTGATTACTGCAAGGCACCAGAGTATTAGACAGCACAGAACGCTATTTGCTGCCTTACAGCATCCTTCGGCCAGACACTTCCAGCCTGATCTGCAGGGCCACATCAGCAAAGGTGATTAAAGGGTTTAGGCTCTAAGCCTCCCAACACAACCAGAGTCTCTGCTAAAACATTCCGGCTAACTGGCCATTTCGGTTATAAAGGTGATTCTGCAGTACTGAAAGGCTTGGAAAGGGAAGGGACTCCACTCCTTTGTGCTGGACAGTGAACTCTGGGTCACCTGAAACACCTGGACTAATTTGAAGCTGAAATGGGCACCCACGCTGCCTAGCGGAGGGGGTGCATTTGCACACAAAATTGTATCTCGCTCCTCTTACACGAGGGTTGAGTCAGGCCCCAACAAGCCTGAACGAATCCAGCAACTGAAAATTAGAATGTCCATGAAGCACTGAAATGCCAACCAAAGCATTAATTTTAATGCCTGATTGCAAGACATAGCTCAGTTAAATTAATCCAGCTCACAAGAAAGGTATGCTGCCAGTATAAGAACAGCACACCTTCAAAAAAGAGCTATATGGACGGCATACGCCAAGAGGATAACATTTTGATCGACTGCATGAGCTACAAAATCCACCAGCTTTTCTAGGATTTGCCTCTCCATTTTCAGAGGCGGTTTTAACGCCGCACGTTCGTTCATTTGGGTAGCAAATAGACCCGGGTGACTGCCACTTCAGGAAAAACAAACCTGCACAGAAAGGGGGAGGGATTTTTCCTATAAGCCAACCCACAGATTTGTTTGTAGCTTGTTATTTCGTGATTAATTTCTCCACAAGCTTTAATTGGACTCTTGACATCGGTGGTTACACACTATATATAATGGAACATTTGCCACAGAAAATTGTTGGAATTACTAAGGAATACCAGCACATTATGAACAAATACCAGCACTTTGAATTGAAGTACCAGTAGCATCACATTCTGTTTGACGTACTGGGAAGTAAAGAATTCTCTCATCACTTGCTCCAAGTTAATATCCCATCAACAAAACAAACCCATCCTCACAGGATTGCAAGCACTATGGCTCACAGATTTGCATTTGGAAATCTGAAGTTGAGGCGAGATACTACTGAAAAACAAGAAGGTAACTCAGGCCAAAACACTATTTGCAACCCTAACTACCACACGATGCGGATCATTTACGTTATTGCTTGAAAAAAAGATTTCTCTGAGCATAAGCTGATTAAAAAAAAAAAAAAAAAAAAAGGAAAGCCTCATGCTCTTTGGCAAGAGCAGGAAAGTTCCAACTGGCAAAATCCAAGCAACAGAAATAAGGGTGATAAATTCCTGGGACTTCCCTGCAGTAGATAATTATTCAATTATCTGAAATAAAGCTCCAGCAAGATACAGGGACTAAGGCTCTCAGAAAAGAAAAAGCTTGTGTTAGGCACGGGCTGACAGGTGTAAAGCCACCTCAATAAAATTATGATCCTATTACTACAACCACAACAGTTATGCCCAAATTGGCATCTCAAGCCTGGGAAGCACGTGTCCCTTTAACACACTGCACGAGCGGAACAAAATTATTGTATAAAACTCTTCTCTCCTGTCACACATAGTCCAAATTCGGTATCAATCCACTGAGAAAGAAACCAAAGATTCACTGAGAGAGACATTTTCTTTCACCCTATTCCTCTTCTGCTGATCTACAGGAAATGGAAATGGCTAGATCCGAACATAAACGCGGACTTCCTCACCGAATATCATAAATTACTGCAACAGGAAGAGAACCAAGACAATAGGACTGCAATCTCAAGAACCATTCACTCCTGCTACATAAACCTGGTAAATCATCAACCCTGCTTCCATAAATTAAACACTTTGTGACATTTGGTGTGCTAAATTCTTCCAGATAGCTGAAAAAACAGCCCAAGAACCACAACCCCTCTCTACACAGATGCAAGACACAGCACTACAAAGAAAGCATTAGCAAAGCAAATGAGAGCTGGCAATTTAGCTTTCAAATGGTGCTAGTGTTTGTTCATTCCTAGGAAAGAAATTACAAACAAAAACACTTACTGCTGAGACATTCTTTTGGCCCTCTCCCAGCTACAACTGTTCCTGTTCAGTTGTAGTCTATATTTATCTGTATCCTCAGCTTGTCATGGCTGTGCCTCCACATGCTGAGGAGGCCCTGCTAAGGAAACGGGAGTCTTGTCAAAAGCAAGCAAAGCTTCAGCTTCTTTTCAGTCAAGTCGCTTTCACCATAACCAACTGTAAGATTCTGGTATGCCCCGATCTTTCCTCGAGTCTCAAAAATGGGATGTCGGGAATCTTTATGGTTTTGGTGTTTTGGGTTTTTTTGAAGGACACGTGAGAGTGAGCTAAGCTGCTGATCGCTGATGGGGAGGAACAGGCTGTCCTCCCTCGACACCCCTGCTGCAGTGATGGCAGCTAGCAGCTCGGGTGCAGTGACGTCTTCAACTTCCACAGATAACCAGGCCATTAGCACAGACTGGAGTGCACCTACAGCCCACCACCACTGCAATCCCCTTCACCAGCTCCACACACTACCATCTGCCTCACTATGCTACCCAAACTCATAGTTCTTCCACCCCAACCAACACAAAGCTCTGCTGCCACCTTCACTACTCACCAAGGTTAACTCATCCCAACACGGGAGAAATTTCCTCCTGCAGAGCCACCAGTTTGGTTTTCCTGCTCATTTTCAGAGCATTCGATGGAGCAGCTCCAGCTCCACAGAACAGGCTTTCTGGCAGGAGGCCGGCCCTGGTATTGCATCGCTTGAGTAACTCCTCATCTCCCTACATATCACCATTCTGTTCCTCTCTTTCAATCCCCCCGGCCCCCCAATCTTTTCTCTCTTCTGACAGTTTTAAAAGAAGAATTTAAAGAAATCCTACTTTTCAAAACACAGCAGGTCTTGCAAATACACAAGAGATGCCCCTTCTATGGATCCTGAGCAGGATATAACTCCAGATTTATGGTTTGCAGAAATAAGGCAAGTTCAATCAAGGAGCAATGACTTTTCCTCACTTGGAACGCCTGGACAATAATCCTGACCGCAGACACCTCCGTGACGAAATCCAAGAGGCCCTGCCTGTTGGTGGTTAAACAAATGCACATTTGAGAAACAGAATTCTCTAGAAAAATGCAAAACATTGATTCTGAGATTCCTTTTTCATATGATTCTCCTAATTTCTTGCGAGAAGTCAGAATTGATCCTCATCAGGCAAATCCAATCTGGATGTCCTGCCCATAGAGAGCACAAGAGAAAAGATGAACTCGGCAATGACGGAGAAGAGATATGGGCTCACCCTGAGCAGAAGGAAGCCCAGGGAACTACAACTGATCAGCCTCGACGTTACACCTGTATTCAAATCATGCAAGAGAGAAGCCTGAAACTTCAGGAGCCTCACCGCCCTGTGACGCCAGGCTGCTTTTCAGCAATTAGAGCTGATGATCTATTCTAAACAGTGGTGCTCAATCAGTGCAAGGTGGTAACACCAGCTAATCCTGCTACGCTCAGACAATACTCCTCTTTCAACATCCTTGCTCCCCTTCCCCCCATGGAATGAGAACACTGAATCATTTACTGTCTAACAAAACCATAATTACTACAGTGGAGAAATTAAGGAAAATGATCACGTAGCACACAGCATCTCCCCAACAAAGCCTCCGAACACTTGACTCCATCAAGCAAAAGATGCAGATTTGAAAGCAGTTTGTATGCATTTTTTAAAAATGTTCGTATGCTTTTTTTAAAAAAAAAGTCGATGTTTCTAGCAGTTTATGGTAACAGAGAATCATGGAAATGCTTCTGGTACATCCATTAGCCCCAAACCACAGATAACCACTCTATTTAACAGCAAATACTGTCGTTCTATTATCACCACTGCATCTGCTTTTCAGGTCTCACCCCCACAAATGACCTTGACAGCGTTGCCTTTCTTGCCTGCTCCCCTGCTTGATCTCCAGGCACATGCGACAGGCAACGCCTCCCCGTAGTTTTATCATTTTGAACTTGCTCTGAAAGAACACAACAGAAAATGTGGTTTTGCAGTGCTTGATTTTGGATTTCCTGTCCTTGACCAGAAGTAGACACCAAACTGGAGAAACTGAAACCCAGAAGTGGAGCTGGAAGTCCAAAATGTTCTTTTGCTGCGCGCCACTTCCCGATAAGGTCCTTCAAGTGTGTTCGGAAGCACGAGGTGGCATGTTTGAGAAAGCCAAACCGAGGAAGGTACGCACTTTAGCACTCCAGACTGCCTCAGTTATGGCCTAGCAGAAAACGGATATCGAAACAATCAGTTCAGCATTTCAGTAAGAAACGCTGTTGGCACTCATTTATTTATTTTGCAGCCAGATACCATCTTTCTCCCATTTCCTGGAGAACTGGCAACTCCTACACATCCTGCACTTCCCACCGATGGTCTTACCGGGGCTTAAGCTAGGATGTCCTCAAGCCCTGGCTTCAGCAACCCCAAAGACAACATTTAACCCTTATTTCTAATTCTGTGTGTTCAAACAGACTATACCTGTTACATGGTCTTGCACTCCTAACACTCCTTGGCTATAACTTCAGCACAAAAACTATGTTTGAAACAAGTTTAGACAATTGCCTCTTTCTGTTTGAGGCCAAATGATGATGCAGCTTCAAAGATTCCCTCCTCCTTCCTTCTAGTGAAGCCGTATATCAGGTTTCCTCCTTGAAGACAATACCAAGGTCTGCAAACTATAGTGTCTCCCAGAAAAAAGTCACTGATCTCTTGAAAGAAAGCAAGCCTTACTCACCCTGTGTGTAACAAAGAAAAGTAAGAAAACTGAACAGAACAGGTTTGCACTTTGCAGTTTCCCTTTAACAGCACCATTCTGTTCCCATTAAGAACATGAATAGGCTACTGAAAAAACCAGCAAGTCTCACAAAGCTGTGTTTGTTAAGCACAAGCATTATACTGCTACAGTTTCAGTACTAAAAGTTTCACAGACAGATCAGCTCCAGATTAATTTATATACACAGTACAAGTCTACTTGGCTCCAGCACTGTGGGGACTCTGTTCCACAGTTTCAAAAATCTTTTCTAAAGGCTTATGAATGTTGCTTTGCCAAATTAAAACTATTTTAATCTCAACATTTATTACTTCTAAAGAATGCAGTTCAAGATTAGGTTTCTGTGGCACGGTCTACCCCGCGTACATGGCCGATGCCAGACTGCCACCCTGCAGAGCTCTGGGTCTGTGTCATTTAAGGTCGCACGGTGCACTTTACCACAAGTCACTTAACCGTGTGCCTTAAGCCTTTGTTAATTTTTTGTTTTACCTTTAAACAACAAATCTAACTACTGAAACCATATCGAAAAATGTCTTTCTCTTACAACAGCATTTCAGAGTTCCAGATGATCCACTGTCCTCGACTCACCCGTCTGGGCCCATGCATTACGAGTAGTAATCTCAGATGCCATATGTGACGCATCACCACACTGGGTGAGCTAAGGACAGAGTTCAATTTTCTTTGTGTGCGTGGACAGGGGGTGACCAAGGAAAAGGAGGTGTCACCAGATCAATTTCAGCTGAAGACCCTCCCTTTCCCACAAAAAAAAAAAAAAAAAAAGCCACACATACGGTAACTTATCATTACCATTTCTGCTGAAAACAGCACTATCCAGCCAGGGTCAGCAAAACAAAACAAGTTTCTCAAAGGCTGGACACTGGAAGATGCCTGGAAGCTTACCACCTTGAATGAAAGAGCCTCCTGTAGATGTTGATTCTTCTCTTTGCAGTAGACACGAGAACATTCTCACATGTGACGGCGTGCGCGGTTCACACAGCACCAACGTGACCCTGGCATTCTCAGCGGTTGGCTCGTGAAAGGACTTCCCCAGGGAAGTTGCTCAAATGACCATAAAGCCAAACTTCAAGCCACACCTCTAGCTCGTTTGTACGCAAGAACTAGAAATACTTTGCCTTTCAGATCCTTACCTGTGACAAAAGGATACACGACGCACTTGTGCACCAGCAACTCAAATCATGCTATCAATGCACGGGTAACATCCATCTACCTTTACAAAATGTAAAATGTTTTTAGAAAGCTTCCAAAAACTCTTGAAGACAACCCATTAAAACCTTTGAATACATCACTAAATCCCGTTAACCCTGACAACCGTGCTAAACACAGGCTCTGCTCGCTGCCTCTAACAAGCAACTGCAAAATACAATCACTGAAGTCAACTTTATACAAGATATTACGTTGCAAATGCAGCCATATAAATTCTACATGTTACCCATAAAACCAGCACATGCACATAAATAGCTTAATCCCATATACAAATAACAAATCTTGCATATAACCCCATCCTGGGGAAAAAAAAAAGAAATCTTTTAAATAGCTACAACTTGTCATGGGGAAAAAATGCATTTTCCCTTCTGAATGCTATAAAGGGCACAAAACCAAGGCCTTGTCACAAAAAGGATTTTACAAACTCCATTAGAGAGAAACGTTTTCATCTATTTTTAACAAATAGTCAATGAGAAGAATGCGGATTTAGATGTAGGAGCACTTAACAGTGTTTTTAACAGTAGTCCTGCATCAGAACAAGGTATTTAAATGAGGAGAAACAGAAAATGTCACATACAAGACCTAGCTATACGCACGGTCTGAGCTGAGTAAAGCAAGACGACTCTCAATGCATTTAAAAACCCCAGATGAAGCGATTCTGCTCTGAATAATACCCTTTTCTGACTAACTGCCTGGTCACAGGCACTCGCAGGAATTCACACGTATTTACTCCTCAGCACAAACGCAGACCTGGCCCTCTACCACTCGACTGAAAACAAAAGTTTCCCAGGAAATGACTAAACTCTATGCAAGAGCGACAGCCCTGTGATTCAGCACTTATCCAGTAGGTACATCACTGGCTTCCTTCAGGTAGAAACTGAATTATTAGGGCAGTGAGTGCTGATAACCTTCTCCCAGGAGTCGTCCGTCCAGCCCAACTACAAAAGCTTATGCACACGTCAACTCTTTGTCTGTTCTAAACTGCACTTTCTCCATGACACAGACCAGCGTGGACAGACGATTTTCCAAATCAAGCCTGTCTTTAGTCCAGGAATAAAATAAAACCAAAACCATGCAGGCACCCAAAGAGAACTCGGTATCTTGCCGCAAAATACTTCAGCCGCACGCAGCTAGCGCCTGCCGCTGGGAAGCCAAACGACGCCTCCCCTTGGGTCTGCCCCAACCTGCAGGGAACCGTGCTCAGTGGCGGTTGGGGGCTCTGATTAAAGTCAGATGTACGAAGCTTTTATCCCCCCACAGCCATCGATGACACCAGTTTCCAGTCCGAGGGATTCAATGAAACCAGACAGTCCCTGGCATTTGTCCCGCACCTCGGTTCTAGGGGAGGCCGGGCCCTCGCCGGGGCTGTTTTGCTCTCGCTCTCTCACAGAAAACCCGACCCTATTTTTGCAGCCTTTTGTTCAGCAGCTAACGTGGCTGCACAGCAACATCAGAATATCCCCACACTGGATCCACCTGGGGTAAGATTTAAACAGACGTTACTACGGGTTTTAATCCTGTGCACAATTCCTATTGCCGACCCTTTCCTGGCTCTCAGATGCCAATATTTATTAATTCTCTTGAAACAGGCTTCAATTTTTCTAACAGGAGCCAACTGCCACAGGCACTCCTTGCTGGTAACTCTTCCAAATCTGACACCATAGCAACACCTTGGCAAACCGTCCAGAAAAGCAGTTTGGATCCGCAGCTCATTTCAGTCCAACTGTACCTGCAGTAACTTTTCCTAATTAAACTCTAGACTCTTGAACAAGAAGCAAGGATGGGAGAAGAAAGAAGTTAAGAGCAATTATTCCCCTATCTATTGATCAAACACAGCGCTGCTCTCACAAAGTATTGAGGCATGGAAACACAACTCTGACCTGCCTTTAAACGCAGCGTTAACAGAGCGCTAACCTAGTTGGCATGTCATACTGCACGGTAGCACAATAATTGGATATTTCCGGATGGGAAAATGCTATTCCGAATCACAGTGCAATGAGCCTGATGATTATGCGTGACGGAACGAAGAAAGTTATCTTGATGACAGCATTAACACTTAAAAGATTCCTCCCCAAACAAAAAATCCATTAAAAAAGAAAAAGTTAATCACAAGAATGATTTTGTCAGAACTGAAGAGGTGAGACGTCTATCACGACATGTTTTCCCACATGCCTCCTACCCTGGCTTTCCCAAAGAGGTAACACCAAGTGTGTATTCATGAGGATGTCTCTCCCATTTCACAGAAAAAAAGCAAAAGAGAAAGCGATGGCTGCTCGAGAGAGCGAAACCCATTGCTATTCCCAAAGCACTGAAATCTGAAACACAAGCCACAGTCATTTTAGAGCATTAACAGTTCTTACTCTAGGATGGTTCCTATTACACAGTATTAGTCACCATAGTAGGATTCCACTACTTAAAGTTAAAGCAATACAATTATTAATCTTTTACCCGGCCTCCAATTAACGAGCAACACCAGTAATTTGACTTGTGGAAACTCCCACCAATTTCCAAAAGCGTACCTGACAGAGCCGGCAGACTCGGCGAGCAGCTACGAAACTGTGCTTGGTTCTGCTATTCGGTTCTTTTAAGCCTGACTAGTGGGAACCAAAGCCCTTTGCTCAATAACCTTAAACCTGCTCTGCACAGCTCCATCCCAAACGCAGCTCTACAAAACCAGAGCTGCATTCAGGTCAACGGGAGGCTGCCCCTCGGAGCGATCCTTGCTGCGTACAAGCCCGGGAGTATGCACAGGCTCCTCCATGCAGAGACCCAGCCATCTTTTCTGGATGGACGAGTACAACCCGTTCCGGTTGGCTACAAGCTTGGGAAACCAGATTTAAACAGAAAGAGCAGAAGAAAAGTGCACTGTACAGCACGGCGCAAGGAGCAGATTTCAGGCCCTGAGCTCAGAACAGGCTGTGTTAAGCTTTCAGTTATGTTTACATCAGCAGCCATGGCTTCTTGAGGAATGTCACTGCTACGGAAACCATGTTGGCATGTCACCAGCAAGCCTAAGAAAACCCATTATTCTGTCAGCTGCAATGCTCTTTACAAGAAAGATCATGCAAGGAACGACTTCTGTTCAGGGCTCTCTCGGCGTGCTAAGGAGTCAACGGCTGCTTCAGCAGGACTTTGTTCAGGGGCTGGACAGCGGGATGTGGCAAGATCCTTCGGACAGGGAAGCCTTTAAGATGCGTGGAAGATCAAAACAATGGGCAAACCACCCCGGAGCAGCAAACGTGGGAACCCTCGCAGCACAGCATTGCAAATCCACCACAAAGTTACTGAACTTAGCTACAGCAATGGAAAACACCCCCTTCTCCCCGCGCACCGAGTCCTCCTCTCTAAATCCACACACTACCAGCTCTTCAAACAAAACAGCTCTCAATTTTTGGTACAAAGTGGCCCTTGGTCTGCGTGCCTTTAAGTAGAAAAAAAAATGCTGTTATCAGAAAGAGAAGGAATGGTCGCTCCCAATCTGCTGGCCTTGTTATGCAGGATATTGCAGTATCAGACAGGTATTTCTGGCGTTCCAAAATGGCAAGATCCTACCACGTCTGTTTTTCTTGCCTTGTACCAGTACGTCACCACTGTCATAAGGTACTTTCACAAAGGACAAATACCCTTTATATACTGAGGACAAATATCTTTTCCACATTGACACCAGTGGACCTTGAACCTAAACAAACAGGCTGAAAAGTAAGAGCGATCTTATTCAACAAGTGATCTCCAAAACCACAATTACTTACAGTGAATTTTCCTACTGTAGCCTCTCTAACGGTGCGATACCTCCGCTTCCAATTTAAATAAACTGAATTCTCAAATGTCTTGCTTACAGAGGGAAGGAAGTATGGAGAAATCAGTAGGATTATTTAAGAGCACATAGTCAGCAACTTGTCAAGAAAAAGCATACAAACAAAACGAACAGAAGAGCTTACCAAAAAAGATACCGCAGTTACAGATGTGATTTAGTTTGAACACTTAAGTCTTTGACAGCAAATTAACGCAGGAATTATTTACAATACAATATGCTTCCAAAATACTGTGGGTTTATTACAAAATTTGTCACCTTGTTAAAAAGCAGTTTCTGAGATTGCATTTTCTCGTCAGACATTCAGATAATCAAGCTCTATTGTTGATTTTTCATTAGTGAAAAATAAAGCAGATGATAATAGCAGAGTAATCTCCACAAATGACTCCAGAAGACCTTGCCTGAAATTCTCAGTGAGTGGGGAACTGAGGCTCCCAATAAAACAAAACCCAGAGGACGACACAAAGCTTTGGACAATCGCTGCTTTGTTTGCACCACAACTACAATCTCTGCAGCAGCCTCGATAGAGAGGCTGGGAAAACATCTCATCTGAATTCCTCCCTAGCCCCCGGTCCACCTAGGCCAGCGTTTCTGTAAAGCTGCCGTAGGATTCCGAACTGCCCAGAAAACCTGACAGCACTCCGCTCCTCTCTGGAAGGGAAGCTCTTCTCCTGACAGCGGGCAGCCCGTCCCCTCAACAGGCCAGCGACCAGCTCTGGCATGGCCTGACCTACGCACGAAAGTAACTCCCCTCTGGAAAAGGCAAAGCTATAGCCAGGAGACAGATTAAAGCCCAATAATCTCCCCGGCAGAAGCCTCGTGAAGAACAAGTTGGACAGCTTCCAACGACACTGCCTCCACTTTAGAGACTGCAAAATAGGGACTGGCCCTACACAACACGTACGACACCGGTAATACCAACGAGTTGGCCCTCTAACCACGCACAGGGGCTGAAGATCGATGAAAAAGGAAGCATGTTTCCCAACTGGCACCTGGCATGTCCGAACAGCACGGAAATACTGCTGTGCTGGATAAGCACACACCTAAATACAACCACTCTCCAACTTGTTCTATTTGATTTTGACGCTCCTGCACTCTGTTCCCACGAAGGCCAGAGACACTCTATACGGTGCAAATAAACTCAAGTGTGGTTTATTTATAATAAAAAGTGAAGAAAAACAAACATGTTCCTCTAGAAATGACCCAGCTTTCAGCAGGTAAACAAAAAACTCCTGTTGGTAAATTCAGCATTAAAGTATCAAAAGACAGTTAGCTGTAAACAAATTCTTTTCAACAACAGATCGACTGACCCAGCAAACACTAGCCAACTGGAAAGAAACATTAACTGGTAAACAAAACCGGCCTCTGCCAGAGGCCAGAACGCCGACTGCGTTTCCCCTTTGCTGTTTCCACCTTGCATCAGGAGCGCCGGATTCCAGGAGGCCCGAAGCGGCACCGGGTCAGGGTGCAGAGGGCCGTCAGCTGAACGGCGCAACCTCCTGCACGGGCCTGATCCAGAACTTCGTGAGCACAACTCAAAACAATTGCGAGCTTTGTACTGAAGGCAGCTGCACAGTTGGAGTGAAAAAACCTCAATCAATCTCTAAACTGGTTCCAAATGTTTTTCAGGCCAAATTATCTCGTGCGCTGAAAGGCAACCTACCCGCGCCAGATCTGCCCTCAAGTCCTGTGCACTTCACTTGAACAAAATATCTTGAATTTGGAAGAGAAGAAACTTCATGTCTAGTAACAGGCAAAAACTTCATGGCGTATTCGCACTAACAAACTGCCTTCTCTCCAAGATCAAATTTATCATAAAATGGGTCAAAAGTTACGAAATATCATTTATATAAACTTCTAAACACATAACAGCAGTGCAAGTAACCACATTTCAGCCCTAACCAAGTCAAAGCCGAACAATTCCTTGTCACCAAAACACCCGTGTCGCACCACTTGCTTGCGGGAAAGCAACACAGGGCTCAAGCTGAGAGCGGATGATTTCTGTCACAGCCAAATCACTTCACGATGCCCAAGTCCAGCATCAGTGCCTCGCTACGTATGAAGCGGAGCAAGAGAACAAGCAGTGGCAGAGCACACTCCACTGAGGGTTTCTTTGAAACCTGCTACTCCCCACACAGCACAGCTGACCGCATCCCTGTTTTGCACTGGAGAGCGACCACACAGACTGGTCTTTACGGGCAAGAAAAAGTATGACTTGGATGTGATAGAGTATGTGCTTGGCTGGACTCTAGCTGGAAAAAGGGAAAAACTGCTGGTTAAGTTTATGGCAAAGTTAGTTACAGAACAGGATGAGCCTCTTAGAAGTATTTCAGCCATAAATGAAAACAAATAAAACCACTTTCCATATTGTAAGTTAATCAGAACGATCGCTCGAGCTGTCCTCACATACACTACCACAGGGAAGAAAGCCTGACAAATCTGCTAAAAGCTTTAAAAAGCCTAAATTAAATATTAATATTCTGAAAATGATGAAGCCAGCACAAAAACACAAGTCTCCTTTGCCACTCCAGTTCTGTATAGCCCAGAGCAAGAGATGAAAGATTTCTCGCAAACAGCGATGCCTAGATGGAATTATGAATAAACCAGAAAAAAACCCAAGCTATAGCTGTACAGGCTGGGAACTACGAGCTGTCTGAAAAAGCAACAACCAGCAAAATGTATTCACAGTAAACCAGTAACAACAGCTAATTGTTATAATGCCAGCTAATGAAACGCAGAGACAAAAGGTTATCAACACCGCACTGGCCTTAGTTAGGTTTAGCACAATGAGAAAAAAAACTTGTGCTGCAGTTAAAGTTAGACTCGCTCTCTGCAAAGTCCCACTTTGATGCACTTTTGATGCACATTCAGAACGCTCGTCTTCAAGCTCGGTGCCCGGGGAGACACGTGCGTTAAGAGGAACATACTCAGCTTTACTTCAGAACTGTGCTTTGGCTCTACCCCTCCACGAAGGAGGCTCCCACCGGCAGCACTGCCGGACCGCAGTTCAGGGTTGGTTGGTTTTGTTGGTGAGGGGTTTTGCTGAGATGTTCCCTTATCTTTCAGTCACCTAAAGAGAACTATCCCCCTTCCCTCCAGTTTAAGGATGGTCAGGTCTCAATAGCAACCTGGAACGGCTTGCCAAAGCTCCCCCAAAAATCTTGTAATTGAATGATGACATCAATTACTTAATTTTAATGAGAGTGAAATCATCATTTTTTCATTCTGCAATAAATTTAAAGCAAAGGTGACTGCGCAGTTTCTCTTAGCAATAGCCAACCTCCCTCAAAGGTGTAAGCAGAACTACTTTAAATAACAAACTAATCTTTATTGCTTTATTTCCCATTAGCACTTAATTCTAACAGTATTAGCCTGTTTTTATTACTATGCAAAAACCCATGTAAGCCCTCCAACTTACTCATCTAAAACAGAAGCCAAAGACTTTGAACTCACTGGTTCTCACAGGAAAGAATCCTGAAGTGCCAGCTGATTTCTCTCTAGGCGCGGACAGAGAAAAAATTAAAAATACACAGAAAAAAACCAAACCAACCAACCAACGAAAAAAAAAAAACAAAACCAAGACAAAACTTAACAAAAGCATCACCTGCAAAAGCAAGGTAAGAACTGCAGAGGGTGTTAAATTAGACTGATCTTAAGAGTCATTGTGGGGACACAGAGGTGTCTGATTCCACATCACGCTTGCTGAAAAAACCATGATGGAAGTCACAAATGAGTGCAGGTGCACAGGGCAACTGCAGATGTTTGGCAAAGCTGCTGCTTCAGCTCCACAGTATGACCTTGGCAAAGTTTCTGATGTCCATGGCCTAATTTCACCTCTCTTTTGGCTGGTAAAGAAGGCAGGGACTTTCCAGCCCTCTCCCTCAGTAACTGCAGGAGTCCCACCTCTTCTAAAACCTGGAAATCCTACAGAATACTGCTCTGCCCATCCAGAGATGATCCTAACTGTAGTCTTGCTCCACTGACTTACAATCCATTCCAGTGTCCGTGCTCTCTACGGTCTTGCTCCAGCATGACCCATTGGCCCTTTCCAGTCTATTCTGCATCATTCTAGATACCAGTTTACTTCCTCCCCCGTCACACAATCTTACATTAACAGGAGATCCTCCACCACACGCTAACTTCTCCAGCCTTATCACGGAAGAGATGAGAATTTAACATTCCCTTTCGTTTCTGCTATAGGCGGCAAGATAAAAAGTACTTGTACATGAACCATCTGTTACCATGCCTAATGGAGCCATAATCACTAGATAGCAACTATTTCGAAGAACACTAAAACGTTTATAAAACCAGTGTGAATATGTAATAATATTAACAGGGAGATACTTGTATCTTTTTGATAAAATATTATACTCACAGCAGGCTCTGCTTTCAACTACAAACATAATGGCCTTTTTACAGCAATCTGAAGCACCACAGACAGCACTACACAATTTAGGGGGAGGGGAGGAGCAGCAAGGGCTAAGGATGTGTTGACAGCAGAAATTTAAGACAAGGTATTTTGCCAAGAAAGAGAAACTAAAGAATTAAAGTCCAAACGGAAAGCTTGCAATTAAGCAAAAACTCTGAAAAAGGAGGACTGTGGACAACAGGCACCGCTTCGGATTGTTGCCCTCCAATTTGTTCTGTAAGACTTGTCTGCTGACTCCATATGTTTCATATAAGTAAAACCCCTGCCATGCTACAGAAGAGTCTCTTAAAAGAAATGATGATGTTTGGGAAATAAAGCAACCACTTCTCCTCAGTATCACGTGTATGACAGGATCATTTCTCCCTGCGCATTCTAGAAGCGCAACACCACACTGCACAAAAACATTCAGAAACAAAACAAATTCCTTGGGGCATCCCTGCTTAGATCTTCCTTCCAAATGCAACGTTGACCTGCCTTTCCAGTGACACTCAGTCTGGAGCATCCATAAAAAACACCCCGTAGGCTGTAGTACCTCAGACTCTATTCCAGAAACCCTGGAGAGACATTCCCTCTCGCCCTAGCTAATTCTGCTGGAGGAAGACACATCAAAATTTGTCCTGAAACCCCCAAAGTCACACCTGGGTAGCTACCATCTCCATGAAGAGACACAAACAGACAGAAGCCACAAGCGCAGGATGGGCTTACAACTTGACACCATCACAGTTCTCGGAAGCACGATACCTGTGTCAGTTGTGCTGTGCACAGGTATGATTATTTCATGTTAAAAGCTCTAAAAGGAGAAAAGAAAGGAAAAAAAGAGTAGCCTAGAAATGCAGTCAACCACTCAAAGTACACAGACAGCACCATGTAGCAGTCCTGATGAGACTGGCATTACAGTTATGAATCACTCCAAAAATCTTCTTTACAAGCAGAGGAAAGGGAAATGGCAGAGCAGCACGGATTTGAGAGTAAAAGCGTGCCCATTTCTAACTTGCTTGGTTGCACTGGCTTAAAATTGACATTTATTTTGATACTTGAGTTTGTCTCTGCTTTTTATTTCAGCACACAGCAAGCTGAGCATGAGGAATTTACCATACAGAGAAACCAGTCATCAGAGGCAGACACCTTTCCCAGAGGTAACGCAGCAGAGCCTGACCACTGGAGACATCTCCTTCCTTGTGATCAGAATGAAGTCACACGCGGGCTCTGAGCAGCTCAAGAAGAGACCGGTTTTGCAAGCGTTCTTGTGCAGAAGATACTTTCCTCATGGTTTAGTTTCAACAGATGGGTTAAGTGCTATACCGACAGACCCACAGGATGAAAATCCTGAGAATGAAGCACCAGATCTTAGCACTCAAACACAACAACCAGGGCCTAAAGAGCTAATGCAGACTGACATGCAAAAGTGTGCAATCATTTCCATGCGGCTGCCTTCATCTCCTTTACATAGGAGGCCGAGAAAGCCCCTGGGGCTGTGCTAGTGCCTAAATGGGCGCAGGTTTCCTTTAGTCTCTAACAAAGGCTCTAAGCAATTGGCAAGCTGCCCTGGCCTGGCTGCCTTCTTCCTTTTCATATGTGCCTCCATCCACAGATAACGCAGGGAGGCTTTGAATTCGCACCCTGCACAATCAGAGGTGAAGGATATCACAGGAAACCCAAGTCAGCTTTTCCCCTCCACGAGGTAACTCCCTGGAACAACCAGCACAGTCTTTTTCACTTACGTATCTAACAGTATGTGACACCAAAATAGCAGACAATATGTTCAAAGCTCAAACATTAACTGGTTTAGTGAGTTAAGACGAGAGATGCTGTCTGCAGTTGCTTGGGGCAGAATGTGCTGAAGGAGCACAAATCTACCTTTCAACTAGGAATCTATGAAACAGCTTCAAACAATCCTTTAAAATGTGGAAACAATCCAACGACTGCTAGCTACTCTGACGTGACAATAACTCTTGGAGACTTTTTGTCACATTTCACCCACAGAAAATCTAGGCTACTCTTCAATAGCTATTCTTGATAGCAGAATTACAGAAAAAAAACCCATCTCCCAGATCTCTCCACTTCACTAGTTCCTTTCTTTCTCCCATTCTTGGACTATTCTGTGGGCTATCCTCTCATGATGTCAAGCATTCAACAGCAATACTGTTAATTTTTCTAGCCTGTCAGCTCCTCAGTCCGGATCCCAAGACAGACCCATGAGCAGCTGTACCAGCCCAGAGAGGTTGTCCCTTTGCCTGGCAAGAGCAACAGAAAGTAGCAAACACGCTCTAAGCCGTGTTGCTGCCAGATCTTTCCTAACCTGAAGCCAAACTCAATTCTAACAGAAGACTATTTACTCCTTCCCCAGTTCTCCATGCCAAGTCTTTCCTTTTATCCTTCTGTCCAAATAGTTCTGTCTCTGCTGGAAGAGGAGTGTGCCTGCAGTGCCGTACAACGTGTCTGTGTCTTTCACACCACTTTGTTGTTCACAGGAAGGTATTCTGTAATTTTAAACACGAGAACATAAGAAGCAATTATTTTCCTAAGAGAAGAGGCCAAGTTATGGCATCCTGTATGGCACAACCTTACTTCATGCCCCCCTCCCTTGTTGCTTTGCTGAACCCATTTCAATCTCCAGAACATGAAAAAAAGAAAGCGTCACCTTTGCTACAGACTCAACGTAGATGACAGCCAGCCTCCATACCTAAGCCTCTGAAGAGCTGCCAGGACACGAACCTCTATTTCTATTTGGCTTTCCCATCAGGTTCAACACAAGAAATCACCTCCACATCCCAGGGAAACGAACGGGTTGAATATCCTGAGCTGTCACACGGCAACACTGATGCACCGAGGAGGATTACCGCAGGTAAGCGTGCGTAAGACAAATCTCTACAACTCTTCTGAGCCAGAGGATCGCGTTTCATAGGCCACAAACAAAGCCCAGCAGAGAGCAGACAGTATAAAAGAACAATGCAAAGCAAATGGTACGTGTTTGGACAAGAACCAAGGACCAAACCCTCACCTCTGTTAAAAACCTTGGACTTAGCAACAGCCACACTTAACGGCCAAGACTTCAGGCCCCCCTTTACGGAAACTACCACAGAAGAAAGAATCGGATGGACGGAGAAGAAGGGTCCACATCTTCTTTTTTCTTTAAGTCTTACCTGAAAAACAGCCTCACTCAGAATTATTAGAAATCAGCTTATCCACCACGACAGAGGGAAGAGACACATGCTATCAGGCAAGTAATCACCTAGTAAGACACAGGACTGATCATAATACATCAAGTACGACCTTGCCAGATCCAAAGGCTTTCCTTTGTAACTTCCACGCTATAACCTGATCCTACAAGCTTTTTACCAAAGCTGTGTACAATGAACAACGTTCTGATACACAAAAGCCAAGGGGTAATTACACCTTCCTGTTTGCTGCTCTAGCCAGCCATTTTTTTAAAGGCCCACTGCAAAAAAAAGAATTGCCTTGAAAGCCTTCCAAGGCAACACCAACTCCAAGGCTTTGTATTTTTCTGATTTGGGGGAAATACAAGAGCAAATTAACTATGCTCTAGCACAGGCACCCGTGCCTCTGGTCAAAGTTACTACAACAATGTTTGTAAGTCTTTTAATGGCAACTAGCTCTACACAATTTTTACACGCTGCAATTTTAAAACAGGACTTAACAAGTAAAGTGTATCAAACACAGGAATAACTAAACAGAACAGCAATGTTTGTTCAAGGTTTCTAGGTGTGGCTGCAGCCAAGACATAATGGGATTATTTATATCTGACTCATTTGCTTTGTCCTCATCCATGATTCTCCCTATTTGGGACTCAATAATTGACTTTTTTCTGCACCAGAGGACTTTTTAAATTCAGGATATTTTCAAGAAGGACATCAGAATGTAAAGCAGAGAGGAGAAATTCCACAAATACAGCTGGTTTACACCAATGTGCACTCAACCAAAATGTACTATCGCCATCATAGCTAAACTTCAGGTTACCTGAACATGTAGAAGAACATGCAAACTCCCAGCGCGCCGCACAGACACCCATTCGCTGGTTGTCACACGGCATATCTCAGAGTCTCTTCCTCTGAAAGCGATCACGTGCCCTGACCCATGGGGCAGGGGGACGAGCCTCAAAAGAGCTCAGACCTGCGCCTGGCGCTGCTGCTGGTGTGTGACCGAGCAGCTCCGCTCAGCTCACCTCTGTGCGCCCCGGCTTCCTGCCTCTGAACAGAAAATAACAATACTTCCCCCTTTTCACTGCAGCAACTTCCAACCCAAAACTGTGTAAGGATGGAGGTTTTCATTCCAATTACAATAAGAATTGTTCTTTTTTTTTAATCCGCAAGGGATCTCTTACAAAGTTTCTGCCCTAAGAATAGACACAGGTCGTAGGCTCAAAAAAAACGTTTACACGAGCACTTTACTATCACGAGATCTGGTTTTTGCTAACACAAGAGAGGCTTCAGGCTTGTGTTGTTCAGTATTTTTTTCAGGACTGGCACAAAAACTGAAAAAAAGTGTATCATAATAATTTATATTTTGCTTACCTACAAATGCTTTCACTGCTCATGAGGTAAACTGTTCGGTATTTTTTTAGGAAACAAAGCTTACATTCCTAAAAGTTTAACCAATTGCCCTCTCCGGTTTGCCGAAGTTCACAGCTTTACCAAACACCGAGCCGAGGTGCCTGTGATCTCCAAGATGGAAGAGAGCGAGGTGCTAAGAGGTGAGAGTGTCTTGAGCCAACACCGCTGCCAAAGGCTTCGTTGGGAAACCAGGGCTGTAGTTCCCGAGGACAGACCATGGGAATACACATGCTCGTCCCCAGCTCAGAGACACAGCACGGAGTCCTCTGAAGCTACTCCCTTCCCCGTTCACATACACCAGAAGCCCTGCATTCAGCCAACCAAACGCCACCAGCACCTCACTAGAACCACCCCTATGGGACACGTAACCATCTTTTTTTTTAATGCCAGAAATGGAACACCTTTAATAGGCATTTTCTGCTTATATTCAATTAAGGGGAAAAAAAAAAAAAAAAAGAAAAAGAGACAGCATAGTTGAATAAGCTGCAGATCTGTTTATTCCTCTACCAGAACCACTGAGGATCAAGGACCTTTTATCTCCCTCTCCGATCACTTGACTCAGCTCTCCATCGCATGGTGAATAATCACAGGCTGGAATTTGCCATGTCACTTCCCAGCTCTCCCGAGCGACTCTCCTTCCTTCTCCGTACCACAGCGACAACGCACCCCGTGAGCAGGAACATCAGCTGCTGCTCTGCAGCACAGAACCGGCTGGCCACACGTCTCGCCTTCTTGACAGAAAGGCAGAGAGTGACCTTTGACAGCTGCTTGTTAACTTTGCTCATACCTCTTTCTAGAAAGTAAGCAGAAAACTTCAAAGCCTCTTTCCCCTCCTCAGGGTTTCTTTTGGCTGGTCAGCTTATCTATGTGATCATTGTTTCCAGAGAAGCACAAAAAGCTTTCACAGTGGATAATTACAGTGAAAGGCAATGATGAAGACGCAACCACTAGGCAAAGAAAACAGCCTTATCAGGACATCCATACTGACATACGTGCACTGGCTGCTGTTCTCAGCGAGCAAATTACAGTATTTCCAGAAAAGGTGCTTCATATTGAAGTGGCTCTTCATGTCAGAGATGAATCAGCACTCTAAATGAAAAGCTGATGCACTAAAGGCACAGGTAGGACAGCAGGCAACACAAAACCTTCAACACATCCTCATCCAACTACCCTTCCTGGAATGGTGGCTGTGCAGCTACGGAATGAAGTCACACACTGGGACAGGACCTGAAACCAAATCTTTCAGCTCTCAATCTGGTGCTCCAGCTGCTGTATCATTCCCACTTTAGATCACATCCCTCCAATTTATGGCCAACCAAGCGCCCCGTCACAGCTTATTTTGTTCGTACGTTCCAAACTTGGCACTTGTGTTATCTCCCACGGCTTGCCCCACAAACAGCTTGTCTTCCCGGCCACCCCTTCCCACTCCCAGCAGCACAGCTCGACACCCCACCCAGTCACTCACAGTCCATCCTTGCAGCAACCTCAGCAACGGCTCATACGGAAAATTATTAGTGGGAAAATAGTTATTCTTAGCTTCCTGTAATGACATTCAGCAGCTCGGAAGGAGGAACTGGAAGTCTCACATGACGACCAATTCCCAAGAGAACAGCAGCTTTGTCTGCGCTATGGAGATGGTGCGGCTGCGGTGACGGCGGTGTCCTCCCTCTGCGCGGGGCAGCTCTATCAGAGAGGCTGGGATGAAGCAGAACTTCCTCCAGCAAGTTACCTAGGCTGCTCTCAGAGAAATTGATTATAAACTTGTATTAGAGGAGCAACAACGCTGCTACTCCTAAAGAAATTTTCTGAATGCAAAGCGAGCTGCAATCTAGAGCCACATGCTCTAACTCCTTCACAATTCACGCTTTATTTCCAATAACAGGACGGTTTAGCTTTGCAACTCCTTTAGGACTAAGGGACAGGAACAACGTCCCTGTTAAAGACAGGACAGACACCCCAAACCATCCCTTTCCACTGCTGCACTTTAGCCCTGATGTTTGACATTAGTCCGGATCCCAGAGGCAAAATGGGAGTGCTTTATCCACTAAGTCAACCAGCTCCCACGGCTACGGCCATCCTAAATGGAATGCATTATTCCTGCATTAAAACATATGTTTTTCAAGGCAGCTAGCCATCCGGCTGTTCTGAGCGAGATTACAGAAGACCTAATTTTATCAGGCAGGGATACAATTCTCCCGGTTGTTTTTGCTCCCTAGGGACACGGAGCTGGTGAAAGCAGGTTGCCTGACTGCTGGGGAACAATTCCGAGAGGCTCAGTTGCTGATCACTCAGGCAGTAACTCACATCCTGGGTTCACAAAATATATTAATGCATGCCCTGTAGGCTCTGTGGGCTCCCATCCCCATGGAATTCAAAGTCCAGAAAGACCTAGTTTATATCAGCAACTCTCAAGTCAACAAGAATTAGAAAAAGTTTATGTTGGCAGAGAAGTGCTAAAACTTCAAGCATGCCTTTTTTTTTGTTTTTCCCTTTAATCAGCTTAAGTTACACTAAATAAAACAAGGTGCTTGTTCACAAGAGCAGCAAGGAAAGTTAAGTTATTATTACATTGACCATCTTTGGTATAAACATAATCTCTCCTGCCTGTGTTTATTCTAAGCAGCGTTTCAGAAACTCTCAGCTTTGAAGTTTGGAAAAAATGCAAACTGACAGAAACAGGCATTTTACTCAAAAAAATATCCAGGCGAGAGTGACAACCCAGCACTGGCAAACACTCTCCAGAATGAGAAATACAGGTGTGAGGTTCTTCCCCAGACTTTTCATCAAAATGTAATGGGAAAATTCGTGCAGCAGATGGAATGCTGCTGCCTGCAGAGCATCCGTTGGCTATAAATCACTGTTTCCTCACACATGGTGCAAATTTAAGAGTCTTCCATTCTAATTAATAGAATGAGACATCCCGGCCTGATGACTCTTCCCCGATTTCATAAGCTTTAAGAAAAATTTTGGATTGAATCAACCTCAACAGAGGAATGGTTCAATTCCTCTCTCTATTAATCAAGGTCCAAAAAGCAGCCGAGCAAACTCACCGAGAGATTCAGGAAATGCTTTTTATAACTTCGAGACGTACAGTTTAAAGAAAACCGTTTTAAGAAATTATCTGAACATTCTATTTGAAACAAATGAAAACAGGATACTACTCAGCTTCTGCTTGCACCTCTGGGACTGCTCACCATTAGTTCACTCTTTGGCTTCTGAAACTTGCCCCTGAATAAACACGATAAATCCAATGAATAGAAAGCTTCACGACAAAACCTAATCAGACAGAGGGAATCAGGAAGGAACCCATCACCCTTTCCACAACATTACCAACGAACTAGAAACACGAGGGGTCCTCCACACGCAGGCTTGCCTACGGAGCTCCAAGCATCGTCTAGTTCAATGCGGGTTTGAAAGACCAGCAAGCCAGCTCCATGCAGTTATGCCACCATCCATCACATCCGCTACTTAATATTTCATGCTACAGAATTTAAAATAGAAAACTGAAGATCAGTTATCTAGGACACCACAAGAACACCACCAAATGCGGCTTTAGTGCAGCTATGTCAGGCAAACAGGTCTGATTAACATTTCCAGCCTGAGCATCCTGCTGAAACTGCAAATGCCGCCCGTACTAGAAGTAGTAGGAATCACAAACGACAAACCAGGAATCATTGCTACCAGATGCCCCCTCCACCCACCTGAGGAAAACTGGTTCTATCTCTAGCAAAGCTTCAGAGAAGCCATCAGGGAGGAGGTGCAGGACTCCCTTTAAAGCCTCTAATTTCCTCCTCTCCCCAAGGCAAAGGGTCAGAGCCGCAGCTTTTAAAAATAGCCCCAAACTTGCTCATTTCCTAAATATAAAAGAGACAACATAGAAATATGCACATTCTTTAACTCTCCTGGTTATTCTTTATTATACCAGCCTGGACGCTTCCTTTTTTTCACCATATTTACGTGCTTCAATCGCGTACCTACAGTAAAATCTGCTCCCACTCACAGTAACCACAATATTTCTTTCAATATTTGCGTTTAGCTCACTCTCTCCAAGACACTCATCATTTACATCATTCTGCTTTAACTGTCTGCATAGTATAAATTTGTGATCATCTTATGGACCTTCTGTTTGATGCACTGGTGACAGATCTGTTTACTTTGCTCCTCTTGATCATGATTTGAGCTGTATTTCCTTTTCCTGTGAGACACAGACACTGCAAGGAACCCATGTGCTACCGTGCTTGCATCACTTTTTCCTGGGTTAAGAAAGGCTTAAGAAAATACAGTATCATCTGAAGTGAAGGCTCTTATCGGAATCTTTGAGGCCAAATACGGCAGGAACAATCATCTTGGAATCTGTGTAGACAGCTCCCCACCACATGCTCTGAAATGTTTTTATGCATTTCAAAGCACTGCCTCAGACCTGTACCTTTGCTGGCTGCACAGACAGACCATGTCAGAGCTGTACTCAGATTTCTCAGCAGATTGGGTACGCATCAGCTGTCAGTCCTGCAGGTAAATTAAGGAAGCAACATAAAAGCTTTCCCATTACTAGTTTTGCCTAATGCAAGACTTGTGGGTGAGATGCTGCATAAATGCACAAAAACCACCTGTAAGTCCTGCTAGCTACAAGCCAAGCAGATCCAACTCGCTTGTGTTCATAAGCTCCTATTCAACCTTTTCTGTGCTATAGCCACAGCTCCCCTCTGAACAGCAGGGAAGAAACTGAGGCGAAACCTTCCTGCTCACTCAGCAAAATCCACATAGCCAGTCCTCACTCGGACAATTACTTCCTTTGACTCTTCTCTAACCCATTTAAATTCTGTGCTTCAGCTATTCAATCTATAAAAAAAAAGATCCTTACCTACTTTGATAGGCGCCTGGCAATCAAAGAATGAAAACTGAAACACACCATTTTCAAAAGAACAGAAAAATACCACGATTCCTTAGGAAATTTTCAAGCCAAACAAAATAAAGACTCTACCCACTTGCTTGAGTCAACATGTTTTCTTCCAGTAAGGTTCTATCCTAGTTGGCTGGCCTTCAGTCCTGGGTTTCAACTGTTTTGCTGATACCGCTTTTTCCACACACACCGCCATCCTTGCTATCCCTTCAGCTTCTGAAACTCCTAACACAAAGCTTTCCTCTGCGGACGGGGCCTCAGTTCCTCAGCAAGAGACAACCAGCTTTAAAAGGAACAAACACAGGTGCATGAAGCCATTCACAGAAACACCCACACAACATCACAAACCAGACAGCCAAATGTATGTTTAACTAGAAAAGTAAACAGAAACCAGCTCCTTCTGCACATGAAGCAAGAGCAAGGGTACGATAACCCTGTCACATAACCCAGAAGCCACTGAAATCATGCTGAGGGCCTGGACTGCTAACAGGGGAATTCCTCCTTATGGCTAGGTGGAGTTCCCCCCTCCCCTTACCTCATCCTTTCTTAGATATCACAAGCTCAACTTCACTCCACTAACATCCCTTTATTGGTTAAAAACATCAGAGAAGACAGAAACTGTAGTCAAACAAAAACCAGCAGCCAAATAAGCTCTTTATGAGGGTGCTTAACCCTCTCAGAGACAAGCTGGCCTGCACCATGCGGCTGGCAAGCAGCTGTCCTCCTGTCACAGCACAAGCTCTCGTCCCACCACCATCTATGGTGTGCTGGGAGAACAAACCTTACCGCACCAGCAGCACAATAGGCTCATAAAGTGCCGCGTACGAAAGAAATCCACTGAACATGCTTAATTAGAACCTTTGAATCTGGCTATTCCAGAGTTTCTCAGCTCTGTGATGAGGTGAGCTGAGAGGAGCTGCTGGAAAACTTCACCCAAAGTATAGGAGCACCGAGAAATCTCCAGGCTGAGCGCTGAGGCGCTTTAATACTAACATTTTCAGTGGAATATGGGACCAATTCAGACCTTCACCTCGTTCTGGGAACCCCTCAGCACACACTGCAAACATTTTACGGAACAGCATCATACAGCAGACACCACATCACCTTCACATACAGCTGCAGTTCAACCCCAGCGGCACAAAACTGAGCTCCCGTACCTACAGAAACGTGAAAACGGGCGTAAAAGTCTTCCTTAAAGTTAATATCCCCAGCACTTCACTCATGAAAAAGAAGCAGATGCAAATACCAAGACAGCCCTTCCCATCATTAGTGATGCATAATGTGGGTGTGACTGACAGATGAAGAAAAGCACTAGAAAGACAAAAAACCCAAAAGTGAGAAAAGAAGGAAAACATGAGTAAGGAGCAGGTTCCAGGTTTCAGGCAGTTCCATGATCCAATTCACTGCTTATTCACAGTCATTGTTGTTTTAACATTTTTACTTACAGGAAACAACACTGATCCCTTCTGTAGGGAATAAGACGTCTCCCTAAGGTGTGATGTTTAAGATTTGGGTGCAATGTACCTCACGCTGACCAAACTCTTCTTTGCATCCAGAGATAAGCGAGTCAGGTTCAAGTCAACTGCTGAGGCCAAAGAAAGACACACAAAACACATTCCACTATTTTGCTCAGGCCGTTTAAGTGCACTCACGAATGGGACTACTGTGACCTCCACGCTACCCACGAGGCTCAGTAAGGAACAACCCAGGGATGGCAGAGGAATAATTAGTCCTGTTGCTCTGTCCACACAGATCGTTCCTGAAGAAAGTCTCACGGCTCATCACGGCAAACTACGATTTCTATTTTAAGCACAGGTTAAACTAATCCTGCTCCACTTTGCATTCTACTTGCTGACACAGCATCTTTCACCAGCATAACGCCAGATAAGATTTTAATACTTCATTTTCTCCCGTATTGTTATAAATTCCCTGCACCGTGGTGGTTGATGGTAACGCAGCCCTGCATAAAGCTCACTGCAAGGCTCAGTGCACAACTTGTTCGTGCTCCCAGCCTGCCGCCTCCTGCGTCCGAAGCCATCTTCCAAACAGCGCTCGGGGACTCCCTGCCGTAAGATCCCACAGCAGGGACAGAGCAATCTCCCAGATCCTGCTGCCAGGGGCCCCAGGCGCCTTGGATGAGCTCCCTGCAGGTGCAGGTCCTCTCCTGTTCCAAAAGCGAGGTGTTCTCGCCCAGAAAACCCACAGAAACACTTAAACAGGAAACGGTCAAGCCTAGAGACAAACAAAGCTGCAACATGGGGGTGGGAAAAAAAGGACCAAGTGTTCTTATCTGAGCAACAACTAATCAGTTAAAGACGAAGCATCACTGCCATTTTTAATGAAATGCTTCTATTCAATATTGTTTACTATAAACAGCCCATAGTTCTATTCAGTTGAACAATGCACACATACGTCTCCAAATCTTTAAGCTTAAGCCTCAAACTAGGGCGTATTTTTCAAGAACAGCACAATGCCATTACCTCACTGACTTACTCGGCTCCTTTGCAGGTCAGACCTCAGTTATCTCAGCAGCAAGATACCACGAAATGGGTTTCCAAGAGCTTGGGGACGGAGTCATACAGAATTCTTTGTACTCATGGTTTTCTGACAGCAGAAGTGATCTGCACAAACAATCCCCTAATATGCATATTAAGAAACCTGGGTATTAAATCCACAGAGGGGCAGAGGATTTAATATTCAGAGAATTACTTACATAACACAGAAAACTTCGCTCTGTAACACTCAAGTTTAAGCTCTTCGAGAAGCTTGCTAAAGACCAGTGTGACGTCAGAGCCAGCCATTCGAGCACAAGGATTTAATTTTTTTAAAAGTTTGCATGACTATATATTACGGGGTCAAACTACAACGAGCCTTCAGTACCATGAGAAACAGGTTTCAGAAAAGACAAGTAGATGCTTAAAACATTCAACAAATTCTTAAAAAACATTAAAAAATTATTTCATGTACTTTTTGAGCAACACAAGAGAACATTCTTTAATTCTCTGTTATCATGGAGTACCCAAAACCAAACACCAGATAGCATTATCGCTTTAGTCAAATGTTTACAGAAAGTATATCTGAAAAACGTTTGTCTAAAATCCCCCCAACAGCTAATATGAAAAGTTTAACGACAAACAAGCCGCATTAGGAAAGCGCTACCGTGGCTTTTTCATCTGGCAAAACACCCAGCACCTACACAGATGCGGGCAGTGGGGGCTGACAGCACCCGGGCTCAGGGAATGAATTCCTAATCTTCTAAAGAGTCACCAGCTCTCCTTGGTGCGCTCCATGTCGCGGGACAAAACCACAGAGTAAAGATGTTTTACTGCAACTTGGTTTTTCATAAAATTTAATGCTGAGAGCGCGATCGTTGCCGTAAGCCCTCCTGAGAACCACTGACCATGGCATCCAGCTCCGTGCCCTGATGGAGGGAGGAAACACAGAGATGCAAAACGGAGCTACCTGCTCGGCAGCCTTCACCCTCTGCCTCAGGCTGCCCTCGCCCTTCGGCTGCACAGGGGAAGTTGACAACAAAGCGATATTGAGAACAGCATTTTAAGCACTAGGAAACAAAGACAGACCCACGCAAAAAAAAGGAAACAAAAAAAAAAAAAAAAAAGGCAAAAAAGCGCATGCTCTGTCCGGGTTATGGCTGCTCAAAACAACTTATTCAAAAAGTGGAAAGGACATCGGGGGTGTCTCCATTCTGCACCCGAAGCTCCTCCGCCTGCCCCAGCCCAGGGCCGCCGGCAACCCCAGAGCCTCTCGCTCCCACCCCACGGCCCCAGCTCAGCAACTGCAGGCCACGGGAAGGAAAACCCGCTGGGGGGGGTGTCACCTCCGACCCCCCGGGGCAGGCGGGGTCCCCTCGCACGCACCAACCGCCCAAGCTTCCCTCCCCCTTCACCAGCACCACTCCACTCGCAAGTAGGGCCCCCCCTTCCCCCACACCACCGGCCCCGGCCCCACCGCACACGGGCCCCCTCACACCGCCCCCCGCCATTCTTGGCCCCCTCCCACGGAGCCTCCTGCAGCCCCTCACACACGCACAACACCCCCCCCCCCCCCCCCCCCATTCCCGGCCCCCTCCCGCAGCCCGGCCCTCGCCCCGGGCCTCCTCTCCCACAAACCCCCGCCAAGCCTCATTCCTGCCGCCCCCCGCCCCGCCCCGGCCCCCGCGCAACGGAGCCACCCCCCGCCCGGGCCGCGGCGGCCGGGCCGGCGCCCCGAGGGCAGGGCAGGGGGGATCCCGGCGCGGCCCGGCGCTCCTCACCTTCGGAGAGCTCCAGCTCCAGCTCCGCCAGCTGTTCGCGGACCTCGCGGGGTAGCGAGGAGACGCCCGCGGCCGCCGGCTCGGCCATGGCGGGCGGAGGGGAGGACAGGGAAGGGGAGGCAGGTCCGGCCGCCGGCTCGGCGCGGCTCCGGCTCAGCGCCGGGGGCTCCGGGTCGCGGGCGCAGCGGGAGCGGCCGCCACCTCCGCCATGCTCCGCGCCGCCGTCACGTGACAAGGCGGGGCTCCCGCCGCGCCGCTCCGCGCCTCACCGCCGCCGCGCGCCCCCCCGCGGACCGGCGCCGCGCCGCAGCCCCGCCGCTTTCCCCCCTCACCGGCCCCGGACGGCTCGGAGCCGCTCCATCCACCGCCCGCAGCGGGGCAGCGCGGCCTCAGCAAGCGCTCCGGGGCGGGCCGACGGCGGCGGGCGGGAGCGAGCACCCTCCGCGGGAGCGAGCACCCTCAGCGGGGCCGCGAGCCCCCTCAGAGAGGGCGGCCGCTTCCCGCGCTCCCCTCAGGGCGGGCCGTCCCTCGGCCTCGCAGCTGCGGTGCCCCCAGCCCCGCTTCAGAGGGAGCCGAAAGCCCCAGACGAAAACCCCAGCGGCAGGTTCGGTCCGTCCCGCCCGAGTTCTCCTCAGAGTGGGCGTCTCGGGGGGGCGATGGCGGCTCCAGGAGGGCAGGACGCGGGGCCGCCGCCAGACCGGTTCCAGCCGCCGTCCTGGAGCGTTTGCTGGAGCTTTAAAGCACGACCCGGACAGGATTGGGGGGTCGAGGGGAAAAGAGGAGAGACCCGCTCGGACATCACGACAGCAACACACGCACAATGAAGAGCGGGGGCTTTTCTGGTGTTTTGTTTTTGTGTTTTTTTTTTTTCTTTTAAATCAGCTTTATTTTTCTAACTGTTATTTCAATTTCCCATAGCACCTTGGCAATGTCAAAAACAAATACAAATACATGTATTATCATTTTAACATTTAAAGCATGAACCTACTTTACACAAGTTTTGTTTTGGACAGGTGTGACAACAGGACTCTACCAGAACAGACAGGATAGAAGCCAGAGAGGTTGCTCTTTTCTCCTTTCACTGAAGCCCTACCACTTTGAAGAGAGATCGTAAATGCCAAGGGGAAGCTGGATTCATCCGGGAGGAACAAGATGTCTGTCGTAACTTGAGCTCAATATATTATCTGAATATTTTGTATTCTATAAAAATTAGAACAAAAACCATTTATGCACAGTCTGTTTACATTTGAAGTTGCATTTTTGGAAACAGTATCCATAACTGAAGCTCCATAAAAATAAACCTCTGGTTCTTAAATATAAAATTTTAAAGTTGTTACAGGTTAAGTTTGCAGATGGATTTTTTTTTTTCAGAAATAAGTTGCTTTAACTCCATTTCAAGTCCTCCCAACTGTACATTAAAAACAGACTCAATTAACCTCTTGAAGTGCCTATGCTAAAGGCACTGAAGAGAAGAGCCAACTAAAATACTACAACAAACCAAAATTATGTACCATCCTAAAGGAAGCTCGGACTATATGTAATATATACACACAAAGAAGAGCAAGATAAATCATTCAGATTAATGGCAACAATCTTATGTTTCAGAAGGAAATATCAAAATTAGAAACAAAAATTCTATTGCATATCTGTAGTAATCAAGGATTTACAAAAAAACTTATCAGAAGCAATTTCCCCCCGAAGTGCATTTCTGTTGCATCGTCTGTAATACAATGGCGCGTTTTACAAATTTAAAATATCATCTGTACATACCAGATATTCTACCCCAGGTGAACACTCACTCGGGGAACAGTAAAAATAGCGGACATTTTCAAGACAATTAAGCTGATATTGACAAAGTAGTAAGGCCATAGCTATTGAACTACAGTAAAGCATTGATTAAGTCACTTATTTGCTACTGATCTGCCACAGTATCATCTTTCTCTTCTGGTTAATAGAGTGGGTTACTTTTACTTTTTTTTCTTTTTTTTTTTTTCTTTTTTTTTTTTCAAACCTACTGCTAAAACTGCACCATCATACTGTGCCAGGCTAACTTTTTTTTTAGAAAAAAAAAAAACAAAAACAAAGATAGCAGGAATGTAAGATACTATAAAACTAACTTAATTTTAGAAATCAAAAGAAAAAACTTGTTGCACTTTTAATTTTACTATCACATGCAAAGAATTACTTCTCTCAACTCCCCAGCAGAAGCACAAGAGCGGCCCCATCTCTTCCGCGCACAGTAACCTGGAAAAGAGCTGAACTGGGGAAGCGCCACTTCTGCAGCCAACGAAAGCCAACAACTCTGAAAACAAGCCACAGCTCATAAAACTGAGAGTTACGCGTGATTTGCACCTTCTGGTATTTATTATCAGCAGAGTAGGAGAATTTGTCTTTACACCACGTGGTGAGCTACCGAGAAGGAGCCACGGCGACCTGTTCTGTCACTGCAAGCACACGCCAAGCACCGCCGCTGAGCCAGGGACGCTTGCCCCTCTGCTGAGAGCACGGTGCAGCTCACACGAAACCCGGGAGCTGCACCAGCAGCCAGCCTGGCTCCCCACAACCGCTCTGTCCTCATTTCCCCCAGTCTGTCAGAACAGGCCAACTGGGCCGGCGGGGACACCCCAGCTTGCCCGAGGCCGGCGTGGGGACGAGAACACAGCAGCTAGCCCACCTACCTTAGGGCTTGCCATGCAACACGAGTCCTGCAGGAGAACTCGCACACAAAACTATGGTTTTCACAGCCTTTAGATGGACTTGGTTATGTCCCCCCGCACACAAAAGATTAGAAGGAAAAAAACCCAAACCCACCATCATCGATGGCAGTGGGGGAGCGGGGAGAATGGAAATGCTCATGGTAAATCCCTGCACGCAGGTATTGAATAAATAATTGAGCGCACTAATCCGACAGGAGTTGGAATATGCTGGAAAAGCCAACGGGGTTACAGACTGAGCTGCACACACTGTACACGAGCCGTAATCTGCTGCTGGAAAACACGCACCCGGGACATCGAAAGCGTCCTTTCCACCGACAAGTTTTTCCCATCACCCTACAAGAACGGCCAACCTGCAGTTTGGTTTCCTTTTCCACATCTGACAAACGAAATTACATTTCACAAGGGTCAAAAAAACTCCACGTGATCCTTTCAGCACGACGAGGTTACTCCTCGCCCTGCACGGACAGCGGCCGCCTGCCTGGCCCGGGATCAGCGCTGCTGCCGCCCTCGCCGTGGGGGCCAGAGACCGATGTCTGCACAAGCCTCTTCCCAAACACCTTCCCCCGAACTGCTGCGGCACCACGGCACCCAGCGCTCGCTCGGCTGCGCGGTGCCGGCGCTCGCCTGTCCTAAACATCCGTGACCACCATGCAGGTGAGTTCTGTCCAGTTTGACGGCAGTAACTGTTCAGAGCCACTGAAACGACTAAAAATTCACTTTGCATTAATCGCATCTCAGACCTTTAAAAACTTGCCAACTTCTCTATCATCCCAACGAATGTAGCATTACCGAAATACAGGGAGAAGGGGTCTGTAAGCATCCCTAAACTGTAGATGTGATCAACGTTTTTTTTTTTTTACTAAATTTAAAAAAAAAAAAAAAGCCCTCCCAAACCCAGTACAGGTAGTTTAAAAGTGAATAACGATTTTGGTGTTTTTTATATATATATGTATATATATATAACATGCGTAGAAATGAACAGTTAACTGCATAAATACATTATCTTGTGTTATGAATCAAATCAAAGCAATCGCCAAGCTGAATAATAAGTTAGAGAAATGACAACTCTGGCTTTATATATATATTTATAAAAATAGATATGAGTGTTCTCAAAGCAGTTGATAGAGAATGCCTACCGAGTCAGAAGTCGCCAAGGGTTATCTGGCTAAGAAATCAGAAGATGAAAATTTTCACAGTTATTTTAACTGCCACTTACATTCATTCTAATGGCAACACTAGCATATATTACTAAGATGTTTACGGTATATATCACAACTGAGTTTTCCAGTGTTCACAACTCACGACTTTAAATTTGTACACTTGCTATTCACTAAAAAAAAAAAAAAAAAGAAAAAATAAAGGTGTGATTCTTACTGCTGGAAGCTACTTTTCCCTAACACTTTATACAGAACTTTGAACCCTGGCATGCTGATTTTGGCAGATTAACGCACTGAATTTTCCCATTTCGGTCATTATGGTAATTTAACTCAACCCCCTGCTAGGCCATAGTGTTGCGGATCGAGCCAGCGTACGGCCAGGCAAGATGCCACCTCTCGAGTAGCTTCCCCGAACGTGAGGGGTTTTCACGCCTCACCCTCCGTTCCACTTTAAACAGCTAAAAAAAGCCAGTTGCTACTACATCAGCTGTAAACAGCGAGTTCCCAGTACACTAAACCCTGGTTTCTAGTACACAGCACCCAACACCCTACTCCAGAACACAAAGGCAGGTCAGTGTACAGAAAACCCAGCCACATCTCTGACTTGCCAGCCATCCCAAGAGACATCGGTTTAACCCCGGTGGGGCACGCAGAACGCTGTGCCCACAGCTCCCATCTGCAAGGCAGAATTCCACACCTGCAACTGGAATTCCGGGCTCTTTACTGGTGAAGTCAACATCAAGTACCCATCAGTCCTACACTGGGCCTGCCTCAGGAAAACATACCAAGATAAATGCACAGAAGTCTGTAATAAAGAGATCAGAGAAAGTAACAAGCAAGGAAAAAAAAACAACCAACCAAACTCAAACCTAAGTTGCCCTCAAAAGGAGGCGAGAAAAAAGGGCAAATGAAAAATTCCAACATGCTCCCTTCTGCCTCCTCCCAATCACGTCTAGAAGACAATTTTTGCTGTCCATGTGCTCTGATCTACAATCCAGTATCCTGTAAAAATTATAGTTTAAAAAGCTTGCTGAATGAATTATTAGTAAGGTCAAGAGACTATACTTCAAGCTGGAAACACAAAGTTTACTACAGTAGTACATTCAGTTTTTATCATCAGTGACTAAGTCATGACAACAGTATCTGGCCGCACTCATTCCACTCACACTGACCAAGCACCTCAGCTGCAGACGTGCTCTGCAATGCAAGGCCATCAATGGCAGACACATCACCCGACAAGCCAAATGTTAAATAGGTTAAAAAAAGTTCTAATTTTACAGAAACGCTCATTTTTTCAAAAATAATATTCTCTTATCCTTTTCCTCCTACACCGAGGGACAGGTTAATTTGTCAATTCATATTCTTTCACTTTGTCAAAACGCTAGTTTCACAACCCCAAAACTGATTTCAAGCAGGAAACTCTCTGCAAATTAAAAACAAAAATACAAAAATTATAATCTCTATATTTATATTGATTGGAATCCTCCAGCATTTGTGAAATCACTTTTAGAGATGAATTTTGGGACCCTTCACAACTTCTCCACACAAGCCACGCTCCAGTTCAGTATTCCCCTTCACGAATACTTCTTTCTCACAGTCTCCTTTGCTGCTTATTAGTCCACAGCTCAAATTAAATAGAGAATAATTGGCTGGATAAGTGTTACTTTGGTGACCGGGGTGGCACGTACTGCTCCTTGCCGACGCGTCGCGGTGCTCCCTGAGGCGATGATCTGCGTCCAAACTGGCGCCTCTGTTCCCTGATTTTCCCAGCAGCTCCCCTGGGAGGCCCGTTGCCTCGGAACCCAGAATAATCCTTCATTCGACCTTCGACCTTGTCAGGAGCCTTCTCCGGAGCCTTCTCGGGGGTACCGTTTTCTTCATTTTTGGCAGGGGGAACTATGTTGGTGCGATGTTCCCTAAGAGGCTGAACAGGAACTGGAGGAGGCTCCTTTGGGGGCTTCTGGCAAACTTCGGCGTAGCTTAGCTTGCGTGGCTCCTTTGGGACCAAGGGAAGAGCAAGGTTTACACCCCAGAACAACCACGCCGCGCTCTTCCAGACCATCCCAGGCACCGTGTCGAGGCACGGCAGCAAGAGCCCACGCAGCGAGCGATGCCACCGCAGCCGCGGCACATCGTGCAAGAGGCGGTCCCAGGCGCCACCTCAGCACATCCAGGACAAAGCTCCCCGCCCGCTCCCTGCTCTGGGCCTTACCTGCACCAGCACAGCAGGAGCTGCGCTCGCATTAGCAGAAGGTGAAGCGGTGTTTGTCCTTGGCGGCTTTGCAGCACTGACAGGAGACACAGACACCGGCGGGGAAGCGTGGCTTGTGACATCCTTCTGGGCAGACACTTCTTCCGGTTTGCTGTCTGGCTGAACTGTGCTGCTAAATCAAGAACAATTTAACATTAAAACCTACTAACACAGAAATTAACGTTTGAGAAAGTATCTTCTTTCTTTGAGGTCAAAATGTGGTTTTTTGGAACAGATCGGTACAGCCATTACCACCGCGATTTGTTATTTCCATGTGGTGGCCTCTAGAGAAGCTGCCCACCACAGACTGAGAAGAAACAACAAACATCACCACCGCCTCGGTGGACACCAGCTAGAACATGCAAATTTTAACATTCTCGACTCAATCTGCATACCTCAACACCGCAGCCTCGGTCTGAGCGGGTGAACTCACACTCGCCGCAGGCGGTTGGACAGTGCTGTGCGTCTGTTCTTCCTGAGCAGGAGCCGGAGAGCTGGGCAGCAAATCTTTGCTGTCCTGTACAGAAAGCGTAAGTTGCAAAACACGGAGAGATCACAGACGCGCTTACACGGCTCCTCAGCGTGCCAGTTCAAGACAGCTGAGCAGCGGGGTATTGCCGAGGGCTGCTCAAGCCCTGGTTATAGCACTTCTCTTGGAGCGGCGCCTCTAGAGCGACCACCCCTTGTGTGGGCAGAGCAAGCCGCGGACAGGACGAGCAGTAACGCTCTGTCACCCAGATTATCCACGCTTAGTCCCACCAGCTCAAATAACAGACTCGTCTGGAACCAGCCCTGCCCTGCCCACAACCTGCTCCCACTTCAACAGCCAACACTCCTCCTTCACCCGCTTTATTCCAAAACAGCACTGAGCTCACAGCAGTGCAATTACAGAAGCTTCAGCTAAATACCCACAAAGAGCCAAGGCAATCCAGGAACCCGAAGACAGAACATGCACTATCGTATTAATGCACACGGTTAAGACGTTCGGGCTTAAAGCATTCTCGTGTGCAGCTCCAACGCAAACCGGTTCTTTAAGCAGGGGAGGCGGCAGCCGCGGCGCCGCGTCCGTGCCAGAGACACGAGCGGGTACCTTTTCTTTGCAGACGCCTTTAACGATATCGGACATCCTGCTCTCCAGCACAGGCTCTCCCAGTATTTTTGCTGTGCTGCCAGGCAAAGGTGGGAAATTTGATGCTAGCAAGTCAAACTTTGGTGTCTGAGTCTTTGTTTCTGCTGAAGGTTGAGGTCTCTAGCGAAGGAAAATACCCGTTAACAGAGGCAGAACACCCAGCATCCAAAGCACTGAGCAAGTGTCAGGGAATTTCCTAGAAACACCGAATCCCCGCACTGGAACCTGAGGATCTAAGGACTGGCCCACTCCTTCAATAAACGCAAACCAACACGCTGCACTTTGTGCAACCCCTCGCGATAAGGGAAGTGGCACTTACTGAAACCCGGTCATCTTCCCGTCTCCTCCGACCTCGGAAAACGTTCCTCCTTTAAAGGCAAAAAAAAGGCAGTAAGTGCACGGGTGCAGCTGAAGGGCGCACTCCTCCACCCAAAGGGGAGCCTGCGGCAGGGCATTTACAGCAGCCGACTGGTGTTTCTCAAGATACAGTTCTGGGATGTTCTCGACCTTCAGGAGGGGTCAAAGCTCTTACACTCTTGGAACAGTCAATACGGGAAACAATTTCTCTTTTCTCTCCCTAGGAGCATTGTGTCTGAGCAAGCACAGTGACAATTAGACTACAGTATTATAGAACAGTATCCTGTAACTTTATTGTGATAAACTTATTCACCTGATTTCTCACGTATCTGTCTTGGCCATGTATTTTTAAGTGTCTAACTCCTGAATTAGCACACAAAAGATAAAACCAGTTGATCTTAGAATATTTAGGAGCATCAAATTCCCCGAGGATTTGCTTATTATTTACAGCAATACAAACACCAGCTTTACTTCAGCAACTCTTTTAATTCTGGGGACAAATGACGCAGTTATTTTGAAATAAAGACACCTCACTACCTTAGTGATTCTGACAAACACCTTGCACTAACAGCTGTCCAGTCAAGCAGGGAGCATTCAGGCTCCCAGCTAAGTATTTATCAGGCCTGGTTTATCTAATGTCAGTTTGCTCCTCATCAGCCTTTACAGAAAAATACACTGTGTGGATGGTGGACGATCCCGGGCCCACCCAAGTCATTTGAACCCCCCCCACCCCGTCCCCGCGGCACTGCTGGGTGACAGCGAGAGGCAGCACACGCAGCTCTTTACCTGCCCCTGCCAATGCCGTAGTCGCCGTTCTGCTCCATCTGTGCGGTAGGAGAGTCCTTCTGGGAATACCCTTGGTCTTGGGGCCCGGTTAACGTGCTGTTATGTCGCTCCGTAACAAAATTCCTTGAGTTGGTTCTGTTCAGTGGTCCATCCCCCATTGGCACGGTACTGACGGCAGCTGGACCCTCCACAGAGTGTTCCGAGCTGTTGGATGATCGGAAGTGAGGCTTCACGCTGCAGGACAGAGAGCAGCAGCTGAGGAACCCAGAGCTCAAAGAACAAGGCACAAAACTACCACCAGCTACAGTTAATTCGTAGCTGACAAGAACGGAGGAGGTCAGTAAGTCTGGAACCGGATGGAGTCTGGGACTCCATCAGAGAAGTTGCCTCCTACACACATTTGTCGAGAACAAAGAAATTGTTCTTCCTTACCTCCATCTATTCCTTTTGTTACAGTTTTCTTGCAACCTCCTCTCCTGTCAAGTGTTGCCATTTGAAGAAAACCTTGAGATCACTGCCCCACAAACACCAAGAGAGGGAAAACCACCCCAAAAACATCAACTAACAAAAAAAGCGCCCAAAACCTCGAGGTGGCAGAAGAGCCAGAAGAACCCAAAAAGGGATTCTTCACTTGCCTGGGCCTGCAGCAGAGGCACGGAGTACTGGAGAAATAAGCCAAGCCTGAGGAACAAACTGATCTGGCAATAGGCAAAAAAAACTGAACTGAAACAAGAAGCCAGGAGCAGATGACGACCAAAGAGGCTAAAGAGAAGAGGGGAGATAAGGCCGGGGTAGCTGAGAGCCCACCTCCCCAAGAGCTCAAAAAGCCACAATCTTATTCTCACTGTCCCTCTTACCAAACTCGCACAACACTGACTCTGCAGTTTACAATACCCCAGACATTTTACCCAGTTATCGATTGTTCAGCATTAAAGCCGGATTTCCTTTGAACACAGCAGCAGCTGGGCACGCTCAGTGTTTCTGCACGTTAAGGCTCAAGGTCTTAAATGCAGAATTACCCAGAAAAACTCTGACCTACCATAAAATGGAAGAGTTTCTGGAGCAGCATTCAGGTGCCTTAGACTATTTTCCACTTCTGCACCTCGCTGTCTTTTCCACGCAGCACCAACCAGTTTCAGCAAGCGAGGCAAGGACCTTAAACTCTATCTTTTCTCCTCTGGTCGACCCTGCACATCTCATAATTTAAGGACGGAAGGAGGATTTTGCATGCTTACTGTTTTTAAACAATCTCATTAGAACAATCCATGCAATCAGAAGAAATCCTCCCACTGCCAGCCAAAGTATGATTCCTGTCTGGGAGGAGCGGTTCACTTGACTACATGATGGCTTAGAGAGTAATTGAGGAGCAGCCTGCAGCCTGAAAAAGGGTCCTTTCTTTCAACAGACCATAAATCACACAGCTTTGGCTTTCTCTAAGCTAAGGGAATATGGAAAGGCACGTGCTGGACACCACAGACCCTTGCCTAACAAGGAGGTAGTTTCCTTCCAGCTTCCAATAAACTTGTTCCCTCCCACTTGGCCAGAGAATTTAAGCTGGGAGGAAAAGAAACCAAAATAGGAGAATTCAGTGAATGGCAAATTATAATTTGTTAGCATCACATCAGAACAGCAGTACGCAGCGTGGCTGCAGCAGCAGCGGATTCCTCCCTCTGCTCGGCCGTTGTCCTGTCGTATTTTAAAAATCAACTCCACCACCCTCCGATGGACTTCACAGCCTTGCAATTCACAGCTGGAAGTTTTGCAGCATTTCACATGTAACCAGAAAGCAGAACAAAAATCACTTTTTAACAGCCCAATTTTGAGTGGTCAAATTAATCTGCTTTATGAAAGACATTTTAAGTTACCTTTTAGATAGCTGGACAGGAAAATACCAATTTAACCAATACTAGCACTGAGGATTTTCTGTTACAAAGGCTCAATCTTTCTTTCCCACAAGGATGTTGCAACAACTCAGGGCAAAATAAATATGATGGGCTTAAACAAATGTTTATCTACAGAGAAAAATCCAATACTTAACTATTAACTGCCTGTATGACAAAACAAATCAAGTTTAATGAGCCAGGACAGAAATCCAAAAGCAGCAGCCGGATGAACCTCTCCAAATAAACTCTTCTGCAGTTCAAGAGAAGATACGCTGAGCAAAGATCAATTCATTCTTCACAGCTTGAGGAAGCATTAAGAACCAGTTTTAAGGCCCCCACAAGGTGAAGCTTTCCATCAGCAAAGACCACAGGAGGAGCAGGAGGTGAGCTAACTAAATTCTTCCATTTTGTTCAATTTGTTCTTAAAATGGAAGAATCTCAAGTCATTATTCAGCCCTCAGATCTCATAATCTTACCCGTCATTGAGAAGGCCACAATCTTGTCTGGGCAGAAGAGCAAAGCAGAGAAGACAAGGAAAGATAAGGAAGAAAAAAAGCAGAGAGAAGGAGAGATGACGTGAGAGAGCAAGAAGAAGGAAAAGCATGAAGTGCAGGCTGCCCAGACAACCGACTGTTGGACCTGTTCTCTCTTAGCGCGATACTTGATCATCACGGGGCCAAACCTTCGAGGCTGTGCCGGTTACCGTAGCGGTCTGTTTGCAAAGGAATCCTGCTGAAGCCCAACTAGTGTCTGCTGCCAGAATATGAAGATTTATGACCACAAAACCAGAGCTTTGCACTAGCACAAAGGCTGAGCAAGATCGGCAGGGAAGATAAGACAACCGAGACAGACCAGCAGAACCTGCACACACCTGACCCTCAAGCTATAACTTCACTACGACTGAAGCTTTACAAACGAAAGTCTCAACACAACCAGAAGAGTCTTAAAAGCTTAAAGATTATACAGATGTGATCTACAAGGCAGCAGTGAACACGTGGGCATTTCAAGGTGTTAGTATTTAGGTACATACAGTTCTTGTACAGCTTCAGCATCCACACCTCTGAGAGGATCCACATACGTGAGAGTTTTACAGGCTTTAAGTTTGGGTACCATTAAAGCAAAAAAAACCCACCTTTATAAAAAGATCTGAGCTGGGAGCTGAGCAGCTGTAACTGGATCAGCTGCCCCATCTCCAAGCAGAGTCACACTACCAGTTTCACAGCCTGTATTAAGACTCTGCTGAGTCACCACAGACCAAATTCTGAAATTCGCCTTCTGCCAACAGCCACAAACCTCAACTGCATGGCAAAACCACTTCTGGTACTGGCAGTTGTCAACTGCTTTCTCAAACAATATAAAAAGCAATTCCCATGCTACCAGCCCGCATGCTGAATACAGTGAAAGAGCTTGCAAATAAAACAATTTCCACCCACACAAACAGATTACTACTCCATTGTATTTACAGAGCACTGTTCCAGCAAATACAAAGCTGCTTCCTCCTCCCCAGTGTTTGTATCTGAGCCGAGTCCTTACAGTTATCGGGAAAGGTGGGGATAAAGCAAATAAATTACAGTAACAGACTCCGCGTCAAGCAGGTTTAGCGTACAGCAGTCAGGGCATGCAAGTCACAGCTGCAGAAACTGAATGGCTCTCTGCAAGACTAATCACACAACAGGAAAAGCTTACGTTTGTGCTGCAGGAGTTTATAATCTGCGTATAACAAACATAATTAGAAGTATTACCTTAAGAGGAAGCTATTTATTTGTCTGCAGAAATTCCTCTGAGGCTTTTACAGGAGATACCTTTGCGCTCTCCACCGCACATGTCCATTATTTTAGGATCTTAAGCTGCCACCTCGATTTTAATTTTATTTTATAAATCAAGTTGAAAAACATCATACATATCTGACAAACAAAGTGAGTAACCTAGTCCCATCAGAAGGCGCTGCATTTCACAAGGAACACTTCAGGGTCTCAATACTGTAAGTTCCCAGAGAGCAAACAACTGACAGAGCTATCTTACCGATTTCTATGGAATGGGCGACCTATACTCAAAGAAGCAGCATTTGTTTTATATGATCCTGGTGTATTAAAGCCATTCACAAATCCACCGTTAGGAAAGGGGGCCTGCAACAGACAGAACAGTCTCAATGGCTGAACTAAAAAGAAAAACGTTTGCAGTTTTATGAGATCAGCTTCAGCAGTTATTCATCCAGCCTGTTTGTACTTCTGCACTGGGCTACTGCACCTGGCACGCCGTGAACTCACACAAACCCCACCAGGTTCCCAGGCTGCACATCTACTTTGGCATCAGAGCTCTCCTGTTCCTGGAAGAGCTACAAAGAGCTACAAAGCTCTTCCAGGAAGATTAGCTGCTGGGTAACGGAATTTCACACCAAAATTTCTTGAAATAAGCAGCAGCCGACGGTGAGACGTACAGCCTCTCCGGCAGCCTTGCTTTATCAGGTCCATGACATAACAAAGTATCATAAAACAGAGCGACCCGACCAGGAAACCTGCGCATTCTACAGCTGAAAAGCCCACTAACCCTGTGGATTTGTCAACCAAATTATTCCTGATGTTTTGGGCCACCTCCCCTCGTTTCCATCAGCTGTTACTCACCAGTGGTGTTTCAAAGTAAGGTGCAGGATTTGGAGACCATGTCTGAGGCACAATGCTGTAAATAGAGTACTGCTGAGGACTATATACAGGCTGCATAAACAGTGGTGAGGCAAACTGTGCTTGTGTTTGAACTGGCTGAGTATAGACACTGGAATCCACTACCCGGTAACCATTCTTAGCAAAAAATGTGTTGATGGCTTTTATCCTTGCCTGCAAGACATTGAATCGCATCATGCACATTAGCTGGGAGAAAAGCAGAAGCAGAACATGAAATCTTTCTTGCCTACTGAAATTATAACAAAAGGGCTGTGAGGAGGAAGGAGGTCAACTACTGCTTAAAAACGAAAACTCTGATAGATGTCAATCCAGATCACACCCTTACAGCGCGCTCAAGGGAAGGACACACACGCTGCCTCAGCTAGAGAATCGGCCAAGTTTAAGATAACCCCTGCTCCCTACAGCCGTGACTGCACGGGAAGATGCTCAGGGGCTGGAGCACCTCCCCGGTGAGGCCAGGCTGGGCGAGCTGGGGTTGTTCAGCCCGGACAGGAGAAGGCTCTGGGGAGACCTCAGAGCGGCCTTCAGTGCTGAAAGGGGGGTACAGGAAAGGCGGCGGGGCCTGGATGAAGGGCAATGGTTTCACACTCAAAGAGGGCAGGTTTGGGTTCGACGTAAGGAAGGTAATTCTTTACGGTAAGGGGGGTGAGGCACTGGCACAGGTTGCCCAGACGAGCTGCGGATGCCCCAGCCCCGGTGTCGTCCATGGCCAGGTTGGACGGGGCTCTGGGCAACCCGCTCTAGTGGAAGGTGTCCCTGCCCGTGGCAGGGTGGGAACCTCGACCGTCTTTACGGTCCCTTCCAACCCAAACCATCCCATGACTGTATGAACCGTCCAGGCTCCAATTTTGACCGTTCCCCTCACGGTACACACAGCTTGCTTCAGCCTTATTTGCAGAGCAGCTAACTCAGGCTAGAGACTCATGATGGCAGGAGTTCCTCTCCTGAGTTCTGCAGACCCAGATTCTGGGGAAAGTGGAGAAGGGAAGACGAAACAGGAATGTATTTCACACCTCATGGGAAGCAGCGCTGAGAATAACCAGCAGCCACTGAACTGTCACTTTTCAAAGCTACCCGTGACCTCATTCCAGTTAACAACCTACGGAGCAAGTGTTACAAACCATCCCACTGCTAATTCCTCAGTCGTGTCCCCCCCATAAATGCACACCAGCATCCAAACACAAACAATACATAACTCCATTCCAACAGAAACCTCATAGAAAGCAGCCTTACCATTACTGGCTTGCCCTGAAAGGTTTTCACTTCTTCCCTTAAGTATTTAAACGCCTGCAGATACAAGAGAGATTATCATCAGAATTATCTTGATAAAATCGTACTTCCTAAAGGACATTACATGATTTAAGATGAACGTGTAACGATGTACTTCCCTGTTAGCCCAGATAAATTCATTAACACTTCAAATTCAGGATACTAGATGCCAGTTATGGCTGGAGAGCACTGAGGCAAGAGGCAGACAAGGGAATTAAAACCCTCAAAACTCTCTGCTTTTTTCTCTATTAACTAGAATTTGCCAATAACCTCTTAAAATAACAGAAGGGGGATCAGTAAATAAACATTTCATTTAGCTACAGGAAGCACGTGTGCAACTCTCTTGAGCAGAGGAAGCATGGAAAACAGAACCGAGATGTCGTTAACAAGCGAAGGCAGCCTTACCTGTTGTGCATCTGTATCTGACTGGAATGTAACGTACCAGTTGTTGTTGTGAGCAAACTCACAGCTTATCACTTTGGGGCAGTTTTCATTTTTGAAAAGAGCCTTAACCTCCTAGGGGAGAGAAGAAGTCAGCAGCTCAGCTGTAAATTGAACACTAAACCAACCAACCAAAGTTCACACTCCAGCTCCTCAGCTGCAACTTTCCCTTGACCAGGAATGTTCTTTTATTCCCTTGACGGGCCTCCCAGACACCAAACCATCCTCTGCCTGTTCCTGAACCCAAGAACACCAGTCCTGCCTACTGAGCTCCCCACGTGAAAAGCACCAGGCCCATTTAGTAAGAAAATCAAGATCAGCGGAGAACTGGCGATATTTCTACACAAAAGCGGTTGCAAAAACATGGCTTTAGATCAGAAGAGTCATCTAGACAAGAGTGATTCTAAGAAATATTTCTAAATCAAGGCAACCTGACAGCTTTGCAATGATCAGATTTTAAAGAGACAGCAAAGCAGTTGCTCAGCGTTTGCCCTGAAAGAACTAATTCAGAATGCTAGTAGGCAAACAACTTTAAAAAAACAAAGAACTAAATCATTCTGTTAGCCAAATATCAGTAGGAATTTTATTATCCTCCCTCCTCTGAACATAATGAGCTCAGCTCACGCTGGGTCACAATGAATGAGAAATGTTTAGCAACATTTCGTGCTGCCAAAACAACCGTCTGACTTCAAGTAAAGTTACTGCTGTGACAAAACTTCAGCCCGAATTCCCAGCTATGCCCTGGACTGATTTTATTTTTGGAGCTGAAGAGACTAGTTCGAACTTCCTTCCAGAAAAGCCTAGCTAGCTCCATCTTTGGTGGAAAAACATTGACTTCAGAGCATTTTAATACATTAGTAAATAATCGGAAGTGACAATAACGATAATGAATTTTTGCTTTCACTTTTGTGCAATACAAGCAGGCAGAAAAAATGACTTGTGTGGTTTACAAGAAAAATATCTGTGCTCAACCAAATTAAATACCAGTTGACCCTTTAAACAATGCTTCCTGTTGCTGTTTGAAGCACTGTTGAAGACACCTTCCATAAACATCAACGAGCTTCTATTTCTTTCTTTTCTATTTATTTACCTCTATAGGTGTTGTTTCAGGGATCTCACGGAGAATGATAATACATCGTTTGTGGTTTGGTCTAACTTTCTCCCCTCTCTCGTCCACTTGTACCATCGGAGAAGCTGAAATTTAAATAGAAAAGTTGGCTTAATACTGGACATGGTGCACTGCAAACCACCTCAGTGGTACTGGACTCCACCCTCCAACTTGTAACCAAGGGCTGCGATGGGCTGCCCAAGAAACCAGACGTCCTGAACTGGGGGTAAAGGGCTGTTCTGCCAGCGGTGTCTGTTAGACCTTCAGGACATTTTAGCTGTCTGTCTGTTGCCTCCATCCACAGCTCAGACACCCAAAATGCTCAGCCCCACATTCAATTCTCTCCCAGATCGAATTTTAATAGCTTTTTCAAGCTCCTAGTAAACTTCTGCACTGAGTCAGAAGACTGCTTTTACTCCCAGCGTAAGACTTTCACTGCTCACAACACCTTAGAGCAGCATCTTACTGGGGCAGATTCAGGCAGATTATTATAAAGCGTAACTAGAATTCAGGAGTCTGGAACAGCCACTTATTCACACATCTCTGCAGAAGGAGGTTCCCGTCACCATTTACCAGAACAATATGCCATAACCACCTCAGGGACTAACACACTTCTCCAAAGCAAGGAAGGATCCTTTGTTCTACTATCACAGACACCAAACACCCCAGACTTACATCTCAAAACTTCAAGAATAAGGTCCATATCAGTCGTCAGCTTCTTAATACCTTCCATGTTGGCAATTGTCCATATTGGAACAAACTGATCACTGTCCATTTGAGACATCAAGTAGAGATCCTTTGACAGATTCTCACTAAAAAGACAGAAGTTCAGTATTTTATAAGAATCCTGAACTTTCCTTACAGAAGCCTCAAAACAGCAGGATAACTGCAGGCTTAAATATTCACCAATACACAACTAACTCTAGCCAAAACGTACTCAGATTTTCTCTCCTGGGGAAAGTCCTAGCAGATCAACACAAAGCAGAGTAAGATAATGTAAAAACTTAATGAAAGTTGGTGCTCTGCATGTTAGTCAGCAAAAAGGATCTCACCAAAGAGACCTCTTCTGGTAACACACAGCTAAATTATCTCACCGCCTTATAGCGGTGAAGCCATATTCACTCCTCGTTAAAGGACGGGCAGGACCAAGACAGCTGAGAGGTACCACAGGGTTTCTACAGCATTTTAGCAAATCTTGTTTCACATGGCAACCAACTCTCTCATTCAGGGTTAACATGTTTATGAAGATTGATAGCACGTATGAAGCCAAAAAAGGGAAAAATTTGTCAAGGATTTTACAAAGGGTTCACACAAAGTTGAATTAACTGTACTGTACCGTACCGTGAAAAGCAGAATTCAAGTTGCTTTTTCAAACATTCTCTAATGTCTTCTGTGGACACAGTGGAGCTGCCCTCACCTGAAAGTCACCACATTCACCATCAGATCTCAGGTTCATGGCCAGAACACAACGCCAGAAAACATTTCATTGTACAACAAAAGAACAAATCCTCTGGGGTGGGACCAAGAGGAAAAGGTCAGCCGAGATGTGCCCAAGGACCACCACGCTGCACGTTCCCCCAGCGACCGCGATCCCTCAGCGTTCACCTACTTGGCCAAGCGCGACGGCTGGATCTGCTTGAACACGCCCGGAACACGTCCGAGCTCCTGCTCAGTCACACCAGAACTGCAGCAGGCTTTGGAGCGTTACAGCCACTGACAGCACACCCCGACTTGAATACTCACCAGACACTTCATAGATTTGGTATCCAAGATCTTCGGTTGCCAGGACAATCCCATTTGCAGATGCTTCATCAACCCCTGTGCCATTTCTTGTGGCTTCACAAGATGGGGGATACATCACTTCATACTGCTTGCAGCTGTCCTCTGAAATCTCTATGTTACCTGGCAAGAGAACACATCATCAACAGAAAACCTACTACAAGCTTCAGAGTATTTTCCATTTGAAAAATTTTGGCTCCCAACACTAAAACAAATACTTAAGAACGCTGTAACTGAAAGTGCCCAGGCTTGGTCTATGTTTCTTAGCATCCACTTTGTACTGGATAGCACTTTCTGCCTCTCCCGTTTCAGAAAGACCTTCTGGTTTGCACTAGGGCCTCAGGGCTAAGGAAATAATAGGATTGGGAAATTGTAAGATCCCCAAAAGTGGCAGAGGATCTGAAAAACAGACTTCCCACCTGAAATTTAAAGCATCTAAACGAGGTTCCTGAAAACCAAGCTCTAAAATAGCTTACGTCACTCCAACGCATTACAGCATTCTTATTTATATAAAGGACTCGGGAGCATCTAGTGGCATTATAAAACAGTGGAATGACATGGAAATTGGCCAATCTCTTGTTCAAGGCACCTCAGCTTAGTCTTCACCACAGCTGCTTGAGACAGAAACAAGAGCAATTTCAGTTTAATCCAACGGTCAGGCAAAGGAGATTGTTCTGAAAACATCAACTGCTCTGCTGAATCTTTTCCACATTAATGATGAATCCACTGAAAACACACTTTGAGAAGAGATACTGCTCTCACTTCTTAAATTAGAAATTGCTTAAAACCAAGAACATCGTAATTGGAAAAACTGCCTTTCATTTTCCAGCAGCACAACCCCGCCGCGATTGCTTCGTATTGTTATGAAGAGACAAACGAGTTTCTCTCAGCCAATGCACAAACTCAGCACTCGCTCCTCACTTCTGCTGACTTACCAGAAACTTTTGACAGGGCCACACAAACTGAATCCTCCCGTCTTTATCCCTAACTTGTCCTAAACCTTTTTCCAGGGAACCTTCTGCTTCCTAATTCACAGGCCTCTGCCGTATTCCGAGTAGCCTCGGCTACACAACTGGCTTCGTATCAAGTCTAAGTCAAACCAGACGAGTTAAACCGCTTGAATATTTAGTTCTGGGCGACAGGACTGACCATGTGGTAAGGATGGAGAACGGGGACTGAAGCGGGACAGGGACTGCGCGACAGGAGCTCGCACAGCTGCTTTGTGGGTTCTGCTCCAGCACTAACGCTATGTCTGACCGTTCTCAGCAGCACCTCAGTGACCTACCAGGATCGCAGGCGGCCCTCAGACCTTATCTTCCTGTTCACAGGGCATACTAAAGTGCAGCAATGGCGAACGAGACAAGTCATGAATCCATTTCCACACGTTTAGCATCTTGTTTCCCTCTTAGCGCGTTACTCAGTCATCACCGGGCCCCTCGGATCCTGTCGCCTGCTGCAGCAGTCTGTCCTGGACCCCTCCTGAAGCCCCAAACCAGAGCCCACTGCTCAGACCTATAGATCTATACACTGCTTCCTGCATTTCATACGTGTTGCTGCATCAGCAGCGACAAGAGCAGGAGGTTGCTCCTCACTGCCGAACTCTGAGAGAACCCTCAGCGCTACCTCGCGAGGGACACGTCACGGCTAGTGCTTAAACACGGGCCCGCGACATCTCACCCTCGGCGTGTGTCCCTTGGGCGGCCGCGGTGTCCTGCCACGAGTGCTCAGCGCCATTTGTGGGTGGCACAGCCTCGCCACTCCCTTGGGGTACTTCTTGCCACACTTTTGCATTAGGGTTTAAGCCAGCACCTTTCGACGTCACCTGCTGAAGAGACCAGAACACTTTTATGAGGAAAAAGAACCCAAAGAGGCGTTAGAAGTCAAGCCAGACAATACAGGTGAATTTAGTGATTTTCTATAGTTCCACATCTCAAGTCTCTAACCGACTATTAAGCACCTATGTGATTTTTCATTAAGCGAAACAGGAAAATCCTTGGTATTTTCCAAGTACTTCATTTCTACCTCCATTAGAAGTGTTGCCTTCAACCTCTCTTTATTGACATCCGACAACATCAGCGGAGGAAGCGGCTAGCCGTCAAGGGTCTGGTAACTCATAAGCTTTTAAAGACTTGACTGCCATAACGCTCCAGTCCCCTTTCACCAGAAAGGGAAATTTTCCCTCCTCCAGACCCCTTCCTAGAAAGGAAGGTAAAAAAAAAACATATGTCAAGGAGAAGAAACTAAGGACTTGCTGAATTAGCGACATCTGTGGTAGCCAAGCATCACCTACGCTATGCCAAGACTCCTCACGCACTTACCTGAGCGCTACCCGACTGCCCCGTGAGCTTACCTACATCTTACACCCATCAACGCTCGCTAATCACTTCCTTCAGCCTGTAACCCAGGAGATGAACGTTTTTGAAGCAGCAAGACAAACATACACAGCATCGCAGCCTGCTGGGAGGGGGGAACAGGAGCGTCTCCCTTCGAGACTGGGCAACAAGGACCATAATTAGAGTAAGAGGGTAAACAATGAGCCAGACAAGAGCAAGGCTGGATTCCAACCTGGAACCTGACACAGACCAACACTCCTTTCTACAGCAAGAGATGGCGCCTCCCAAAGTCCCTTTCCGAGAGCCCCTCGGAAGCCCAAAGGCATTTGGGCAAGGAGTCCGATAATCCAGCAACAGTGCAGAGGATGAGCACTGTCATGGCTTTCACTCCACCATGGTAAAACTAAGTCCTTCTGCGAGGACAAGAAATCTGTGCTTTTGCAAAAATTCTCCTCCCCAGAGCACCTAACACCCTACACGCAACTAATACAGTTTCCTTCGGACACTGAACGACAGTCCGCTCCGCTCCCGTCATTCGCTTGAATTTAAAAGGCGAAAGACATTAACCCTAGCTCGTATCTCAAAAATTCACACATAAGGAAGTCCGACATTTGAGAGGCCGGCCTCCTGGATTCTAAAATTAAGGAGTGGCTTGCTACCAGGCACAAACATAAAGTAAAAGGATAAGGAAGCAGTTGCAATAGCTTTAGAGATAATTCCCCTGCCAAGGTCACACCTAGTTCCAGAGCTATTTGTTGCAAGGACAAGCCCAAATTCAGTAACAAAAAGCCTCCAAACACTGGGAACGTTCAAGATAACCACGAGAGGAGGAGAAACAAAGACCACAACTTTAGCAAGACCCTCTCTGGGATTCAAAATCCCCCACGCACAACTGATTTAATCCACACAGCAATGGAGTTTTCCCCCTTTCGTTAATCTTCGCAGAAGAGCTGGAAACAGAAAGAAGAAATAGAAATAGTCCAGCGTGAAAGGACACACGTACATTTCCCTTCTCAGCTTTCAGAGTAGTTGTTCTCCAACGAAATAACCTTAGAAGAAAGACCCAGTGACCTGTGGCACCGACATACTCGCTCTCTTGATGTAGCTCAGCAAGTCCAAAGCTTCGCTCTGCTCAACTGCTGGTGGCTCCGGTGAGGCCGCGCACCTGTCAGCGGGCTGAAACCCAGCACACCCCATTCCCTTGCATTTACTTTTCATCAAAGCAAAAAAAAGACAAGAGATGTCCAGGGGATGACTCATTATTTTATAAAAATAAACACTGCCTCACTACCTTACGTCTTTGAGGTTAGCACTTAGCTCAGGCTGAAACTAATTTTAAGAAATAAGCACGACAAAAGTGAAACTGAAACACTTCAGGGAGATTCACTACACTTGTGGAGGTGACCAGAAGCAAAAAGCAACGCTGAGCACGGCAGAGGATGTTACTCATCACTCCAGCAAACACCGAAAGCCACACGTGGTAACACGAAGCTCAGAACTCCCAGGCCCAATGAGAAGAGCTACAAAACTAAAGAGATTTGGGCTGGCCAAGTGATGGCTGCACCCAGCAACACAGCGGCTGAACCACACACCTGCAACGGGGCCCGGGCCACTTCCTCTTTGCTCTAGAAACACGCGACGACACGTAACGCAACACTGCGAGACCCAGCCCCGACGTCACGCATCTCAACAGCCAGACCCCGCGGACCCCAAGAGGGTGACAAGTCCCCAGTTCACACGAGCGTTCTGACAATCCGGCGTGCTGCGCTCCGGGAGCGGCGCCGCTCCGCTCTGGCCAGTGGCTCTCCTGAAGAGAAGGCCAAAACGTCAACTCTTGCTTGTTTAACTGAGGCCAACAAACCCTGAGCCCGTCTGATTGGCTGCGGAACAATCCTCCCAGCTGCTATCGGGAACTTTCATGACGAGGTTAAAGCTTTACAGAGTTACAAAGGTTGGGAACACTCGCTGGTATCCACGAGCTGACAAAGCTGTCCTCCTCAGCAGAGCTGCCCTCTGGTTTACGTTACTTTTGGCAAACGTGGATCAAAGATTCTCCTCAAGCTATCCTCAAAACTGACTATCGAAGCACCCACCTCATTTTGAAAGCACTGCAAAGAATGTTTTTCTTATTGTAACCGTCTAAAGTACATTTATCAGATTCAATTAAGCCCACAAAAATGAAAGTGCCCCGTTTCTTTTTAAAGCATTGTATTTTAATATTTTCAATAATATTTCATATTTTCAATAATTATCCTGCAACCAAAATCCTTGTGACAGACTTCCCAGAGCGCACTGACTCTCTAAACGGGAATCTAAGTGAAAAAATCTAGAAGAGAATTTAATAAAACCGGCGAAGTGAGAACCTAAACATTTTCCAGAAGTGGAAATGTAAGCAGAGAGAAAAAAACCCTGAAGGTCAGCAAAGCTACGGAGGTTGGCAGAGAGAAGCCTTGTGCTGGCCGGGGGACGTGACAGGTAGGGAAATACGCATCTGCGCTGGACTCGGACACCCGTCACCTTCTCAGAGCTTATCCAGGCTGTGCAAGAAACCAAGGAAAGAAAGAGGGAAAGGTGGTGTCAAACCAGAAGGCGCACGCAGACCTCCTTGGAGCCGACTGCGGGGTGTCACGTAACAACAGCTCGGTGCTCCGGACGTCCCGGGTAATTCTCAACACACACATTAACTTTAATGGTCACCAGAGTTGCTTCCCCTGAACGCAGCGCGGTTGTTTCATCAGCCCCAGAGCCAGGGCTGCTCCCGTCCCTCGGTGCCGAACGAAGCTGGTACCAGCCTCACGCGTGTCAGTGGTGTCCGTCACAGGGTAAACAGGGACAAGCTGGGGGGTTGGACAAGCTGGGGGGTTTGCCACCCAGAGGGGAGCAGGGACCTCACCTGCTAAAAAAAAAAGAGAGCCAGCAACGCTCAGTCCCGCTTTTCCAGCGAGGAAGCATCGCTGGCAACAATTAGGGCAGCATTTCACTCACCTGAAATGCAGATTTCAGTTTTTTCCAATAAATTACTAATGCACTGAATTAGGGGCACGTACCAAACTGACCAAAGCCCCAAGCAGGCACAGCAAGCCGTTACTAACCACACTTCTCACGTTTAATAATATTCTCAACGCACATTAATTATTGATTGTGAACAGCATGCTGGTCCTGGCTGCGAGTGAAAAAACCAAGACCTACACTGAGCACTAACACGTGAAAACCAGCACGAGCTTCCACCCTCCCCTCACTGCAGCGAGAGTCTTGAGCTAAAAGATATCAACGGAAAGCGGGATTGCACCGTGCCCCTGTGAACGAATCAATCCGCAGTCACCACGTGCACACTTCAGTTCGGGCTCAGCTACAACGCTGACAGCTCAAGCGAGTCGGCTCGTCATCCCTAAAGCTTCAGGGCCTCTAACCCAACCCAGTTCCGAATGTTATTTTTCAGGCAACCCCAAAGATCCCGACACAAAAGCTACTGTCTGCTTCTAAACATCTGACCGCAGCGTTTCAGAACACCTGGTCAAGAGCTCAAGTTCCCCGTCCTGGCAGTGAAAAGGCACCTTCAGAAAGTCCAGACTGTCCTCCGGAACTCAAAATTAAACATTATTGATGCTTCCTGAACGAAGATCACAGAAACTAACTCACAACACTACCAGGGGAAAAGAGGAGACCAAACAGAGCAACCAACGGCAGGTTTGCGCTCTGAAGGGATTCGCCGAGCGCCCAGCCACGCGCTGCCTGGCTTCGCAGCCTCCCGCTTCGCTTCAGCTCCCATCCACGCAACCGCTCCGTGTCACCGCTGCGGGCTCCAGGCCCTGCCTCGCGCGCCCGCCGCTCCGAGGGGCCACCTCTGTCTCGCAAGCTCAGCTCCGCTTGGCCTCGGAGGAGGGTGGCTGCTCGCAGCTCCTGGCTGCAGCCCCCGTTACCTCCAGCGGCTCCTCTGCAGGTTACGTGCTGTAAAACCAAATTCTTCAGACCTGTCATTCTGCGTCCGTAACATCTTTCTTTCCTCTCAGTGCAAGGCAACGAACAATCTGTTCAGAACTGAGGCAATCAGCTTAAGGAAGAGACGATGTTTCCCAAACCTTTTTTATTTAGAGGTTCTTAACCGTGGAACGTATGTTGGTGTTCACGTAAAACACCAGCCCACCCCCCCGAACAGAGCACACCACTACCAACCGACTGGCTTCCCTCAGTCAGCCCTGAATTAACCCACCAGCTGTTTCCTTCGTACACGTTCTGGGCAAAACTTACTGCAAAGTTTAAAGCAGCAGCGCAATTGCCTGCGATTGTCCGGCAAACGCTGAAACCGCCTCACCGAACGCCGTCAAACGCCGTCAATACGCGAAGCACCGGCACGGGCAGCGGCTGCGGACCCAGGCCCCGGCCAACTCGCTGCCCACCGCCCCCGCCCCCGCGGGAAGCGTCCGTGTGGCGCAGCGAGGGACACACCGACACGTCCGCCCCCCTCCCGCGCCCTCCCCGGGTGACCTCCACGTCCGGGGACGGGCTGACCGCGCTCGCAGCCGGGCTCCTCGCCCCCCCCCGCCCCGCCACGGCTCCCGGCCCGCCGCGCTCAGAAACGGCAGGGCCGCTCCGCCGGCCGACGCTTCTCCCCGCGCTGCCACGAATCCCCCTCCCCGCCGCCAACCCCCGGTATTTCACCAACGTATTGAGCGCAGACGCCGCGCCCGGGCCGCGCCGCCGCTCCCAGCGCGCCCGGGCCCAACCGAAAGCGCCGGCGTGCAGTCCCGCGGCGCGGCCGTGTGCTACCGAGGGGCGCCGGGCCGGGCCCGCCCCGCCGGTGCCAGAGCCCGCTCCGCTTCCCGCCTCCCCCCCCCCGCCACCGGCCGCAGGAGGCCCCGCGAGTCCCGTCTGCCGCCGAGCGGGGTTTCCGCGGCGGCTCCGGCCGCTTCAGGGCCCGCACCGCGCGTAACCTTCACGGCAGGCCGCGGTGCGGCGGCTCCCCCGGAAGGTCACCGCGGTGTCTTTCACAACCCCCCCCCCTCCCCGCCGCCCCCACGCGGAGGCCCCGGCACCGGCGGAACCTTCCAGAGCGCCGAGCCCCCCCGCGCCCGCCGGGCCCGCGGCCGCCGCCCCCGGATTTGCTGTGTCAGCCCCGTCCCCTCCCCCCCGGCGCGGCGCGGCCGGCGGCGCGGAGCGGCGTGCGCGGCCTCCCGCCACATGGCCCGGCCCCGCGCCGCCCCGCCGCGCCTCACCTCCACGAACAGCAGCATCCTGCCGCCCGCGCCCAGGCCGGCGGGCCCGCGATCCGCGCCGCGCTCCCCGCTGCCCGGCGGCGGCCGCGCCAGCGCCAGCGATAAGGACACTCGGGCTCCGCCTCCGGCTCCTGCCGCCAGGGCCCGGCCCCCTCCCTCCCTCCGCCGCCCACCGCCTCTTCCGGGGCACGCCAAGCGCTTCCGGGGCATGGGCGGCGCCGGGCCGGCCCATTCGCTACGGCGAGGGAGGGGGCGGTAAGGGGGGGGGAACCACTCCGCTAGGGGGCGCGCGGGCTGCACCACCGCGCGGGGGGGAGCCGGCGGCCCCCCCCCCCCCCCCCCCGCGGGCGGGAGTGGGCTGCCCCGCCCGGCCGCAGCGCCGGCGGGGGAAAGGGTCGGAGCGGGACCATTGAAATTTCTGGCGTTTGGGGTTTCTTTTGGTTTTTTAAACTACAGAACCCAAAATACTTTTTCTTTTTTATCTCCCACAAACCGCAGGCGGATGCCCCGCCCGCAGTACAGCCCGCCGCCCCCCCGCGCCAGCCCCGCCTCCGCCCCCAGCGCGGTTTTTCCCCGATTTCTCCTCTTTTCGGCCCTGCCCCCGGCAGCCCGCAGGGGTCACTGCTGAACAGGCCAAGGCCGCCCTGCCCCGCCGCCCTCCCGCACCTCCCACCGCCCTGCCCTCGCCCCGGCTCTGCCCCCGGGCAGGGGCCGCGACATGTGCCCGGGGGAGCCGAGCAGGCGAGGCGAGGCCCGGGCCGGTTCCCGAGGTCGAGCCCCTCTGCAGGCACCTCCAGGGGTCCGTCCCCCTCGGTCACAGCGCGCCTTTCGCCCCCAACTTGCTTATAGACCGTACGGCCGCTGTGCCCTGGGAAGGCGGCCACGGCCAGGGAAGGGTCCGGGGGCGGCTGCCAGGGCTTCCACCGGTGGGAACAGGTGGGAGAGACTGGGAAGAGGAGCCTTAGCTCCGGGGACAGACAGCCCAGGACGCAGGATTTCCTCCAGACAGCGCTGAGGCAGAAAGGGCAGAAGGGCACCACGGTGTCTTTGTAAGGCTCGTCCATGCCATCAGGTCATCCCCGTGGGAAGGACTCAGCTGAGCCCACTGGAGCCCGAGTCGTTTATTCTGCGCATCCACATTTAATATTCACGTTGCAGAGGCGGCACATTGGAGATGAGGGTATCAGACGGACAGAGAAAGGGCCGAATCTCACCTACCGAAAGCCCCAAACAGAGAATCCTGCTCACGTCTGCCTCAGCTCGCTGGTGTCACGCAGACCCACGGAGGGGATTCCTGCAAGGGAAAACCCCACATTGGAACTGGTTTGGTTTAGAGTAACAGGGAAAGATCCACAAAACTTATTACAGTGCATTTTGGAGAACCAGGGCTGTTCTGGGGATTTCAGGGGATCAAGAAGTTCTCTGTTAAAGAATTCATTCATTCCGTAGTGGGTTTGATTTGGGTGAAGGGCAGTTTTCAGCCCCGGGGGTCGCTGTCTGCAGGATGTGGCTGTGGATCCCTCTGCCGCCTGCCCCGCCAGGGAACCAGGCCCCGCTTAACACCATTACTGCAATTACAGCCTGGCAAATCGGGGGCGTTTTGGTCAGAGGCAGCAAAATAATCAGGGTCCATCGAAGAGATTAGCAATGGGAGCGCAAGCTGTACCGCAGACTGACGGCCCAGCTGGCGGGCTCTGCGGGCGGCTCACTGACCGGCATCTCCGAGACACACGTGAATGAAAGAAAAGCAAATGAAAGTAGCAGAAACTGAGTAAGTAACTTAGAGCAGAATAAATGAGAAGCGACGATTCACAGCCTGCGGAATCCGTTCTGGAAACCTGCCTTCTGCCAGGGGCCGCCCGGCTACAACCCGCCAGCGCGAGAGCAAACCACCTCCAGAGCGTTGTTTGTCGTGACATTTAGCGAGACCTTGTGTTACAGGATGGAGTCGAGACCCTCTTCTTCCTTCTCATCTACTTCACCCACCAGATGGAATCAGACTTAGCACCTTTCATCTTCAAAGCACTTTGCAAACGTTAACTCATTAACCCTCGTGCCCCCTGTGAGGTAGTTACCTATTATCCCTGTTTTACAGACCTCTTTATCTCCAAATCTGCTCATTAATTTTTAGCATGCTCATCACTTTAAACGGAGCTATCAAAGCCAAGAAATCGCAGCTCAGAATTGTTCTGAGCCTCATTTTCAATCCTGCTGCGTACCTGGATATCCTACGGGAGCTCAGGGGTCTGAAACCGGGCCTTGATGGGATGTTAATTACCACTAATGCTCAGATTAGATCATTTTCCTGAGGCTGGCTCTGCCCCACGCCTGCAAGATCTCCCCATGTAATGAAACGCCGGCTGGTAGAGCGGTCAGTGCCACGGGTGGCAGTCAAGACGCTTCCAGCTTTGGCAGAGTCCTCACACACTCGCAGCCTCATTGGCTTTAAGTGCAGACGGGGTGAAAGAATGGCCCAGTCTATAGAGCAAGTAAATAATCCAGGCTTTGGAACAATAATTCTCTGTCTTCTAAGGGAGTGATGCAGAAGCCACACAACTGAAGATACAGACGGTGCTACCATCAGATAACCCTCATACCTGTCTGGAAGGCAAACACAAACGTTTTGGTGTTTACACCACGGTGAAGTTTCTTTCTTGTTAGTCACCATCTCCTGTTAACTTACAGGAGGGTGGGGAGGCCAACAATCCTCCTTGAGCCCCAGCCAGTGCAGCCAGGAGCCCGCTGTCTGGCTCGCTGCGCTCCTCCCAAAGGCTTTCTCTCGACCGTTGGGTTTGGAATGGCAGCAGAAACAATCGTGCCCTCTGTCCGTGACGTTACAGAGCAGAATGGATTGATGCACACGCCGAAATGAGGTGGCATCCTGTGAGGACAGATGAAGGGCACGGCGGAAAGCACCTTGCTTTATGGCAGCCCTTTGCCCAGCGCTGTGGAACTGGACTACAGCGGGATTTACTTTTTGTTATAGGTCAGATTATCTGATATGAACGGGTGCCAGTAAAAACTGGGGTTTCCTGCCACCTAACTTGCCCCTGCTCTCTTTACGCTTTCTTGCTTTGGGCCCACCTTCTGAATTTATCAGTTACTCCCCAGCAGAAGACAGCGATCCGCTGGCACGCCGGATCTCAAGGGCATCTTACCTGCTGCTCTAGAGCAGGAAGCATCCCGGCAGTCGGGATGGGGCAGGAGGAAGAGGAGGAGCGTGACATGTACATCTGAACGGGCGAGCAGAGCCTTTCCCGGTCATCGGAGCCAACAGGCCGTTTTCAGCACCCGCTGATTTCGCAAGAGGAAACTCCACCTCGAGGTAGCGCTGAGGGCACAGCACCAGGAATTTGTCCTGAAGAGGCCACGAGTTGAACGTTCTAACCACTGGGCGGGCTGATGAATGCGAGAGCGCAGTACCTATTGTAGTCAGAAGCCTGGAGCAGCTACGCTGGCAAAAAGATTAATTACTCCTGGGTGTGAGCTGGAACCGCACACCCGGCGGTGCCGAGGCTTTGGGCACTCCCTAGCAAAGTGGGAAACGCTGCTCTCTCCCCGAGTGCGCTGAGGCCCGGGTTCAGCTTCCCTTTTCCTAGTGTTTTACCTCTGTTCTACCCACGCTGGAACAGTCACCAGCGTCAGCCACAGCTCAATACAAACACCACGTGCGTGATGCCAGAACAAAATGCATTCTCCCTGGTTCTGATGAAGTCCCTGCACAGCAAAAGCTTTACCTGTCTGTGAGACTGAACGTCAGCCTGTCCGGCGGGGCTGAGGTCCGTCCCTGCGAGAGGGATGATGCTCTGGATGCTGTTAACCACAATACGCTGCCTTGGGCCCCAGCTGAAATTAGAGCTGATGCCAGCACAGCCCGACCACCTTTTGGCCCCCGTGTTTTGTCCAAGGGTGCTGTTTGGCCTGGGTACTATATTATCAGCAAGGAATAAATATTTTTAAGCACTGAATAAATATTGAGCTGGCAGCACTATCTCTGCCTCCGCTCCTGTGCGCCGCCCTTCCAGACGGCCAGGGAGCCTCCAGCAGCTGCGGTGGAGCCTTTGGGATTACAGGGTGTTCCCAACATGGAGCTCCGCAGACACTGGCTGCGCCTCCTTGGTGGCTTGGTAAATATGTCAGAAAAGGCTGGTCTCAGCAGGCCTGTTGGAAACATCTGGCTTTAATTCTTCTTTAAAGCTATGACATTCATTTGGACACCAAACCACTCTCCTTTCATCTATCCGGAGGACTAACCCTGTGGCAGAGCAGCTGACTTTCTGCCTGCCATTACCCTGCGTTATCCCGCAGGAAGAAAGAGGTCACAGGAGAGGCAGGGCCGTGCTCTTCGCAGGAGGAACGAGCTCAGGAGAGGGTGGCAGCTCACAACTGACACTTTCCTGCTCTTCTCCCTTCCTAGAATTCTTTTCAAGTTGTTTCAAGGCACACGTTTCTCTGTCAACATGTCTCAAAGGGGCTCCGAGTCCAGCTTAGACCCGACTTCGCCCTTAATTCCCTGGGCTGAGAACCCGAGGACTTGAGGAACAGATAGGTGTGGCATGCTGCCCTGAGCAGGGAGAGGGTGCCTTTGCACTGGGGGGAGAAGCTGTGTCTATTTAGAAATCCCCTAGCTGAGGATGCTGGAGGCTTTGTGGATGGGCTGGCACGCCGGGAAGAAGCCTGGCAGAATCAGGAACACAAGCAGAGGCAGAGAAGTGCCTTCAACAACTCTTGACTGATAATTCTGGTATCAATAAACGATCACCCTAGCAAGGAGACGATCTTTTGAACTGTAAATGTGTTATTGTAAAGCAGAAGAGGCCTAAAGCAAGAGCACTGGATGCTGGAAAGATCAGCTGCGCCATCACATGATCCCATGACGCCTGTAACCACAGCGAAGTTTTATCCGAAGCCAGCGAGACTTTTGGCTCTGTTTCTAGGTCTGAGCTCAGCAGAGATTGTGCAGTTGCATTTCCACAAACTTCCATCGATGCTGAAGTAAACGATTTGCTTTCCAGGCAAAACTAAGTCCCCCCAGCATGGGATAGGTGCCTCGGGCAGCCTCGGCGCTGACGAGCAGCAATCGCTGGGTCTTATTCCCACAGACTTCAGCGCGAGGCAAACAGCACAGAGCTCCGGCTCCAAGAGGCAGCCAGCCCTGAGCAATCCATTTCCCGTGTCAGACTCCGGCTACGCCCAAAGACTTGGCAGTGCTGGAGTGTCTAAACTGTGGCACTAATGTTAAATAAAACAGCTCCTCTCATCTGCCCGCCCGCCTTCCCTGCTGCTGGGCCGCTCTCTTGAAACTGCCACAGTAAAAAGGATTTACCTTTTTCTTTACAGTGCCCGTATAAAAGCCATCCACGCAGGGAAGCACAAGGCCACAAGAAGCTGCCCTATGAATTCACAGCCCATTGCCCAGCGCTGCCTGGAAGGAGCACGGCCCTGCCGTGCGGCACGAGCATGGCGCTGCTAACGGCTGAAGGAGATTCTTCCGCAGCTCAGGTGGGGGTTGGGGACCCGCGTTTCCCTTCTTGTGGCACCAAGATTACTTGTAGGCCAGCCAGGAAACATGCCAGGGTATGAGGAGCTGATCTCCAACGGCACGGTGCGAGAGAGCTGAAGTGTCCCCCGCTGCCGCCGCCTTATTGTTTCATCCGGGACTAAGCCCTCCTGGCAGAGAGGAGGAGCAAGTGAATCACGCAGGAGAGAGCTGGAGCAAGAAATACAGCTGCCAGGCTGACTCAGCGTGGCTTCCCTCTTGAACCTTGAACAGACAGGAGCCATGAAGGATAATGTTTAACTCCAGCAGAAGTCCCCTATTTAGCAAAAGGCATCTGAGGCATCAGCTTCTGGCAGGAGACATTTTGCGTTGCCTGAAGCTGTGCTGGTGACAGTTCCTCAGCGGTCAGGTCTGCGCTTCTGCCTTTCCAAAGGCAATGAAGGCCAAAGGGCCTCACAAGATCTGATAAGCTCCAGGAAAGAGATGGATAAAACCGTGGCATTAATCAGTTCCTCTCCCCAGCCCTGCACTTCGCGAGGCACGCCAACTCAGGAAGATAAACGGTCACCACAAATAAGGAAAAGCTCATTAGTCGCTTGGGAAATATTGTTATCGATGGCCTCCCAAGGAGCATGGCAGAGCCGCCTGCCTTTTTGCTCTCCTCTCTTTCTCCATCTCCCGTTCTTCTTCCCAAGGGCATTTAAATCTTTGCGTGACTGTCTTGGTAAGAAAGAGCCTGTAACGCCTCAAAGGCAGGGCTGGGACCCCAGACCTCAGTCCCAGCGCTGGTACCGGTTACTCAATAGCCGTTGCAGATTCCTGTCCCTCGCTTCACCCATTGTAAAGTGGGGATGGTGCTTCCTGACCTTCTAATAACGCAAGAGTCACCTAATGAGTGCTAATTGGGAAGATCCAAAACCAAATCATAGATTAGTGGCTACAAAATACTCCCTCGTTAGAGGGTGCTTAGTGGAGCCTCTCGGATGGGAACTCAGGTTTCTGGGCTCCAAAGGCTAGAGCTCCAACCGCTGACGCCAAAACCAGCCACGAGCTGCCGGGAAAAGGGCTCTACAAGAGCTGTGCAGCAGTTCTGGCTTTGTCCCACAGCGAACGTACATCCTGCAGGGAATCTCTTCATCCCTGCTGTTTGTTGCCTTTGCAATAACCTGAAATGTGTACAAAAGGGAAGAAATCCATAACTGTGTTCCTCAGGTAGATCCAATCTCAGTCCCCGAGGGGGCTGAGCAGGAATGAATTCTGTGATTCAAGAAAAAGAAGCGACTGTGAGCGTCTGAGAATGAAAGAGCTCACAGTGAGCAACCGCGTGGTTAAAGTTACCTGCGGACACAAAGGGGCTCGCAACACTCTGGGGAAGAGATCAGGCTGTCCTGCCCGTACCGCGAGGAAATGGTGCTGCTGGGCGGGAAGGGAGCTTGGGATTTCTTTCACCATGAAGTAACAGCGGGTTTGGCTTTACAAGCCTCCGAAGCGTAGTGCTGTAACAAAGCACACATCTGTGCCTGGGCCTGAATTGCACAATATAAGTCACCAGTGGGCTGGAAAAAGAGGTAAACAATGACTCGCCAAAGTTTGCCGATGATACAAAACTATTTGGGATACCCAGCCTGACTGGAAAGAGAACGATCACACGACGCCAAGACATGGGCGTTCCAACTGCAGGCAAAACGAAACGCTAACGAATGCGAAGATGCAGGGGCAAATTACCATTACACAAGGCCAGGGTCCGAGTTAGCTATTCCCACTCAGGAACGAGCTCGTGGGAGCACTCCGGGGTGTTCAGCTCTGCACTCGCTGACGGTTACAAAACAAGAAGTGTTTTTAAAAGGAACACAACATGGGGAAACCCTCTGCTGATCCTGGAGGACGGCACCCCGCGCTCTTTGTCGTACTTTGCTCAGAGTTACGGTTTGTTTTCCTTGGTCGAGGTGACACACGTGCTATTGGAAGAAACAATCCTGGAGTCCTAAAGGGTCTGAACGAGACCTTAGAACGGGCTCCAGGACCTGGCTGGGGCCCTTCCCCAGTAACTCAGATGTAAGAGACACTGGGTCCTACCTTCTCACTTTCTGGAGCAGCAGCTTTCCACAGGGCTTAAAGCTTCTGCTCTTCAGCCCTGAAGGCACCACATCTAACACAGACGTGTGAAGCCTCCTTAGTAAAGTTATGCCATGGTACTTTAATGATTGTTGTATTTTTCTGTTGCCTTGGCTTTATTAAAAAACAGAAAGGGAACGTAAGGACTGACACAGTATGTTTGGAAATGGAAGGAAAATTCCAGTTTAATCACTGATTAAACAAACCAGCGGTGCTGTCGGGAGGGGTCACGTGGAGTTCACTGGTTGGGTGGAGATCTCAAAACCAAAAAAAAGCCGTGGGGGTGTCTGAGCATTGTCCGTGCCACTGGGTGTTTCTTCAGCAGCTGCCTTACCCTACCCGCTAGCGCTGGGCCTCTGCTGTAGGAAGCTCGGCAGCCCCAGCAGGCAGAGAATGCTGACTCCCCCAGGAAGGGCTGCTACGCCAAAAGCGAGACACTTCGATGAGATACCGAAAAGGCAGGACTGAGAAGACACCAAGTATTTCTTTGGATTTGCCTTGCTGGTATAAATCTACTAGTGGAGTTACATTCCATTGCCCTACAAGTAACACTAGGAAAGATGCCGCCCCTGGAAAGAAACCAGCACCGTAAACGTGTTAATAATTACACCCGAGATTATTTTCCTGGAACAGGTTGTTTGTATCCGATTGACTCGTCACCCTTTATACCTGCAATTCACCACGACCAAAACACCAGAAAACACAACAGCCAACCTTGCAACTGCAGCCAGAACAGCCAGACCAACGCTGGCTGCTTTCAGGACGGATCCCGAAGTGAGGGCAAAGCCCTCGGTTTGCTTTTACAGAAATCCTCGGTGCGCTGGAGCACAGTTCTGGTCTCAGCTGCTCAGAGGAATGTGACGGAGTTACAGAGGGTCCAGAGGAGGGGAGGGATGAGCTGCCTCAGTAAGGAGCAACCAAGCAGGCTGGGATGCTTCAATTTAGAGTTCTCTCACCTTCTGGTGACTGAGAAGGATCTTGTTGAGGTTTACAGAGTCAAGAAGGCGAGAGAGCAAGCGAATGCAGACTTGATCTTCACAGAACCCTGCTACAGAAGAACAAGGAGGCATGTTTTGAAACTACAGGATTAGCTTAAAAAGTTTAAAAAGAAGAAAGTGTTCTTTGGACACGAGTCTGGCACCTGGTGTCACAGAAGTCTCTGGAGACAATACCCACAAGTTAAAAAGGATTGCAGAATTGCACAAGCAACAGGTCCATCAATGGCTGCTAAAAGGGCCAGGACGCACCCTTTACCGTCTCTGCTATGCTCAAGGGCTGGAGAGGGAAACGGGCAGCAGTGAAAACCCTGGCTCACACGCTTGCCCAAACAGCATCTCCTGTTGCCCACTGCTGGAGACAGGCTACTAGGCTACAGGTGTCATTGGTCTGACCCAGGAGGATGTTTTTAACATTCTAAATTAAATCCTGAAAACCTTACACACCGTTAACGCGGTACCTCCTAAGCGCTACTCTCATCTGCCTCTCAGCCCATCCTCGCTGCTGTGTGCAGTGCCTCACGTTACAGCCTGGCCTCATTTGCCACTAATCCTACGGGCAGATCCCTCTGCCACATGGAGCTCTCCTGAAACCAGCACAGCCAGACACTGCTGGGAGAGGAAGCTGCACGCGTGGCACAAGCACAGAGGCTGAGGCTTTAGACTGACTTTGATGCACAGTTTAACTTTTTTTTCGATGTTATTATCCATCACTGATTTTGATTAGCGATCTGTGAGCTGCTGTTATGTACCTAAGTAGGGAGATGCAGCATTTTATCCTTGATACTTGGATGATTAAAATTACAGGTGCTACTGCAGTGTATCTTGTGTTCCCAACACCTCCAAAGAACCACTCCATGTGCATGTAACTGAAATGATCACTTCGGTAAGAATGTGTTCCTAGAGAAGGACAACGATTTCTCACTTTGAAGATCTTTCTACTGAAATAACATTTTCTGTATAACCCTTAGTCAAAACAGATCCCTACGGCATTTCTGTGGATGAGACTGCACGCTGGTGACGCGGGAATGGCTTGCTAAAAGCGCCTCAACACGGTCACCTGCTGTCATTTGAGATGCCCCATCGTGTCCCCACCACCAGAAAAAGGGGGAAGCCCGTTCCAGAGAGGTGCAAGCCTACAGGGGTCCTGCGCTGAACCGACCCGTCCTGTGCCGATGTCTCAGACAGTCGAGGGTGTCTGAAACGGCAGCAGATACCTCAGCTTGGGCAACTGAATCGAGCTTGAAATGTCCTGCTCACGTAACCTAGATAAACATGCAATTTCCTGTACAAGTCATGCATTTAATAACAGCACGTGTAAGTTTATCTGACATGCTCTAATAAGTGTGTCACATCTGGTCCACCTGGACGTACCTCCAGTACACAGATCACTGTGCCGTTTGTCTAAGCTATGAAGCCTGGAATTTACAAAGTGTCTGTATTTTCTCGGCCATAATTCAGGCTTTTTACTGGAATGAGTACATTTCACATCAATGCTGAGATTGCCATAAAGGTAACGCCAGCATATTATTTTTAATTAGTCACTTTCTGTCTTAATGGTCAGGGGATCTGGTGGAGGCTCATGAGCCGCTCCGCAAGCGCAGAACAAGAAGGCTGGGAATTTGGGACAGCCCAAAGTAGATGTGAGCTGCGGGTACGGCAAAGGCCATGTTAAACTCTTGGCCTCATTAACAGCAGCATTAGCGAGACTGAGCTATAGCACTGATTACACACAATTATTTTTTTTTAGCTCAGGAATCTGGTACTTTACTCATTGCAAAGAACAACATCGAGAGAAAAAGAAAGCAAGACCTAAAGCTATTCCTGAAAGTAGTGTTCAGATAAACATCTTGAGGAGCCACAGCGCTGGCTGGAGAGCGCCAGAGCACTCGTGTCATGCTAATGAAGATACACAAACTTTCCAGTATCTCAGGAATGCAGGTTATCTAGTTTGGCTGCTGGAAATCCTTTTTCTTGTTTTCAAACAAACCAAGTCTGAGGGGGGACCCCAACGCCTAGCACAGGCACTCCTTCCTCTCAGCGCACAGCCCTCGCTTACAACCCAGCTCCCTCCAGGCACCCACGAATCACGGAGCCCAGGGTCGCTTCTGGAAGAGCTGACCAAGCCGTGGCTCCGAGGCCCTTTGTTCCACCCTCGCCAGACTTGGAGGGGCCTGTGGGCCCCCAACCCGCCCTTGTGGTGCTCGGGGCTGTACACACCAACTGCCAGGACACCCCTGCACGGGCGGCAACCCAAAAGGGGAGCCGGGAAGGGCGGAGAAGCCCCGTTCTCCCTCAGCGGAGGAGACCCTCGAGCAGCCGCCACACCCGCCTCCCTCAGCACCGCCGGGCGAAAGGCGGGAAGCGCCTGCTGCGCACGCGCAGAGAGAAGACGCCCCCGGGGGGGGGCGTGGAGCCGGGCGGGGGGGGACTGCGGTGCGCATGCGCTGGGGAAGACCACCGGGCGGGGGGCGTGTCCCGAGGCGGCGGGGGCGTGGCCGGGGGCGGGGTCGGCGCGGCTGCCCGGCGCCGCCGCCGGCGCGGAGGTGCAGTCGCCGCCTCAGCCGCGACAGGTGTGCGCGCGGGACCCGCCTCCGGCCGCCGCAGGTGCGTGAGGGGAGAGGGGCCGGACCGCCGGGCCGGCGGGGGGCGCGCCTCCGCCAGCGGCCCTGTCAGCGGGGCCGGGGCGGTGGGGGCCGTGCCAGCGGGCGGCCGGGGCCGCCGTGGGGCTGTCCGGAGCGGGACCCGCTCCGGGGGCTCCCGCCGGGCACTGGGCCGCGGCAGCCGGTAGCGGGGCGCGAGCCGTGCGGGGCTGTGCCGGTGTCTGGAGCCCGTTACCCGCCCCAGGGGCAGGCTGCAGCGCGCCCCTCCGGCCTTGCCCTCCGGTACTCGGCAGCGCCCGCCGGGGGCACCGGGGCTCTGTCCCGGGCTGGGCGGGCCGCGCTGACGGCGGCACCTCGGGAGTTGCGCTGCTCAGCCCAGCGCCGCCGCCGGGGCGGGCGGGGGGAGCGGTGCCCCGCGCAGGCGGGAGGGCGGCGGGACAGGCCCCGTCCCGAGCACCGCTGCCGCTCGCCGGTTGGCCTCGGGAAGAGGCGCTTTCGGGGCCCGCCGCTCGGAGGGGCGGGCGGACGGTGCCGGGAGCCCGAGGGGCGGGCTGCCCTCGCCGCTTTGCTGGAGGCGGTTCCGTGTCCTGCGCCGGTGCCCGGGCTGGCGGGAGCCGATGCGGTGTTTCAGCAGCTGCCCCGTTCTGCAGAGGCTTTCACCGCCTGTCGAAGTCGCCCAGTTCCACTTTGGGGCGGGGGGCGGTAAAAGCTTTTCTTTCAGGACCTGTCCAGATATGTGGATTTTTATCCCGCGGTTCAACTCCCCTCCTCCCTCTCCTCGGGGCTCCGTGCTGTCCTCAACATCACCTGTCTCGATTGCAATATGCAGAGTGCTCGGGATGGATTTAAACTTTAATGCGTACAATAAAGGACTATTTCCTGCAGTGACTTGGAATAAATTATTCAGGAGGAGCAGCAAAAAAAGTACAGAGGTGCTCGAACACGATGAAACTGTAAATGTACGGGAAAGTGCGAAGAATGTGGAATGGCATTAAAAATGTGGGAGTACAAGTTTTGGGGCATCTTAGTGTTCTGGTTTACGTCTTTTTCTAGCGACTGAGATTCCAAATGTGCTTCTTAACTTTCCATTTGAACTTCCCAGCAGCAGCTACTGCCTTTATAAAGGGATTTTTGCCAGAATGGGCCCTATTGTCTTAATGTACCTGTGGCTTTAATGGAGAAAATGGCAGGGAAACTGAACAAAAACACACCGGGGGAGGAAATGCATCCAGAAACAGTGATCACTACAAGCTGCAATGGAATGCTCGGGCATCAAAACCGGGCTTATTTTCTGAACAATTAAACTAGATTTTGTTTTCTCAGTATTTTACTGAAACTGTCCTTCTGTGTAAGGTGCGTGTCAATGAGCAACCTGTTATCTCTGCCAAGGGAGGCTTCTCATGAATGCCCCGCTACTGTTCCCTGGGCAAAACCGACTCTGCCTTGTGAAAGGCAATTTAAACTGCAGAGTGGGGCTTCAGGTGATCTCCTTTTGGCTCAAGATTAGTCACAGAACAAAGTTGAAACTGTAGCATTACATGGCTGATTCAGAAGTCTTTTTTTAATGTGGATTGATATTTTTCAGCAGTAAACTCTATCTATAATCTCTGCATATGTATTCTGTGGCTTTAGTAAATCTACGTGCTAAAGGTTTGCTTCTGGGCATCGACACTAGGGACTATGTCCTGTAATCACAGAAACGCTTATTTCTTTGCGTGTGCGATACCCTTTTTGAAAAGGGAGAAAATCAGGCGCTCCTCATATTCTAATTAGATCCTTTTTTCTGTGTGGATGATCATTTGTGCAGCTGGCAAAGGTTAGTGACCGTTTGAAGCCAGCCGGCTGGAGAGCGTCCTTCTCTTAGTCCAGCCTGGACACAAGTTCGCAGGTTAACGGAAGAGGGTACCTTGGTGATGCGAAATGTCTTCAGGAAAGCATGAATTTCAGAAGGTGACGCTGCAGTCTGAGTTTCTCTGGCCAGTCGCAAGGAGCAAGAGATGCATTTCAGAGGCTGCCTTAAGCGGGAGATGCGAGTCTGAGGCTGCAGCTGGAAACGTGACATTGATAAGTGGTTTCAGAGTGTTTCAACATCACACAGAAAACAGGGTAACTTCTCTTGTTTGCCACAGCAGTTCAACCTGCACGTCTAAAAGCACCACCTAAATCACTGTCTTGAGGTAACCTCTGCTGGCACGGCGTGTCGTTCTCTGCGTGACATCAGGTGCATTAAGGAATGTTAGAAGGTCCCATTCTTCTGACTGTGTCCGCCGGGACAGCACCGGGTTCATCTGCCGCCTGTTTTATCTCCGCGCAGCAGCAGGGTGCAGCACTGGAGAGGCTCCTCTGGTCCCAGCACCAGCTGGGCACTTCCCAGACCCAGAGCTCCCCGTTCAGCGCTGGGAATTGCTGCGGCTCACAACGGACAGTCGCTGAGGCTCTGCTTGCGGCAGCTGAATTCTTTGGGACGGGGGCGTTACAGAATCCCGAGTCTCTGTCATTTTTGAGCAGTTGCCTATGAGGATTTCAGGAACGTGGTCTTTCCTACATTTGATTGACTGTTTATATCGAGTTGTCTTAAGGTGCTTCCACTTAACAGTGTGACGAGTGGTCAAGCAGACCCGTACTCAGACTTCTAGAGTTCTGTGACCTAATGGTGCAAATTGGTTAAAGAAACTGATGGAAAATGCGAGGGAGAGCTCAGCCTGCCTGGTGTTGGCATTGCAGGATCAGTTAGTGCACTTGCTACAGGCATTGTGTGACATGAGACCAGGGATAAAAGAAAAGAGGAAAAAGGGAAAGGCGTTGCCCTACAAGCTTTAGTTCTGTCTTATCAGAGAACTCTTTAATTTAATCTCCCCTCCTTTCCTCCTCCACAAAAGAAAACTAAGTATGTAAAAAAAAATCTGCTACAGTCTCGTTGGCCTCTGTGGTGAAAAGCTGTACGAAATCTCTTCCCGTTTACAGCAGGACAGGGTAGTTAAAACTGTTCCTGTAGGTAACTGGGGGCGATGGCAGCATGAGGTTTACAGCTGCCTCTGTGAACAGACGGCTTGTTTCAGCTCAGAGAGGAAACGGCTGCTGCGTTAAGAATGAGCACCACAAGAGTGAATGAAAAATGTTTGCATAGGAATTACATCCTCTTAGGTTTCATAACTCGAGCCTTCTTACATAAATGCCAGCACGTTTGGTTTAGAAACCAGAGCAAGAGAGGGCACATTAGGGCTCCCTGCAGCCCGTGTGTAGGAAATACAGAGCGTCACGTTAGCGTCCCCTTCAATCACAGCTTGCTTCTTACTCCTGTTCTGCCCCACGGCTCCTCTCTCACCCCTGTCACGGTGGCTCGGGTTTTTATCAAGGGCACCGTCTCAGTGGCATCTGCAGAGGAAATTCTAATTTTAATCTGATGCCTTTTTTTAAGTCAGTTGATGGACAAGGTCCTGAATGATCAGGACTCGGTGGCACTAGTACGCTGGGAGCACCTGAATGGGGACTTGGTATCAAATCATTTCGTGAAACTGCTTTTCTGCTCACATAATTCATATTGACCGGCACTGTACTTCCTTCCTGAGCAGGTATTTTTGGTGGTAAGATGGAGCCTTCTCCGTTTAACAGAAGACAATGGACTTCACAGTCTTTGAAAATCACTGCGAAAGAGCTTTCTCTAGTCAACAAGAATAAGTCATCAGCTCTTGCGGAGAGGTTCTCCAAGTAAGTGCTGTGAGGCTGCTGAGCACAGGCTGGGTGTGTAGGTTGCCAGCTGGTACCTTGAAGGATGACTGCTTCTCTGACCGTGGCTTTGCTTCTTAGAGACAATACGGATCTGTAGGCCTTTGAGTTTCTGGTTTAACATGTGCTGGGCAAAAGTTTTTCTAGTTGCTGACGTTATATTGTTTCAGTGATCAGAATTGTGGTATCTTTTTTCTGCTCTCAGAAAATGAAGTAGAATGTTTGCTGTCAAACTATGAATTGCAGTTTGGTTTTGAGGGCAGGGTATTGGAATGTGGGCGGCTGTTGCCATTAGGGTTTTACTTCACCAGAAATGGTCTTCAACTGCTGAGGCAGGAACTACATGGGTTTCTCTGCTAACATGGCATTTCCTGCCTGGCACTATAAAAAGTAGCAGCAACGCGTTATCAGTTAATTGGAGACTAGTTAGAAGTGGTAATGCTGTCAACTGGCGGAGATAGATGTAACCCTCTAGTCAGAGTTCCGTCGGAGAATTTCCCAGTAGCTGCGTTCTTCTGAGCTGTCCCACAAAACTCACGTAGAAACGGAATATTACCCTTCCCTTTTGTCTGAGAGATGGATGATGGGTCGCAGTCAGGTCATAAAGTAGTATTTTATCCACAGAAAGCTGCATGGTGGTAGCCTATGCATGTTTTCTGGAAAAGCTTTTATTTCCTTAAGGAATTATACAGACTGGAGCTTGGATTTTCAGTGGGATTTGGGCAACCCAGTCTCCTAGGTTAGTGCATTAATAGCGTAGCAAGGTTTTGGAGTATTTAAATCTTGAGTGTGGGAGAAACTTTATGGAGTTTATAGGGGAAGGATAATTGCAATCTGGACTTTACCCAAACATAGCTCTTTAAGTTACTCTTTAAGTACCCTGTCCCAGGGAGAAGCTGCTTGCTTTGACCGCTCTTGTTAAGGTAATTTATTCATTCATTGAAGCTTGATTACAGAACCTGCTCATCTTGCTAAATGTTGATAATCCTTTGAAAAGGGCTTACTGGAAGTAATCCAAACTGCTATTCCTTAATCAAGTAGGGTCCCTCTGCATAAGCGATGTCAGCTCCTTGGAAAAACACAGCCCTACTGGCTGGCTTTGCTAACATTGACACTCACAGTGAGGAGTGTAATTTTTCTAAATTGCTGTTACTTAAATATTTATATGTGAAAAGGTTCTTTTCCTTCCATAGAGTGTTTAGATTATCAGTTTTGTCAGGGCAGAGACATGCAAATTGCAACAGCAGCAACTTAAACAGCGCGCTGTATGGGCTGGCTGACAGTGAGTGCTGTCTGGGACTCTTCAGTCCTGGTTGGTTTTCCCGTGTGGTACTTGACTTTCATCCCCAGGTCTCTCTCTGTTGCTTCTTCCAGTATTGATCTTCCTCCATAAACTTACTTTCTCGGCACGTCTTGTTCAAATTTTGGAACCTTTTTGGTAGAGAGACATAGGTTAATATGTTTGCATTGATTAAAGAGGGCCGGCTACACTCCTTTAGCAGCTTTCAGTCTGTGCAATAAATGCAGCTTGTAGAGCTAAGTAAGGTGCAATTTGTTTACTCTCCAGTGTAACAAGAGGAGAAATCTACATAGGAGCACACTAGTCACAACAGGGAAAAAAAATTAATTGTTATAAAAGGAAATTAAGTAATAGAGCAGGTATCTGCACATCAGGATTTTTTTCTTGGAAGGAACTGAGCCCATGATATATGTTAGTTACTGGTTTGATAGCAGCAATTATTTAAGGTCTGAAGCTGGTGACTATTGCAACATCAGTGTCTCGTTTACTGCCTGTAACATATTGACAGTTGTGTCCAAAGTAGAATTCCACAGGTAAGAAGACAGAAATGTCATTTGCCCAAGCAGGTGCTGGGTGACGTTTCTTCCCTTCGAAAAGCAGAGCTTAACTTCGAAATGGCAAAATTTGTCACGTCCGACTAATTGGTGCATTTCGGAAGCAAAATGGAATCACCTTGCGCAGGGTACTTGTCAGCGTGGTCTGTGTGCTCCGAGCTGCGGGTGTGCAGATTGCTGGGAGTTTTCTGTAGCTTCTTAAAGGACTTTGATTCATGATCCAGGGTAGCTTATCTTCAGAGGGCTGTGATTACTGTTTCCACTGCTGGGATGGTTCAGCTGCTCATGAAGCAACTGCTGAATTGGTGCAGTTTACAGCCCAGCATAGTAAAATAAACTGGCACTTATGTAGATTTTCTTCGTATGCCAAGCTGTAATTTGTTACGGTTCAGCAGCTGCTGTATAAATAGCTGAGTTATTCCTGCGAGGGGGCACAGCAGACAGCTGGGTGGCGGAAACAATACAGCTCTTCCAAGGTAAACTGTCTATATTTGAGAATCAGAGTGCTTAGGTAATGAAAAATATTAATGTCTGTTATTATTGTAATCTGAATGACTTAAAACATGTCTATCACTTTGCATTGTTCTGGTACTATTTGCTAGTATTTTTCCAGCCTCTGGTTTTATTTGGAAAGTCTGGGAAGTGCACAGAGTCCTTGGTGGGGAAAACAGATCTCAGCTGTTTTCAAGAGCATTCAGTGTTTTGGTTAAAAACTGCTTGTGTTTTTTTTTTTTTCTCTCTTTCCTTTATCTCAAAGGTATCAGAAAGCGGCTGAAGAAGCCACTGCAGAGAAAAAAAGAAGTGTAAGTATTTGTTGCCTAGGCAATAAGCAACAGCCTGCCATCAGAGCGGATCACCTACATGCAATGTTTCTGTGACAGTTGATTTTTGGAATATCAAAGTTGCTGCCATGTGTCCTACAGAAAACTTGGCTTAGACATAGTGTTTGCTTTTGACTCATTCCCCCTACCCTTTCCCAGTGAGAATGAAAGGAAAGAAAATCAAGTTCCTTTCCCAAAGGTATGTGTTGAATCACCAATTCGCTCCTAAGCAGAAGGCAAAACGAGTTAACCACGACCCATGAATATCCCCTTCTCTGTTCTTAGCTGTAGGCAGTTGTGTGGTGCCTCTTCCTTTCTTAACTAAATTTAAAAGCTGCCAGCCTCTCTGAAATCTAATGTGTATGTCTTTGATAGCTGTAGAATCCATTAAGGGGGATCTTCTCTGAAGTGGCTTAGAGGGTTCAGAATGCCCCGGGCTGAGGGAGAGCCATCCTTTCTGGCTCTGTTAAAGCCTTGTATTCCCTCCTGTAAACTCCGTTGCACTCACTGTTCTGGGGTCGGGGGACCCTGGCTGAAATATCGGGCACTAAGATCGCAGGTCTCTGTGTAAGCAGATCCTCAGTTTAGTTTTTATTTAAAATGACTGACAATGTTTTCAGCATATATAGGTAAGTCTTTGTTAGACCATGCTGCCTTGATCTCTGCAGTGCTTGGGGAGTCATTCTTTCTCTGTTCGGGATAGAGGTGTGATGAAGTAAGCATTCTAAAAATCAGTCTCCAGTCTTAAATTTTCTTGTCTTATCAGGGAACAGGCAAGTCCCAAGCCAGAATGACTTGTGTTAGGAAGTATGTGGGGATTCCACAGGCATCACGTCCAGAGGTGTTCCTGTGGAAACCTGCTGCGCAATTTTCAGTACTTCTATCACATTACAACATTTGCCTTATAACTTCAGTACTTTCTTTTAAATACAGTCAGCAAGACAGCTGATCTTTTTTTGAAGTCTAGGTGGATTCTTTTAAATACAGTCAGCAAGTGAGCTGGTCTTTTTTTGAAGTCTAGGTAGATTCAAGTTAATTTGCAAAGCAGTGTTCAAAATGTGACCAGAAGAGTAATAGGGTGAGAGATTTAAATCCTAATATAGCTGCTAATCCTGTTTAATTCCTGTAAGCCTTGCAGACCTGTTCCACTTGCAGTGAGTTTGATACATAGTGGTCTCCGTAAGGGAGAGACAGCACAAATGCAATGGTGGCGGGTATTAGATTTGAGTTAATCAAACATGGGGAGAGGTAACGACTTGTGAGCAAAACTAGCCTGAGAAGCACTGGAATACGAGCACTGCTGCTGCTCCGTGTGTTACCGTCTCGCTCGCAGTGGTAAGGCAGCGCTGATGACTTGTCTGCACGCATCCTGCAAGAGCCTGCAATGTGTTGAGTGAAAGAGAAGAAAAATTCCAGCAAATGATCTGGTATTTATAAATGGGAGCAAAAAGACATTTGTTGTCAGTGCTTAGCTTGAGCCTTACGCTGCGTGGTGTAAAACACTGAAGACAGATCTCTTGGGATTAAAACGGTAACGTTAACTGATAGTAGAAATACTACCTCTGAAGAAGTAGTGGTTTCTGAAAGCCAATCTGCAGCTTTTTAGAAGGCCTGGTAACTTGCCTTCTGAACCAGCGGGAAGACGTTGCAATGCTTGGCACACCACCCATCTCTCCTAGGGCTGCTTTTGCTATTGCTTGCTTGTTCTAGGCCTAGAGACCCTTGTTGTGTGGGGTTCGGTCCCCTTTCCTTCACGTGTGGATTCAAGCCTTTTGTGTGTCATTTAACTCATTAGCGCTTGACTCCCTTTTTCCTTATAAGGCCATCCTGTTTGCTCACTTCCTGCTGGGGCTCCTGACTTTTTCTCTTCTCCCCCCTCCTTCCTTTCCTATCCTGGATGCTTTCTCCATGTGGCACAGTTGTAACTATTCACAGCTGTCTGAAAAAGCAGAGCTGCGAACGAGACTGAGCCTTTCACTTCCTTTCGCCCAGGGAGGAAGTGCTTCGCTGCTCCATCAGGCATATAACTGGAATTAACTTTTGTTCTTTGTAGAACACAGAAACTCTTCCCCCTCATTTTAAAAGGGGGAATCTGAGCGTGCTAAAGAAGAAGTGGGAGAATCCAGGGCTGGGAACGGAGCCTCGGAAGGAACCGCTGCGGAGCGGCTGTGCGGAGGTGGTTGGGCACCAGGTCGGCAGCGCCGGGCTCGGAGCCGGGAGCAGCCCCGCTCCCTCCCCGGCCGCCGAGCGCAGCCCGGGGGCTGCTGCTCCGCCTGTCGCCCAGGTCCCCCCGGGCCCCCCCGGCCGGCTGCAGTGTCCTGGTGGGGACAGCGGAAGGTTTCGAAGCCGCTCGCCGGAGGGCGGTAAGATGGAAAACTGCCTGAGAGAGCCCAGGGAAGTGGAAAAGCCTGAAGCCGGCGAAAGCGCGGACTCCTCGGGGAAGGTGGAGAAATACAGCGTGCCGCTGAACAAGCTCAAGATGATGTTTGAGAAGGGGGAAGCGACTCAGAGCAAGGTAAGGATCCGTCCCGCTGAATTTTAAGAGAAACTAAATCTCTGCTGCCTCTCGGGCACCGGGAAAAGTCCCCGGAGGGAGTGGCTGCGAACTACTGACTCTGCAGATAACCGTGTTCATTGTTTGAGCTGAAATACGTAGCTGGTGTTAATAACTTATTTGAGCTTCCAAATGTGTGCGGGGGGCTTGGAGTTGTGGCTACTTGTGATTGCTCCTTGGGGGCATGAAGTGAATTTGCTTGTGGAAGGGGTGCAGTTGAAGAGAGAAACCTAAGTATGGAGTTCATTAAGATGTCTTTAAAAAGCAAGTTGGGATTGTTTATGTCTTGTCTTTAGATTGAGTTATGCAAACATAAATTGTGTAAAAATATATATACACACTTGTATATTTATATATATATATATATAAAAGAGAAAAAGTAACTGAAGTGAGCTCAGCAACCTCGGGCGGTTACAGCTGAGATGGAAGTATTTGCCAGAGTGAAGAGGGTTTTTTTTAACCTACGTATCAGTATGTGAGTCACACACAGGGAGAGATAAGTCCTGTGAAATACTCCCATCTTTTCCTTGCTGTTCCCTCATTTTTGTATCTTGACAAATGTTTCTTATTGGAAAAAAAAAAAAAAAAAGTCCTCACGGGGAAAATAAGCAGAGATAGCCAGGCAAGCTCCTGCCTTCACTAGTTTTGACTTGCAAATGCACAGGGCTTGCATTTTTCCTCAACTGCTCATGAAATCTGATCCTGCATGTGGACTGCAGACTGTGTGTCCCCGGGGAGAATTGCTTAACTAGAAAATGAGTTGCATATGCTAGTGACTTGCAACATAGTCCTGAGGCCTTGATGCTGGTGGATTTTCCAGTTTTCTCATAGTTTCCTATACTTCTGGCTTTGTTTTACTGCGGGTGGTTTTCTTGCAGCATTGAGTAAAACAAACACATTTTGTAGGAAAGTTGTTCAAATATGTAACAATTAAGGGCTTCAGAGGAGTAACTCTGTGTTAAAGTCAGGTTTGGGGCTGTATACAGTCATAGCACAATTTAGATTTTCGTAGTCTCTCAGTGGCGGAGCTGCCCGGGCTATCAGGTCCGTGGCAGGGGCGGGTGACCTCCCGCTAGCACTTCTCTGAACTTTGCTGTAGCATTAATCAGTCGGGATTCCACAGGAAAGTACCGTTTTGCAGATGGGCTTCAAGTAACTTTATCTTAGCCTGGGGAATAAATTGTTTCGGAGCTGACTGAATCTGGAACTGATATTTCTGTCAAGCTTAGTAATTAAAATACTGTTAAAAACCTTTTGAACGCAGTAAATACCAAAGAGCAGGTATGAAACTATTCAGGTGAGCTTCAAATTATATGTTCCTACTCCAAGTTCATCTGGTTACTTTGGAATTTTAAAAAAGGAAAAGGCAAGAAGTGCTCTAAAGTTGAAGTGGACGAGTGGGAGGGGGGTGTCTTTGTAATTAGAAAGCACTATTGTAAGGTTTCTGGCTCTGGGAACGTATCTGAGGGCTGGAAGATGATGTCACGCAGTCACGTACAATGAAGATAGTTGGGCTCTCTGGGGATACAGACCTTTTTCACTAAGGTAGGAAGCAACTACAGCAGTGGTGTAAGCTTGGCGAACTGCAGGCGCTGCAGATGCCTCTTCCATTTTTGCTTTTCCTGAGCTCTGTCCGTTGATAAAGCCCTGGTTTAAGTGCAAGAAAGGCTTCACAGAATCCTTTAGGTTGGAAAAGACCTTTAAGAACATCGAGTCCAACCATGGATTTGGCTGGGAGATGGCAATTTTCCTTGGCGCTTCCTTGAGCCTTAAGGTAGGAGAGCTGTCAGAGCTTTGCTGACAAAACAGCTGTATAAACTAAGTAGCAACGCGGCTGTAACCTCACGGCAGGAAAGATAAAGGTACTTGCCTGGTTGCTGGGTGAGTCTGTTGCAAGAATCCAGATTGGAGCCTGGATTTCCTGACTCTACCACCCACTCTAAACAAACCTATTCCCATTTTCGGGGTTATAAGCAAACATCCTAGTTTATTCATTTATTTGTTCAGATCTTGCTTTGTCTTCTGCAATTTAGATACAAGGCAGATCTTTTTTATTGCATCTTCATGGGAAAAAATGCTCTAGGCGTGTTAGAGGCAGGCGGGTCGGTCTAGATTGATGAAAGACCTGATGTTCAGTCTTTGCTTAGTGCCGAACCAATTTCAAAGAATTCTTCCTGTAAGTGATAGCGAAAGCATACACAGGGAAGATCAGAAGAAAAGAAGGAGCAAGCAGATCGGCAACATTTCCTAAAATGTTGTCTCCCAAGTTGGTTTCTGGTTTTCTTTTAAGGCAAAAACTTACTGTTTTGTGCAGCTAACCTCACGTGCAGGGTTGCAGTTGACAGAGTCAGTATATAATGAAATAGGTGTAACTTTTATTTGGTCTTTTGCCCAACAACTCTTTGTGCCCCAGGCGAAATGCTCTTAACTCTGTATGTGGTGCCTCTGCACTCGCCTGTTTTGTCTTAGAACCTTGGGGCTTTCCAGACATGGGGAATATTTAATCTCATTTTGCAAATAGCAGGAGCTGTGGCAATGGGGATCGTGGCCCAGCTGGGACTGTAAAGGGAACTGAGTGGCATATGTGTAAGGCTGGGAGTCAGGGATTCCTTCATGCCAAAGGGGATACCTTCCATGAGCCATAATCACCCTGATTACGTGCAGTTGGTCAGTCTATTGATTGTGGTGGGGAAAGTCCCTCATCTTCCCTTTGCTAAACTTTTATTTTCCCTATTACTCTGCTTTTTTTCCCCACAGCATATAACTGTTGATATAAAATCTACACGACATGGACTTTATACTTGTAGGTTTTAGTACTAAGACACATGCAGAAATATCTCTGACCTCTAACTAAAGCTCTTTGGTGTTTCGGATTTTTACTCTCGAGACCTAGGCTAATTGCATTATACAAGTTATCTACAGAAAAGTTCTTCAGGTGAAACTGTAACTCCTGTAGATGCCCGAGGTGGCAAAGAGGTCAGGAGGAGAGGACCTGGCAGACCTGCGGAGGGGGTTCAGTTGGCACTTGGAGTGCTCACTATCTCAGTCTGTTTTAGCTGCTCCTGAGATGGCTGCCTCTGATAATTGAATGTTTCCTGCTGCAGTGGATTCCACAGCAAGGTGGTACGATGGGGGAAAGCTCTTTGCTCTGGAGTCAGAACTCACCAGCCTTCATGAAGGTCCTACAGAGTCAAGAAGAGTCTGTTTCTGATTAATATGAAATCCTTCCCTGCTGGTAAAAATATGGAGGTTTTTGGTTGCTTGGAAGAAAACCTTGATTTTTGTGCATGCATCTAGGTGAGGTGTTGGACCCTGATCCAGAATTCCTGTCGGTGGGCACTGACTGAGCACTTGTAATTGTTTTACAATGCTGGCCCTTTGCCAACTCTTATTTAGCAGCTTAATTGTTTAATAATTAATGTCAGTGCTAATTGAGAATTCTTTGTCCTCTTGACATGAGGGCAGTTTGGCATGATGTTACTGAAGAAAGACTGCAGTGACAATAAATGGAAATGAGATTCTGAAACAAGGGAGAATGAGCAGAGGCAACCCAAACAAGTTTCCAATCTTGATTTCTAACTGCCTTTTTCTCCTTTCTCCTGAAAAGTACTGATGGTTTCTTTCAGTGAGGTTGAATCCCAGATGCTGGATCTAAATTATTGAATTAAGACATTTGTTCCCTAGGGCTGAAAACTTCCTTATGCAGTCTGCTGCCCGTTAGACTTCCCATGGGTCTGTATTGCAAACTTGTTTTTTCGTTTGTAGCTTTGTCACTCCTGCTGAGTGCAAGGAAATGTGTGTGCTGTATTATTAAAAAACAAAACCAAAAAACCCCACCAACCCCCCCCCCAAAATAAAGAAAAAACCGAACCCAAGGCAGCAATAAAGTAGTCAAGGGTTTCAAGTGGGCTAATAAACATAGTTCTTCTGTGTCCTCAAAGGGTCTTGTCTTCAAGTGTATTCTGCCTCTAATGGTCTCTGTATACTAGTCAAAAGCTAGACCCTTCGAACGACAAATGTCTGAGTTGTAAGAACTTCAGACCCGTGGGCTCAAGGTGACGTTGAGGTGGACATCAGCTGAATAAGAATCAGCGAAGGATGGTTTGTACAGAATGAGGAATGTGCAAGTCCTTACAAGTGTGCAGACACTCCCAAACTGAACCTATCAACACATTCAATAGAAGGAAAAGACTTGTCATTGCTAAGCTCTTTTCCAGTAAGAAAAGTTACCAAAGTCTTAAACCACAGAAACAGAAAATATTTCCCAAGCTAATGGAAAAAGAGGTTTTCCAGCTGCATTTTCCTTTCCTGGTCAAGTTGCCGTTTTGTATGCCAAAGCAGCCTGATTTTTCACAGTGATTATCTTACAGTGCAGTTCTGTTAAAATAAAACTTTGGAATTTCCTTCAGCTTGGTGACCAGCAAATAAGAAACTCGTTGGGGGGTGTGTGGGGGGAATGTGTGGTTGGAGCATCTTGCCAAACCTGCCTTTTCCCCTACACTAGCCTCAATCTTAATTTTCAGCTGGCTCTGTGACTCTTCCTAGGGAGGGAACAAAGATCCATCACCTTCTAGTATTTCATAGGTTGACTTTCAGCTGTGGAAACATCCTATCTTGGTGAAGTTAAATTAAACTCTGCACCACTTGAGCATTTATCAAAGCTGCTGAAATGTCTTTTCACAATTTCTTTTACTGAGCATTAGAGTTTGGGGAGTTGGTCTCAACAAAGGAGCATCAAATCTGATTGAGCCAGCCAGAGCATCTGTGGGGTGGTGCTACAAACCACCCTGTCCAGCACTGCAGCCTTGCAGATAGTGATTATCCTGGATATCTGAGAATATTTATCTCTGGCACTCTCCTGCTTAAGCTTCAGCCTTATCAGACCTAATTAGGGAATTATTTGGTACCAAATGCATGAGCTATCCGAATCAAAACAAGTAACTTCAGATAACTTTTATTACAATGGTATTTATTCTTCTTTCTGTTGCTGAAAATCAATGCAAACTTTTGATAGCTTGCTCCTTTCATCCCTTTTCTGATTTTTAAATCTTCATAAAATGACCTTCAACATTGCCTTCAAAAGAAATGGTACGAAATGCAGAATTCTAGACTGAAGGTTTGTATTTGCAGTGGTAAATGCCTAAAAATCTGATCTTTGTGGTTCTTTGACTTTTCAACAAAGATAGCTAGTCAAAGGGCATCTACTGACCTCTTCAAGCAAGTGTTTTCCAGGTGAGAGGGTCAGGGATTCTGTGATCAAACTTTATATTGGTTAAATAAGATGTCACCTGCTAGACTTGTTTATTCCAGTAAAGCAGATTTGCTAGTGACACCTGTGCATCTTAAAGGATTATACGCAACAATCTTTGTTTGTGCAGGCAGCTGATAGGTGGGTCTTGTCTCTAACAGGTCCCTAGAGACCAGAGGAAGACAGCAGTCGGTAGGAGGGTTTCTGAAAACAGCGTCTCTTCAGAGGACTTTGATGCTGGCCAAGGAGAGAAGAGCCATAGTACATCAGGTCAGTAAACCTCCTCGTTTGTGTTTTGGCTTGGGTTTTGGTTTTATTTTTGTTTATAATATAAAACTACTTTATACAGTACAGTGGAAATAACTTTTGCCTTTCAGAAATGGAAGGAAGTGCAGCCATCTGTAAAGTCTATGCGAGCGTCACATTTAATGAATTGAGTCTTGCTGGGACTTTTAAACCATCTCTTAAGCACAGGAAACCAAAGCACTGGAGCTAACCAGCAAGTTAAGGAGTGGAACCCATTTTTTCCCTGTGGCTTAATCCTAGGACAATCCTAGAGCTACTTTTAATAGTCCAACTAATTTAGAAAGTAGTGATCAGACAGACAAGACAACATGCCTTCTTCCTTCTTAATTCTCATCCCTCCTGCCTTGTCCAGACGCAGGTAACTACAGCTGGCCTTGTGGCTTGAGCAAAATTCTGTATTTTCATATGTTTCGAGACTCTTTTCTAACACAGCATTTACAATCTTTTGTGTTTTCGGGCTATGGCTAATACTGTATCTCACTACTTAGTGATGCACGTTGTGTCCTTATTTCAGCAATGCTGGAGAGATTGGCAAGAACTACTTGTTTGTTGTCCCCAGGAGGGACCTTAATGAGTCATTCAACTTTTTAGTCATTCAAGGCTGCTAGCTAGTGAAAGGTCATTTTTTTTATCTGTCTTTATCGAACAATTAAGCTATTACTGAAGCTCTGACCACTTCACAAAGAAGTCAAATAGCAGGGCACTCCCAGGAGCTGGCTTTTTAAACCTACTTGGCTAACGTGTGACAGCAAAAATGAAAGATGGATGGCAAGTAACGGGGCATAGTTCTGAGAGTCAGGAGATCTGCATCTATGCAAAGACTTAAGGTCCCAAATGTTTCTTTCCTCGTGAGATAAGAACAGATGTTTCAAATGATCCTGTGAGCCTAAGCTGAATTATTTCTCGAGATCCTCCTCTGTAGCATGTCATGCGATAAATTATTGTCATGGAGAAGGTGGAAGTGGCAGGTGAGACTGACTTCCTCGCTTCCCATCTTTTCCCCAGAAGACTGACAACTGTTTCACTACAGGCATGATGCATATTTCCATTGAGCCACTGTAGCAGCTACTTCAGTGTTACACTTCAGCGTTAAAACTGTTTGCCCTTGTTACTTCTGAAACCGCTGGCTGGACGCTGCATGTGGTGAATGCGCTGAAACGAGCTGCATTAAAAATGAGACTTGGAGCATAAAATCTTGACTGAAGCATTTCTGTGCTCTTCAGATCTGGAATTTCTGTGGTCATGGGAGTGGTGAAGGGATGGGATTTGTAAATCTTTCGCAGACAGTTCTACCAGTGTTCCTGAAAGTTACCCTTTATTCATGTAGTTCTTTTTGCAGGGCATCTTGTAGATACTAGTCCAGCACTCAGCCCAGAGAAGGCAGAGACCAAGAAAAGCCTGGAGATGCCTCGCTTAACAGAAACTTCAATAAAGGACAGGCTGGCGAAGTATCAGGCAGCTGTGTCCAAGCAGGGCAGTTCCACAGGCCTCGTTACGATGGTAAGTCTGTGCTTTGGCTTGTGTAGCAGTGAGCATTTGTCCCAACCTGAGACTGGAAAGAAGATCTTGTGGAAACCAGGCTTTTTGAAGATAACACCATCTTTTGAAAATAACTCTGTGCCCATAGGAGTCATTTCTAGTGAAGAGTTGCCTCTACACGCTGCAGGAAGAAAGTATTTGCATCTTCCTGGGATAATCCTGAAAGTTTTCCAAGGAACTAATTGCTGGCCCCCTGACTGAAGGCCTTCTGAAACATAGCTACCATTCTTTTCCTTTTTGCATGTCTGTAGCTCTCTGCATGTTGTTGATTTTTGGGGTTTTTTGTTTTATTTTAAAACAAGCTTAATTCTGTATTGTACGTTACCTATAAGCTAGGGGAAACTGAGGTACAGTAGGATGGAGTGACTTGCAATGTCACACAGTGCATAGTAGAACCTGGATCTCTGGGCCTGCACCTTTGGGATCTGCAGTCAGTTTTCCTCCCTTTTGCTTTTCACCTCCATTCAAGTCTTCTCACCCATTATCTAAAGCTAATTAGACTCTTGCAGTGAATGAACCTGTGCCAATTTTGCAGATATTTGATCAGGAAATGAGCAATTAATCAATCATGGTCAAGTATTGCAGCTGAAGAGACTGCAGGAATCTCAGCTTTTAAGAAGTGCTTAAGTACATTGGCTGGAACTGTCTGATAGTTTTGCTTAAAGATGGGAACTTTTATTGCTTAAGTATGACTCTTATTAACCAGAGTAATAAGCTTTAAGAGGATAGGCCTTTAAATTAAGAAACTTGCACTGGAAATAAAAGCCAAAAATGATGGTTCTAAGCTTTGGAAGAGTGTACGCTTCCAGGGTGTCTTTGTAGAGAGTCTCTACCCAGCTGAAATGCTTTCTGAATGTCACATGCAGCATGGGTCTAAGTCTCTAACCCTTGGGAGGAAAGACTGAGTAAACTTCACTGCATGAATGGAAAGTAATTGCAGCCAGTGCAACAAATCTGATTAACTGCTAATTGCTGATTCTTGCATCCTGTTTCTTGCCTGGATTCAGTTTGCTAGATTGTCTTTTCCAGTTTTTGGCTCAGAGTGATAGCTGCTCCACTAAATTATGTCCTAATGGCAAGAGATGTGCCGTAGGTGTCTCTTGAGACTCCTGTTTGCAAATCCCCAATGCCATCAGCTTGAGTGTCAGCCCGGCCCGATGCTCTTAGGATGGCCCTTTTGGCAGAACCTCTTTTAATTTTGGCCTGGCGCATCGACAAGGGCAGCACATATGATGGAGCAAACGGTTTCCGCGGCCAGTGTTTGCAGTACTTCTGTGTTCCAGTAGCAGCCATAACTGTGGATATTCTCCTTCCCTGCTGACAAAGCAACTGGAGCTCTTTTGGATATGGTAGCGCGGTATTTGTACTTCCCTTCTCTTAAAATGTGTCACATCTGTGCTACAAAGGAAAGCCAGAAAGTCTCTTGGGAACAACTGTTTTGAAGGCATTGTGGTGTAATTAGGCCTGGATTAAAACTGATAGATGCTTTTACAGTTGGCTAGAGTAGGGGTGAGAAGCAATCATTTCTCTGCAGTGCAGGAAGGGGAGGGAGAGATGATGAACAGTGTGTTTAGAGATCTTTACATAAGAATTCTGACATTCAGCTACGTACCTGTTAGATGTGGTTGGCTTTGTGCAGACTTGTTTATGAAATCCAGTAAGATGCTGGTGCTGGCGTTGGCTGTTTCTCTTTCATGTTGCAGAGAAGGTGTCTTGTGAAAGGCACGAGTCTTTCTCTATCTTGTATCCTGTGGCAATGAAAGAAACACGAGGTTTCACTGGGTTTTATTTTTGTTTAAGTCTGAAAGATTGTTTTGTGAAAATCTTAAACAAGTCGGTTTGTCAAGAACAAAAATCTCAGTAAATAACAGAATTAAGTTTTTGACTAGTATTGAAGCAAGGCTAGGATTTGTTAAGTATAATCATATTTTTCAGTTACACAGCATTTTAGTGCTTGTCTTGAAATGCTGGTAATTTCAAATGAAAAGTTAACATTTCTGGAAAAGGAAGATGTGGACTGAGCAGGGGAAATGAGAGTTCAGTTTAAAAAAGACTCAGGAAGTAGAGAAAAGGGGTAGTTTAGAAAAACGCTGGCATTACCTCTATAGAGCACAGCAAAATTCTACAGCCCCATCTCTTTTTCTTCATTGGAATGTATCACTTACCACGTTTGTATAGATTTTTATGCCCCTTCCTTTAATTATCGCTGTATATACTAGGAAAACAGTTTAAAATAGATTTTAAGAAAAACAGAAACCAAGTACTTTCCTAGGGGAAAAGAACCTGTCAACTTTCAAGTGCTTTATTCTATAGAATGAGATTCAAGCCAGTGAAAGTGAATTCAAGAATTACAAATCTGAGCAGAAGGAGAATATGCCACCAAGTCTTGAGGACTCCATTTCCTGTCAGGATGGGGAGAAGGTAAGATGCTCGTGCTGGTGAAGATCAAGGACTTCACTTTAAGTGGAACTCGTTGTAGAAGCGCTGCTGATATGCTTGTTCCACATGCCATCTAGAAGTGTGAGCAGCTGATACGGATTATTTACATGCTGCAGAATTCCTGATTTTTTTTATTTTTTAGACTGTATCTGAATTATAAGCTAGCAAGTCTCTGTGGAAGACTTATAAGCTGTTGTAGAGAATATCTAGAGACAAATTTTACGTTTCCCTGGAGAGTTCCACTGTCTTCTCAGTAATGACATGCCTGTAGTGCAGCGGAAACCTTCAATATCCTACTTCTGTGTTCTCTGATTGCTTCAGTAGCTGACTAGGGCTGAAACCTCTGCTGGCTTTGTGGGGGTTTTTGTTCTGGGTGTTCCATGTTGTGTGTGGTTTTTTTTTTTACTCTGCCATTAATTTTTGATGACAATGATGAAGCCACCTAAAACTTTTTTTGTGTCGTGTTCCTTAACTGTAAAAAGGTGATTCACAGCCAGGTATTTGTTTTGTTTGTGGGCTTTGGTGTGTTGGTTTTTTGGGGTTTGGGTTTCTTTTTATAAAACAAAAAAGAAACCACACCAGGAAAAAAAAAAAAACAACATGAGGAGCTTTGTGTGATGCAAGTAAAAGCAGTTTGTCATTGCTTCTTCTGCATCTAGTGGCTAAATTTTGATTAAGGTAACTGAGAATGCCAGTTGGGGTTTGTTCCTCGTTTTGAGCTTCAGCTGTAAATTGAGACTAAATTACTCCGTGAATTAGAGATAATAAAGCACGCTCAGGCGTTTGTATACTAAACTGGGGACAGCAGACGGGATAAAAGTAGCTGAATAATAATTGGGGTACTGTGTATTCCAGCCATTCTGAACACGTGGCAGCTAATGCCAGGAGGGCTTTTAGAGCTTTCCAGCCTTCCTTGGGCAAGGGGCCAAATTGCTGCTTTCAGCTGTTCCTCACTGACAGCTGAGCAGCTTCACGTCCAACTGGTCCAGGCTGCTCTTTGCTAAAAGGTGAGTTAATTAACAGACCACCTGTTAAATCAGAACACATCCCTGTTGTTGGATGGAAGATTTGAATAAAATTTCTTGTGTTCAGCTGGAATTGTGAAGTTACTCGTTGAGGTGTCCAGGTGCAATAAAGAACCTGAATAGAGCATTGTTTGAGAGCCAGGATTGTCCTTCTGAAATGACAGGATGAACTTGGGAAATAAGCCTAATTAAAACTACTAGTAGTAAATGTCAGAACGGGGAATCCTCTGGCAAAAGGAAACAAAAGAAACTTGCTGACCTTCTCTGTCACTTTTCACACTGATCCCATGAAAGATTTAATAGCCAGATGTGTGTGACCCTGTAAGAGCCACAGAACATGCTGAGGCACTAGACACTATACTAGTGTCACAGTTATTTTTTCAGTAGCCCAGAGTATGTTAATATATGTAACTTGCTTCCTCATTACCTCATTAATTTTGCAAACTTTGGTTGCTTGCAATGGATCTTTCAATCATTAAAGTGAATTAGTGATGATTTGCAGCTAATCTTGTTACAGTACTTTAGTTTCTCAGGGTAGCTACTTAAAACTATTTGATTTAATAGCAATAGTGCCGAGTTTAATAAAGAAATGTACATCAAGAGCTTTAGCTGTAACATGTTTAGTGTCTGAAACTAGTTTATATCCAACTCTTCTAAAATTTTTTTTAAAAAAATGCATCTGTTTCTGAAGGAGGATGAACAGGATAGGTGCAGGCGTTTTTGCCCTAACCTGGGAACAGCAGACTTCTACTTCTACAAAACCTTTTTTTTTAAATTCAGCTGTTCTTTTTTTCTTTTTTCTTTCTTTTTTTTTTTTCGAAAAGCACTGTCTTTGCTGAATGTTTACATGTCATAGATTTGTCAGTGTTGGAGGGAGCCATGAGATCCCAGCACATGTGTACTGCTTGGTGTCAAGGGATTCCCAAGTAAGAGAACCTGGGGGGTACATCAGCGAAATCCACAAGGATTTCTGAAGACTAACAGATAAAGATGTACAAAAATAGGGAGGTTGTGTGCTTGAACGCTATGGCAGATGATGTGAACATTGCAAGAGCTGTAAAATTAGGAGGATGTCTACCTTGTAGCAAGGACTAACATTCTTGGCAGTCAGCTGGACTCTGCCTTGTGCCTTACAGAACAGAGCGGAGCTTCACGTGCACCTTGGTGTGGCCAGGCTGCTCCTGTTGAAGTGCTTAGTGTCAGACTGCCTGTTGTGTTACTTAGGCCATGATTGTCCAGACTTCAGAAGGTCAAAGGTGCTCATTGTCAAATGTTCTCGTGCAGGTTTCTGTGGGTGAGAACAGCTTGTCTTTCCACTCGGGTCTCCTGGAGGATGGCAACGGTAAGCGCTTGCTCTGCTGCCTCAACAAGAGTAGAGCGTGTGGCTGAGGAAAAGCACTGACTCTGCCCAGTTGGGTGTACGTTGCTCAAGATCAGTCCTGGCAAACGATGAATTTGACCCAATAAAAACCTGTCTTCTACTAAAAATCTGTCCCATGCCTAACGCAAACTTTGTAAGATTTTTTTTTTTTGTGTGTGGTGTGTTTAGTTCATTTGCAATTATAATTCTGAGACATCTGTAACTCTTGTTTGCTCTGATTGAAGACATTTAAACGCAGCTTCCTCACCATTTGGACTGAAACTAATAGCTGTGGCAACTGCTACATCAGTCAATAGGCTGAAGTACTTATTAATGCAGGGCAGTTACCCAGTGTCTTTGGTGTTGTCCAGAGATAGACAAGTTCCTATTCAGTAAAGTGTGTAAGCTCTTTCTTGTGTTGCCTTAGCTTTTACACCTAAATTCTAAGCCCACGTGTGAGCACTTAGCAGAAGGGAAGGGCAGTTCTTTGCAAGTTAGATGTTGGATCCGTGTATATTAGCTTCCTTTACAGAACTTCTGGTAAATCAGAAAAGTAGAATGATCCTGTTTAAATATCTAGATCTAAAGTTTTAATAGCAGGTGTTCAAGAAAAAACGTGTTAGCCCTTAGCTGGTAGGATTGCTATTGGATCTTATGAGCATAAGCTTTCCATGGTTTTGAAGTCATTGTAATTGCCTTTTCTTCCTCCTCTGCTCCCTTAGTTGGACAAAACTTGGAGAGCGAGACAGAAGTTCAGAAACCTGTCAGCACAAAGCAGCAGAACTTTGGTTCTAAAGCAGTTGGCCAGACAGATGCACCTCAGCCAAAAGCAGTGAAGGTAAAGCAGCTCTATAATCTCAAACATTGGTGACAGTTAAAACCAACTAACTTCTGTATTTAATACTGAAAAGCCTTAATGCAACCAATTTGGTCACAAAGGGCCTGGTGGTAACGGCATCAATATCCGCTCTGTCCCCATCAGACTGTGTTCATGAGGGAACTTTAATTCAGCATGGAAAAGCGTCTCAAAACTGTCAGGTTTTCTTCAAAGACAAAGTTTCAGTTGCTTGCTGGGAGTTGCCGCACTACAGTTACAACAGCGTGCCCCTGCGACAGAGGCAGGTTCTCTTCAGTGGGGGAGCAGGGGTGTGAGCAGGGGATCGTATCGGGGCTTGTCGGTGCTCCTAGAGACTGGCACTGAGGTCCTGCTACTGATCTTCAGAGCCTTTAGTAGGCTGGGACTTGGCTTTCCACCCTCCTCTTCCAGCTGTTCCCAAGGTAACTGCGATTGGGAGCAACTTTATAGTAAGGGCACCGTGGTGACTGACCCCACAAGACTGAGGGTGCCATTCTGAGTAACAAGTCTTTAATTTTGCATTTTGTTTAGCGGGAGCTATAAAGCATAAAGCAGATGGAGAACTTGGATAGGAATGTATTTGCTAATCTTATTAGACGCACAAACAGCAGTGCTGAACATTTTGATCACGCTGTTCTTTCTTGTCACGTGTGCTGTCTGGAGTTAGGATGCCTATTCCCTGGGCTGCCACAGACTTCCTGGCTCGCTCCTGAGGAAACAACTGTGCTTTTGTTGTTTTCCCCATCTTTGAGAGGAACAGCACTGACCTCATGAAGACCAGTGAGATGTGGCTTCCTAGTGTTCTGGAGTGTAAATGCCAGTATGTGAAACCAGAGCTGCCTTTAACATTGCTGTAATCTCGGTCTGTTACAGCAGACACAACCCGTGTGTCTTAGCCCTCTGTGCTATCTCATTATATTACTAGAACCGTTTTAGTCCTCTGCCTTGTTACCGCTTTAGATGCTGCACTGCTGAGATAGAAACCCAGATGCTGTTTATTCATGTGAGGTTCCTATTTGTCTCTTCCAGCTTCTGTTGCCTGTTCTTGGTTCCTAACCTCTGCTCCTGCCTCCTGCTTCCCTCCTAATGTGAGCTCAACTCTCAGCTTTCTCTCAAGTGTTTTTTATATTTATTGGGCTTCATCTTCCTCCTGTAGCTCCTATTTGTAGTATGCCTGGAAAGGAATTTCTTTCTCTTCACACCCCAAAACGCCTCTCCATCAGACATAGGGCTCATTGTTACCCAAGTAAGTTCCTCTCCTGAGACGAGGATGTGCATTGCAGAAGCACATGCCAGCACTGTCATGTCATCTTGCTTTCGAGGAGAGTTACTTTTTGATGGGCAAGCAGATGGTTGCTGCCGTGCTGCCTGTGGCAAGCCTGCATGATGAGGTTTTTGTTTGCGTTGGTAAACTCTCATTTTTTGATATTTCATTTAGTGACTCAAAATTCAGAATTCATTTGTGGTTTTGGCAGCACCTAGAAATTGTGGATTTTTTTTTTGAAACTCTGAACTTTTGTTGGTCAATCTATCATAATTAGAACTTTAATCTACTATAACTTCAAGCAATGCCTTAAAAAAATTGAAATACCTATTACACTGGAATTAAATTGGCAGCAGACTTTATGGTTGTGACAAAATGACTTCAGCTGGCTCTGTCTTCAGCAATCTGTCCCTCACATACTGTAACTTTTCTTGCCTAACCATTGTTTCTAGTCTGTTATAAATAAATTGCTGTAATTATGTCTTCCTGTGATTTTCCTGTTTTTTCTTGAGCCATCGTATTTTTCCTTAAAGCTTTTTAGTAAGTTTGTAGCAGGTAATTGTCAAAGAAAAGCTACAATACCGATGTGTCTGTGCAGACCCATGGTGTGGAGCCCAGGCACTCTTTTACCCTGCTGCTACAGTAGTTGTAATCAACATGCAGCCCAGGAATGCCAATTTTTCAATTGTAAGTTATTTCATTTTCCATTTAAAGTGTCTTCCCTATTGGCCAACCTTAATAGATTCCAAGAAGTAAATGGCACCAAGTGACCTTTTTTCATGGACAATGTACTTGCTTCCTTGATGCTGTTAGAAAACAAAATCTGAGATCGTTGCCATCCAGCGCAGCAGTGACGCTTGACTCCGTAGTGTTGAAGTTTGCCTTTGCACTAAACTCTTGGGAAAGTCTCTTAGTGAGCACATAAACAATTTTAGCTGTTTAACCTCAAAGCCCTGCTCATTTTAAGTCTTGAGCAAGCTTGAGGGCGGCATGTCCTGAAACCTGAGTATAGTTTCTTTGCCATAGAACTGGAATTGCTTACAAATGAAGTCAGAAGTGTTTCCTGCTGCCTGCATCTGGGCTGAGGCTATTTCCTCCTCTTTAAGAGAGAAGAGTGTGTAGCAGAAGTGAATCATTTTGAACTGTTGAGCAGCCTGTTCCACTGCTTTCCCCTCCCACCCTCTACCTTTTATTTTGAGGTTATTTCAGCTCTTTTTCTACAATGTTTTTTTTTAATTATTTTTGTTTTGGTAAGTCTCATACTGACTGTAATCTATCTGAATGTTTCTTCATTTTCCTGTCAAGAAAAATTGAGGTTGCAGAATAGATTAGACAGCTTTTTGAGAACTGGCTCAAAGTTATAACTGAGTTCTAGTATTTTCGTTGTCCCTTCTCAACCATTGCTCAACTTGTGATGCTTCAGCTGTGGAATTCACTAGGGCAAAATCTTGGCTCACTGTCAAGCCACAGCAATCCTGTGGGCCTGCCATAGCCTCTTCCTCACTCAGTGCCCACCAGAACCCACTCTACCATAATTAGCATTGAGCTGCAGACAGTGAATTGCTGCAGTTTTTCTGAGAACTCTGGAAGCCATGCATGAAGCCCAGCCAAGTCCGCTCGCAGTTGATTCAGTTTCCAGTTAACAAGCTTTCTCTCTTCCCGTAGAAATTTCAGTTGCCAATGAAGGAAACCTGCGTTGGGTGTCAGAAGACTGTGTACCCGATGGAAAGGCTCTTTGCCAACCAGCAGGTGTTTCACATCAGCTGTTTCCGCTGTTCCTATTGCAACAGTAAACTCAGGTAAACACCCTGCTCCGTCTGGCTGCTCTCTAGGAAGTGTAGCCTTCCTCCTCGGCGGCTGGGTAAGGTGCTGCTCAGGCTTAGCTGAGCCAAAGGCGACCGTAATCCAGCGCATCGGAGTGTAGGAGTGGGAATACAGCCCTAGTTCTGCCAGCGGCTTTTGCACTCGATGCAGTCTGGTTTTAAACTCTTAATGTAATTTTATGTGGGGAAAAATATAATGTCCAACTTTGTAAAGAACTCCTGACGCTTGAAGACAGGGCTGTGCAAACTCATGAAGGCTGTAAGCTTGTCTCTTCTAATGTTGGAAGACTGAAACTGAATCTCTTCAGTAACGTAACTAAAACACACAGTGAATGCTAACATTTGACTTCATATTTTCCCAAACAGCCTTGGGACTTACGCATCTCTGCGTGGGAATATTTACTGCAAGCCTCACTTCAATCAGCTCTTCAAATCTAAAGGCAATTATGATGAAGGCTTTGGACACAAACAGCATAAGGAGTTATGGGCAGGCAAAACTGAATGTGAAGAATCCCTGGAGAAGACTCTCCCTGGTGTAAATGCAACAGAAAGTCCGCAAAGCCCAGGGGTAGAGGATGCCCCAATTGCAAAAGTAGGATTTCTGGCAGCAAGTATGGAAGCAAAAGCTTCAGCTTTGCCTGAGAGAGAAGAGAGACCAGCAGAAACAAAAAAGCTCAGGATTGCCTGGCCACCTCCATCTGACCAAAGTATTCAAGGAAGTGCCTTAGATGAGGGCATCAAAGTATTGAAACCCAAATGGCCCCCAGAAGAAGAGATTTCCAAGCCAGATGTGCTGGAGGATGTGGATCTGGATCTCAAAAAGTTAAGAAGATCTTCCTCGCTGAAGGAAAGAAGTCGTCCCTTTACAGTCGCAGCCTCGTTTAGAACAATATCTGTTAAAGGCCATAAACCAGAGAATTCATCTTCTCCTTCTAAGGCAGAGAGAGACATGTTGAAAAGAGGTGAGGAACTGGAGAGAGAGATCGTGGTAGACAAAAAGCAAAAGGAAAAGAAGGCTGAGAGTAGGAACATCCAGAGTGCTGAAGAGAAAAATGTAGAGGAAGAACGGGAGTTGTCTGGTATCAAAACAGTAGAGCATAACTTGGTAGAAAATGGCCAGGTGAATGCAGAGATGGATGAGGAAGAACATGCTATGGAAGAGCAGGAAATTCCAAATGAAGAATTCCTTGAACCAAATTCTCCTAAACATTCCAGTTTAGCCAATGTCGTGACCGCTAAGGAATCATCTAACCAGAATCGCAAATCCCAAGATGTTGGTTTCTGGGAGGGTGAAGATATGGAAGAGCTATCTGTGGAAGAACAGATCAAAAGGAATCGTTACTATGAAGAAGATGATGAAGAATAAATTGGCCTTTTACTAGAAAACTTGCTGCAAGGTGCTGGGCCTCTTTAAATTGGTGGTTTTAGCTTTAACAGACAGCTGTCCTCCATGAAAGCGATGCTATACTGCACATCGACATTAAGGGAATCCTATGTGCAAATTATCTCAACTAGAAGAGTACTCTGGAAGCCTGCAAAGAGTGTATCTAGGTGCGTGGAAACGAGTATTGGCTGTGGGGTAGCTTCAACAGGTCATCTCTGTCCACAGCACAAGAACAGAGCTGTTCTTTATTCCCACTGTTTTATTCTTTTTGAGCTTCAATACGTATCTCACTAACAATTTACAGAACTTCACTGTACTCGTAATGGTGGCGTGAAACAGGCTTTCTGTAGTACACTACTCTTACCACTACAAATGCTACTGCAGTGCTTAGGGACCGATTTTAAAGGGACTTTCTGGCCTGCTTTAAAAATGGTGACTTCATGCACTTTAATACACATAAAGGGCACAACTGTGATTTTTGTAATAATAAAAACATTTACGTTTGTGCTTGGTATCCAACAACTGAAGCCTCTTAAACCGAATGCAACGTGATTTCCTTTCTCAAGATTGCCTGTGACCAGTTGAAGACTCCCTCCTCCTTATTTTTCTCTGTGCAACTGGAATGGTGTGCCCATTGCTGGAACATACGTATTTTAGTGCTTATCCAGAAGCTGTGCTGACTGACAGATCTCTTTGAGGACAAGACAACCCTTTTGCAGTAGCCTGCAGGGCATTATTTTGCATTTCATATGCATTTGAAGTGGGTTTTGTTGGGTTTTTGTTTGAGGTTTGTTTTTTTTTTTTTACTTGAGAGTTCATCATCATTGATTTTAACCTGCAGATATTTTTAAGGCCTTTTGAAAACTTTGGAATCCTACTTGTATCAAGCTGCCATAAATGTTTTCATTATGGCTGTGAAATTATGCTGCATTGCAAAAATCTCTGGAATAAAACCATCTAAACAGTGAAACTTTCTGATTGCTAGCATTGAAGCTTAGTACATTTTTAAACTTGACTTCATATATTTTACAAATAATGAAATCTTGAACGGTGGAAGGAAGATGTCCTTTTATATTAGCTTTTAATTGTACTGTATTCTCATGAGAATTAGCTTTTAACTATACTTGAGGTGTAAAATATTCTGCTTTCTTAACAGTCCGGCTAACTACACAATCTTCAATAAAGTTCGGTCATTTACATTAAAATTTAAGTCTGAAGACTGGATTCGTACTCGTTTCACAAAGAGGCAGCATTTTAAAAAGAGCATGGGAAAATACCGGTGCTCTTGCTGAAAGCTGGAGCCCAGACAGTGATTTTTCTGGTGCCACTAGGTGACACTGTGTGTCCGTTTTTTGTCTGGTTGACAGCCAAATGGGCAGACTGGGCTCTCATCTGCGAGAGCGTGTGGGAGAGGGATTAGAACAGGATGAGCAAAAGAAATCAGGATGTGCAGGTATCTTACACTTCTGTTTCTGGCTTCAGGTGTTTCTCAGGCATGGTAGGGACAACTGAGGGGTGTTCCCCCCCTTTCCTGTAAGCTGCTTTGTGCTGCAGTTACCTTCACTTAAGCTGGAGGTGGGTTCGGTTGGGATAGGCAGGGCTAAGCCCTAGAGGGAACAGTTGGGTGTCCTGCAGCAGCATGAGAAAATGTATGTGTGTGACTGGTACGTAGGGGAAGGAGGGAGAGAGAAGGGAAAAGCAGCCTGCTGTCTAGCTGGACCGTATCAGCAGTTGCCCATCATGAGGTGTACAACCTACTGCTAATTTTTCTTTCTTTTTAAGGGATAAGTAAGACTTGATTTGCACAGATAGAGGTCTTGCAAAACTAAAACAGCTGAGGTGCAAGCACATGCTGCTTTCTGTAATCTTTATCTCTTCCTAACAAAATCCATTTGGTATCAGACTTCCTCAAATTACAAAGCAATGGGAGATCTTTGACTGGATACTGTACTAAGTGTATTTGAAAAGGAAGGGAAGAGTATTTGTTGTGGGCTTGGATTTATTGAATATGCCTACTGCTTGTTTCTTAGGAAATGCAGTTGAATTTTACAATGCATCCATGGTTACGTGATACTAAAGCAATACTGGCTGCAGTTACCAGAGACTTTAATGTTACACATCATTAGCTGTAGTTAAATCTGAGGCATCTGGGAGTCTCTTTAGGTACAAGGACCCTTAGTGTTCACTCAGACTGGCTGAATATCTTCAAGGAGAAATTAGCACAAGTGGTACTTTTAAATACATTAATTTTAAAAAAGTGAACAGATCATGAACTAGCCTGTCCTTGAATGTATTAGTTATCGTAGTATTTGAGTGCTTAATGGGCCATTTAATTTGCTCTCAACTGGACAGATGCCAGAAGAGCTATTATAGGAAAGATGAATCATTTGCTACAATACAAGGAAGGTGATGCTGACCACCTTTATGGGGAGCCTGAGAACCTAATTGCAGAGTTTATACAAAGCCTTTGTTCCTTGGTAACCCTCATCCCAAAACTGTCAAGCTAAACCACACTTTTTTCCTGGATGTTTTAAAAGCTATAAGGAGTATCTTAAACTTGGCCACCCAGTGTACCTCTCGTTCTCCGATTTGTGCTTCAACGTTAAACCCCATTGCTCTTTGTGTTAGCAAGGCTAATCCTCGGTACCTTACCATCAACTCTTCCCATGAGTCCTGCTTGCAGCTCGGGGGCCCTTCCCTTCAGAGGTGAGCGAAGCTTCAGCCCCACCGAGGAATCCTGCCCGCGGGGTGCGTGGGAGCGGGTTTATCTACCGGACTTGAGCAGCAACCGCACCCGAGGCGCTCAGGCCAGGCTCGGCGCCTGCCTCAGCCGGGCCCTTCCCGGGGGAAGAGACTGCGCTCCCTTCAGGGGCGCCGTCCGTTCCAGACTGGTCTGGAGGACTTTTTTCAGTCGGAACAACTCGTCTCTGTTCGTGGAAAGAAAAAAAAAACCAACCCCGAGGGCTCGGAAGCGCCTGACCGGGCGCCTTCGCGCCGCGTCCCCTCAGCGCTGCTCCCTCGCAATCCCGCCCCCCGCCCTGCCTGGAGGCGGGCGCGCGAGCCCCGCACTGCGCTTGCTCCGAGCTAACGGTCCGCGGCGAGGGCATGGCCAGGCGGAGCCCCGCCCGTCCGTGCCCTGTCTGGGCATGCGCTCTCGCCGCCGAGAGGGGAACGAGAGGGGGGGGGAAGAGGCGGTGCTGGCGCGTGTCCCGGCCCCGCCCCGTCCCGTCCCGCCGTCGGCTGCGGTGGCCGCCTCAGCTGCGGCCGCCGGGAGGGAGGCGGAGGGAGGCGGCGGCGGAAGATGGCGGCGGCCGCGGCGGCGGCGCTGCGGGCCTGGTTCTGGAATGAGCGGTTCTGGCTGCCGCACAACGTGACGTGGGCGGACCTGGCCGGGGAGCCTGGCCCGCCGGGCAGCGGGCTGCAGTACCCGCGGGCGGGCCACGTCCTCTCCGCCTTCCCGCTGGCGCTCGGCATCTTCGCCGTGCGGCTGCTCTTCGAGAGGTGAGCGCGGGACTGCCCCCGCCGCGGGGCGCCCCCGGGACAGCGGGGCCCTCCGGCGGCTGAGGCGGCGGGGACGCTGCCCGCTCCCGCCTCGGGGGCGAGCGCGCGGCGAGGCCACCGGTGTCTCTTAGCAACGGGCTGCGGAGCGCCCCGGGGGGGAGCGGCGGGCGGCCCCGGGGCCGGGCCGGAGGCGAGGCGGGGCGGGCCGGGCCCCGCGGGGCGGCTTGCCTGGGCCCCCCGCTCGCCCCTCGGGCAGCGCGGAGGCCTTCCGCCGGGGCCGTGGCGGGCTCTCCGCCCGCGGCGTCTCCCGAGGCTCTTTTCGCGTGGAAAGGGAATATTGTGTAACCCTGGAAAACGTGTGCCGGGAACCCCTGTGTCTGTCGCGACATACACGAGCCCGTGGGCCTCCTCTCTCCCTTGGCTTTGGGTCCCGAGAGGCTCCTCCAGCGCTGGCTGTACCTTACGCTCAGGGAGTGCAAGAAAAAAGCCTGGGGAGTTCACTTTCATTTCTCCTCCTATCCAGGAAAACCTCGGCTGGGCGAGTGAAAGCCTCTGGCGGCTGCTGCTGCTCTGCAGTTGGTTTGCTTGGGTCGCTGGTCTCTGCCTTTGTTGTACTTTCGTTGTGAGTTGCTGGATGAGGCAACAGGACTTGTTCGCATGGCCTAGCGCGTTGTTAAGCGGTTTGTGGGTCCCCTGCATCTTGGGCCACAACAGCAGTGCATGCAGATCATCGTATCTGCCCATAAACAGGTGTAACACAGTGTTTCTTATTTACTTGGGTATCCATAAACATATGATATTAATTATTCCCCGAGGCAGAGGTTTATCCTTTCCATGATGTGTATCTTACAGCCACACGCAGGGCAGACTGTGGGTGACACAGATACTAATTAGCAAAGTGGCTTATTGAGGAAAACTGTTAGGTGAAGCAGACCAGGATACCTTGTCTTCCTGTTCACAGAGTTCATTAAAGATTGATTTAATCTTGAATTTCTACATTGAAATGGCAGAAGTATTTCTAAGCATGAAAAGGGCTGTAGGACTAAACTGAGTAGGAATTGAGTTGATTTTCTTTTGCGGGTTTCCTGTGAGAAGTTCGAATTTTCTTGAGCTTTCAGAAATTAAACAAGAAGGGACTGGGGTAAAGTTAAAAGATAGGCGAACTGTGGAGAAAAATTAAGCAGATCAGCAGAGTAGCAGAGAAATTTGAGAGACTCTTTTTTTTCTCCATCTTATCTTTCTGCTGTCCAAAAAAAAAAAAAAAAGGCTTCAGAAAACTATTGCCAGTTCAAACCAGTGCAGAGGACCCGGGAACACGTGTCGCAGTGCCAAAATCTCATCCCAGCTTGGTGTGCTACTGCTAGTCTTGGCAAAATGTTCACACGCGCCAGCAAAGGAAGTTGTGAGGCAGAACAGTACCCCTGAAAGGGATGTTGTAGGAAGGGCTCCTCACTTTCCAAGCCCTGTTTACTCCAGGTGTCTTAGTCTGGTGAAGAAGTGCAAAAGATTCTCTTTTCTCTGGAGTATGAGATGTTGGGAGAGATACAGCACATCCTACCCGAGCGGGTTGTTCCTGGTTTTCAGCTGCGTCTTTGCTGTAGTGTGTCTCAATGGCGGTACCCTGAAGCGAAAGCAGATTGTGAGAGTGACATCCCGGGCAGTTTCTAGTACGTTTATTTTAAAAGACTGTATTTTTCAAGTAATGTTTTTATCTTTCCTCCTGCCACTTTGAACATGTCATAAAAGTTCAGGTTTGTCTTAATAAAACCCCATTGTGCATATACAATATTTTCAGGCTTTAGGGATTATTGGGTCAAAAGTCTTCGTTGACACACGTTTGGCACTCGGACTTGATGACTCAGAATGCGAATTATACACTTGTGCAGCTCTTTTGTTTTAGCTTCTCCTCATTTCTTTCTTTTCTCTCTCCTCTCTCTGTAGATCTTCAGTGTGAGGCTGTTGTGACACTGACACTTGTAACGCTGACACGTTTCTGTTAGCGAATGCTCCTATAAATTAACCTTTTCATCAGGACATTGGTAAAATATTCATTAGGCTGACTGGCTGTGGGGAGTATATGACTACAGAGATGGGGCAAGACTGGTAGAGGAAGGTGAAGTCCTGACTCAGTGGTAGGGGGTGGCTTTTTGTGCAGGCAAGATAAAGAAGGGCTTCTGCCCACAAGGGGTTTTTTGGGCTTTTTTTTTTTTTTTCCTTGGTTATACTTGCTCTTATTTGTCTTGACACATCTTGTCCCACTGCAGGCACAAAAAAAATTCCCAGGTATCTTGTGAAAACCTGGATCCTGTTATTCATATGGTGTGTTTATAATTACACTGGAATGCCCTTTGGCAACAGATATGCTTGTTACTCTACAGGTCTGAGGAAGGAGCTGCAGCTTGTGCTCAAGCTGGGCGTGGGGGGAAGAAAAAAGTGGGTTTAGATGTTAGTTCGTCAGGTCTGTCTGGAAAATTAGGGACAGTTGTGGAATGAGGTGGTTTAATCTTAACACTGTGAAACTGAGAGGTTATGGAGAGACAAACTCTTACTTTGAGTGCATAGTTTATAAATCTTGCTGTTTTGCAGATTCTTCTTCCTTTTGAGCTGTAATAGGGAGTCACCAGGCAAACCCGGATGTTCCATAAAGAAGGATTCTGCCTTTGGGTTTGTGAAGTACGACATGCCTGAGAAATACTTGTTACAGCGAATGAGTCTGCGAACTTAAACATTGGTGTTGGTTTCAAAATCGCCAGCGTGAAAAAGGTAGCTTGGTAGGTGTGACTTAAACCAGTGAGCAGATGCGTGTTCAGAAAAGTGTAACAGAAGTAGTTAAGTGATGGTAATTCCTTGCTGGGAGTGTGTGGCAGTAAATTGACCTTGGGAATAGTTGCTGCAGTTAAGATTTCTGTGGAATCATAAAATAATTTAGATTAAAAGGGACCTCTGGAGGTCACCTTGTCCAATCCTCTCCTCAAAGCAAGGCTCAAGTTTTAGTCAAGTCAGGTTGCTCACGGTCATCTGCTGTTCAGTTGTGAATCTCTCTAAGAGTGGAGATCCTACTATCTGGGTAGTGGGTTTTTTGGTGCTTAACTGCTATTGCTATGCAGAATTCTTTCTCTGTGGGATGCAGTGCAAAACTTGCACATCTGAAAAGCTGTTCTGGGGCCAAAACTGTAAAATGCCACAGAGGTTTTGGGTGTGAGTTTTCCTTAACGGACACCTAAAGGAGATAACGTGTCATCTTGATATTTTTCTGACGGACAACAGGATTGATCATTCACTTCATATTCCACCTGCGAGGTAGTAACTGGTCAAAGCAGTTGGACCGTGGCTGCTCAGTGGACTGGTGAGCGTGAGCCAGCCGTGCCCAGCTCAGGTGAAGCCACCTCGCGTGGCAGGGCGGGACGCCCTGCGGAAGGACAGCTGTCACTTGCAGTTCCACTGGATGAAGCCATTTCTTGCGGAGTTAGAGAAGCTGCGTTAGGGCGCTGGGTCAGACTTCCTTAAAAGCAATGAACTCCCCTGCTGCCATCCTTTTTCCTTCCTGTTTCTGGGACTGGAACTACCTCCGTGGCCTCCATTGTTGTGACTTGGCTCTTTGCTTGTGTTGGTGTCCGTCCGCTTCTGTGCACCTAGAAATGTTTGCGGGTTTTTTTTTCATTTGCTCTTTGGTCACCCGCATGCTTGACTGGGTAATTGGAGTCCTGTGCTCTATCTGTAGCCTGGGGCTTACTCTTGATTTTTTTATTCACCGCCCTCCTAATTTCTGGAAGCATCTGTATTTTTTTCCCTAAGCCTGCTAGTGTAGGAAGCCTACTGCTTAGGAATAGTTTCATGCAAAGTTTTGAGGTTTTTTTAATTGATTTTTTTTTTTTTTTTTCCCCCAATCTTTAGGTCCCAAAGAATTATTTCTGCATCTTTTTTTTTTTTTTTTTTTTCTGAGGGGATGATGTTTCTTCTTTCCTTGATGCTTCAGGTTTTGAATTCTAGAATAATGCCAAAACTTTGTATGAATCACCGTGAGCTTTCTTAACCATTTGTTCTCTTCTTTACTACTTCTTCAAACAAAAGAAGGCTTCCTGAATAATAAATCAATTGAATGTGTAGATTTTTAGATTTTTCAGGTTTCCTCTCTTATGGGAGGAAACTGACCCAAACTGAGTGTCTTCAGGCCAGGATTTTTTTATAGAGCTGTAAGCAGTGTCCCACGAAATGAAATAAAAATATTTGGCATCCTGTAATGGCACATGTGTACTTCTTTGCTGTTGTTGTGGTATATCCTGTAGGAAAGAAGAATATAAAGGTGTACGCTTTCCTAGCCAACTGTTTCATAACATCAGAACATGATTTCTGGCTGGTGGTCTAGATAATAGAGGAAGCAGTGAGCCTTTTGAGCCAAGCTAAAAGGAAATCACCCTTTCCTTTTATTTTTTTTTAATTTTTTTTTTTTAAAGCTGTGACTGTTGAAATGAAGAAATGGGGCAGCACAGTGAAACCTGGGGCCACAGCGTCTATTACTTGTTTAGTATTTTCTGAGAGCAGGGGAGTTCCTTTAGTCATGAGCTGATGTGTAATTTCTCAAGGGGAAAACCCCACAACCTGTGTCTGTTCCTAAACGCAGTCACAGCTACGTGTTACTGAGGGACTAACAGTGTGCTCCCAAGAATAATTGCTGTTGGGACACTTGTAGTCGCGATTCTCCTGAATTTTAGTCTCTCATTTTAAACACAAGGAGAAGTGGTAACAAATGTAGCGGTGGGAAAAAGTGGCATTTTCTGCTTGATGGCACCGAGTCTGCTCAGTGGAATACACGTGCATAATCTTCTCTTCAATTCAGTTGTCTCTGAAACAATCTCCGTTTTGAAGCAAAATAGGTTTAGTGATGCAAATATTGAGTCCTTTTCAAAATTGGCATGGAGAAACAGGTTCTTTGTGTTCTCTCTCTCAAAATAATCGATTAAAAATAATAAAAATTGCTCCTTGAAACCCCCCTCTCTTGCCCACCGACAGGAAACAATTCACGTGTCCAGGTAACACGTGTTTTCCTTAGAGTCCTGTGCCTGTTTTGACACAAAAGTGCAGTAAAACCTAATCGTTTTTGAAGGGGTGTATATTCATTTTAGTTGTAAACCCAGGCTTGTTCTCAGAGTGTCTGTGCTATAAAATTCACAAAGTGTCGATCAGCTTTTGGAGTACGCAGCACCTACAGGGCTGAGTGAGGTACTGACGGGGATCTTGGGTCTTTCAGACTGAGTGACTTCTTATATCTTCCTCGCTTTCCCGAAAGAAACAAGCCACTTCGTTTTTCTCAAAGACAATTAAAAAACCCCCAAACTGTGTATCTTTTAGGAACTGTCTCACTTGAACTTCCCTTTTTTTCTGACCTATGGGACACCAAGGCGCATGCTGGAAATAAGGCATTTTGTTTATAGGGCTGCAGAGGCTCTAGCATTGATGTTCACAGAGGACTCCTGTCAGTGATCTACTATTTTATTTCTGGGTAATGGTAATCCCCCTGGGGGAACACGTTCTGATCCTTACAAGCTAAGGACATTAAGATTTAATTTTTCATTTTAGATGTCTGCAGTTACCATTTGGGTTAATAAAAGATGTTACTTCACCTGTGAAGTTTCTTTAAGCAAAGTGAGTGGAATCTTCAAAAGCTTTTTGGATAGGTTTTGCAGTTGGTGACAAGTCAGCGTCCTTGTGATTTAGGCAGAGGAGGGAAATGCACCTTTTGTTTTAATCTGGCTCTTTCTTTGGAATTCTTTCAGGTTTATTGCCAAGCCATGTGCCGTAAACCTTGGCATTCAAGACAGTGGACCTCACAGAGCCCAGCCCAATGCAATTTTAGAGAAAGTGTTTACATCCATCACTAAGGTGAGTCATGCTTCAAATTCTGCTAGAAATGGAGTGCTATAAGTAAGGGGGGGGGTGTGTGGGGGTGTGTGTTACTTCCACTTTTCTAGTTCAGGAGAAATGCATTTCACACTGTGCATGCACAGTGAGTGTGCTTGTTCTTGTTTTACTTTGCCTCTGGCATGTCCTTCTTGTAGCAAAGTAAATTCTCTTGATGGCTGACGGATGCTTCGAGCACAGAATCTTTTTTTTTTTTTTTAGTAAAAAAATGTTCTCTTTAGAAAAGGACGAGGCTTCTTCCTTTAGTTCCCTGCCTTTGTCCAAACTGTAACTCCTGTAACAGGTGGTAGTTCTTGGTTTAACAAGAAACTTCCCAGTATCTCTCACTTTCTATTGGAAAAGTGCTACCCTTTTCCTTGAGATCTTTTCCTTTGCTGGTTTTATTGGCCAGTCGTGTGAATGCTTTCCTCCTGTTTTTGCCACCTACTGTGGAACTGGACAATAGCTGTCACAGTGGAACTCAGTTATTTAAGGAAAGTGTTCAGTTAATGCAAGTGCACCCTGATAAAGGGTAGGATATTTAATGCTGGCAGTAGGTGTTCCTTGTGATTGTGTCGTGGCCTTTCTTTCACTGAAGCTGACAGTGCTCCTTCACTTCGGAGGTTACAGAATTCCACACCATCCCCTGCTGACTGTTGACAGGGGAATCCACGCAGACAGCATGATAGATTTTCGTTAAAGATAATGAAATGGAAGGTTTTATGTTCTGGTGGTGCTGAACTTCATTCTGAGTGGAGCAGATAAAGTGCTCAGTGAATGGAAGGGAAATTCGGTAAAAGCCTTTCTAAAACTCGCCTCACGGGATCGTTAACGTTTTGAGGTATTTGGAACGACGGGTGAACTGAAAAGTCCCTGTGATTTGATGCTGTTTGTGGGGAGGACTTTTATGTAGGGGATGTCCTTGAAATTAAAGTTTAGGAAACCCATGAGGACGCATGCTGTGCAAAATTTATCTAGCTTATGGAAACTGTACCAATATGCTTGGGTTTGCTGGTGGGTTTGGAGAATCAGAATGTAGGGCGGCTCTGATGCAGGGGAAAGATTTCACTGCTGTTCTGACATCGGAGCCCTGTAAGTTCTCCTTTGGGGTAGGTTCACTTCCAATGCAGAAGTGTCAGGTAGCCCGAGCTGTTTAAGCCTAGTGGGGTGCGGAGAGACCTGGTTGTGATGGAATTACAGGAAAGTCATAGTCTCCGTGCTGAAAAATCAGTGACAGATGGTTTTGCTTTTCAGTTGAACAGTCTGGTGACTCTTTTTATTAAATCAGCATTCTGCATAGTTTTTTGGGTTTGTGTGTAACGCCAGTAGTAAAATGTGTTTATCATCTTTCAGTTGTAAGAGCTCCCTGGCAGAGCTTGTTAAAAGGACACTGGTCTGAAACTAACGTGGCTTATCTCACCACTGGGCCATTTTAGAGGTAGTTATCAGGTTTTGTTCACTTTGTCTCTTATAAATCCATTTATGTCATTATTCAAACAAACAAACTGCCAGTAGAGTTTCCAGTCAGAGAACAGTGATATATTCTTTATTATACAACCATTTCAGTTTTCAAATTTAATTTTACTTATAAACTTTGATAACAGAAATAGTGCCATCTCTATGATACCCTTTTGGAATATCTAGCGTGTTAAACCAACTCTTACTTTTAAAGTTTCCCTAAACTTGCAGTGAGTAGCAACTCTTTAACATATTCAGCTTTGATCTTCCTGAGTTCTGGGCTGTTTGGATTGATGTGCAAGTTTTAACAGGTAGGACAGGACATTTTAAAAGCTCCTTCCCCCAAATTAAGAAACAGAACAATTGCATTCTTTGTCGTAATGTGCTGTCAAATGATGAGGAAATGTTAAACCAAAAGCATTCTGAATAATTAAGTAATTAGTGGCTCATGAAGGTTAAACTGGAATGAACATTTGTGGCAATGGGTTCCTGCTTCTAGCCTATACGTAGTGCCTTCCTCGTGTGTGGTTTTTGATATCTGTGCATCACTTCTGTCATAGTACAGAGGGGATCTCGGAGTGAAAGCAGGTTGAGAAGTAGGAGAAATGACACTTGTTTCATTTTCCTTCAGTCTCCAGATGGAAAAAGGTTAGAAGGCTTGTCAAAGCAGCTAGACTGGGATGTTCGAAAGATCCAGCGCTGGTTTCGTCATCGGAGGAACCAGGACAAACCCACCACCCTCACTAAATTTTGTGAGAGCATGTATGTTTGTGCAGAGGCCAAGATGTGGCTTCATCTTAAAGCTCCAGCTGTATGTTCTCTTTTCTAACTGAAACTGTGGTCAGCTGCTAAACTGGTGTCTTGGGGTTGGCTGGTGCAAGATAAATTCTTATACAAGCGAATGAAAGAAGTCAGGAGGGAGGGCTTTTTAGAATTTAGTATTCTAAACTATTTTGTGTGTGTGTACGAGAGACCAGAACACACGTACAGGAGCTATTCCTGTCAACAGTGAGCAGCTTTAGATAGCGGACCAGGTCCTTCATGCAAACGTAGCACTTCAGTGTGCACACGTGTGCACAACTTGAGTAGTTACACTGAAGACAAGTCTCCTGGCTGCACAGTTACGTTGTAGACGAGTGTTTGTTCCCAGACAGAACGACCTTATGGCTTACACAATGTTGTATATACTTTTATACAGACACTTCTTGGATTCCTGTTCTTTTCGTTTCAGTTCATTCTTTTGTTCTTTGTTTCTTTCTGAATGCTTGCAGTTATCTCTGTTAGTCTGGTAGCATCTGAATATTTTTTTCCTGACTTGTTATTTCTTCTGTGCTGGTTTCTTCCCTTTCCAGTAACTTCCTTCATATTAATTCTTCCCCCCAGTATGGTTTTGTCTACTTAAAGCCACAAGGTAAGAGGGACGAATAGTACATTAGGATACCTTCTGGATAACAATGACTTATCTTGTTACTGTCTGTTAAAGCATATGAATGATGCATGTTCACTCTGAAATTTATTTCAAACTTTGCTGTTGATGCAAACTCGTGTGTGGTGTGAAAGCCCTTAAATAGGTTTATCCTTACATGAAATGTGCACAAATGAAGGATTACCATTTGGTGGGTGAAAGCTTTTCAGGTGTCAGAATTGGGTTTATTCACAATTGTTCCAGTCTTTGTTACAAATGTTAACCAGAAGCTATTTCTATTTCCTAAGTTTAATTTTTGCTTCTTTTTCCAGGTGGAGATTTACATTTTATTTAAGTATATTTTTTTATGGAATCAGGTTTCTCTGGACGGTGAGTTGATCTGTCATCCCCCCCCGTGTTGCTCTGTGTGCCGTGCAGCTGGGTTATGGCTCTTCCTGCTGAAATGTAGGGGGCTTGACTACCTGTCTCACTTCTTCAGTGCTTGCACCTAGCTTAAAACAAGGGGGGGTCAGTGGCGATAGTCATCTTTCTGTGGAGATGGATCTCTTCGGGTCTTTGTTATTATTAGATAGAGCTGTATGATTATGCTTTGAATTTCTATCGCAGTAAAACTTGCCTTTGACTGCAGCAAGAACATTTTAAATCACTAGGGTGCTTGACAATAGATCTAGCTTGGATGATAGAATCAAGATAAAATTTCAGTGCAACAGTGCTGCAGTGGTCAACTGCCTTAGGTGATAGGGAAGAAAAAACCCAGTAGAAAAATAACTTGCCTTTTTCCCTTTAGGCACCCTGGTTTTGGGACACACGACAGTGCTGGTACAACTACCCTTTTCAGGTAGGAGATAAACGTTACTAGATTCCACCTTTTTGCACAATTTCAGCTGGTATTTTGTTAGCAATAGCAGATTGAAACTCAGTAGACTCGAGCGCCTCTCGTTATTCTGCGGGGTGGGCGCTGCAGAGGTGGCAGCCTGGTGAGCTTTCAGGGGAGCGAATGGCCATCCCTTTTGGCAGGCACGAAGGTGGCATTGACTCTGTATGCCTTCAGATCCTGGTTAGGTTTGTCAATAGCCGTGTTTCCTCAGAACTGACTCGGTTCATTTTATGTGTACTTGCTGCTGAGATTATTAAAAGTGGAGAAAAAAAATAGGCATAACATTATACTGGTAACTTATTTACGGTGGTGTTTTCGTTCTGCAGCAGGCATGACTGTGTAGAGGCCAACCAGCCTGTTTCAGTGCCTGGTTTTCCTAACCCAAGAGGCTGCAGTATGAGTTGTAAATATTGACAAGGGAATCTTACTCCTTTTGAATAAAGCTCGAACACACGAGTATGTTTGTGTGACTAAGCCTAGAGTAAGAGGTCTGTTGCTTAAGCTTGTTTTTACTAAATCTTAATTCTGAGTCTTTTAACTTATGTCTCAGTATTCTGGAGGAACAGAGTGGGATGGGAAGGAAGGAAAAAGTTGATTTTCATGTAAATTTTAAAGAACTTTGTCTTCTAACTGTGCTATCTTTCTTTGTTTTCCAGCCTCTAACGTCCAGGCTTTATTATTACTATATCTTGGAGCTGGCCTTCTATTGGTCTCTCATGTTTTCTCAGTTTACAGACATTAAACGGAAGGTGAGATTAACCAGAATTGCACTCACCGCTTCACTAAATAGATAGGACTAACAAAAAATGAGTGTGCCTGGCCAGTAAAGCTGAAGCATAGCAAGAACTGTGTTGGCTTCCTCATTTGCATCTGTGTAGGCTGCCTCCTTCTGTAATCACTACCGGGTCCTGGGGAGGAGGGAGGAGCAAGCCTGACATGCAACCTGGTATATCCTTGAGATTCCCTTTCACCTTCCAGAGGAAAGAACAGAATCACTCAATACCTTCCAATAAAAAGTTATCAAATCATTGCATAAAAATAGATTTAATTAGAAGAAAACATGGAAATGAAATGCTCAAAGCAGTAACTTGCTGAGTCAGGTGAGAAGATGGCAAACACTAAAGCAATAATAAATGGGGTTTTTTGAAAGTGATTTTTCATCTCTGTGCGTAGCAGAACGAGGACTGGTTGCGATTGCCGGAATCTAATTCCGTTGCCCTACGTTCTAGGATTTGCTTATTGTTGCTGTTGGAAAACAGTTCATAGTAAATCATGGTTTATTGCTCCTGTTACACAAACTGCAAAGTAGCAAATTATCCCAATTCTTGTGCTGACTGTTCAAAAAGAAAAATTTGCCTGGGATTTCTGTCTGTACTGAAATATTAGCAGGTGAGGCACTAGAGAGTATCTTGGAGCTGCAGAAAGGGAGTGCTTAACAGCATCTGTGGTACTGTTCATAATGTTTAATTCTGTACTCTGACTTTAACAAGGTGGATTACATTCCCCACTGCAAGCACGGGAAGGTACATTGACATGGAAGTGTCGTACCCAGGGGGCTGAACTGGGAAACAGCCCTGAATGCGTGTGCATTGTAACCGTGTTTTTAATGAAGGGCTTTTAATGAAGGTTGTTGTGGGGTTATCTTGTGTCCTGTGCCTGCTGTGCTCTGGCAGGCATTTGCACACTGACAACAGTGACAGCAGCGTACTTAAATTTGTGCCAAGAGCTGAAAGGACTTGCAGTATGACTGTGAAACCAAAAGGAGCCAAAAATAAGGGCGATAACGTTGTTCCTGTCAGTCTTTTCAGTGGGGTCTGTGGGCGTTCTTCCCTTTACCTTGCGTGTGTGTGCCAAAGAGACACTGCTGAGTGCGTGTCTGTGCAGAGCTCTGACTCCGCAGGAGCACAAATGCTGGGAGAGACCTTACTGGAACCGTTCGTGGTGATGGCTGGTGTCGTGTGATGAGCTGTGCTTTATACAAAGTGGAGTCGGAGCCTGAACTGAAGTAATCCTGTGGCCCCAGTTAGTCAGCTGGGTGGCTCTGTTCCAAACCTTTCTGTTTGTTTGACAGCCAAAGAGTCTTCATTTTTTTTTTCTGTTTCCAGGACTTCCTGATCATGTTCGTCCATCATTTGGCTACGATTGGACTCATTACATTCTCTTACATGAATAATATGGTGCGGGTTGGAACTCTGGTGCTGTGCCTCCATGATGCATCAGATTTCCTTTTAGAGGTGAGTTTCCTTTCAAATTTTTGTGTATCTAATGCTAATGTGGTCTCGGGGGAGCAGGCTGACTCTCCCGTTCTTGACAAACTGCATTAAATATGCCGTAAAACTCACGCTGCTGATCCTGCCTTGTCAGCTTTTCCTCATAACTGCTTTAATGCTGAGAATAATCCCTAAATGTTCCAAACTCCTTATAAATGTGATGGCTTGAGGGTTTTTGAAGCTCTACAGCCTGGTAATTACATGAGTGCACAAAGGGAATGATATTCTCATGTTTCTTGTCTCTTTTAGGCTGCAAAGCTAGCCAATTATGCCAAGTACCAACGTTTATGTGATGCTTTCTTCATGCTTTTTGGTGTCGTATTCATTGTTACACGGTTGGGCATTTATCCTTTCTGGTAAGCACCTTGAGCTGTAAGGTCTTGTTTGTTCTTCCAAACCTTTAAGCAAAGCCTTTGTATTTAGGTTCCTTGCAATCATTCCAGCCTGTCCCTCAAGGCAGCCTGAAGTTGCAGACAGCCCCCGTACTGTTTGGAGCAGTACGTTCAACCGGGCCTGTGAAGGAACCTCTCCACAGTCAGCTGAGGGAGTGTGGGAAGCGACTGGAATCCTAATGCACAGCTGCCCCTCTCTTACTGCAAAGTGATGACAGTGCTCGTTAGCTGGAGCCCAGACAGCCGGTGCCTGCTCTGAGGGACTCGAAGGGTTCTTTGCTTCCCTTAAGAAGTTTCGGAAATAGTTACAAACGAGGCTGAGGCGTGGTTTCTTGGGGAAAAGTTGATTTTTGAGTATCTGGCTTAGTTGTCGTTAAGAGTTCCTGATTCTTATGACACTCGTGCCCTGTCATTGGGTCATGACTGTTCAGAGCCTGAAATAGGTCTTGAGTTTCTTGGGAGGTAAAACCCTGGCTAAATGGCTTATAGCTCATCATCCTATAACGAGATTCCCTCTTGCCTCAAGAGGCTGGGCTTGGTGAGGTTCTCTTGATGAGCTGTTACCCACCTCTTGTTTCTGTTGAAAGAGTGTGGTGAAAATTTGGTTACGCCTGATTATTAATCAGTTTATTTTGGTTTTACTGCGTATATTTATTTCCTAGGCAATGGACAGCTTGCATCCCCGTTCCTTTAGGGTGCCCTGACGGTCGGCAGAAACAATACTGGCGTGTTGGTATCAGGGTTGCAATTAAAGCTCTTGCTTGTTTTCCAGTAAATGCATCAAGGGAGTCTGGATAAGGCAGAGCTTTAATTCTTACGTCTTCATAGGCTCCTTCCAGTGACAGATGAGATAGCTGACATTGTTTTTATTGCTGTTGTCTGTCATGAGGTGATGCTTTTGCATCATGCTGTTGCTCAGCAGTCCTGTAAATTTTTAATGTATTTTCCACTGGCTGAAATGTAATTCCTCAACTTTGTAGAGAAATCTGGCAGGCTTGCAGTGGTATTGCAGACCCTATGCTATTTCACTTCGCCTATATTCCCTTCCCTAATTAGTATAAAACCTCAAGAGATCTCTGGAATTGCATTCAATTCATCTATAAACTGGCTACGAGTTAGATGTTTCTGCAGCTGCATTTTGGGGGACTTAGGCTCTTCTTTAAAAGGCTTGTTTTTCTTTTCTTGTGAAACGTTAAAAGCTGTGTGAAATTAATGACATCTTTAAAGGTCTCTCCATACCTCTCTACTTCATAAAATCTAAAGTGTTTATTAAGTTTCTTAAGTACTGGCAATAACTCCCAGCGACAAGAACAACAAAACAGTAATGAAAGAGAGCACAAAGCTTTGTCCATAAAGCTGTTTCTAGTCCTCCAGCTTGGCAGGAGGAATCTATAAAACTCTGAGGGAAGAGAATAGCGCACAGGGAGGGAGGCCTACTGGGAGCAAAATTCCTTCCTGATCTTTAAGTATGGGTGAAGACTGCCCAAGTATGAACGTGTTAACGGTTGTTTTGGTGACCAGTGTGCAGCTTGACATCACTTCCTGTAAAGTTGTTAGAAATGCTCGTGCTTTTGAGAAGGAAGTTGGCAGCAGATCTGTGTGTGTAACCGAGTTGCAGAACGTTCGCATCTTCTCCTGTTTGTTGCTCAGTTCAAATGTTTCTAATTAGCTTTAGTCTGTCTCCTGACTCTGGCAAGAGACTAGCTGCCTCGCCGCTCTGACAGGAGCAAAGCAGCAGATGCTTAAATGAGCCACAAACTGTTGTGCATCTGGCCACTCATCTCAATTTGGAGCTGGAAGCCATGTCACCAGCACAGCCGGTCTGTAACGTGTTTCTGGATCTCTTTTAGGATTTTGAATACAACCCTATTTGAAAGCTGGGAGTTGATCGGTCCTTATCCTTCATGGTGGCTCTTCAATGGGCTTTTGATAACCTTGCAGATCTTGCATATCATCTGGTCTTATCTCATCATTCGCACTGCCTACAAGGCCCTCGTGCGAGGAAAGGTAAGATTGCTGGTGACTCCTTGGGGTCCTCTGTCCTACAAGCCCTGTTAAGCGATCGTGAGAACCTGGGCCCTTCAGTGAGGGCTGGTACTCGCTCTGGAGGGCTTGCATCAGGAGTGCTTTGCAGAAGGGCAGGTTTTTCACCTTGGTGGCCCTGCAGACTCGAGTTGCCAGGCGTATGCGAAGGCAGGGATGCTTTCCTCTCTGTCCTGGTTATTTCCCTGGCAGGGAAATAACACCCTTTTCCAGTACATTCCGATGTTGTAATCATGGTGATGATGACAGACCGGTTAGGTACTTTGGAGTTTAAGGTGGTGGTAGGCTCATTTTGAACAATCATACAGGATGTTTTCCAGCTTCAGCTGGTGCTTGGGATGGGACGGGGGTTATGCATCTTCCACTTGTTAGCACGGACAGAGGCTTCTGGCTGTCAGTGCAGGCCAGGCATTGCAGCAGGCGGGGGAGAAGGGGTTATCAGGAATGCAGTGGGGTTTGCTGGCTGTCACTGGGCTGATGGGGTGCCGTTTAGCTTCTGTCCTAATTTTAATTTGTGTGGGGAATCTTAGGGAGAAGGAGGGTGAAACTACAGCAGCTGGTTAGCAACAGGTCTTGCCCTAAGAGTGAACAATGCTCGCTTTTGGCTGCGACCTCCGTTGCCAAGCAAAAAGGTGTAGTTCAGCTGAAGTGCCATGAGACAGGGGAAGCCCTGAGATGGGGCTAGGAACTCATTTGACACCCAGCCTACCCGTCAAGAGAAGCCACTTCCTTTGCAGCTACCAGAGAGCAAGAGCTGATTTTGTAGCACAAGTGATTATTTATTTATTTATTTAATCAGATCTTTGGTATTCTGATCTGAGTTTCTCTCATGGCTCTACTGTATTTTGTGTTTGACTTCTTAGCTGCCCCTACATGTGGAATGTAACTCTGAAAAATATTTATATCGTAGTCGTCTGTGGCAGCGATTGTCAGGGGAAGGCATGTTTGGAGTACGCACACAATCTTTTCATCTGTTCCCCACAGCTGCCACTGCAAATGTCTTATTTTCTGTCTCTGCAGCTGTTTCTGTATCCTGAGGTCTACATCTTTTTTCCTTCCCTTGGTTCTCTCCTGTCCAGGTGACCTAGCCAGGGAAAGGACTCTAAGCTCTGTCTTCTTCATTCTTTTCTCCTTTTCTCTGTGCCAGATTGGAGCTGGACAGTTTCATCCTTTGCATGTAAGTGTGATCTGCGCTTCTGTTTGTTCACTGAACTGCACCTGGGTCTGTTTCAAGGCTAAGACAGAAGCGGAGCTGTGGTCTTGGGGCTTTAGATGGCTGCTGCCTTCCTTAAAATCTTTCTCTGCCTGGTTGATACAGTGCTGGTTATGACAGTATGCTAAAATGCGGGTTTTTCCAAAGGTCAAAGCAGTATCTTGGGGTTTGTTCTTATCTGCTGTCAGCTGGCTGCATGACCTTCACCTTTCTGCTTTTATACGCCCACAGAGACTCTGATATCTGTCTTTAGTGCTCATTAGCACTGTGCTGAGGGGAAAAGGACGGGAGAAATGCAGTGCTTTGTGTGAAAAGGACTAGAACAGTCACTTGTCCCCCAAATAATGGGAAAAATTTCGAGGGATTTCTGCTTCCTTCCAGTGACGCTTTGAACTTCCAACAGAGCAGGAGAGTGGGCAAAGATATCAAAAGTTCTGGCAACAGACAGAAGCCAGGACATCCAAGAGGCCTGTCAAAACCAATCTTGGAGATCATTAACTTTACCTGGCTTTCTGCCAGACCTTCCCTGGAGTTCAAAAACTTCCTGCTGGTGCTGTAACCCTGCCTCAAAGCAAGCAGAGCAGAATGAAATCCTCGGCGAGGTGCTGGCCGCAAGGCGCTCGCGCATTGAGGAGACGAGGGCTGTTGGTTGCCCTGGGGTGGGCAAAGCAGGGCCGTAGCGCAGCGACTGCTCGGCACAGCCGAGGTCTCGGCTCTGGCACCCCGCCACCAGCCAAGGTGCTTGTTTGCAGTTGGGGCCAGGCTTGCGATCTCTTCCCTTCCCCTGCTGGCGCGGTTGGCTCGGCGGCGCCGGTGCAGTGCCCTCCCGCGGCACTCGGGGCAGCCGGCAGCGACTGCGCCCGCGTCTGCTTCCAAATCGCACGGACGGATCCACTTCGGCCGGATTTGCAGTCAAAAGGTGTAACTCTGTAAAGCAGACCTGGATTTCTGGGCCGAGATGCTCCTTCTGTTCCTGAACGGGTGTTTGCTGGATTAGATTGTTGTCTCTGCTCAACAGCCCATTGTCCAAACAGGCCTTTGCTTGTAAAAAAGTTCTCATAAGCAGTGAAAATGGGAAGCACTTTGTGCAAACAGCAATGTGATAAATATAGCTGGTTAATCTTTAAAATACCAAAGCCACTCCCTATAGGACAAAATGTTCCCTCTAAAACTGATATAACACATGGGGTTTGGTCATTGTACCCACTGATGATTATGGTGCGAGAGGTTTTTCGATTCGAAACAAATTTGTTGCTTGGAAAAGCAGCGTTTAGCCAATCTAGAATGCAGCTCTTGGAAGACAAGAGCAACCAAAGATCTAGGGTGTCCTCCGATCTGGGGAGAGCAAAAAGAGTGGGGTGCTTTCACAGACGCACAGAGTGTTTGGAAAATGGAACTCGTATTTCCAAATTGTCATTTTCTGTGTCTGTGTGTGATGACAGGTTCCTCCTTGTAAGTTTGAAGTGATTCGGGATCAAATGTAGAAGGGAAATGTAACTGACTCAAGCTGGTTAATGGCATGGACACCACCTTCTAACTACTGTTTTCTGTGATTTTTTTTTTTTTTTTTTTTTTTTCAACTTCCCTTCTCCCCTTCCCACTACGAAATTTCATTTGAAATGTTTAGGTATCAAAGGATGACCGCAGTGATGTAGAGAGCAGCTCTGAAGAGGAGGATGTGACTTCCAACAGCACAAAAGGAGTTTTCAGCACTTCCAGTAACGGCTCCAACCGCGCTAACGGCCATGTGGCTAGTGGCCAGTGGACAGAAGAGTAAGGCTGTGGGTTGGCCTTGAGCAAACACGAACTTATCTTTAAATATCTAGATGTGTTGAGCTCCACATTCCCAAGTGATCTTTAATCAAGATACCCCTTCCCCAGAAACCTCCAGCAAATCTGAAATGGGCACAATCCAGGCCAGTCAGAGGCTTTGCACAACCGAAGGGATATAAAGCCCATAACTAGGGCAAAAACAAAGCTGCAGATTTCACCTTAAGCCATTTTGTACTCAAATCTTAGTCCCATCGATATTTGCAGAGGTATCCTTGTTTGTGACAAACTGGTTTTTACTAGGATCGACTCAAGGCAGAGTGAGTTTGGACTGGGCGGGCTGGCGACCGCAGGAGGGTGACGGTGCCGTTGCAGTGACGGTTTGCTCCAGCGCAGGTTCAGCAGATCTCCTCGATGCACTCCTGGAGCCGCTGACGAGCACGGAGAACGCAGGGTCCCGTGGCTCCGCGTCCCAGCTCCCCTGGCTGTAGCAGAGACTCTTTTTCTCAGTCCTGCTGCGAGCGCTCTGGGCTACAGCCAAGCCTTGAGTTGGACTGTGCTCCAACAGAAACGTTGTTCTAACTTGCCTTCGGGGTGCTGTCTGCTGAGGTTACAGCTTCTATCTCTGCTGTCACGAGGGACCAGGCCAGCGTTTGCTGCCTATTTTGGTGCTGCAAGCCCCTCTGAAGTCTTGACTACAGCCTTCTGAAATGGGGGAGGGGGGTTGTTTATTGCTCCTAAGACAACTGTCACAATACATGCCTTTTAAATTTTTTTTTTTTTTTTTTTCTGTTGCAAGTTGTGGTTTTGAAGATGTTTCTAGACCTACAGTTGGCTAAGCTGGGACTTGAGCTGAGGGCGGACCAGTACTGGTGGGCTGTGTTTAACTTTCCACAAAATAAGATGTTTTGGTCCTGCTTGTCTGTACTCCCAGACAGAACTGAATGTTGCTGCTCTCATTTTGCAACTGTGTGGAAGAATCACTGGGCTGGAAAGGCAGCCACACCACAGGCTTTGCTTCTTTTTTGTTTTGTTGTTTTTTGGGTTTTGTTTTTTTTTTTTTTTTACTCAATGGTACTTGGGGGCAATGGAAGACCAATGTGTCAATCGTGAGCTGAATTTTGGAAACTTCTCGACTTGTTACCATTTTATACTCTTATCTCCGATTAAAAGATGCTTCAGAAACTGGGTTGACACGTTTGATCTTGAGAGAAAAAAAAAAAAATTCAAGGACGGGGTCTGCCCCTTCTCAGTGATCCTGCCTGCTGCTGGCCCAGGTCCTGCCTCTCAGAAGCCCCTTTTTAAGACCCCCAGGGAGCTGCTGCGGGCCGAGGCGGGCAGACACCACGCACCACCACGCTCGGGCTTTGTCACACCGTTTTTATTGCGCGCCATCTCCCCGGGACCCCGGGGGGGGGGGGGGTTGTTTCCCTGCCTACCCCAGGCGGGAAACGCGGGGCCAGGCCCCAGACCACCCTCAGCTCTCCGGGCCGGCCGCGGCCTCCCGCTCCCGGCGTTTCTGGAGGAGGCGGTAGGCGCGGACGCCGCACAGGTACCCGCCGTACGCCGTCAGCAGCACCATGGAGCTGGTGAAGGCCTTGTAGCCGAAGTCGGCCAGCTGCTTGCCGGACACCATGGCTGCGCCTGCAACACAAGGCAGCGGTCAGCGAGGCCGGGCGGGCTCCGTCCCGTCCCGTCCCGTCCCCCCCCCCCGGCCCCGTACCTGCCCCGTCGCGCTCCGGGACCACCGGCGCGCCGTTCCGCTGCAGCACGCTTCCGGCCAGCGCCCCGCCCCCCTCGCCTGTCACGTGGGAGGCGCGGCGGAGGGGCGCCGCGTTGCCTGCTGGGATGTGTAGTCCGCCGAGGAGGGAAGCTCAGGGGGGAGCTGCGGCGCCCCCTCGCGGGGGGTGGCGGTGGCGCCTCAGGTTCTCGGCGTCCAACCGCGGCCTCCGTCCAGGGCTGCTGCCCGCCGGCCCCCGCTCTCCTCGGCACAGCCCTGGGTACCGGCCTTTCTCAGCCGGGCCTTTCACCGTGAGGCACAGCCCAGGCTGTCCGGCGTGAGGCCGAGGCGCCAGCAGGCCTGAGGGGCCTGTCCTCACAGGATGGAGCAGAGGCCGCACAGGTCCCCCTCCAGCGAGAAGGCCTCACCGCCCTTCCTGAGGGCCCAGCCTGTGCTCACAGCCGGAGAACCTCCTCCAAAGGCACTAGGGCAGCTGCTGGCACCGAGTGGTGCTCTCCTGCCCCAGCTCCTTGCTAGCATCCGCATACTGCTGTCAGAGCACTGCGCTGCTCCGAGGGCACTGTCAAGCACCGAGGCTGCAAGAGCCAGGCCGCCCCCCTCTCCCTTGTCCTTTCCCCAGGCCGCTGCACAGCAGCAGCTCCCGAGGCTGCAGAGTCCTGCAGTGCCTGGATGTGCTGAGGCTGCAGAACATAACTCCAAATGGCAAAGGGAAGACTTTTTATAGCTCACCAACTCCAGCACTAGTGCAAGGCAGAGGAGCGTCTTTTTAGAGAGGTTTGTGCACTGGCTACCCCCAGGTGAGACTTGGGACCTTCAGCAAATGCCGTGAGGGCCAGCAGCACACAGTGTCAAAGAAGCCCCCACGAGGAGGGATGCACAAGGCACTTCCACAGCAGAGGAGCTGACAGCTAAATGCAAGTCCAAAACACAATTCTGGATCCTGCTGCTGCTCCAGGCAGGTGCTGGCCAGAGTTCAGCAAGCCAAGATGAGAGACTGCCATGTGTCGAGGGAGGAGAGCTCGGAGACCCTCTCTCCTATATAAATCTCGTGTCCAAACAGTTGAGCTGGGATTCCTGGAGCACTTCAAGACAAAGCGAACTAGAAGTTGTGCCAGCCCTGCAGGAACACGCTGGAGTTCCTTTATCCTCCCTCCAACCTCAATAAAGTTCCTCATTAGAGGAAACCGATGCTGGCTACTTTCCGTACAATAGCTCAGTTGAATTTAAAGGTCGTAGGGTGCCTAGTGAGAAAGTGTGTCTAATAAAAGGCACAGAAACAACTGCAGTGCAAGCAGATTAAATTCCCCTAGCAAGAGGCTGAGCAGAGGGCTAACAGTCCCGGAAAGGTCACTCAGTACGAGACGCATTTCAAAGAAAGACAGGGACAAGGCACGGCCAGGAAAAGCAGTTGGGAAGAGATGAATAAAACCCCACCACATGTCCTAAGGAGCCAAGACATCAGAGGGGAGCCCTGGGGTACATGGGGCACAGTGGGGCCCTGGCCCAGCTCCGGCAGGCCCCAGGTAGAAGAGTCAGGATTCTGTACCCAGTTCAACATTGCAGCCTCAACCCTCCTCAGTCCTACAGCCAAACTTTAACACTGGAACCGGTGCGGAGAAAAAGCAAGTGGGACACTGTGTTACGTTGTGACTGAACAGTGACCTGCAGGGAAATTCTTGCTGTTTCTGGGACAGCACACGAGGGTGCAGAGCCAGGAGGGAACTGACAGTGCCCTGGTCTGCACTCTTAGCAAGTCCAGCAGGCAACAACCCAAAGACAATGATGCACCGGAGCCACAGAGCAAAGAGCCCATCTTGTCTCTGCTCTCCGAGTTTATTATTATTTTAAACATTCGTAAAGTACAGTGCTAGTCAGAGACCCAGAGGCACTACGACCTGGAACGGGGGTGGACAGCGAGACCTGCAGCAGCTCCAGCCTGCCAGCCCGGACAGGGATCAGTGAACCGCTGGACACGCTGGCCTGAGCAAACACGAGCGGAGTGAGCCAGCTTCAGAGCACCAGAGAGGCACGTGGCTGGACAAGGGGCAAGTTTCAAAGGCACAGCACGAGGCATGAGACCTCTGTCCTCTCCTGTGATGTTGGAGGTCTCCTTGTACCTCTTGTGGATCACGTCCCTTGCTGCCCTTGGGGCTAGCGGGCAGTTTCCAGCACCCTCGCAGAAGGGGCAGCAGGGAAAGTAAGTGTGGAACCTGCTTTCTCGGCTCCTAGAAAGCCACACATCATAGAAGCGAGGTCCAGGCTGAGGCACAGACTGGAGCAAGTCAGAGAGAAGGCCAAAAGCTGCTGTGGATCATTTGTCTAAAAGCAACATGACCCAACTGCTGCGTCAGGTACACTGCCGAGGGTTGCAGAGCCTCCCAGCCGCTCAGAAAGACTTTGGGGCAGTTGGTCCCTGCATTGCCAAAGCCAGCCAGAGGACAAACCGACAGGAGGGAAAAAGGCTGCCTGGGGACTGTCAGCAGGCATGGAGTTAGCAGGGGCAAATCTGTGACAACAGGGCAGTTCCCCGGCTGCAGGGGCCAGGTTTGATTGCGAGAGCAAAAAAAAAAAAACCAACCAAATCTAAATAAACAAGCTGTAAAGTCTCACTCTGGGGCTGCCCTCACGCACAAAGCGTCGGCCGTACCGTTCGGCAGGAGCAGCTGGTGGCGGCTGGGGAAGCAGCACGTGGCAGCGGGGCAAAGAATGCTGTTTTCTGTGCTGGTGCTTCTTCGAAAGAAGAGCGATTCTCAGCCCGTTTGAAAGTCCTGAGGAGCTTCACTCACCCTGGTGGAGCCTGGCAGGGAACTGTGGCCTCTCCACGAGATGGTTAAGCCAAAAGCAAAGGCAGCAAGCAGGAAAGGGCTGGTATCATGCAAAGTGGCCCCCCCGGGGCTAATAGCAAAGCTTGTCCTCCCAAGCAGCGCCTCCTGCACAGCCCCTATCGATCAAGACGACCTGGCAGAGTCCCTCTGAGAACTGCATCCATCACAAGAGAAAGGGAAAGGAGGAAGATGCTCGGCCCTGCTTAGGGCAGCCCCTAGACAGCAGCAGAAGCTAAATGAGCCCTTCGAAGAGAAAGGAGATCAGCGGGTACCTCTGTGCAGATGCCAGGCTCAGGCTGGCAGCGTCCAGGGCTGGGAAAGGGAAGCTCTGCCCTTCCAGCGCTCTGCAAAGCCTCCCAGGAAATCCAGACTCCTTACAAAGCCGTAGGAGCAGAGCAAGTTGGTATGGGCAGGAGCTCTCCGCTCAGCTCGGCAGGATCAGTGGCTTTGCAGGCAGAGCCCACTTACATGTGCTCAGGGTGGTTCTGCAGACACTTGATGACATCAGTGACAGGTTTGCCCTCGTAGCAGATCCGATACACAGCTGTGAAGAGGGGGAACCTGTGGGCAGATGAACAAAGTCACCCCTTGCCCCGTCACCACAGCTGGCAGAGTCGGAGCGCCTCGACTTCTGTTGCGACGTGCAGGACCACGGGGCAGGAGCAGGTGGGACAGCGGCGTGGCGCCTCGTCCCACAGGCCGTCCTGCCCAGCTGGCTTGATGTGGGCAGTGTGGAGACTGGCCTGAACAGCAGAGATGCTAAGGGTGGGTTTCCCCTCCCGCAGCTGCAGGGAAGATCCCAGCCCCACCCCAAAAGAGCGGACAAGAGAGACGGCAGCACTCACTTCTCCACTACGTTCTTGCTTTTAAGGATGCGATGCAGCTCAGCAGACGTCTGGGGACCCTGCAGCTTCTGCCCATTCAACAGCTCCTTCTCCAGCTGCTCAATAGACTGAAACAACCCACCAGTGAGGGAGCTGGACCCGGCAACCCCAGCTGCTGCCCCACGGTCCTTCCCTGGAGCCAGGCTGTGGCGCTGGGCAAGTGAAGGCAGGACACCGTGGTGCTAACTGGGTTCACCTCCCTGCCTGCTCAGCAGGTTGATGCAGGTATCAGCGTTGCTGCTCCCCGCTCTGCTTACCTTCCCCGTTTTGGCAAAAGCCTCGGCCACCTTGCGGTTGCGGCCACCGTAGCAGGTAGTGATGAGGTCAGCGATCCCGCAGCTCTCCAGGAAGGTGGAGGGGCTGACGGGGCCCTTACAGAAGAGTTTGGCAAAGGCGATCATCTCCGTCAGTCCCAGACGGATCACGGCAGCCTTCGTGTTGTCTCCATAGCCAAGCCCATCACAGAAACCAGCTCCTACAGCCACAACGTTCTGGAAAACAGCAGTAGCGTGGAGGGATCGGAGCCCAACGGAGCTCAGGGCTTTGCTGTGGCCGTGAGCTGCCTGTGGGATCCCAAGCAGTATCCCTATGCCAGCGATCATCATCCCTCCAAGCAGCCAAACAGGACACATCCACAGTTCCCTCCCAAGTCTGGCCTTTGACCCAACGGTCTCAGCGAGCCACGGTGCAACATCCATTGGGTTCCTTCAACTGGCAGCCTCCTCCCCAGGGCTCCCTGCTGAGCCCCAGAGAACCGCAGGCTCTGCCAACCCCGGTGAGCGGCTCACCCACCTTGAGAGCCCCGCAGATCTCGACCGTGTCGGCTTCCTGCACCACCGTCACCCGGAAGTTCGGCGTCTGCATCAGCTCCTTCAGCGCCTGCCCATGCTGCACGTTCTTGCAGCCTGAGGAGACAAAGGGAGGAGGAGGAAGATGATGGGGGGAGACCCTAAGGTAGGGCTGTGCTGCTTTCCTGCCCAGCGGTGCGTTCCTGCAGCATAGCTCTGGCAGCTAGTGCAGCGAGAGGAGCCTATTGCCCAACAGATGAACGTTGCTAAACATTTGCAGGTCCACAAAGTGCCAAGCACACATCGCTTGGCAAATAGGCAAGATTCAACCTTGGAATTCCCAGAAGATGGGCACAATCCCTACTGCTGTGTCAAGCAAGACAGAAAGGACGTGCCCAGTAGATTAAAGGCATCTTCAGAGGTTACAAATTCAGGTTCAGAGACTGCTGCTCTCCCTGTCCCTGCAGTGTCCCGCACAAGAGCGTTTCTGCGTGCTCGCGGGGATGACACGCTCTGCTTATACCCCCCCAGTCTCTGCAGCCTCCTGCACAGCGTGTTTGCTTTTGTTTAAAATACAGATACTTTGAGTCCCGTAACTTCTAACCTCACAACCTGTTCTGTTGGTTTTGGCTGCCGTGCCTGACTCAGGAACAGCGTGGAGGATGTTAGCAACAGCCACCAGAGGAACTTCCCAGGAGCCCTGGCTGGCAATAACATGCAATCCAGGTGAGCGTCCCTTGAAGCCCAAGGAAATGAAGGTAGGAACTCTGTTTCTAAAGGGCCTCTCGGTGTCCACCCCTTTAATTTGTGCCAGGCAGGCTGCCTGATGCTGGCAGGAACTTTTAGGCACAACTCTGGTTTTAATGAAGCGCGCAATCACATCGTAAACCCTGTGAATGAGTTGATCCAGCTCCTAGGGAATCTCACTGCCTCTGCAGGGAAAAAGGGCCAGCTCACCCGAGGCAGCAGTTTAAGCTGCACCACACTCACCCCTTTCCTCTTCCTGCACGCCAGGAATGAAGGCTGCTAATGAGGAGGGATGTTGGCTCCTTACCGATGGTTGTTTCACAGAACTTCTCTTCTGCCACTTCGCTGGCAATGTTGGCCCCCATGAGGACGCTCATCTCTATTCCCAGTTTCTCATGGATAATGTCTGAGATCAGCCTCAGCCCATCCGGCCCTTCATCCACCCCCTGGGAGACAACCAGGGACAGAGATGAGCATCTACCTCCCCATGCCCCAAGCCCGTCGTTCCCCGTGCTGCAACACTCCAACTCATCCCGACAGCCCCCCCAGCGCTCAGCTGCACCCCGCTCCTCACAGCACTTGAGATCCCCCACACGCTTCTCCTCCAAATCCCCACAAAGACTCTCCCCCCACTTCCCGCTCTCCCCATAACCCTGGAGCCCAGTTTCTGCTCCAAAACCCCAGGATTCCCTTTGCAGCCTCTCCGAGCCGGGTTGTTTCCAGCTGAGCCCCCTTGGCCCAGCGCCCCAGCGAGCTGCCCGGGCAGCGCTCCTCCTGCTCACACCTTGATGAGCGACACCCCAACAGCATCTTTCTTCACGTGGCCCTTGAGCTGGTCACAGACTTTGCCGATAAACTGATGGGGCACCACGAACAGCAGGATGTCAGCCCCGGCACAGGCTTTCAGCAGGTCTGGCTCTGCTACCTGAAGAAAGTGTGACTGTCATGAGGGACTGGGGCCTGTAGTTGTGCACCGAGCATGTCCTGAACCCAGGACAAGGGGAGCAGGAGCTTGAGAGCAACTGCTGAGGGTTCCCTGTAAGGGAAGGAAGGGCAATGTCACTGCCCTGAGGTCCCCTTCCAGGGCTGGCAGGGCAAGGGGCTGCAGCAGAGCAGGGCGAAAGCAGCTTGAGCTGGTCCCATGGAAGCGGTGCAGAGAGCCGGGGCCCTTGTGGGGCCACCTCAGCAGGCCCGTGCCAGCCGAGGGGCTGAGCGGGCAGCCGTGGGACAGCCGGCCCCACGGGATCTTTGTGCGCTGCCCCTGCCAGCTCAGAGGCAGCCACATGGCCTCAAGCCCAGCCTGTGGGATGCCAGAGCGGGGGCAGAGGTGGGCAGCGAGAGCAGCCAGGGCTGCAGCTCATCCAAGCACAGATGAAGGTCACTGGGAGGGTGTAACCGAGTCCCGTGCAGCCCGGTGCATTCCCTACCTTCGCACACCCGGTGCCCGGGACACCAGGGCTCCAGCAGCCTCCGGCAGAGCTATTTATCACCTCTCAGCAGAGAGCCCGGCTGCCAGCACGGGCCCTTGCGCTCAGCAGAGCGCCCGCCGGCGGGCCACACTCACCACGTTGGGGGGCAGCTTGTGCCCTGGCAGGTACTTGACATTTTCGTGCTCCGTGTTGATGATGTCGGTGAGCCGCCGGCCGCCCACCTCCTCCTCCAGCACCCACATGTTCACCTGGTTCTCGAAGGTGCTCAGCCGCGCCGCGTTGCCGCCAGCGATCTTGGCGATGGCCGAGCCCCTGCGTGGGCAGAGCAGAGCTGTAGGCAGCGGGCACCGCGGTCCGCTGGCACCAGGGAGCACCATGGGTCTCTAGGGGTGCTGGCGAAACGGGGATGGCTTGCACCGGGTACCGGGGGGGGCAGCGGGGAGGACGGGACCCGGGTGCCCAGGCAGCGAGCGCTCACCAGTTGCCGGAGCCCACGATGCAAACCTTCTTGCCACCCATGGCGCGGGGAGCCGGGGCGCTGCGCAGCGCTGAGCCCGCCGCTGGTATTTCAAGGGCGCCTGGAGCAGGGGCGGCCCCGGCCCGCCCCCGGCCCCGCCTCGCCCCCGGGGGGAACCGGGCACCCGTGGCCCCGGGGGTGGCGGAGCCGGCAGCTCGGCGGGCAGAGCTGCAGGGGCAACCGGCGAGACAGGCCCGGGAGTCGCGACTGCTGGGCCTCTCTCCCCCTTTTCCTGCAGAAAAGCCTCTCGCTCTCCCCCTCTTCCCCAGTAAGAAACATGAACCACCTGGTCGCAGCCCCAGGGTGCATCTCCAGCCCCATTCTCACAGCCTCAAGCGCCAGCAGCACCAACGGCCTGACCTTGGGCAAGCTGCCCTTTCTTCTACACACAGAGGAATCTCCCTCCCTTGCGACAAGGGCTTACAGGTTTTCTGCAAAGCATTCCACGTCTACTGTTATAAACACGGCAGGACGAAGAGAGTAATGCCCCTTCTGCAGTGTTAATTCAGTTTCCTCAAAAGTATGCCTGGCTCCCATGGGGCTTGTCACAGGCTGTCACAACTCCGCAAGGCAGCAGTGTGGAAATGGGGCTGTCTAGACTTTAGCAGCAGCTCAGGCACTGGATTTCCAGTTTTGATCAAGTTACTTTGCTTGTTTACCACAAAAGCACTTTGCAAAGGCTTAGCAGACTCTGCAAGCCAGGAGATCCTTACATGAAGGCTCTCTATAAAAGGCCAAAATATGAAGAACATTTTCCCTCCAGTCTCTCAACCCACTTGGCTTTGTTATAGTTAAAGAAAAAAAAAAAAAAAAAGGGAAAAAAAAAAGTGGAGATAATCTTGTCCCTTCCCAAGCAAGTACATGAAGTGTCATCCACCAAGCTGCTGAGAGAAAGCATGCTGTCAGCACACAGAAGGAGGGAGGACAGCTTCCTTCACAGGAGGCTTTTATTAAAACTGGGTGACGTCTACAAGGATACAGTACAAAAAAAATTTTGGTCCATGGAAAAAAACTGTAATACTCAAGTTAAGAAAAGCAGTTATTCTGCAACAGCTATGTTTGCCTACGCAGTACTCGGCATCCTTCACGTGTGAGTACCCTGAGGAGTCAGTGGGCTGCTTCATCAGCACCAAGATCTTCACCCCAGTACCACAGAGGAGCCATTTCATAAGGGGGCAAAGGAGAAGGGAAGTCGAGAGTCTATTCTCACAGACATGTAGTAACACAGACACAAGGAGTAGGGCCACCCAGGCTCCCCAATTCATAGCAACCTTCCCAACCACAGCAAAGCTGGGTGTGGGGATGAGGGGGGTTTGTCAGTAACACAACTTTGCAGCTATTCCAAGAGAATATGACCGAGTTTCAAGTCCATTTGCGTTACAGTCCCGAGCAGAAATACTGAGGTCTGGGTTAAGAGAAGCCATCCTCTTATCCCTGACCACTAGTTCACTAGTAATTCGTTCCATGAAGAGGCATCTGGGCTGCTACTCCCCACAGTAGAGAAAATCTACTTGTACATTCCTGAACCATGCTGGGCCTTACAGCAGCCCCAGAACCTAAAACTTGACTAAAACCCACAGGAGCTTCAGCACGGAAACACCTGCTAACTCGCATATGCGTGGAGCCACGTCCATTCCCAAGGACTGTCCCGTTACACCCTCAGATCCGCACGAAGGAGCCTCTGGTCCCCACAGCGAGTGACACAGGGTAACCGTCCCAAAGGAACGAGCCTACAACACTGTGTCCCTGCGCAATTCCAGAAGGCAGCTGCTGCATCCCCTCTCCCTGCTGCAGGGGAAAGCAGCCAGACGGCTCGCTGGAACCCCAAGTGCAGAGGTCTCACCGCTGTGACCCCTGCTTCCACATCCCTGCAGTCAGCCAATGCCTCGTTTCCCCTGTGAACCCGGCCTAGGACAGTTGTCGAAGAACACGAAAGGAAGAGGGCAGGGAAAAAGGGACGCGGGAAGAAGCAGTTCTCTACATAGTCCAGTAACTTCCTCAAGGAGGAGAGTGACCTGTGAGGCAGCCCAGTGCAGCAGCACCCTCCGAGCGAGGGAGTTCAGGGCAGGGAGGTATGTCAGCTCATAGCATCCTGCCCACTACATCTCCTGGCACCCTGCTATAAAACGAGGTGGGCAGGGACTAGCCACAGAACCCCACCTTTAGAGCAGCTCCAGGCTTCCCAGACCCAGGTCTCATGTGCCACAACTAGATGCTAGTTGGGGAAGAATTGAACTTGAGAAAGGCTCCAAGTCAGCAGTCGCGCTGGCTACTGGGGACACTACGGGCAGTGCGGAGTCAAGGGGAGGCTGTCGGAAGCCTTGGGACTGACAAGGCAACAGTCAGAAAGAAAACCAGGTAGAAATGTGTGCTCGTTGGAGCCTCTCTGCTTGCCACACCCCAGAAGACCCCAGGTGTCCTGGAGTTGCCCCAAAAGGGACAATGCCAGGATGAGTAATGACGCGGGCCTCGCTGCCGGAGTGGGATGATGTGAGCTTTAACAGCGTACTCTGCAGCTCTGTCTCCATAAATAGCCGTGATGCCTTCTGGTTGGGGAGGAGCGGAGCAGCCTATGTGTTACGGATTCCCAGGGCCTGCTCCAATTCCTGCCGTCTTTGCTGCACCTGCAAGAGAAGCCAGAGTTGCACCATTAACGTACTCAGATGGTGCCGCACCACGGCATCCGCGTCACACAGGACCCAGCTGGAAAAGGGTGAACTCAAACTGGGACCAAGATGCATCAGCAGTGTCTACAAGCCAAGCTCAGCACTGCCACTTTCCACGGTCAGCAAGGAGTGACAGGTACGCCGAGCCACTGGGTATGGAGAGGGACCCCTGCTCCGGGACGCTCACCTTGGAGTAGAAGTATCTGCACACGGCTTCCTGAGCCCACGGCTGGAAGTAGAACTCGGCTCTACGCTCCTCTTCAGGATTCCCAACAACATCAGTCATCGTCTGGAGAGCACAAAGGACAAAACAGTTCAGGGAGGGCAAAAGCTCTGGCTGTGCTGAGCAAACCCACCCCCCTCCCCTGTTCCTCAAAGAAATTTCAGTACAGTCAGGTCAGGTTCTTACGCCTGACTCCAATTCTAGTCTTGCTTTCTGAGCAGGAAATTGCCTGCCTCTCTGTGGGAGCTGGTTATAATGAGCAAAGCGTGTGACTGGATCCACCTTCCACAGAAGACAAAGCTTTTACCTTTAAATCCCGGCACTGGGACTGTAGCCAGTCGTTGATGAAGCCCTGAGGATCTCGGGCAAAGCTCAGCATGAACTCACGCTGGGTCTTCAGCTGGTTAATTGTCTCTATTGTTTCATGAATCTGAAGGAGAGAAGCACAGCAACTGAACTGCTGAATAGGGAAAAAAAGTCAGGCAGAAACATCAAGAGACCCAACACATGAAGGCAAATTCTTACGCTCCCTGGATGACTCACACCTATCAGCTAAGATTTTCAATTCCCAGTTTCCTGCTCTAAGTATTACCAATTTTCCCGCTGACCCTTTGCTCTAAAACTACACTCCCAGGTAAAGCTGCCTGTGGGTAAGCACGGCTGACCCCACTCCAGCTTCCAAACGCACAACAGCACAAAGCTGAACCCCTGTCCTGTTCGGGGCTCAGCTGCTCCAGAGACACATTCCTGCCCAGCCAGGAGGGGGGCAGACCTGAAGGAGCTCTTCCTACCTTGTTATCCAGAGCAGCAATTTCCTGTTGACTGGCTGTGGATAGCAGAAAGGAATTCATCTGAGTTTTCAAGGTATCATCCACCTCCACATCAATATCATAGCAAGCCGTTTTCTTCTGGTCGTTTGGGTCAACACTAGGGGCATCCACAAGAAAGAAGCCAAAGTAAGGGAGCAGCTTAGAAAAGCACCAAATTGTGGCTCCCCTAGGATGACAGAGCACAGGGACCGCAGGCAGGGATAAGCCACGCTAGTGTTAGCTTCAGCTCTAGCACCAAGCAGCAAAGCTCCGCTGGTGGCTTTGCAGCACAAGGAGCAAGTGACTGCTCCGAGCAGATTTCTGTCTACAGAAGTGTAATGCCAAGGACAGCATGAACGTGGGAGCGCCTTGTGGAAGAGAGGGATGTGGTAAACAAAAGAGGGGGCTGCTCTTGTACAGAGAAACAAAGACAGGCAACTCGGGAAATGCTGCTGAAAATGAGAACATCCACCATCTTCCTGTGCCAGCCTCATCCATCCCTTCCACTCTTCTTCCTACAAATAGGAAGTCAAGTGGCTCAGTCTCACCTGATCACATGGTTAATGATGATCGGTTCTGGGGGCATAAGCAATGCATGAAGTCTCTGTGGGATTTCCGAGAACTTCATCCGCTGAGATTCAAATATCTGCGGCAGAAACACAGGGCTAAGGAAAGGAGCGGGAGCTCGGTGCCAGCGATCACCGGCTGCTGACAAAGAAGAGCTGAAACAGTCGCTTGTTCCAGCCACGCTGTTACCTGCTGGAGGTATTTGTCACAGATGACATATTCCCGCTCGTGGGGGTCCTGGAGCTTGTGGGTCTTGATATATTGCCACAACGCCTGGATGATCACCGGACGGGTCTGAGTGTGGATCCCCAAGAGACGAGCCAAGCGGGGATCCAGTTTGAACTGGGGAGGCTGAAGGAAAAGGCCCAGAAAGGTGAGATGGCCGCAGACACATCTAGCGCTACACGCCCAGCGCTGTTACTCCCAACATCCTACCTGGTAATCCAGCATCAGGAGGACAGTACAGCGCACGTTTACATCTCCTGGCCTCTTCACCTGGAAGCCATCTGTCTCCTGAGTCGTAGCAGTCCTGTGCCACTGGAACAGGAGAGCGCATTTAGAAGCGCCCCCACACTTGGCTCCCTTTGCTCCTGCTGCTTGGCACCCAACAAATCCCACCCACCTAGAGAGAGTTCACCCTATTCCCACCTAACAGCTTGAAACAAGAGCTCATACATTTGTTCAGACCCTCAGCAAGTCAGAGGAAGAGCCAAGATAAGAATTTAAGAGCTCCTGGCTCCCAGCCACTTGTTCAAGCCTTAGGCATCCCCACCTCTCAACTTAAACTGATCTACAAACACCAACCCACTTTTAGAGGTAACACAGCAAAAAGAAGCTCACCTCTACTAGGTGATTGTCAGGGCCATACAGGTCTTTATCAAGTTCAATGACCAGAGATTTAAAGAAGGATGAGAACTTTCTTTTCTGCTTGGTGGCATCATATTTGGACAAAGCAGACTGCAAGCAACACAGGAAGGAAAAGCGTTAGGACAGCAAGTCTCGGCGCTCAAGCACAGCCACCGTGCACGACAGCGTTCCTTTTTAAGTTCCAAACACCTAAATTCACCAACATGTGCTTGAAAATCAAGTTCCAAGTCAGAAAGTGAAAGGCTGGAGTTAAAGATGAGCTTGCAGGCACTGAATCACTCAGCAGTTACATACAGCGCAAGTGCCCTGGTTCTCAGCGCCAGGGTACACGAGTGCCACTGCTCTGCTCTCACCATTCATTCTTACAGCTCTAAGAACTTTGTATAACTCATGGCCTGCCATGGGGATACCCTTCGGTCTCCAAGTTGGGCTCTTGGTCTCGTCACCATCAGACTCCTTGGAAAAGAGAGATGAAGGAGGATATCAAGCCCCTAGCTATGCTCTCAGACACTAAGAAACTGGTATCATTGCCAATTCCAGATCCATAAAGTCACCTCTGTGGTTGGGGATTTCACACTCACATCTTCCAGCAGCCGTCCTTCCACCCGAAGCTCCCAGGAGGCGACTGTTCCTTCACCATCCTCTGCATCCGACTTGGCTGGATTGAAGGTATTGGAGATAAAAATACGGAGCTTTCGTTTTTGCTAAGAGAAAAAAAGCATCGGCTCAGCGTTAATTCTGAAATAAAGGGCTGACTATCTTGCTCATGTTTTGCTAAAACTAAGCTTAATGTTTCGAGTGGCTCATATTCCCCCTGTCCCACGGCAGGCAGCAAGGGAAGTGGCATTTCTGGTTCCACTCCTTGGTTTTATCTGGAGCATTAAGATTCCCGATACGCCACGCTTACATGGACACGACCCAAGCTCCAGTGCCCTCCTGCTGTCTTTAACTACCGCAAGAGCCTCCAAACCTTGCTGACGACCACCAGGAACGCAGCCCTCCCCTACCTTGATGGGTCGCTTCAAAGCCTCCTGGATATCCAAGCGCTTCCTCATGATCGTCTGGTCCAGTTTCCTTTCAAAGGCCAGCAAGTCCATATAGGCCTGAGACTCGGGTACAAGTTCACGAATCTACGGCCAATCAAGAACGCAAATCCCCGTCAGCTCCCCCAGCCTACTCCGTACCAGCACAGGCTGCAACTGCACGCGCCACTCACCCTCTGAGGTAGAATTTTGTCAGCCATCTTCTTCTTTTTAGCGCTGTGAAGGAAGAAGATGCACACACGGGCGTTAAAACGGCCCCCGCTTTCTGCAAATCACCTGCAGGCGTTCACGAAGGAAGCGAGGCGACGGCTTATTCCCTGGTTTAGCGCTGGGGCATTAGCACCGCTCCCGGCCTGGACGCCGGTCTCGGGCCTGGGCTCTTTTTCAGAGCCGTTGATCGTTGCGCGACGTCAGGCTCTTTATTCCCCGCAGCCCCCGCCAGGCCTCCGGCGCTGCAGAGCTGACGAGCCCTGCGGCAGCGTGACTGATCGCCTGAACGTGCCACAGCCCCTGCGGGAGCGCAGGAAGCGGGGGTCCCTCCGGCTGGGAAGGGCGCACCGACACCATGCCTAAACACAGCGACTCTCCAGCCTCCATTAGCTTTACATCGGCTTTCCTGGGAGCTGCATTTTAAACCCCGGGATGAATTACCAGCGTTACCGAGGCAACACGTTATACTGCCAGGAACGTAACCTCGGCTTGCTCCAGTCTAGCAGCTGCACGTTATTCTTCTACCTGCTGGAAGCTCCCCACTCCCAGAGGAGCCGCACGAGAAAGCTGACCTCCCTTTCAGCCACCCAACAAGGAGCTGCCCAAGCGCAGGACGAAGACACAGCGCCCGGGACGCGGCCCAACGGCGAAGCCTTGTGCCGCCAAGCGCAGCCAGCCGGTTACACCGAGGCAGCGGCTGACGCTGCCCCGCGCCCGGCACGGTCCCCGCTTCAGCGAGGAATCACCGCTCGCTCTCCCATTTCGGGGCTGCCTGCCCGCACCCCCAAACCCAGCCTCTCCCCGGGGGGGATACCTTCGGGGAAAGAAGCAACGCGTCTGTGCCCCCGCCTGGGGATGCCCCGGGATGCCCCCGCTGCCCGGGGATGCCCCCGCTGCCCCGGGATGCCCCCGCTGCCCCCGGGTGCTGGCCCTTACTTGTGGTTGCGGTTGGGCACGGCCTGCGGCTGCACCTGCTGGAGCTGCTGCGGCGCCGGCCTCTTGCGGGCCTGGTCCAGGCTGGCCTGCGCCATCCCCGGTCGCACCGCCGGGCTCCCGCCGTAACCGGGCGGCCCCATGGAGGGGCCCTGCGGCGCTAGCCGGCTGCCCGGTAACATTCCGGGGCGCTGCGGAGAGAAGAAAACGGCTCCAGTGCCCACCGGGAGAGGGCCGTTCCCCGTCCCCGCCGCCCCCGCTCCCTCCCGTCCCGCCCCGCCCCGCGCAGCGCCGGTCCGTGCGCCCCCGCCGGCCCCTCCCCCGCCTCACCGGGTAGGCGGCTCCCGGCAACGGCGAGCGGTACAGGCCCTGTCCCGGAGCCGGGCCCATCCGCACCGGCCCGCCCGGCGTGCCCGGCCCCAGCGCGCCGGCCCCGGCAGCGGCCCCACCGCCGCCGCCGCTGGGAGTAACCGACTGGAAGCCCGCCCGCGCCGCCATCTTCTCCAGCACAAAGGGGAGCGGGCCGGAAGCGGACGTACGCCATAGAGAGCCCGCGCGCGTGACGCGCTAGAGAGGCCCCGCCCCCAACCGCCGCCCTCTGCTGGCTGGAGGCCCGCGGGAGGGGGCGAGGGGGGCGCTGGGGCCGCTGGGGCCGTGGGGGTTTGGGAGGGTGCAGGGTCCTGGGGGGGGTGCGGAAGGTAACGGGGTGCGCGGGGGTTGCTCCTGGGGGTGCAGGGCCCTGGGAGCCACGTTCCCGGGGAGCCCGCGGGGGCTGCCGGGGCTCTGGGGGAGCGGAGAGTCCGGGGGGGCGGGAGCAGCAGGGTGGGAGAGGCAGCGGGCTGGGTGCCAGGGGCTCCCGGCTCTGTCTCAAACCACCTGTAAGAGGATTTGTGGCTCCTTGAGTCGCTCGGGCGCACTCAGGGACTCACGGGCCTGCCTCTGTCGTTGTCGCGCTCGTTCTGATGTCTCCTGTCCTGATTTAGCCCGGCTGATTTCTGCTGCAGCCGGCAGAGTTACTGCAGAGGAGTTGTTCCAGTCCGAGCTGCCCCGGAGTCGAGGAGGGCTGGGATGTCCGTCCCAGGCTTGCCAGGCCGTGACCGTAGCCCTCGCTGTTAGAGACACGCGGCGCCCGTTGCGGGAGGTGATGGTCCTGAAGCCTCCCTTGCCCTGGGATGTGCTCAGGGGAAGGTGGCTTTGCCTGCCCTGGGGATGGAGGGCTCCAACGTGGCAGTAACACCTCTCACCACAACTGCTGTTACCAGCGTCTTAAGAAGTCAGCTTATGGGAGCGTAAACGGCCATGGCTGGAGCCAGTTTGTTCAGGTTTAGGCTGAGCAGCCGGGAAAAGGATCCTCATCTCCCTTGACAGTGACTTGGGTCGCTACAGAAAGCCCGATGTTGGAATTAAAGGCCACGTTCTGCAAGTATTAGCATTAAGTTCCCCAGTCCCCGGAGCACTTACCCTTGCGGTTGCTCAGAGAGAAAAGGGACACAAATCCAGCCAGCATTAATCTGTGAAAAAAAGCCAAGTGAGCAGTCACACCGCAAGTATTAATTAAGCAATTAAAGATGATCATGGGTCCTTTCGGAGGCTGTCCTGTACAGTACGTGGCATTGTTGACTGAGCAAAGAAGTGGGGATGTGTTGGCACCTTCGCTGCCAGGTACGGCATTTGCTGTCCTCAGTGAAAAACACGAAGCTTTGAGCGCAGCCATTAACTGTTGTCTCAGCATCCATGTGTCCGTGCAGTTAATTTAATGCCACCTCCGACAGGCTTGGCACCCGGCAGCCTTATGAAATATTCATGGGGAGGAAAAGCAGTGGAACTTATCTGCTCCGTAGTGTTCAGATACAACTTTGACTGAGACTTAAAGCCTGGCAGGAGCCTTTTGGGCAGGCTGGAAGGTTGCCTGGCTCTCCTGGGAGGGACGTGCAGAGTGAGGGGGGGAAGAGTGAGTGGAAGCAAGGGCTAACCTGAGAAGTGAAGAGAGGGAAGTGGGACTTGGAGAGTCGCTTAGCTTGGCACAGGGAGCAGGTGAGGTGCAGGGGCTTGAGAGACCCCACATTGCACGAGCTGAACTGGGAGGGACCCCAGCCCTCTGTCCTCAGGGATGCTCTCTGACCAGTCCTCTCTGTCCTCTGTCTCTAGCTGCGTTTTGTAAGAAACACACGCAGAAAATCACCCCAGCTTCCTTGGCTCGGTGTCTCCTTACACTTGTCCTTTCTTCTGCCCTAAGGGTTTGGTTTGTTCGCTCCTCCCGGTGGAAATGGTTTGCGAAACGCTTCCCCGCGCACCTTCCTTTTACTGCACCTGCTGGCACAAGGCAGCAATTCTGAAATCTTCTTCCCCAACCAGTATGGCTCTGGCTCCAGGCAGCCGAACAGCATCCAGGACTGTGTAATTATATCTCAGCGCCTGTTTCTGCTGGCAGCTTCAGCAGTGAGCAAGCGGTAACCGGGAATTATTGCCAGGGAGGAGAAGAGGCGATGCTATCTCTGCCGTGGTGATATGCGTGTTGCATGATTTAATCCTTGCTCTGTAGGGTTCCAGCAGCCACACAATCTGCGAGGTAAACACAGCAGCGTGCAAGCAGGTGCTTCCCAGCATCTCAGGCCCAGGAGTGTCCCACGCCGGCCTCGCGCGGATCGGCAGCGATCCTTCCTCTGAGGTGTAATTAACTCCTTGCCTTGTGCACAGCGCGAGTCTCGCACCACCGAGGGACAGGCCGGCATGCACGCACGCCGCCCCCCCCACCTGCCAGCCCCCTGCAGCCCACTCGGGGGGGGTGCCCCTCCACGCACCGCCGTGATCCCGAACGGGCTGGAGCTCCCCGGCCCGCGCTCGTTGTCCTGCTCCGACGGGGCGCGGGTGGCGCGCACGGCGGAGCCTCGGGTCTCACACCGCGCAGCTTTTCTGCTTCGTATCTGAGAGCCGCTCGCGGGGGGTGCCCTGTCTGCTGTACCCCCACGGGAACTGCTTCGGCTCTGCTGCCCTTGGGGTCCAGGCACCTCCTCGGCGAGTCCGTTCCAGGCTGTGGCTCACGGACATCGTGTCCGGCGGCAGCAGAAGCCTCAGGCGGCCGCGCTGAGGCTGGGGATGGGCCTATGCAACGGGAGGCTGTGACAGATGGATGGGGTGACCTGCTCCCAGCGCAGCCCGGCAGGTTAATGGAGAGCTGTGGAAGAGATTACAGCTTGCAGAGACAGGGTCGCTGCCTGCCCCCCTGCCACCGGAGCTGCTGCGAACGCTGCTGCGGAGGGAGCGGGCACGGTCAGCTGCCCTGGCTACTCGCAGTGGCTGTCTGCAATTAATTTAGGTTCATTAACTCCCTTCTGGGCTTAGCTATATTATCTTGTTCCTATTCAGAGCCCACCCTGTGGCCTTTGCAGCACCAGCTCTGGCAGAGAAGGACCAGAATAGCAGTAAGACCGTTCTTCTTCAAATGCAAAACACCCGTCTGCCATTTCCAGAAGCAACAGGGATGTGGCCAGAGCCAAGTGACCGGGGGGAGTTTGGCCTTTCAGTATTCCCTGCCCACTGCCCACTCACTATTATTCAGCCTTCATGGGGTCCTGGGGGCTTTTTTGGATGCCCAGTGTTGGAGCTGGCATGTTGCTTTTGCTCATTGTAGCTGGAAATTTTTAGGACGAAAAGCGTGTTTACATACAGCTTGTGCTACAACTGCTACTGACTGGGTTAAATTAAAACCAGGTGATGTTCAAGCTCGTGACTCATTTCTGCTGAATCTCAGGTGTCTGTCCCAAACCACAGAAGTGTGAGGCTTGTCAAAGATTAGCAGCTGTGCATATGCTAATTCTCCTCCCCCTGCTTGAGAGCAAAAGCCAGTTCCCATCCTCCAGTCCTAGGTGTCCCTCAGGCCGTGTTCACACGGCAGCGCAGGACCTGGCGGCGATGCTGGGGCTCGCTCAGGTACCCAGAGCAGTCGCCGCGTTAGCGCAGCACTCGGCAAAGGGACGCTGCGTGTGACTCTCTTCAACATCAGCTCTGATGTTGCTGGTGTTCACGTGCGCGTTTAAAGGCGGTACTGGAAGTCTGGACCAAAGCTTTATCCTCCCCCCACACCTTTTGGTCTTGACTCCAGAATTTCAGTGAATCCTTCAAGAACATCCTGGGATGATGCCGTCCCCACCTGCCTCCTTGGGGAGCATTTCCAGGAGCTCAGCAAGAGAGAAAGGCTCAGTGCTCATGAGTTATATCATTCTTTATATCATCATTAAGAGTAGCAGGTATTGATGTACAATGCATCTGTCATCTTATTGTGCTTCCTATGAAAATGTGTGTACATAGTACAGATACCAGAGAGAATTCAACACTTTATACACTTGAAGGCATTCAGAGATCAGTAACAGAAAAAAAAAATGGCACAAGAACAAGGCCTAAATGCTACTAGATGGGTATCTACACTGATATGATGCATACATAGAGATATATATATATATGTACACATATATATATAGTCATATATATTATATATAAGAAATATAAAATGCAGATGACATAATAGAAACAAACAGAAAAGCGTATGCTTCAACAGGTGAGCCTCAAGGTCAAATCCCAGCCCCATCTTTAAAAGCTTTAATGGGAAAGAGAAAGAAAGAAAATAAATAAATGAAATGCAATGAAACATTAGGAAAAATCCATAAGAAAATTTATGGATGTGGCCGACCCGTCATCTTTGGGTGATCGCTGGATACAAAGGACTGACCCCCAGCTCCTAATTTTGGTCAGGAAGCAAATAATAATAATGGCAATAATAAAAACAAAACCGCAGTTTAGAAATAATAATTACTAAAAAGACTTATTGCGAAAGCTCTTAAAGATAAGTAGCACTTCAGCCCCGGGAGGGCTCTTGCTTGATGTGGTGGGCCTGGGGGCTGGCAGGGGCTGGGGGAGGCCAATTTCCACTGACCCTAGAGCGAAATGGCGGTGCGCTTGCGGGCCCGGGGAGCAGAGACTCGGCCAGTGCCGGCCGGCCGGCCCCCGGCTGCCAGGGCAGGTCTCTGCGTGCCGGGGAGAGGGCAGCGACGGGAGGAGCAGCGGGGGGCCCGGGGCAGCGAGCCGGCAGGCGCCCCGACGATGCCCAGGGCTCACGGTGCCCCAGGGCAGGGGCTGTCGGGGCGTTCGGTGGGGTGGGAGCCTGCGGTCCCGTGGACCAGAGCACCCTGTGCCGTGGGGTGTCCCTCGGCCTATGAACCCTTTTGGTGTTGGGGCTCCTATGCCTGCCTGGCCAGAGCAGTGCCAAGGGGCTGTCCCTCACGGTGGCCTTGGCCAAGCCAAGCCGGTGGCTGCGGCTGAAATGGGGGCCAGGGGTTTTCTTTCTGCCTTTCTCCCCGAGGATGGCTGTGTTTGGGGGCCGAATGGGGTAGCCCCAGGTTCCCTGGGGACGGGAGGGACTGTGGGGCAGGGCTGGTGCTGGCCAGGCTCTGTGGAGCCCAGGAGAGACAGGCAGGGAGACCACACCATCGCCCGACCTGATGCGGCCGAGCGAGAGTGCCCGGGTAGTGGGGTCGTCAGTGCCGAGGTGGCATCCCCCCGGCCGAGTCCCCTCTGGTGCTCGCGGCCAGCCAGCGAGCTCGGTGGCTGGGCACCGCTGTGCCTGGGGCAGGGTGCCGAGGAAGACGTTTTGGAGAGGTGGAGGGGCCCCGTCTTCATGCGCGTGGAGCGGCCAGAAGAGCCCAGGCGAGGGCGGGCTGCGGGCCACCGCAGTGCCAGGGGACAGCGCGGCTCTCCTGGAACTGCCGAACTCGCTGCCGGGCCTGCCGGGCACGCCGTGGGGCTCCTCGGTGATCCCTCTGGCCGGGCACGGGGGTCCTAGCAAGCGCCGGACAAGGCGTTGGAGCAGGATGGGCATGGAGACAACGGACGGACAGATGGACAGGGCTGTGGATGGAGACTCTGCGGCCGAACGGCTGCTTCTTCTTGGCTTCTGGGTTTCTAGTTAAAAAGGCCGAGGGGAGCCGAGGGGAGGAGACGGGGCAGGCCCGTGCCCCAGCCCGCTGTGCGTGTCGCTCCCCGCACCGCGAGGATGGCCGGGCTGGAGCGTCCTCGAGTTTCTGAACTAGCGGGGCAGGCGCGGAGCAGCTGCCGCGGGGGCTGCGTGCCGGGTTCGAGCGTGACCCGACCCGACCGCCTGCCCCGAAATCCGAGGCCGTCGCTCTTGTCCGTGTCCCACCGTGGCGAGGAGCAAGGTCCCCTAGATGTGTCTCTCCGCTGGCGCTCGCAGGGAGAAGGGCAGCTCTCCGGAGGGCTTTGGTAGCTCAGGTTGTACATCCAGACGTCGGTTAGCAGGTGAAGTCCTCAAAGGTGCCCCGGGCCGGGTGATGAGGTAGGATGTTGGCTGCGTACGTCATGCCTGCCGGGTGGCCGCGTATGCTTTCACAGGGATTCTGTGGGGCAGAGGATGGGCGGGACACGAGGGTCACTGGTTTCACCCAGACCCCCGCAGAGAGCGAGTCGTGTCTCCCCACATCGTCTCTCCCTGGTGCCTCTGCTCTTGTCCCGAGCGCTCCCCCCCACAACGCCTTTGGGGCAGCCTTCGAGCCGCGAGAGGAGACCAGCAGCTCCCCTGGCGCGCCCGGCACTTACGTGGCGTTTCACGTCGTCCATGCTCAGCGCGACGCCCTTGTCCGTGTTGTTCCTCTTGTGGTTCTTGCGGCACTTGCCCCGCCGGCACAGCCGGTGCTTTATCACCTGCAAGAGGCACATTTCGGTACCCTGGGAGCTTACGGGCGAGTCTTCCCCGTGTCCTACACAAGTGTTTCGGTGCTCCAGGATAACGTGGGCTCCCTGGCAGCTGGGGGATGGCAAGAGACACTCACCTCATAGGCGTAGTCGAACAGCTCCAGTACTGTGAGGATACTGGCCCCAATGAACAGCCCCATCTGCCCTCCAATGTCACCTGCAGAGGAGAGGGAAGCCATCAGGGTGGCACAAGTCTGGTGTTGGGTGGCACAAGTCTGGCGTTCGGTGGCAGAGGGAGCAGAGAAAGGGCAGAACTCGTCCGTGCTGTGACTGGTGCCGGGCCATGGCAGTGGGGTGCCCTGCTCTGCATCCACACCGTCAGCATATGCAGCGCCTCGGGAAGAGGGCCACGGTGCACGGGGCCAACATGAGACCACCTTGTTGGAGAACACCGGCTGGATGCTGCCATGGGGCCCCCGCCACAGCCGCCAACACTCACCGAGCAAGCCAGCCACCTCATACGCCTTCTTCTGCTCGATTGTCTCATAGTTCAGGGCTTCAAAGAAGATATCCAGCACCAGGATGTTCTCCCTGTGCAGGACATAAGTGGCATCAGGCTGAGATTTGGGCTGAAGGGACAAGATGCTGCCCCACCACCGCGGCCGCCGCATGTTACCCGATGTACTGCTCCGACTTGTTGTACTTCTTGGCCAGGTACTTGGCAGAGGCCTTGCTGGGGATCTTCACCATGGAGAGCTCTTTGCCGTAGCGGGTCACGTTGCAGGGCATCTCGCAGACGCAGTACTCGTTGTCCTTCTCCACCAGGAAATCTGGGGAGGGAGAGAGGGAGACGGAGAGATGGAGAAATCCAACACCCACAGCTCGGTCCCGCAGGGCCGGGCAGCCTCACCTAAGGCCGGATCCGCACACTCCTTGTACTGCTCCGGGGTGCAGTAGGGGGCATCACCTGGAGGAGAGAGATAAAGCAGGTTTTCCGGGTGGGACTGTGTCGGTGGGCTGCGCCGGCCCCTGCCGCACGTGGGGCTCACCTGGCATGTGCACCATGCGGCAGTTGCAGTTCTCCACCAGGTAGCGGGTCTCGCAGTCGATGCGGCAGGCGGTGATGCTGTAGGTGTCGTAAAACTCCGAGTCGCCCACCACGGCTTTGCAGTCACCCCAGGGAGGCGGCAGGTAGATGAGCTGGGAGGGGGCAGAAGCCAGGAGTAAGGAGAGAAGCCCGCCGGCCCCCGGCGTGGTGGGGGCACAGACACCCTTGCTGCATCGGTCCCCGGGGCCAGGTGGCATCCGACATGGGGGCAGGCGACAGGGGCGTGGGGGGGAGGCTCAGCATCCCACAGCAGGTCTAGCCCACAGCGCAGGGTGGGAGGGAGCATCCCAGACCCACCCCCCCCAGTCCCTACCCGCTGCTCCTGGCAGGACACGAAGGTCTGGAAGCCGGGAGCCACCCCGAAGCCCAGCTGGTCGATCAGCGGGGGCTCGTCCTGGCTGTGGATCTGCACCTTGATCCCGGCTTCGAACGAGGTCTCATCTGCAGCAGAGAGAAGTGGGGTGAGCGTGGCGCTGTACCCCAACCTGCAGGGCTGCGCCGAGCCCTGCTGCAAAAGGGAACAAAACTTCTCCCATCTCCCACCCTTCCCCTGGGCAAATTCATTTGTTCATGTGTCCATCCATCCGTCCATCTGTTTGATACACCGTGTCCTTGTCCCCTCCGCCTCTGACCCTCCTGCTCCAGCACCCCGGGGAGAGCGACAGGGAAAGTGTTTGCCTCTATTTATAAACAACTGATGGCTGTTTGTCTAAACCGATGGGGAGTTGCCATGGTGAAGAGCAAAGACAAGGAGGAAAAAGGAAAGAAAAGGACCCGAAGTGATGAGAAATGGAAGGAGCAAAGAGGAAGGAGCCTGGGGGATGTGGACCCATGGGGTTGAGAGCCGGGAAGGGGCTGGGAAGCACGGCAGGGGCTGCTGGTGACTGAGTGGACCTGCTGGCACAGCCGCTGGGGCAGTGGGTTACCTGTTTCCCCCCACACTGGCAGGTACTCGTCCTGCTGAATGTCCAGCATGATCTCCAGGCCGTTGCCAGTGCCTCCCTTCATGCTGATGAGCCGGGGCTTCCCGTCCTGCCCTGCGTTGAAGGTGTAGCACTTCCCATAGCGGGTGAAGACCTGCAGGAGAGGACATGAGGCTGAGGCTGGGGCCCCTCTGCCGGCACCAAACTGCTGCTGGCACCACAGCATGGAGCCGGGAGGGCATCACCAGCCCCAAAACACAGCCGTCCTCAGCCTGGGGGTACAATCCGACCCAGGCCCCTGCCCTACGGGGTGTCTCTCCCTGTTGGAAGTGCCCGTCTTTGCCCCGGTAGAGGAGGAGACATTCCCCACCAAGGCACAGGGATGGCTTGGACTCGGAGGAGACACTTTGCAGATTTACAGCACCTCAACCCCATAGACCCCACGGCAGCCCCAGCTCCCCGAGACGGCGGCACTCAGCCCTACGCCTGCACCAGCGCCTCCTCCCAGACCTCCTCCATCCCTGCAGAGGACGGGGCTGGACAGGGTCCTGAACCCCCTCATCCCTCCTTGGCCGTTCCAAGATAACGCCTCCGGCAGCCGGCGTGACTCCACGCCGCTGAGCTGCTGCCAGCCTGGGCGAAGGGGGCGTGTGAGGCCAGTGGGCTGCAGACCGCACGGTGCCCCACGGGCAGTGGTGATGCTGGGATGGAGGTGCCCGGCACCTCCTCTGCAAGCACAGCCCTGGGGCTGCTCTCCGTGTCCCACCAGCGAGTCTCTGCAGCCGGTGCCATCCCCAGCTCCAGCGAGACGCCCAGGTGCCGGTGGACGGGGCTGAAACATCAGCCTGTCCCTGAGTGAAGCTGTCAAGGACAGCGTCGCCCACCGTGCCTGATTCGACACGATGCCGGCCGGAGCTGCTCCCCGTGCCTGGCCGCCTTGGGGCTACTCACCACCGCAAAGTCGCCGGGACCACACTGCTCGCCCCGGTAGCTGCAGCTCAGCAGCATGTCCTCCAGCTGGTGGCAAGTGCGGTTAAAAAACCCGTACAAATTTAGGGGCTCGTCCTCATCCCCGGGGCCAGGCTGGGCCGGGACGAAGCCCAGCTCCATCCCAGGCTCGTAGTCAACCAGGGGGGCCAGGTAGAGCAGGTCCTCGTGGCTGAGCTGCGAGAGCCGCACACGGTTGATGTTGCAGAAGGTGACGGCAGGGAAGGTCATGACAGGGCTGTCCTCCTCGCTGAGCAGCGTGACGTGGTGGTACTCCAGGTAGTAGACGATGCGGTCGGCCACCTGGTAGAGGAAGACGGAGAGGGAGAGGAGGAAGGCCAGCGCCCAGAGTGCCTGCCGAGCGCCCAGGCTGCCCTCCACAAAGATGTGGCTCAGCCCGTGCAGCGTGCAGCTGCTGGCAAAGGCCACGAAGTCCGTGGCTGCCCCTGCGTCCTCCTCCTTCTCTTCATCCTCCTCCTGCCCATACAGGAACTCATCTGCTCCGTCCTCTCCCCTCCCGGCGGCTGCAGCATCTCTTGGTCCTTCCTCGCTGGAGAAGGAGATGGTGCAGAATATCTGGAGAGGCATTGTCCAGCGTGGGGGTCCCAGCTGCAGCGTGGAGGTCCTGGCTCAGGCGTGGGGGTCCCGGCCCCCACCCTGCCACGGCCTGGGGGTCTTCGATGGTGGGTTGGTTCCTCAGGGTGCAGGTGAGAAGGGCTAGGGGAGAGCAGGGAAGGAGGAAGGGGCAAGTTCAGAGAAGAGAAACAGAGAAGGGAAAAGGAGCGAGAGGTGAACAGGAGGGAAGGAGAGGAGCGGAAGGATGCTCAGAGGGGACGGAGAGAGGAGGATATATCAGGAGCAGGGAGGAGGAGAGGAGGAGCGAGGGGCGGTTCTGCGGGCTCCCCAGGTCCCCCGGGACCGGCCGGCTGCGGCTGGCGGGATGGAGCAGAGATGTCACCGGCTCCGGAAGCACCGACGTGTTGGGAGCTCCCGGTGCTGCCCGGGGGGGCCCGAGGGGCTGCCAGGTCCGGCGAACATGGGTGTGCACGGGTGTGTGCGCAGGCGCCCGGCGTGCTGCGTACCCGCACCGCATCCTCCGTCCTCCATCCTCGCTGCGGGGCAGCCAGGCCCTGGCAGCCGGACCGGCTGCTCCAGCCAGGCCCTCCCCGCCGGCTGCCAGGCTGTTTCCAGAGCCACCATATGCCGGGCTCTCCGGGCTCTTCGTCGGGGCGGCTGGAGCCAGAGGTTTTCCCAAAACGCCTGTGACACTGTCCTGCTGCAGCGCCCGCCCAGCGAGGGTGGAAGGGAGCTGTGGTGTCCCCGAGCTCTCAGGGTGCCCATCCTGACCTGGCAGCACCATCCCTGCAGGCTCATCTCCCCGTGCCGCGGGGCAGCGGTGTGTGCACGGCAGCGTCCAGCGAAGGCGATGTCCTGAGCGGTGTGAGGTCCGTCCTCCTTCAAGCCAGGGTTGGTTTTGGCAGGATTTGGGGACTGCCATGGTGCAGGCGATGCCTCCTTCTGCAGAGTCCAGCCAGCGCACAGTGTGTCACCTTCTGCTTCGGGTCGCTGTGGGGCACAAGGAGCCACCTCTTCCCCCAGGCAACAGTGTCCAGGCCTCACGCTGCTGAGCCGGCTGGGGCTGGGGGTCCCGGGGAGGCAGCCCTGCTGCAGGGTGGTGGGATGGAGCCATCATCCGCGCTGGCTGGCGGGAGCAAAGGCGTCTCCTCCCTGCAGCAGCACAGCCCCTTCTTGCGGTTTGCTTTTTTCCTGCACTCAGCACTTCATAAAAGCATCCGATGCGACCACAGAGCAATCTCCAGCCCCATCCCTGCACCGCAGCCGCCATCCCCAGCCCAAGGGGAAGGGGAGCATCTAAATACGGCAGCGCTTTGATGCGCCGGAGCTGGATGGGAGGTTTTTGACTGATGCCTGGGTGCGATGAGCAGCCCGCCCGTTCGGCTGCTGTGCCTGCGGGGCCTCCGGTCCCTGAGCACATCCCAGCTCGCAGACATGGAGACCACCAAACCGGGCGGACAAATACAGCCAGGAAACTTGCACAAATCTGACCTGATACCAGCGCGAAGTTATCTGCTCCTCCCGAGCAAGTGATGCCTGTGTAATGGGCAGGGCCGGCACTGGGGATCCCTGCCAGGGCAGGCTCAGCCAAGATGATGACCGATGATGTGACAGAGGGTTATCCCTTGAGGAGCCGTCCTGGGGCTCCCCAAGCTCAACATTCCCAACAGGGCCCTTGTGTAAGAGGGACACTGGCAGTTGCCACAAAGCTGGAGGTGCTGTCAGCACCTGGGAGAAAGGGTGAGTGACCTTGGGGACGAGTGCCAGAGCCACGGGATGAAATTTCATAAAGCTGAGAGCAAGTCTGCACCTTTTGGGAGCAACCCAGGGAGTCCGAGCTGGAAACTCATCCTGGGAAATGGGGCCAGGGAGGCAGATTGGGTGGCTGGGATCCACCGTGGGGACGCAGTCACATCCCGGCCCTTTGCCTTTGACAGAGACGAGCTGCAGCTGCACCGGGGGCAGGGCTGGGCTATAAAGGCATCAGGGCTTCGCCTCGGACGGGGTTTGGGAGTGTTGGGCTGGCTCAGCCCTGTGGGAGCAAGCTGGGAGCGAGCTGGGCTGATCACACACAGACCAGCACTGGGGGATGCTTTAGGCGGGGAGCGAGCAGGTACGAGCTGGCTGAGGTCAGGGTGGGATTTCTGGTGTTCCCCAGCTCTGGGACACGGAATTTCTGCACAGTCTCTGCAGGAGGGAGAGGAGGAGGAAAATGGAAGAGAAGCCTGAAGGGTTTTGTTCTGACAGGCCAGCGGTGCTGCCTGGGGCCCTGCGGGCTGGTCCTGATGGCGAGAGTGAGGGGCTGACCCGATCCCATGGCACGGGGAGGTTTAATGCGTCTGCTTGGAAGCAATTGCAGCAGGGAGAGGGAGATGCTGTAATGAAAACACTCCATCATCGGCCGGGGCCATTAACCTGCCGTGCTCGGCTTAAACAGCTCGCGGAGAGAGCTGGGGCCGGTTCCCGGCAGCCGCGCGGGGCGGCGAGGACGAGCGCTGCCCTGGCTCCGGTTACCGCCACCTGTCCCAGAGCCGACACTTGAGCCAGGGTGAAGGTGACCGGGGACGGTTGCAGCCAGGAGCACAGTGGCACCGGCACTCAGGGGAGCGTGTCCTGACTCCATGATTGGGGACAAACCGTGGCCATGTCCCCGTGTTGCAGGCAGGGGGGTGCTGTCCTGGTTTGTGCAAGTTTTGGAGATGCTGGAGGAGTCCTTGGGCTCGTTCCAGCTCCTCCTTCACCGGGAGTTATTTTTACCATCTCTCAGGTAAAGCTTTGGCGGGGGAGAGGGACGGGGGATGCTATAATTAGCCGTGACATCAGCCCCCGTGGCGGCGCGTGCTGGGATGATGCCGCCACACCCCGGACCCACCGCTGGGGACCAGGGATGCTCGATGCCCTCCTCCCCGCTGCGGTGAGGTACGTGGGATGGTGGAAGGAGCCTGGTTTTTCCTGGCTCTGGCATAATGTTTGGCCACCGTCCTGGGGCAGTTCGGCCCCGCTCGCTGCTTTATAGCTCGTCACGGGCCCAGGAAAGGAGGTTTCCCAGAGCGGGGGAGCACGGAGGTGGCGGGGGGGGGGGGGGGGGGGGGGAAGCGGGAGGGGGATTTGACGGCAGCAACAGCACATTTCACAGCCTGTCACGCTTTAATGGCAGAGGAGATCAAAGCCGGGATGGAGTTATTCATAGAGATAAACCAATCCCCGAGGAGGCGAGGAGAAAACAACATCGCAAGCTCTGTTATCCCAGGCCGGCAAGCGGCAGCCCAGCCCCGGGGAGGCTGTCGCAGAAAGTGCCCCGGGAGCTGGACCTGCTCGGTTTTGTAACGGGGTGCTGCCCGTCCCTGCCAAGGACCTGCTGAACCAGGGCCAAGCTGCCTGGGGGTGCCCAGAGGTCGGAGCAGAAGGGATGAGCTGGGGCGCAGCCCCACAGCAGCCAGGAGCAGGATTTAGGGGATGGATATTTATTTGATGGGGCAGATGGGCGCCCCGCAGCCGGGCTGCCCTCCTCCCGTGACACAGTCGAGTGCATTGCGTTGGAGAGGTTCGCAATGTGCCTTGGCCCGTGAATGGGCTTTGCAGCTCCCAGAGCTGCCAAGATGTTGGTGGTGGCACCTGCGGTGCCTCCATCGCTGCTCCGGGCAGGATGAGCCGCTTTGGGGCTGCGGATCCCCTCTCCGACCCTGGTGAGAGGCAGCCGAGCAAGGTGGGATTGCCTGGGCAGCCGGGATCTCGACTGGGACTAATCCTGCCGCCCCTTATCAGATGCTGCCACCTTGCCTCCGCTCGCTCCGCCAGCCAAGCCGGGCGCAGCTTGTGTTATCCGGCCCTTTATCCCCCAGATTAGACGCTTCACAGTGGATTAGCATGTCACATTCTAATGCAGAAAAATTGATGATTAAAAAAGGAGTTTTTCCTCTGTATTATTCCCCACCTCCGCCCCCTCTCCACCCCGTCCCCGTGGGCTCAGGCAGCCCAGCCCCAGCCGCGGGGACGGGTGATGCTGCGGCACGGGGTGATGCGGGAGCCAGGGACGGGAAACCAAAGGTGCCTTTTTGGGACGTGCGGGGCTGGTGCGCTGTGTCCCAGCTGCTTTCGGTGGAGGGGCTGGGTGCTCCAGGTCCCTGTGCCATCCTGCCCCAGGTTGTCGGCTGCAGACCCAGCATCTGCAGCACAGGACTTTAATAAAAAGCACATTATGGTGAGTAATGCGCTAAGTGGACTTCATTATGGACCCGGGGCCTCCTTGGCTCCCGTTGTTCCATATGATTTCATATCAGATGAGCCTTATCTTCTCTCCAAACGCTTCCATTTAAACTCCATTAATCTTTCAAAGCTTCCCTGGGCCAGCGCTGCTGAGCGCTCCCCAGCCAGCCCAGAGGGTGCTGGTGCTGCTGCCCTGGGCACAGAGGCCACCTGCAGCCCCGCTGGCTCAGGGGCTCCGGGGGGCTCCGCCAGGACCCCCTGCAGCTCCGCAGGCGGTCGAGCGTGGCCGTGCATCCTTCTGCAACTCCTCCCGTGGCCGGGCCCTTCGCTGTGCAGCCACCGCCACCGCTCCCGCAGCCACTTTATCCTTCTTGCTGGGGATCTATTTACGCTCCTGTAATTGAAGCAGTTTGTAATGCCGAGAGCTTTCCGGGTGATTTACCCGGTGGTGGTGTCCCTTTGTGCCATGGAGGGGTCACCGGGACTGCACCGGCTCCTGCCCCGCCGCGATGCGGAGGATGCTGCCGAGGTGCCGCTAATTCCCAGGCGGCTGGGATTATTCTGGGTGGACACTTATCCCGATGCCTTTCCGTGTTTCCTGCCGACCACGAATTACCCATAAGCAGGTTGCAATTTTTTCCGACATCTTTCACGATTGCTTAGACGGTTCGTGCAAGCAGATTCAAGCTGACGGTTTTATCGGTGGTGGGGGGGGGGGCAAATGTATTCCTATCTGGTTTTCTTGCTGTGTTTGCTTGCTCTGGCTCTGCATGCATCACGGTTTTCAAATCTAATCTAATCCAAGCAGGGTGGTTGTGCAGCTCCGGCGTGCGGCTGCTCTGGATGGGTCTCCCTGTCGCTTTACTGGGCCATGGGGCTGCCGGGAGAGCAAGGAGCAGGGAGGGCTTAAAATCCCTGATAAACCAGAGAGTGGGTGGGAAGCACCCTGCCCCAGCGCTGTGCCCTGTCTCTGTCCTGAGGGTAAGAGCCTGGATGCAAATACACCAAACCCTCTGTACAGGAAAAAAAAAGTCCAAAAATATGAACAAAAGGTTATAATATCCAAGTATCAGGGCCTGTATAAATAAATAAGGGTCTGAGATGCTGAGGAGCTTCTTGAGTCGTGGTTGTTGCAGGAACTGCAGTGATGCCTGCTGCTTAGAGAGCCCCAGCTCCGGCCAAACTCTCTGCAGGCGATGAAACAAAGGTGCCTATAAAAAGCCAGATAAATTAAAACCAAGGCAAAAGGCTGTGAGACAGTTAATTTCTGGGATCTCCTTGTGGAGATCTCGGTCTCCTGCACAGCTTCACACACTCAGGGGGACCTGCTCCCCCTGCCCCGGCTTCTCCCCACTTGATATCGAGGGGAGAGGGAAAATGGCACCAGGAGGTTTCCCATTTCCTGGGCAGATTCTTCAAAATCCCCAGAATTGGCAAAGGCGCCGTGTGCCCTGCTGCTGCTCAGCCTGGGCCTCGGGTAAGGACCGAAGGGAGAGTAAGGGGGAACAATTTGGGAAAATACCATACGCTGGTGGTGGGCCAGGGCTGTTTCCAGCCTGCGGCTCCCTTCAGGGCCGGCGTCCGTGGGGCACGTGTGCCCAGGGTACCCTGACTGCAGCCCTGACATCCTTGCCTCCATGGTGGCCGGTTAGCACTTGAAAGCCTCCTCATCTCTTCCAGCAGCCACAGATGCCATTAAAGCTTATTAATAATCATTAATAATTCATTTGTTAAGGATTCTTTATGTGCAAAGGCATCTCAAGAGGAGCAGGAATGGCCTGAGGTGCCTCTCAGCTGCTCCGAGCTCTTGGCATGACACCCCTGGGTGTGCAGGGTGCTCCTGGGTGTGCAGGGTGCTCCTGGGTGTGCGTGACACGTCTGGGTGTGCGTGACACATCTGGGTGTGCAGGGTGCTCCTGGGTGTGCGTGGTGCTCCTGGGTGTGCGTGACACCCCTGGGTGTGCAGGGTGCTCCTGGGTGTGCGTGACACATCTGGGTGTGCATGACACGTCTGGGTGTGCAGGGTGCTCCTGGGTGTGCAGGGTGCTCCTGGGTGTGCGTGACACGTCTGGGTGTGCAGGGTGCTCCTGGGTGTGCGTGGTGCTCCTGGGTGTGCAGGGTGCTCCTGGGTGTGCGTGGTGCTCCTGGGTGTGCGTGACACATCTGGGTGTGCAGGGTGCTCCTGGGTGTGCGTGGTGCTCCTGGGTGTGCGTGACACCCCTGGGTGTGCAGGGTGCTCCTGGGTGTGCGTGGTGCTCCTGGGTGTGCGTGACACCTCCGGGTGTGCACAGCTGCCCTGCGCCGGGTGTGCTGCTGCGCTCCGTGGCTCTGGGCACGGCTGCTCTTGCCGCTGGGGCTGGACACTGCGCCTGGGCAGGGCCAGGGACTAAACGACCCCTGGCTGGGCCTGATCCTGATCCTGCGTGTCCTTCCCTCTCCTTTCCTAATCTCCTGCTGGGGCGGGCAGGAGTGATGTTGTTCAGGGCTTGGAGGTTTGAGGCGCTGAACGATTTACCTGCGCTGTTGCAGAGCTGCTAATGAAGCGGCTGTGGGGCACAGGCACGCGTCCGCCTCCTGCCGTGCCGTGCCCGGTGCCGGTGTCCTCGGTCTGCTCGTTCCTGACCCTTTTTCGCAGCGGCTCGGCCAAGACCGTGGCGGGCTCGGTGGCACTGCTCCCACGCAGCAACGGCGCCGCTGTCCTGTTGCAGAACGAGTGTGAAATGCAGCCGGCGTTGGACAAGAGTCGCCGTCTCCTCGTTAGCATCAGCATGGGGTGAGCAAAGCCCCGAGCAGCCGAGGGATCCCCAGTCCTCCTGCCTGCACCCCGCGGGTGGCTGTGTCTGGAAAAGCTTGGGTGAAGCTGAGGAAAGGAGGCAGCCAAAGAGCAACGCTCGCCGGCGTCTCTGCTCCGTGCCCGAGGGCTAAACTGCTCACAGCTGCTTTCTGGATGATTTGCTTTGAGCAAAATACCGTGATACTCAAAAGCCTCTGAGCTGCCGATGAGCTGCCAGAGTTGGGGTGCTCCCGACCCACTGCGCTTCCCGGGAGAGCCGAGTCACCGCCAGCAAACGGCCGCGGTCCCGTCCGTGGCTGCGGTCCCGTGCGCGACTGCTCTGCTCCATCACCTCCAATTATTTTGCACCAGGCAGCCCATGTCCCACCGGGTTTGCTTCGTTCGGCTGGAAAATGAGGCAACCTCTGGGGTCAAACGATGCTCCTGTCTGACAGCAGAGAGAGGCCGAAGCGGAGGGTGAGCCCGGCCGGGAGTTTGCAGATGATGCAGGTGGGGATGGTGCAGCCGGGCCCTGGGGAGAACCGCCGGGACGCCGGAGGTGAATCGCTGCTCAGAAATAACGGATACATGCGAGCAGTTTCAAATGCTTATAAGTTATTTAGGAGCCCATGAGCTGCTTTAAAAAGTGATTTACATAAATCACTTGAATGTCTTACAGAATTTGTAAACGTGCCGGCTCCGTTGGGCACAGCGGTGGGAGCTGCCGGGGCTCGACGTGCCGCTGGGGACCGGCCCCAAAGCAGGAGGATGACGCTATTTGGGGCCAGTGGCCAGCCCTGCCACCAAAGCGTGGTCCCCAAGTTGTTTTTCCGGAGCCAGATGGGCCCATGCGGTTTGTTTATGAACTGTCTAAAGCTGCAGGAAATATCTGGGTATCAGTAATTCCCGCGCCCGGTCTCTCCAGCTGCGTTGGAGATGCTTTTCACTCCGGCTCTATGATTATCCACTAACGCTGCGCCGTGGGGGAGCTCTGCTCACCGCGGGGCTCCGGGGCTTGTGACTGCCGCAGCTCCGTGTGGGGCCGTGGGGGGCCGTGGGCCACATGCCTGGGTCCCCCGGTGGGTGCTGGGGCGTGGGTCCCGTGGGGCTGAGGGTCGAGGTAGAGCAGGGAGACCAGCAGCATCCTCGTGGTACCCTGAGACCAGCAGCCTGAGGATGCCCCATTGCACCCCTCCCTCTGAGCTCCCACGGGTGCTGGAGACACCCCAGCACCCACCAACGGGGTGGGTTTGAATGACGTGAGGTTTTTTTTTTTTTCAGGGGGAAAAAGCTACAGTGTTCCTGGGGTGGCAAGAGCTGACCCCCCCAACACACACCAGCTGGAGCAAGGTGGGCTGAGCAGGGAGCTTTGGGGGTGCAGAGGGGCAGGAGTTGGGGTTTAGCAGGGTATGGGGTGCGCAGCGGGGTGCAGAGGGGCACAGCAGGATCTGGTGGTGTCCAGTGGGGTTCACCAAGGTGTGGCGGGGTTCAGAAGGGTGGTGGGGAGACTCAGCAGGGTGCAGTGGGGTGCTGTGGGGTACAGGGAGATGCCGTTGGATCCATTCTCCATCACAGAAGCTCCTGCATTGCTCCAGAGATGGGAGGAAGGAGGAGTAGTGTGGCTGGGGTGTGCTGGGACTGCTCCAGACCTTTCCTGCTCCCTCCCTTGCCCTCCCTCCGTGCACTCTGTATTTCCAGGGCAGAGGATGCAGAATCCAATGCAAAAGGCAGCGGCATGATCTCCATGTCAAACTCAATTCTCCCTAGTGCCAGCTCAGCCCCGGAGCCTCATGGAAATGGTCCAGAGGTCTTAATCCTCTGCAGTTGATTGAGGATGTCCCGTGCGCTCTGCCCCAGGGCTCCCAGCTCCCACGCCGGGCTCAGCCACTGTGCCTTGAAGCAGGACGGTGATGAGGAGTTGGAGACGTGGCTCTCCCCCAGGACAGGCTGGCGGGGTGTGAGAAGGAAAAGCTGCAAATGCACGTTGCACAGCGCTGGCCACGGCTGTTCCCATCACCCCTGGCTGCACCGACCCCTGAAAAGGGCCTTCAGGAGCGTGAGGCACCGCCCTGAGGTTCCATGCTGGCTTCCCATGGGCCAGCCCCAGTGCCCATCCCATGGGCCATACTGGGGCGTGGAGAGGAAGCTCGTCCTCTGGGTTTCTCCTTTTTCCCTGGGATGGAGAGAAAAGCAATGGGGTTTATTGCCCAGAGACGGGACTCCTGGGCCTTTCCCTTGCTGGGTGAGGAGCAGATCCACGGGGGATGAGCAGGGCTCCAGGGGCCTTTTGCCGGCGCGGGGAGGGAGAGGAAACGCAAGCTGGGAGCCGGCGGGGCCGTGCCTTCCCGCAGAGGAGCGAGGGCTCGAACTTATAAATAATGAAGTAGCGAGCGTGCAACATTGATCTCTGCTGCTAATGAGCACGTCGGGGAGCGCAGTCCCGAAACTGAGGCGACGGAGGGCGATTCCCCCTTCCCCGCAAAGGGCAACTGGGCGGCCGCCTGCCCACCCTGTATGAGGCCCCGTGGGTGTGAGGCACTGGGCACAGCCCCGGTGATGGGGACATCCTCACCCCGTGCCCTGAGGGGGGTCAGGACTTGCCCCTCAGCCTTGTGCTTGTCCCTCTGGGCTGTAAGGCCGTGCCAGGATTTTGGGGCTGGGGAGAGGAGATGGCTGCTCCTCCCTCGGTGTCCTCCTCCCCATCCTGGGCCACTGCAGTGGGGGAGCTTTGGTGGATGCCAGATGCCTCCATGGTGCCGGAGGGGCTGTGACGAGCCAGGGCAGAGCTGGGGTGGGCCGATTGTTTCCCCCTGGGTCTTCTTAGAGGGTCCAGTCCCCTGTACAGGATGAGTCCAAGCCTGGTCAGCTCCGTCTCTATCCCTGGAGCACCGGCTCCTGCTGGGGAGCACCCAGCCCCTGCAGTGCACCCGCCAGGGTGGCTGGAGATGGAGGGGGTTGAACAATGCCGAGGCCCCCCTGATGTGCCCTGGTGATGACGCAGATGAAAGAGGAGGTGGGAAAAGCCGATATAATCCCAGGATGGGTTTCCCCACGGCATCCGACACGAGCCCTGCGCGCCAGGGGATCCTGTCCTGGCTGCAGGGTGATGATGGGCAGGGGGGCCGAGACCCAGCCCAAAACCCCCCTGGGGTGCTCCTGGAGGGGTGCACCATGCAGGGGCACACAGGCATCTCTCCCAGCGCTGGGGGGGTCCCTGGGCTGCTGCGGCTGCCCCCCGGCCATGCTCGCCCAGTGTCCGGCGGTGCGAGGGGGCACGTGGGCAAGAGGCAGCTCCTGTCGCCTTATTGTCCCCCTGAATATTTCGGTGACGGCAGCCCCTCATTTGCATTCGCCGCGTCTCCCCCGAGCCCTCCCTTCTGCCGGGGACAGATAACGTGGCAGCAGCGGCGTGTCGGGGCCGCGGTGCTGGCGGCAGAGCCACGGCTTTTCCCGTCGCCTCCTGTGCCAGCCAGCATCAGCATGCGGCCAGCGTCGCCCAGGTGGGCGCTTGCCCCCCCAGCTCTCCCCACTGACCCCCCGACTCTCCCCACCGACCACGGCACCGAAGTTAAATGGCTGCAGAGGGGACAGGCGCAGGGAGAGAGCCGACGTGCGTCCCTGCATGCAGGCAGCTTCCCCCAGCCTGTGGGGTCTGGGCAGCCCAAAAATCCTCCCTGGCGAGTCCCCTCTCCGCACCCGGCACCTCCTCTACACCAGCGAGAGCACAGGGGCGGCGCTGGCTGCAAGAGCACCCGCTCGGCACGTCCCGCTAGCCTGGACGGTGCAACGGGCTTCCCGAAATGCAGAGGTGAACACAGCCCCTGCGTGCCGCAGTGGGACCCCCATTGGGTGTGGGGGGATGATGGTGCATCACTGGGTGATGGTCCCCAGCACCCACCAGCCTTGACCAGTGCCACCAGGCCCCGAGCAGCACCGAGCCCAGCTCAGCCCGGGCAGACGCGGTCCGAGCTGGGAGGAGAGAGCAGCGAGGCGGCAGGAATTAACCTGTCAAACCAACCCCTCTAAAAGCTTCTGCGAGCCCCGGGACCCCCCCCCGCCCCCCACAGGGCTGGGGCAAAGGTTTCTGAAACAGCTCAGCGAGACGGGGTGGCTGCTGGGACCCCGCACAGGCAGCACCATCCCCAGCCCCGCCACGCACAGACCTGCCTGTGCAAGGGGAATCCAAAGAGCAACATAAATATAGCACAGAGCCAGCTTTTTCTAATCAAATCCATTAAATCATCCCAACCTGCTTGCAAGGAATAATCCAGGCAGGAATAACAAACCAGCTGTGAGTGTATTTTTCGGTCGGAGGGGATGCAGAAAGCAGGGTATCTGCACCTCAAGAGATGAAGGGACCCTGAGGACGCTTCGGCGCAGAAAACACGACCGTGCCCGGGGAAGAGCCTGGCGTTGAAACCGGCCAGTGGCCACATGCAGGCTGGGACCCGGCCCCGCTCGCCAGCCCCAGCTGGAGAGGATCCAGCCCCCTCCGGCTGCAACTTGCCTCCATTTAACAAATAAAACGCCTGACGGCTGACAACAGAGAAAGGCTCTATGTAAAGAGCCTGTCAAGGGAATTTAATGCAGATGATTAAAATCACCCGAATTGTGCTGGGACCTGGGCAGCAGCTCCGCGGATGCCCAGCCGGTGCCTTGGCGTGCTCGGCAGCTTCATCCTCGCCCGGCGTGGGACGCGAGTGGGACATCCCTAGGCTGGGCATGAGGACGGGGACCCCGAACAGCGCAGAGCCGCACGTTCCACGCTGGAGCCAGCTCGGGAACAGCCACCCCGGCTGCCGAATTTATTAGGCAGCACCCGAATAGCCGGCACTGTTTTCATTCCCAGCTGGATGGGGGAGAGGCAGCCGCAGGGGGATAAAGGCTTTATTGTGCACTGGGTCCATGCACCAGCATGAGACGCAACCTCCGTGGCGGGGCACAACGCCGCGCCGTGCCACCGGGACCTGCTTTCCCCAAGGGACTGCGGGGCTCCCTTGGGTCCCCGCCGGCCGTCGCTGGGGCTCTCCCTGCTCTTCCACTGGTGCCTCCTCACCGCGCAGCAGTTCCCAGCACAAGGTTTCCACCCCGGCATGCACAACCCTGCTTTGCAGAGCTCGAGCGATCCTGGGGAGCTCTGCCCACACGGGAGCACCCCGTGCAACCACACTGAGCAGCTCATGCTCCTGGGGGGCACCTGGACCTCTAAAACCCAGGGACATCCCTTGGCATCCCCTTAATGAAGATGCTGCCGGTCCTTTCCAAGCTGAAAGGAGGCAGGAGCGGCTACAGGTGGACAAACGCTCTCCTGGCCTGGGGGAAATGTGGCGTTGGGCTGGGGCCGCAGGGGCACTCACCACTTTGAAGTCTTCGGGGGTGCATCGCTCCCCGCGGAAGAAGCAGGACAGCAGCATCTCCCGGATGTCGTGGCCAGCCCGGTCATAAAACTCCAGCATGTTGAAAGGTTTGGGCTTGAAGTTTCGGAAGTTTGCCTTGTCCTGGAGGATTTCCAGCTGCTTCTCGTCAGCGGTCTGGGTGTCCGGGATCTCGTATCTTAGGGGAAGGAGCAGGCAGAAGCTCAGGCCTGACCGCTGCTCCCGCCGGTGAAAGCCATTTGGGCTTCGCACGAGCTCCTTCTGCCCCGACCCTGGCGTGGGTTCAGCGAAGTCCCAGCCGCTTTGCACGTGGCATTTGCAGAGCATTCGGCGGCACAAAGCGGCCCAGAGGCACGTGCGAGGTGGCAGGAGGATGGGCAAGGGGAAGCTGGGCGGCGGCAGAGGCCACATACCAAACCCGTCCCGCTTGCCCCAAAGCTGGTCCCGCAGCGCTGGCCCTGATTGAGGCCAGCCCAGCCGCCTGCCCTGTGCCTTTGGTGGCTCGCCGGGACGTGGGCTGAGTGTGCTGGGTCTCAGCCCCTGCTCTGGTGGCTACAAACCCCTCCCTGGGGCACGAGGAGGGGCAGCGGCGAAGCCCTTTGGCAAATGGCACGGGCAGGGACTGCGCCACGCTGCCGGCACCGGGCTCATGGCAGTGGCTTGGCAGCACCAAGGCGCCGCTGCAGCCGTGGGGACGGGCTGGGGAGGGCGGGCGAGGGGCTTTCCCAGGAACGCTGTCACCGCAGAGGCCCACGGTCCAAGGAATGGCAGCGTCCTCCTATCCTTGGGCCTGGGTGGTGCTCAGCAGCTTCACCTGCTGGCATCCCCAGCCTCGCTGCATGTGTCAGGCACCCAGGCCGTGGTGTTGGAGCCACGCGTGCTGGATCCGCCCCGCAGGCGTCCCGGGGTGGCCCTGGCCTTCCTGCATGTGCCACGCGCTGGGGATGGGAGCCACGCGTGCCGGATCCGTACAGGGCAGCCCAGCGTGGGAGCCACGTACCCAGGACAGCACCAGGACCTGGCAGCTCTCGGCCGCACAGTGGCCGCATCCAGCTGCAGAGCTGAACTAACTCGGGATCTGCTTCCTCATGGAGACTAAGGAGATGCCGCCCACGCCAGTCACGGAGTGCACCTCTCCAGCGCTCGCTGCCCCACGTGGTGCGGGGCTGGTGTGGTGGCCGAGGCCACGTGCGGTGGCCTGCCCTGGCACACGGAGATGTCACCTGGGGCCACCTCAAAGCACCGGCACCCACCTGTTATTGAGCAGGGCGAGGAGCTCTCCGGCGTGGTACAGGTCGTTCTTGGTCACTCGGCTGAACCGAAACTCGTTGAGGTTGCAGAAGGTGACGGCGGGGAAGGTGAGCCTGGTGGCCGCCACCTCGTCCAGCTTGGTGACGTGGGGGTAGAGGAAGTAGTACTGGATGCGGTTGGTGCAGACGAGGGCGAGCAGCGCCAGCGAGCCCAGGAAGCACAGTGCCCAGACCACGCGCTTCAGCGACAGCCGCTCGTACGAGAAGATGTGCGAGAGCCCGTGGAGGGTGGAGCTGCTGGCGAAGGCCTGGATGCTCACCGGCTGCCCGCTGTCCACCTCCTCCTCGTCCACCTTCAGGTCCATCATGGTCCGTGCCGGCACCCTGGGGTGGCCACTCTGCCGAGAAGGGAGCCCGTGGGCGCTCAGTGCCGTGGAGGCCTCATGGGTGCTGCCGCTGCCTAGCCCACGGCATCCCCGCGCAGGGATGCGCCCGGCAGCCCTCGCGTGGGGCAGATGCTTTGCTCTGCCCTGCTCTCCCCCCCAAGCCTATATATATACAGACATAAGCGCACAGAGATGTGTGTGTGTCTCTATATTCAGTTGGGTGCAGCCTCTTGCATTTCCTCCCCTTCCACCTCCTCTCTGTCCTCCCCATCCCGTGGCAGGGCTGGGGCGCCGTGCCCCGCCAGCACCCCACCGTATCCATCCCTCCCCTCCCACCTGCTCCCCCTCCCCGGTCCCCCTCCGCCTCCCTCAAATGGCACCAGCGCATCGACAGATAGATGTAGGAATCGAGGATGCAAACCTGGAATCAGGGCCGGCGGCCGCGGCCGGAGCTGGGCTCGTTCTGCTCCGCGACGGCGGCTGCCGCTGCGACGCGGGTGCCGGGGCTGGGACGAGCCTCCCTCCACCTCTTGCTGCTGGGTGGGAAGACGGGAGTGGGAGACGCACAGGCACGGAGGGTGCGAGAGGCACCGAGCCCGGCAGCGGCGGGCGAACCGGAAAAGAAGGGGGGGGGAATAAAAATAGCCTCGGCGGTACCTTGGTGCAAGCGTGGGAGCGGGGATGCGCCGGGGCCTCGCTCAACGCCGTGCCGGGGGACCGGAGGCGACCATCGCCGGAGAGGAGGCAGCTGCCGGGTGCGAAGAGGAAAGAGGGGAAGGAGGCAGGCGAGCGGGAGGCTGCCTCCCTGCCAAACACATGGATACCTCCCCCTGTGGCTATCTGGGAGCTGGTGATTTCTTCAGATGCATAATCCGCATGAAGTCATTGTCTGTGCGCTGGTGGGGCCGGAGGCCGCGGAGGGGTGCCGCAGGCCGGTGGGCAGCGAGGAGAAGGAGGAGGAGGAGGAGGAGGAGGAGGAGGAGGAGGAGGAGGAGGAGGAGGAGGAGGGAGAGGCGGAGGAGCGGGGCGCTCCAGCGATTGCAGGCTGCTGGCAGGGGCTGTTGGTGCTGCTGGCGTGTGCATGTGGGTAATGTGTGTGTGCGTGTGCGTGCGTGTGCTGCTCCCATCCCCCAGCGCCTTCCAGTGATGCTCCGGCTCCTCGCTCCACCACAGCCCCCCCGGCCCCCCCATCCAGCCCTGACCCGGCTCTCCCTGCCACGGCCTCTACCACCCTCACAGGCTTCACCCATGGGTGGCCCCAGCGCCGGGGCGGGTGCTCAGACACGCTTGGGTTGGTGCTTTTCGGGAGGACCGAAGGCGGGCGCCTTCCAGCCCTTTCTGGCCGCCTGCTCGGGGTGGCAGCGGGGCACCGTGGTGCCTCGAGCACCTGCCCTGGGCTCGCTGGGTGCAGCCCCGCTCCTCACTGCCCGGTGGCAACGTCCCCAGCACGGTGCTCGCCACGATGGGGACAAGACCCTGCCAGAGGGATTGTGCTCCTGCCCCTGCCCTGCGCAGGCTGTGCTGCCCCTCTGCCACCTCTTCGCCTTCTGCCATTTACAGAGTCACCAGAAAGGTGTCGTTGTCCCCAGGGTGCTCCCCGCTGCCCGGGGCAGGGGGCGCTGGGTGCTGGGTGCTTTGCTTCCCCCAGGGCAGAGCAAGAGGGTTGCACAGTGCTGCCCAGCTTCCCCCCGGTGCCACCACATCTCCAACCCTGCTTCACCTCCAGCTGCTCCCCACAACTGCCCCGGAGAGCGGGGTGTCCCCATCACCCAAGCCGAGCTGGGGGACGCACACCCCGCTGCAGGTCTCTGCCCAGCACCAGCGCAGGGAGCAGAGGCTGCAGCCGGCAACAGCCCACTGCTCCCAGTAAGGCGACTGCAGTCAAATGGAAAAGAACGTTCCAATGTCCTTTACAAGTGTGATGTTGGGAAGCGACAGCCAGACCCCAGGGTCGTCCTGACAAGCTGTGTCCCTGCCCAAGGTGGCTTCCCAGCACTCTGTCCCTGCCTGAACCATGGCTAACAGGATCACGGGCAGTTTGGGGACGGCAGGGGCAGGCAGCCCATCCTGTCCCCAAATCCCATGTCTTCAACGCACTTGGTTTGGTCCTTTTCTGGAGCATCCTCTCCCAAAATGGGTCCTTGCCCGAATGGGAACCCGGGGTTTTGCAGCGTGACCTGCTTGGGGAGATCTGGGGGGAAACAGAGATGGGGCCCAGGGACACCCCCATGAGCCAATGCCCCCCCTCGCTTGCTGCTGGGTGCACGGACGACCCTGTCAGTGCTTGGAAACGCGGCTGCAAGGCTGGGAGAGCGGCGTTAGCGTCTCCACTTGGCACCAGCTCTGCCTTTCCCTTCCCCGCTCCGTTCTGCAGCCAGTCGGCATTGCTCCTTGCCTGGACGACAACCGCCTGCTGACAGCCGTCCCTCCATTAGGGCTCCTGGTGGAAACCTGGAGAAGGATGTGCTGCTTGGGTAAGGGATAAGAACATTTAAAAAGGGGTTGTTTCCCCCCCCACACCTTTTTTTTTTTCTTCCAGATGAGAAGTCATTCTCTGCAGTGGTTTGGCTGACAGTAAATCCACCGGCAGCGGCAGGGCTGCGCGCAGGGAGGGATGGGGTTTCAGGCCGGAGCAGATGCCTCGTGGACGTACTTGCGAGCCCCTCCTTTCCACCGCACAAGAAACCCCAGTGAAGGGGTTCTATGTCTCCAAGCCACCCTGGCTGGGAAGCCTGTTTCCTCACCGTCTCGGGAGGCTGTCAGGGCCCCCAAACACCCCGGGACCCTTCCCCGCAGGAGCTGGGGAGGAGACGAGCAGTCGGAGGAAACTTCCTTGCCGCTGGCCCCCGGCCAGGAAGGATGCAGCTGCATCCTTGGAGTTGAGTGGAGCATGGGGAGCGGGAGCATTTCCGCGTTATTTTTTGGGGGAGCCACGTGAGGGTTGTGTTAATTCCTGCTGGGAGAAGCATCGGGACCAGCTGAGGACCGTGGGATGGGTGAGGAGCTAACAATTAGCCCCAGGTGATAATTGGTAACAGCAAGACATCAGGCAGGGAGGCTTAAAGGCGGGTAGCCGAGGGGTGGGCTGGCACCCGAGAGCGATGGGCAGTGGGGTGTGAAGAGGAGGAGGGGAGCTGCTGTGGCTGTATCCTTCCTGCACAAAATGGGTGCTCAGCCCTGCCATGGATTCAGTAGCCAGGGCTCCCCTCAGGCATGCAATTAGCATGAAAAAAGTAATTAAGGGAAGGTGCTGCAGCGCTGAGGCTCCCAGCTTAGGCTCCAGCAGACAGGCAGGCAGGCACCTGCGTGTCTTGGGAACCTCGGGAGCTTGGGCCAAGGGATAACTCAAGCCCTGGGGCTATTTTCTCACCTTCTGAGCAATGTTTGTCCCTGCTCCATCATACACAGCTCTGTTACAGAAATAAACTTCCACCCTACTTCTTGGAACAGCATCCCCAGGGTAAGGATGGGTTTGCAAGGATGGGTAAGAGAGGCTTTTCTCTGCTTTTTGGGGTCATGCCCTGCAATCGCTGCCTCTTGTCAAGGCAGCCCTGGCTCGCAGGTTGCTGCTTTATCTGCACCCGTGCCCAGCTGCTGTACAGGAGGCGATTTAATTCGTAATGGTCTGTTGAATGCTGTGGGTGACGGAGGTGCTGGGCACCGCTGCTGGCCTTCCTGGGCTGTGGCGGCTCTGGCGGGGACTGACCCTGCGATCTGCGGGATTGCATTGTGTATTTAAGGCGAGAGGTTTAATTAAAAGGCCGCCGGCGTGGCACGCCACAGAGCCCGTTCTGCTTGCTGCTGGGGCTGCAGGGGCCGAGCGCTGGTGCTCAGCTGCTCGCGGGGAGGGCGGTGCCGTTGTTTGCCCTGCGCTGGGAGCCTGGCCTCGCTCTAACCCTTCATGTCGGTGGGTTTTGCAAGGCTGGTGCAGTGTCCAGCCTCGCAGCCCTTTCTGTCACCCCAGGCCAGGAATTCTAGGGGAAAGGGGGAAAAACTCAAGCCCCCCTCAAACCTGGACGGGATGAGGTGTGAAATATCTTCACAGCCGATCTCAGCTAATGGGTTGTAAATTGCTTCCATCAGCTCCAGTGTTACAGATTGCTCATCTGAAATTGCTTCCAGGAGCCCAGTCTGGGGCCAAACACGTCCTAGCTTGGGGAAATAACCATCAGCATCATTAGCAACAGTAAATTGTATTCAAATGAGGCACTGTGGGGCCTTACTAGGACTTTTTACGTGTGCCTTCCTCGCTGGAGGGGTAGCTGCGCCCTTAGGGGGCTGTTGCATCTGCACAGGGCTGGGTACCGCTTCTCCCAGCCCCGAGAGCCGTCCCCGTTGACCGTCCCCATCGCTCTGGGCTGCTCCTCCAGGCATCACTTTGCTCTAGCTCTGAACTAAGAGCAGTTCTGTTGCCTCCACACAGGCCCTGGTAGAGGTCCAGGGCTTCCTAATTCATGAGCACGTCGTTAATTATCTGCTGGAAGCCAAAGCCTCAGCATCTTGGTGAGACTAACGAGGCTATTAGCAGAGCTGCTGCTTGCCACCGCTGGCTCTGGCTGGCCCAGAGCATGTTGCTGTCCCCGGTCGGCAAGCGGAGGAAGAGATAAGCCTTGTGCCGCATCTCTTGATTCCTGTTTGCTCTTGCTGTTTAAATCGTGCCTGACCATTTCTGAGACCTTTCCACAGGAAACCGCCTCGTCCGAATCCTGAGGAACGGGCACCCGGCACGAGCAGCTCCGTGATCCTGTGGGATTTCGAGATCGAGCAGATCCCCGTCCCCCAAGTGCTGTAGATGCGAAGGGTCAAAGACCGCCTGGGCAGAGGGTCGAGCCCCAGCACACGGAGCTGCCGCTCGCGGGAGCTACCGACGGGGTTATCCTGAGTAAAACCGCAACGGTTTAAAATCAGCCGTTTCCTGCCTCCCTGCTCCGAGCTGCTGGGTCACTCGCCCCTGTGCGGCGAGTCTCCGTCTGATTTATGCCGTGTTGTGCTGTGCTCTCGCTTGCACCCGCTTGGCTTTCCCGGCGCGAGGAGCAGCCAGTCCATTAAACACTGAGTCATCCTCAGCGGCATTTAATTTTGTGAGGGGCAGCAGTTTGGATAATTAAAGGCCTCCGTGGCCAAGGCCAGCGGCTGTGGAAAGCAGGGCTGACGGGGAAGGCGAGGACACCCAGCAGCACCGATTAATCGGGTGGGTGCCGCCGCTGCGAGGCTCTGGCAGAGAGGTGGCTCCTCTCTCCCACCCTCCCCTCTCCCCCTTGCGTTTTGGGGTGGTTTTTAACCTTTTCGTGCCTCAGACAAAGGCATCCCTGGTCGGGTGGGTGCAATGATGCTTTGTGTGTTTCTGCCTGGATTAACCATGTCCTGATGGGATCTCCCATGGGCAGATATGCTATCTGAAGGCCTTTGTTTATTAAAAGGACAAGCTGTTCGGGGAGTTGGTAATAAAGCCATGAAAGCTTTTATGAACCAGAGCTGAAGGCACTAATATCGCTGTGCTCTGCGTGGGTGAGAAATTAGACAAGAGTTCCTCCATGCTGATGGTTTTTTTTCCTCCCCCCTATTCATCTTTCTCAACAATTATCTTTTATTTTGATATCTTTCTATTTAAACCTTCAGAACTGCGCTTGGGATAAAAAGGAGGCTGAATTGCTTAACAACCAGGCACCTTGCAGGGCGGGTGCGGGGGACCTGGCGACACGGAGAGCGATGGGGAAGGTGGCTCTGGCTCTCCTGGAGTTTCGGCAGCAGAAACCATCCCCGAGGGCCAGGAGAGAAACTCCCCGGGGCCCCCCTCCTGCGGGAAGGCAGGTACACCTCCTCGCCAGCAGCCTCGGGAAGAGCCGTATCACTTCGTCTGTGTTGCACCGACGTTGCACACCTGGGAGTAGCTGGGATTCCCCCGCTTGCTGCTCATCACCCTTGGATCTGGGTGCCCCTCACTTGCTTCAGGACTGCCGTGGGTTTTTTTTTTACATCCCCTTCAAGGCTGCTTCTTGCCATCCCGCAAATCTTGTGATCAGCTTTCCAGCGTTGTGAGCGGCACATCGCGAACCGAAGGCGGCTGCAAACCCTGCAGAAAGTCACTGAGCTGAGCGTGCGGCTTCATGAGCTCGAGCAATTAGCAGGAGGCGATGCAAAACCGCTGGCTACTGCTCAGCAGCTGCCCTGAAACTCTTCCCCGTCCTCCAATCCCACCTTGGCTGGCTCCTGCCATCCTCGCTTGTTTTACCCTGTGTCCAGAAAAAGCCTCTCATCTGGGACACACGCAGCCTGGGGCTGCTCCCCTGGACTGGAGGGTCTGAAGATGCTCAGGCTGGATGGGACCCGTGTCTGAAAGTGTGGGGCAGAGATCAACCGAACCCGTTTCACAGGGTGCTGGGCCACGACTGGGTCAAGCAGGGGGGGATCTGCGCCGTCACCGGCGGCCCTGCAGCGCTGCCCAAGGCCACCCCTCCTGGCTCCTCACTCTCTTCGCCGCTCTGACATGTGCATCAGAAGCCGAAGCCGTTTTGGAGTGACGTGAGAAGAAACGCCCGGTGCCGGTGTTCCTGCAGGCGTGTCCAGCGAAGGCAAAGGCCTCGCTCGGTCCCAGGCCGCCAGCGGGTACCGGCGCTGCGTGGGTGCACGCGGAGGAGATGCTGGGATGTGCGATGTGCGTCACCTCCCCCCCCCGGGTGCAGATCCGGGCCGTCCCCCTGCGCTGCCCCGCTCGCCCGATGCCATCTCTCCGCCTGCGCTACCCTGGCTTTGCTGGCGGCTGCTTGTCCCCGTGTCCTTGTCGCTGCCACAGAGCCCGTTCAGATCACATTTTCTTTTATACCCTCTGACACTGGTTGTGGTCACAACAAAACTCATCTCATTAAGGAAACGCTGAGGATAGCTGGAAGGGGAAATGGATCCCCCCCATCTGGTAAGTGCCAGGTCGGGCCAGCGGCACGCGCTTGCTGTGGCCCCGAGCGCTGCGGAGCCGCGATGGGAGGAGGCAGCTCGAGTGTCTCGGGTGTGCAAGCGCGCTCCAGCAGCCTGAGCGATGGCGCAGGAGCCGAGGGGTTAACGCTGCCGGTGTGCAGACATCCTCCAAACAGCACCGATGGGAGCAGCCGAGCCTCTCCGCTCTCTGAAAGCTGGCAAACAAATTAGAGCAATGTTGCAACTAATGCGTTTCTTTGCAGCAGAGAGGAGGAAACGCACCGCTCCAAGGCTGAGGAGACAAAGGCAGTGCAGATGGGTGCTGGGGGACCCGGCGAGCGCCACGTGCTCTGCGCCGCTTTGCTCCGAGCTAAGCTGAGATTTGCTGCTACAGCTCCGTGACAGCGGCTGGAATAACCTGGGGAGGATTTATGGGAACCACATCGGGGCCAAAGGGGGAACCTGCCTGGGAAAGGCTGTAGCTGGGAATTCCTCTGGTATTGCTGCCCCTTGGTGTTTGTGTCCCATTTCTCCAGGAGGAATTGTGTTGTGCAGGGAGGGAACGTAGCACTGCATGCTCCGGGCATGTAGATCAGTGCGTCGTCTTCCCAGCAGTCCAGCATCTCCAGAAATGAGGTCCCACTTGGCTTCTCGCGCTCTTATTTGCCTTGAAGAGAAATGAAAGGGAGAGATGCAGATCCCCTAAAACCATTTAATGAAGCCAGCGGCTGCGGTGGTGCCGGTGGAGCCAGGTCTGGGGCTGGGGGGTGCCCAGGGGAGGAGGCTGGTTGGCACGAGGTCTGTGCGCGGCGAAAGGGCCGGTGGAGTCGGGCAGCCTGGACCCGCAGCCGTCGTCGTCGGGCTGCTGCTGGTCCCTGGCATGGCCTAATCCTTGTCTCCCGTTTACAGGAATGACCCGTTTCTCTCGTTACGAACAGGGGGGGTTGCTACCCTCCCCCGGCAGCCAAGCCCCTGCAAGGAGCAGATGGAGCCCATCTTGAACATGCAATCTCAGCAAAAGCAAAGCCAATAAGTGAGTTAATTACCAGCGTGTTATGTGAGAGCTGGGGATTCCCAGGGGATCGTGGAGATGAAGGAGCCCTTTGCTCGCCCTCCGCAGCTGCGGGAGCTGCGAGTGCCGGAGGGGCCGGGGGAGCCGGCTGGCCGCTGCGGGAGCTGAGCTGCCCTCCCTGGGGACGGCTCGCCTGCAGAAACCCTCGGTGGACCGACTCGGAGCTCTGCAGATATTATCGAGGTCGTATCCGTCCCTTCCCCTGCGGTTTTCCTGACTGTGTCTCGTGAGGCGTATTCACGGGGTGGCTGTGAAGTGCCAAGCAGTGTCTGCTCTCCGCAAGACAGCCGTGGCTCTGACTGAAAATACGAATATACCCGAGGGCAAAGCATCTTTTGCCTTTGTCTCACTGCTGAGCAAGATTAGGAGAGAAAGTGCAGCAGTTCCTAAACTCCCCAGTTTAAAAGTGAATTTTAACTGGGCTTGAAAGACCGCTGGGCCCTTACCTGGTGCCTTTGGGGCAGCTTTGCCGTGTCCCCCCTAGCTGTGCAATGCCCGCCCAGCGATGTGAGGGATTTTCCAGCTGAAACGTCTGCCTGGAGGCAGCGTGCTGGGCTCTGGCAGCTGGAGGATGCGGATGTGCTGGTTTGCCCTCCTTCATGCTTCTAATCTGCTCCCCATCAGCTGAGCTAATAAAGTTTGGACTCGTTAAATCCACAAATGGTTTCAAACTCGATTGCCCTGGGCTGGCTCGCAGCTCCTGTCCGCCCCTCCCCTTGCATATCTGCCTGGGAGATAAGGATGGCAGCGGCTTTAATTCCTCACTTATGCATCGACTGCCAATTCTCCTGCCCGCTCACCCTTGATAAATATTGCACAAAGATTTGGCTGCCAACGTGCTGGAGATAAAGGTCCGGTCCCGCCAGATCTCCTTGCTCTGTGCCTTTTGTCTCGTTGTGTGTCCAATTTGTTAAACAACCCACCTGCTGCAAGAGCGGCTCTTCCCGTCTCTGCTCCCGCTTCGGATTATTGCGAAAGCTCTGAGTGAGCTCCCCCCTTCCCCGTGCCCAGCCTTGGGTGGGAATCGAGAACGAAGGACAGGCGCTGTCATTTCCAGGCCTTGAATTGTCATTGATTGGGGGATCGATAGCGGAGCCTGCCTTGGCTCAGCGCTCTCGCGGGCCTGGCAGGCTCCTCCGCGCCGGTGTCGTGCGGGTGCCGAGGCGCTGCCGTGTCATCCACGAGTCGGCCCCCGGGAGCAGAGCCCGAACGAGGATTTGGGGACGCTCCCGTGCAGCAAACCTACGAAAGCGAGAGCGCCACAGGCTCTGGCTGGGCTTAGCCTTGCTAAAAACCCTCTTTCCACCCCTGCGGCCAGGCTGGGTGAGCGCATTTTGGGGTGCCAAGGGCTGGTGTTTGGGAGGCATCGCCGGGAGCTGTGCTGCCTCTTGCCCACCCACCACATCTGGGTTTGCTGGAACAGTTTCCCCCGGCTCAGAAACCATCCTGGAGCTGAAAGGTGCTACCTGAGGGTCCACAAGTGTCTTTAGGAGAGCACAAGGCCGACAGGAGCTGCTCAGCGGTGCAATGGGGGGCGACCGCGGCGCGCACGGTGAGGACACCCAGCGCTGATGGTCTCGACGAGACCGTGCAGACAAAAGTCCTGGCGCTGCAGCAGCGTGAGAGCTCTGGGCCTCACATTTCAGGACTGCTGCAGGCGAGAGGACAGGCAGAGGCTATCGACTGGGGTGGGGAGGGAGAAACAGAGGCAGGAAGGTCTCCAGCAACCTTATCGCTGAGTATAGATCTGGTTGGCGGCATCTGTTAGAGCTGATATCCCCCCTTTGCATCCTCTCCTGCAGCATCCTGAGTGTCATCTCTCTTATAAGAAGATCAAATTAAAAAAGAGAGGAGTGACGCTCAGATCTGGAAGTGTTTGAGCTCAAATGTGGCGGGTATGGCTGTTATTCATGCTGTCCTGCTGGAAGAGCAGCTGTCCTGGGCAGCTTCAGATGCTATTCAGCTTACAGGTCTCTGGATTCCCCGGTTCGGGGGTGGCTCTGACAACACGTTTTGATCACTATCACTTCTAAATCCATAAGAAATGTCATCTAAAGTGCAACAAATAACATTCTGATTATCTGCTGGATCCTAATGCTACTCCCTGGAGATAACAAGCTGCAATTTTCCCCCTGGGCCATACAATAATCGCCCCAATTACTCCCAAGCAGTGGTTATTAAACTCACGGCACTGCTTTCATTTACAAAGCAAAAATAATTAAGCAGGTGTCTATGTTCACTGCCTGGCTGGGAGTGACCGGGGTTATTTCTGCTTTGTTCTGGGAAAGAAACTCTCGGAGGCTATGGAAAACCTCCATGGCTTTTCCGCTCTGTGTGGCACAGTTCTGTCAAGAGCGGTACAGAGAAGACGCCAGATGATCGACCAAATAAAATGCAGTTGGTGTCTGTTAATGCTGGGGCTGGTATCCCAAAGGATGTAACCTCTATCCAACTATAACATCAGAGGAATTTCGGGAGGTAGCGTGGTTAGCGAAGCTGGAATGTGACGGGCATACCAAATCACACCCTGGGCCCTGGCAGAGGTTGATGGGCTGGTTTGGTTTAGCTGGATCGGCGTCGGGTACTGCCGGGCTGCGTGCAGGGCACCGGTGACCCATCCCAGCACGGGCTGCGGCAGCGGCTGTACCCCGGCTCCGACAGCCTCCGGGTAGAGGGGACGGCGTTCCCTTGCCTCGTCGCAGGGCAAACCCGCAAGGAGAGCGGCGCTGCAGCCGCCCCACGCGCCAGGGTGCTCCTGCACCCGCACACGCAGCCAACACGCACGGGCTCGCTTGGACCGGGAGGCTCCCAGCTCCTGTGGAAGAGGAGCGGTGAAAGCAGAGAGAGGGATGACCGGGATGGAGCGAGGCAGCGCTGGTGAATTATGCATGACACAGAGAGGAGAGCCGTTATCTGCACGGACAAAGGCCTGTGCCAGCCAGCCTGGCTCTCCGCTGTACCTGTACCTCCCTTTCGCCCGCGCTTTATCTCCGCTCCCAGCTTGTAATTCAGCCCAAATATCAGAGAAAGCTGGAAGATTAATTTTCTCTGTTTGCATGGCAAAGGAGAGGGGACGCGCTCGCCCTCCAGACTCCCAGCTGCTTAATCCGCCGCCGAGGCCCGCCGAAGGAAAAAGCAAAAATTTATCAGCGTTGGCAAGTTGCTGGCGCGGGGAGGGGTGTTCGGAGCCGGCGGCTGCGCTCAGCCTGGGGATGCGCCCCGGCCCCCCGCAAGCGGGTCGCGGGCTCTCACGGCAGGGCTCGGCGCGCCCGACGGGTGTGCGGTTTTGGGGTGGCGTCTAGGAAAATGCAAAACCTTCCCCTTGCCCCAGTGTTAGGGCCCAGGGGAAGGCGAGGGGCTCGGGAGAGCTGGAGTTCCTCGCCCTGACACCGAGCGTGACCCACGCGTCCTTCCAGCGCGGGAGCGTTCGCGGCTGCGAGTTGCTCAAATATTTAAGAGATGACAACTGTATTAATACAAAAAGTAGATAAAGATCCCTTGAGTTTAAAGCAGGAAACATCAGCTCAGCTCTTATTTTCCAGCCCTCTCCCTTAGCTTACTCCTTGGCTTAAATGAAATCATAAATATCAGCCCACAAAGGTCCTTTGTCACTGCACGCAGCTCCCGGCGACAAGAGGTCATTCATTAAAAGCCAGATGAAGGCAAAAGAGACTCCCGTTGTTTTTTAACAAGTTCAGGATAGGGCCACGGCTTCTCTGCTGACATTAATGCACCGTTTCGCTACAAGGAGCAGAGAGGCTGGACCTCCTGTCCCGGCGGATCCCATCCAAGCGCTCTTCACCCCGATGCCGGTCACGGCTGGAGGAATCATCCCGGGCTCACGCGGGCAGGAGAGCACCGAGAAACCTCGTTCGTCGCTCGGTCCGACGGCGCGGACGCGGCTCCTCGGCACCTTCCTCGCCCACCGCGCGGGCGATGCGCCCAGCAATATTTTGCACAGACGAGCGATGGCTGAGACCCCGCAGCTCCCACCCAACGGCATGAGCGTGATGCCATCTGCCGGCCTGCGGCTCGGGCCAGGCACCAGAAATTAGAAATTAATTCCCCAAAATGTCCACTTTCCTCCAGTTAAACCCAGCCTGCTCTCCCTGCTCAGCCTGCTGAGTAGTTTTCTCAGGCTACTGGACCATTCCTTTTTGAAACCCACGCTGTATTAACACAGCAGGAGAAATGCACCTTTTTTCTGCTTTTTTTCCCCCTGGAGAAAGATTACTGTCTTAAAGTTTCTAGTTCTGCTTTCTTCCCCCCCCCCCCCTTTTTTTTTTTGAGTGGCTGTTCACGAAGCCCATCATGCTCTAACTGGTTTTGGATTAAAAGGAACTTAATAAAGGTTTCCCCTGAGCGCAAAGCTGCACAAATGGGTTTGCAATTCTGGAGTTAATTAGGCAGGAGCCGGGCAGAGAGATCTGTGTTTGCAAAGCTCCACCAGAGGATGAGGCTGAGAGGGGAAGGTTTGTTATTGCAGGGCTGCTTGCTAGCACCGCGAGGCACCGGGGCAGATTTCTTTGCATCCTGCCCCAAAAGATGGAAGCATGGGGTCACCAGTGAGCCCATCGGCGGCGGCGTAACCAAAAATCTGCATCGCATCGTGGGGTCCGCAAGCCCTGCCCAGCAAAAAGGGGTCTCCAGCGGCTGGAGGAGGTGAACGGGCTAAAGACCAAGCGGAGCGAGACCGCAGGAGGAACTGGAGGAGAATTTCTGCTGCCTGAAAATGTGAAGTGCTTCCGCCAGTAATCGCCGGAATCATCAAATTAGCATAAATTCTATTAACGGTTTCCCAGATGAGACATTTCAAGGCTTCTCCCTCCCCTCCCCGGCACAAACAAAAGAGAATATAATTACTTTGCAATAAAGCAGGTCCTGAAAAGGCCCTCAATCCTTTTGGCTTTTCTTCTCCCTTGAAATAAAGCTCTATGTGAAAGGTGCTTCTGGCCTTTCTGCTCTCATCACGCATCAGTCAGGAAGGAGGAAAGAAAAACTCTACAAAGCTTTCAGGGACCAGGGCTGGGACCGGGGAAGCAGCACGTGCTGTAGGATGTGGCCCGTTTGCCGTGTCCACCTCGTATCAGCAGGCGAGGGGGTTTCTGAGAAGCTTTTTTTGGGGTGTTTGGTTCCTGACGCCCTTGGAGCTCCCACCCATCATGTTTCAGAGGAGGATTTGGAATTACAACGTCTGAACACATATGGAAGAAATCTATTTTGCATAACACTGAGACCCGGTACCTCATGCAGTAACTCACTACAAGCACCATGGGGGCAATAATCTGGAATAATGTGCCTTTTTATTGGCACGAGATTGCAGATGGCAGTTTAAAAGAGAAGAGAATTTGCTTATGAGCAAAAGCCTCCTTAACGCTCAAGAATGACACTAAAACAACTCGCCTGCCTATAAATATGATCTGCCAATAGAGACGTCTTAGCTGTGAAGATTTAATTACAGGCAGGAGCTGCAGGAAACCCTGGGGCTGGCACCGAAACAGCTGAACCCCCTCAGAAAAGGGGGTGCAAGTAGTGCGGGGATGGGATCTGCAGGCACAAGAGGCTCTCAGCGGAGCCGGGTGTAACCATCAGCCTCCAACTGGCTTTCCAGGCTGTGGCAAATTGGGCTTTTGGATGATTTTCCATGCCATGAGGTCAGATATCAAGGTCAGTGCCTTTCTTTTGCTTCGCCATGGACTCCGAGGATGAGTTGTGTCTCTTCTGGGCCTCAGTTCCCCTATAAAGTGTAGATAATTTTGACGATCTTCCTCAAGGAAGCCTCATTAATGTTTACTTTTTGGGAGACCTTGAGGCTTTTTACAATCTATTATGAATTAATTATTATTAATTAAGCTAAAGCAGACTATATAACCTACATAAAGCAGTTCTGACAAAGCAGTTGGATGTTAGAGCAATCTGCTTCATGAACTCGCTCTTCCACTCAGCAATTTTAAGCATTTAGTTCCGCTTTCTAATTGCTAATATCCATTCTTCAATTACCCACTGTTTTGTTTCAGATTTAAAAGATTAAAACACACTGTTATTTTATGATTATGTGATTTCACTTCTTGTAATTGTTGGGTTTTGGTTTGTGTTTTATCGGTTTGCATATTAAACGTCTGCAAGTCTCTGAAGACTCGTAGGTGGCTTGAAATGGGGTTTTGCCTTTTGGCATGCAGGATGGATTGCTGCCTGTTACTCAGATCAACGTTTCAAAGACAAAAATCCATTGAGGCGCCGTGTTTCTCAAGCGACAACACAATAAATGGCCTCCTGGTGAAGCGCCAGTGCTCTGGACCAGCCATGGGCTGCATCCAGCGCCTCGCGCAGGCCTCGCAGCGCTCTGTGACGGTGGCTTTGCTTAAAATCACAACAGGGGCTGGGCCCGAGAACAGTTTTTTCTCCCCAAAACAGCCGCTCGGGTGCCAATGGCTGCGGCTGGGCCCTTAGAGAAGCACCAGCCCTCGGCTTCGGGGGCCTAGGCCCTGCCGGCGTCCCCGGCCTGCTCTGTTGCTAAGCAACACGGGCTGGAGCCAGCTACCAACAGTAAAGATGGCGCCTGGCGGGCTTCAGCTCGCCGCCGTTCGGGCCGCCGTCCCTCCTCGCGCTGGGGAGTGGAGCAGAGAGGCCACGCCCTCAGCAGACATGGCGCCGACTTGGCTTCAGACGCCCAGTGAACAGAGCCAATGAGAGGCCGGGAGGGTGGGGGGCACGCTGGGATTGGCCGGCAGCGGGGATTCAAACCGAAGTGCGGGGCGGTTGGGCTGGGCGGTTGGAGCCGGAGCTCGCGCCGGGCCGGCGCCTCAGGTGAGGGAGCGGGAGCGGGAGGCGGCAGCGGCGGGGCCTCGGTACCGACACCGGGTCCCAGGCACCGGATCTCAGGCACCGGCCTCGGCCCTCGCTCAGGCCGCGGGTCCCAGGTACCGGCACCGGGTCCCAGGCACCGGCCTCGGGTCCCAGGCACCGGCCTCGGCCCTCGCCCAGCCGCGGGGCTCCCCTCACCGGCCGCGGGGAGCCGCCTATGCCGGTGCCCTGGGCAGGCCCGGCGCCGGTTTCCTCCGCGACCTTTTCCCTCGCCGCCTCCCAGGCGGGGGTGGTGTGGCGGCGGGCGGCGGTGGGCGCTTGGCGGGCTGGCCTGGCTCCTTCGCCCTCCCCGGCCTCTGCCGTGGCGCTGGGCGCGGCGCTAATGATGGCGGTGCTGGTAATTAAGGCACGAAAGTGTAGCAGTAATGGCACGGATTAAGCAGGCTACGAGGAACAGAGGAGGGCCCTTCAGCAGCGAGCTCTTCCACACCTTGCAGTCCACGAAACGGAAAGTCCCGGGGTATCCATGTGCTGGTAGAGCCTGGGACCAGCCGGGTGCGTTGGGCCGGGGTGCTGCCTCCTCTCCTGGCACCTCTCCTGGCACCTCTCCCAACTCTCCGCACCTGCTGATTCATTACCCGAGGCTGCCCCGTGTGCCCCAGCAACCTCCTGCGTTAGCGCTGAAATTTCTGTGCTGCTGAGCTGGAGACTTTCCTCTTCATTGCTTCTGTTTGTGCCGTTGTTGCTACTGTTTGAGGGAAATGTGCTGACTGTCTGAATTTTAACAGCTATTTGCAGGAGGAGCTGTAACTTAAAATGCAGCTAAATTTAAAACTGTATTAAAATTCCACAGAACGTTGCTCCTATTTTTATCTCACGAAGCTTGGAGAACTTGCAGATTTTTGGTGGCCTACATAGTACCAGGTTATTCGTAGACAGGGCATGAGTTGTGTTCTGCAGCCTTCCAGAAGGAGAACGATTTGGGATTTTGCCTTGGGTGCTGAGCCTCTGTAGTATACTGGACAATATTTGAAGCACAAGGGTGGGGAGTTATTCCACATCTCTCTGTGGCTCCGATGCCTCTAAACTGTGGAGGGATGCGGATCTTCATTCCTGACAGAAGGGTTTAGATGCATATATCTCTACAAAACATAACTCTTAATGTATTTTTGTTTGTGTGGCTCCTAAATCTTGTCTTAAAACCCTCAAAACCAGTGATTCTGAAGCAGATTCTCTTCTCTTTGGGCTGGTAACGCATTTTCCATTTGGAGGTGGGAAGAAAGGGCCGGGCTGTTTATTTAGCTCTGGTTTCTTGGCAGGAAGATGGAGACTGCGATGCTGAACTTAAGGAGTCTGTATGATCAGCTCGTGCGCCAGGCGGAGGTTTTAAGTGAAGGAAACGAATACCGTAAGTTCTGTTTCTGAAATGGGTTGTGCTGGTTTTGCTGTGAGAATATAAACAGGCAAACAAACACGATTAGCTGGTACTGAAGAACCTGTTGATGATGCTGTGGGTAACGAGCCTGCTGCAGGCCGCCAGATTTGAGGGTTTTTTCATTGTTGGGAAATATGAAGCCACGGGGTTGAAATTCTAGGCAGGGCCACGTTCTGCTTGCAGCCAGCTGACTTCATCCACGCTGGCTCTCGTGTTCTGGCTCTTCTGGTTGACACTGATGTGAAGGACTTGGTCTGAAAAACTCCGATTTCTCATGAATGTCTGTAGGGTAGGCGGGTTCGCCGAAGGGCTGGCTGCTCTGCTCTGCAGCCGAGAGCAGGTTGTGTTAATAGATACCTACCATCAGCGGAAGGAGGGCTGCTGGATCTGCTCTGCTTGCATGGGTAGCTGAAGATGTATGTGTCTGCTCCACAGAGTTTATTCAGTTAGCAAAGAGCTTTGAAGAGTATCGGAGAAAATTGCAGAAAACGGAGCATGAGCTTGGCAGGTACAAAGAGCTGCTCATGAAAACTGAAGCTGAACGTAGCGCTTTGGACGTGAAGCTGAAACACGCTCGCAATCAAGTGGATGTGGAGATCAAACGAAGGCAAAAAGCTGAAACAGACTGTGAAAAGCTGGTGAGTAATTCCTTTCGTACCAGTTAGCCCTTTAGAGGGTGGAGATGAGGTGATTAGACTGCGTTGATCTATGGAAAACAAGGACTGGCACTCATGATAACTTCTTTTCCCTGAGGAGGGAAAAAGACCCAACAACAACAAATTGGCTTCTCGTAGCGGCCGTCTGCTTTGGCCTGGAAAAGGGCGGCTGGCTGCTGCCTGGAGCCGAGCTGCCCTTGCCTGTCAGAGCAGGGCTTTGCAGCCCGTGGCAGCCTATTGACACAGAGCCTGTCGGTGTGGTATCGCGAATGCTGGTGATTGGTTTGTCTGGTAATCAAGCACGGTTCATCCTGTGGCAGCTTCCGATGTTATCTGCCTTTGCAGGAGCGGCAAATACAACTGATTCGAGAGCTGCTCATGTGTGATGCATCGGGGAGCATTCAGCTAAGCGAAGAACAGAAGACTGCCCTCGCCTTTCTGAACAGGCCCCAGGTTTCTGTAGGGGGTTCAGGCGCCAAAAGGTAGGCAAAACGGTGTTTTGTTGGAGTAAATATCAATCCACCCGTGTACCTCTGACACATGCACCCATACCAACAGGGTTTCAGTTTTTATTCCGGTTAGAAATACAGCTTTTCTGAGTCAATTGGGTTGATCTGGAACCATGGCTGACTGAAAGCCAAACTGATAGACGTTTTTTCTGATTTTTGGGGTTTTAGGCTGTCTACAATAGATGAATCTGGCTCAATTCTGTCGGACATCAGCTTTGACAAGACTGATGAGTCACTGGTAATGTAACTCCAAGTTCTAAAGTGTTCTCCCACTGCAAAGCCTGAGGGGTGTGGGTTAATCTCTAGAGACCCCTTGTGCCTAGATTACTGTGGTGTTAAACTGGGGGAGCTGACTTGCGTTTGGCTGGTGTGGTGGTGGCTAAAACATAATGAAAGTCCTGGCCAGAGGCAGTATGGTATTTACACAGAGCGAACCGGTGTTGTGTATTTCCCCCAGGACTGGGATTCCTCCGTGGTGAAAGCTGTCAGACTGAAAAGGAGAGAGAAGCGGGTATGTTCAAGTCTTCCCCTTCAAATAGACCCCATTGTTGGCCTTAGCTGACACAATGTCACCATCTGCCATCTCGAGCCACCTATAACGGTGTCTGAGCTACTAATCACAATGAAACTTGAGATGGATGTGCTTCGACTATAACTGACCTGCTGTGTGGATTTAGATTGAAAGTTAATTCTGATGTTGTTGTTTGTCTATAAAATGACTGGAGTGGAGTTCTGTTGTGGCCTAGAGTTTGCCAGAAAGCGCTTGAAGATTCTTAACAGCTGCCAGATATGGGGAAGATCATGTAGGAAGTTAATATTCTTCTGTTCCGTGAAGGAGCTTGTGCTTGTTCTGGTCTGCTGTTAGTATATCTGCAGGCACAGGTGGGAAAGGACAGCCTGAAATCCTCACCAGCAGAGCTGGGAAGAGTCTGGGACTTGCTCAGTTGCTGCTCTGTTTCTTGGTGGTGTGTTTTGTTTGATTTTCCTCCCCTTCTTTCTGTCAGTATTTTTTTTTCCTGAACTGGATTATAAAGCTGGCCAGGAAAGTTATTTGGAAGAGCAGCATATCAAGGCCTCCTGATGCTTCATGGCAGCTTCAAGGTTGCCATAAAGAACAGTTACCAGTTCTTCCAGTTACTGTGGAAGAACTGAATGCGTCTGTGGTGTGTGCAGGCAATTGTTCAGTACTTCTAGTTATGCTGAACACCAAGTTAACCCATGTCATGGTTAAAAAGGGATGGTATCTTTTCAGCGGTCTTCCAGGCAGTTCATTGAAGGCCCGCCAGGTCCTCAGAAGAAAACCCGATCGATGGGCTCCACAGTGGACCAGGTATGGTGGTTCCAGCTGGGTTTGTGTGCGTTATGTCACGTCGCATACCTGCTTCTGGGGCCAACAAACTAGAATATCCCATGTCCTGTCAGTATTGCTGTCACTAGCTGCCTGTTTCTCCTACAGGGAAATGAATCCATAGTGGCAAAGACAACTCTCATGGTCCCCAACGATGGTGGCCCAATTGAAGCTATTTCTACTATCCAGACTGTGCCTTACAGTCTGCGAAGCCGGAGGAAGAGCGGTAGGTGTCGTGTCTGTCCTAGCCCTGAAGCGACTGCTTAGCAGGCCCGAGGCTACCCTGAGGTGTTAGTTACCTCCTGCCAGGGCCTAGGCAGCTGCCTCTGGTCTATGATGCACTTGGCTTTAAAGCAAAGGTGGAGCGGGGTGGAGGGTGACTCCATTCAGTCAACGCTCTTCTTCTTCTGTCTTTCAGGTCCTTTGCAGCCTTGGAGCAGCGAGTCGAGCATTGGCAGTAAGCAGGTGGAGTCCAAATTGGAGACCGATGGCATTGGCACCCCGCAGAGCAACGGGGGAGTGAGGCTGCACGACTTTGTTTCGAAGACGGTAGGTCTACGGGCAGGAAGAACTTGAAAAAGCATCTCCTTCTGTTTTTAAACGTCTGCAGTTTGAAGCTATTGATAAGGGGCCACCAGCAATGGTGCCTCAAGTCAATACTAACTGTGGTGGTTACCTGCAGGGGTCAGGGAATGTGTTACCCTCTAGAGTTACCCGGGTTAAGTCCCGCTGAGTTACTACATTGTGCTGATCTCTTCCCCTCTGTATGCTTGGAATCGTTAGGTTATCAAGCCAGAATCGTGTGTTCCGTGTGGAAAAAGAGTAAAATTTGGAAAAATCTCTCTGAAGTGCAGAGACTGCCGTGTGGTCGCTCATCCAGAGTGCCGGGACCGCTGTCCTCTTCCCTGCATCCCCACCTTGACAGGCACTCCTGTCCGGATCGGAGAGGTGGGTGTGGGGTGAGCTGGGGGCCGTACAGCTGCCGACACCGGTGGGCTAACGGTTGGTTAGAGCTGCAACGTGCTTAGGCTCCAACAAGTCTGCCTCTGACAGAAGAGCTCCTGTTGCTCAGAGCTGCATAATAAGACGCAAATGAGGCAAATGAGCTTGCTAATGTATCCTCCGATGAGCGGGGTGGTGGGCGGTGGGGATGCGGTGTTGGGAGGGTGTTGAGTTGTGAATGCGGCAGCTCTGGGTAGGCAATCCTGCAGCGTTGTGCTGATGGATGGGTGTAGTGTTGCTCTTCTCTGATGAAGAAGAATTAATGTTTGATTTTTTAAAATTTTTTTTAAGCCTAGATCTCACTGTGAATTCCTGAGAGATTATTTTCCATGTCTTGAAGACTGAGTGTCTCTTTATTTTCCCTTCTGCTTCTTAGGGGACCTTGATGGACTTTGTCCCTTCTACACCTCCAATGATCCCCTCCATCGTAGTGCACTGTGTTAATGAGATCGAGCAGCGAGGGCTGCGTGAGGTAAAAATGAAAATGAGGTGTGAAACAGCGCTAATGAAATGGGTTGCGGTGTTAGGGAAACAAATTAACCCAAATATCTCTTATTTACGGTGTGTATAGTGCTGCTCAGTGGGTGACTGAGTGAGCAACAGGGTGTGTGGAGTGCTCAGGTGTGGAGAGAGAGTGGGAGCAGAAGAATGACAGCTTTGTACGTGCAGTCGATATTCTGCCTCTAAGCAACGCTTTCTGTTAACAGACGGGCCTTTACCGGATATCTGGCTGTGACAAGACAGTGAGGGAGCTGAAAGAGAAGTTTCTTAGAGCAAAAAACATTCCTTTGCTTAGCAAAGTGGATGATATCCATGCTATCTGTGGCCTTCTCAAGGACTTTCTACGCAGCCTGAAAGAACCCCTTCTCACTTTCCGGTTAAACAAGACTTTTATGGAAGCTGCAGGTGAGGGGTTGTGAAATGGCATCTCCAGCTCTTTCCCTGGGCTTGACAGGTTTAGGTGTCATGTGAACCAGCAGGCCGTGGTGCTCTGTGGAGCCCTTGTGTTGTTGATGTTCAATATGCTGCCAGGATCTCTTCTGCCGTACTCTTGGAAGAGGAAAGAAAGGAGCTGTAGCGCTTGTGCGGGATACGGAACTATTGCAAGGGCATGTGAAGCTTCGGGCTTCCTTGTTTCTCCGGCTGGCTCTTGCTGCGAGGGGGCTCTTAGAGCTGTGCCTCTGCGATCGCTCTCTGAGGTGTAAACACTTCTTTTCCCCAGAAATCTCGGATGAGGACAACAGCGTCGCGGCTATGTACCAAGCAGTTGGTGAACTTCCTCAGGCCAATAGGGACACCCTGGCTTTCCTCATGGTCCACCTGCAGAGGTACGTTCCCATGCGCTGGTGGTTCTGAAAGGGGGATGTTGGCTCTTGTTACTGCTTGTGGGCACGACGTCTTCATTCTGGAAAAAAACCTGCTTATTCAGAGGCTGAAGGGTGTGTGGGATGGGGGAGCTGTATGACAGGCGATGGGGAGAAGCTATGTTCTCTCTTTCTTGGTAATTTTTTTAACGTAGGGTGGCTCAGAGCCCAGAGACTAAAATGGATGTTGCCAACTTGGCCAAGGTCTTTGGCCCCACCATCGTTGCCCACGCGGTACCTGATCCTGACCCGATGACGATCCTGCAGGACACTAAGCGTCAGCCCAAGGTAGGTCAGCAGAAAGGGCTGACCCGGGTGGATGTTTCCCAGTCCCGGAGCTCAAGGGAATTCTGGAGGGAGCTGAGGCGACGCCTGTCTGGTGGTTGGTAACGTCGGCTGCTCACGGGTGTCTCTAGGTAGTGGAGCGACTTCTGCTGATGCCTATGGACTACTGGAGCCAGTTGATGATGGTGGACCAAGAAAACATTGACCCAGCAGTGCACGTGATTGAGAACACCAATGCCTACTCCACTCCACAGACACCAGATGTTAAAGGTAACCCCTGGGCGCTGCTTTACTGCCTGTGCGTTAAAAACAATGACCCTCAGTCAAAGCTGCTTGTGGTACGGTTGGATCCAGCCCTTCCTGCAGGCTTTATGGGGGAAGAGGGAAGAACAGTGTGCCAGGAAATACCAGATTTGTCTAGTATTGACAGATGCTAGGGAATGTCTAATGTTCCTTGCATGGCAATGAAAACTTCAGCTGTCCTCGTGCCGCTCACTTTGCTGCCTCTTTATTGACAGTGAGCATGCTTGGACCCCTCACTACTCCAGAACAGCAGCTCTCCAAGACCCCGTCATCAGGCTCCCTGTCCCAGAGGGTCCGGTCCACCTTCAGCAAAAGCACCCCCAAGTAAGTGCCGATGGGTGGTGTCGTGGAGGTGTTGGGGTGGCTGCAGGTGGTTTGGGTGTTCAAGGAGGACTGAAAACAGACTTTTGGACTCCATTCTGGGAGCAGCCTGGATTTGCTCTCCCTTAATTGGTGCCGCAGCAGCAGTGCAGGCTGCATGATGGTTAATGAGCTTCATTGTGTGGTAGGGAGAGGAACGCTTTCTTTGGGAGGTGGGGAAAATTTGGGGGAATGACCTCTGTGAAAGGGAGAGTGTTGGACCTCTGTATCCCAAATCCCAAACTGATATCTTTCTACTTCTCTTGAACTAGATTTGGGAGCAAAAGCAAGTCAACAACTCACCTTGGGCATCAGGGCAACTTCTTTGCCTCTCCTATGCTGAAGTGAAGTGGACCTGGGAGTTAGAGTCGTCCTAGTGGTCGCACACCGACACGCATGAGTACAATAAGTGCAAGTCCTCTCCGCAGCCCTTGGCAGCTTATGTAATAAGTTGGGTTTTATCCTTTTATCTTTTGGCTTAACTGAGACTTTTAATGGGATTTTATTGTGCAATGTATTTTTATTATCTAATATTTAGTATTGGTGACCAAAGTAACTAGCAGGATTTGGTCCAAGTGTTAATATAAAAAAAAAGTGCTAGAGGAACTCACCAAAACTTTTCAGTAGCATCCAGTTTTCTACCTGTATTAAGTGGAACAGTCACATGAGGTTTGTAAGTTGTGTTTTGCTTTGGTGGTGTTGTGTTTCTTTAAACTCCATAGGCGGTTCTTCACAGCGCAGCACCACCCCAATTGAACTTTGTCAAATCCAGTCTCTCCAACAGCACCCAAGTCTGTAATTCTGGACTCGTGCCGTGGTCGTGCAGCCTGTAACCCTGAGGATGGCAGTGTTGCATTTCTCTGGTGGGCAAAATGCTCTGGTTAATCAGCTGCCGGAGGGACCGTGACTTTTTCTAAAGAAATGTTTCCTGATACTGTGTTTACAAGACGCGAATTTTGTAGAGGATTGTCTGTAGATGCAAACCCAAAGGATTCCTGGGTAGTCTAAATGAATTACTGGTGCTGCACATACTGGTGAGGGGAATGAGGGTGGCTGAACAGCGCCCTTGCTTTTGGGAGTCCCTGCTTTCCCAGATTGAGATAAGTGTGAAAAGACTGGTGGAACACATACAGAAGTTTTACAAAGTGGCTGTTTTTATTGAGCTCTGGAGAACTGTCCTGACCTGTGCAGTTAAGTAAATGCTGGTGGTCTACGTGACTCTGGTTGATGGCTTTTTATTTGTGCTGTAGCGTTGTAACGTGGGCCTGTGAGCGTTACAGGAGGCTGTGGTGCTGTGCTCGGAGTAGCTCCTGCCCCAAGGACTAATGAACCTGGCAGTCTGCTGGGGTGCAGGATCACGCACCAGGCTGTGGCTCGTGGCTCCGGAGAAGGAAGGAGAACAACGGATTTGGTCCCCAACGTTGTATCGGGAGGTGAAATAGCCTGGGCTGAACGTGGTGGCCTGGGTTGTCTCTCCCTTGGTGGTGGGGTCTGGAGGGTGAAGTCCTCTCCTGCTGTGTTGGCCTGACTCTGACCCAGTGCAGGAGATGGGGCAGCTGGGGGCTGCTGGTCCCCTTTCCCTGTGGGGCTGGGACCCCAGGGCAGGTGGGTGTTTCTGGCCTCTAGTGTTTTCATGCCCACCAGATGTGCCTGAGGGGACCACTGAGGCGTGTTCCCTTTCCCCAAATCCTGCATCTTGCACACACTTGGCTTAGTCCTTCTCTGGTGCATCCTCTCCCAAACCGGGTCCTTGCCTGTTCCTTGTTGGAGAGAAACTCTGGGGGATTTGCAGCGGGACCTTCTGGGGGGCATCGCTGCTCTCTGTGGGGATAGATGGGGCTTGGGGACACCCTAGCGAGCCAGTCCCACTTGCTTCCTGCTGGGCACAGAGGTGGCCCTGCCAGTGCTTGGAAACAAGGCCCCAAGTGCTGGGATGGGGGGGCTCTGTGCCCACCCATGCCTGCAGGGGAAGGACACGAGTTCCACGGTGGGATGTGCAAGTAGACAGGGTGCTGCAGGGGAAGAGCTGTACCTGCTGTGAGCCTGGGGGTACTGAAAACTGATGGAAGGGTGTATCTCTGGCAGTCCACGCTCTGTTGCTTTGGGCTGCAAGGAGGCACCAGCTGTTGCCCAGGAGAAATCGTGTAGAAAGGAATTTGAAGCATTTATTGATCAAAGACTACAAAAAGCCTCACTTTGGCCCCAGAAACAGAATAAGTTGTTCCTAGTGATTTCTCTTAAATGGGCACTGGTGCAAGAAAGCGACCCCCCTCCCCGTTTTATGTTCAGGCAGGGGTGAGCACACGGACGCTTCAGAGGACTAGTGCAGGTAGAATCGCAGCGCTCTGCTCCTTTGCAGCAGGTGGCTCTTGCTGTGTTCGCATTAAATGCGATTGGACAGGCCAGGGACCCGCACGCAAGTGCTTCGCCCCCACCAAGACCACTCGGCAGTTGGTGCCGTTACAGAGAAGCCACCTTATTTGTGGCAAGTGACAGAATTCTGGTAGCTGAAGGGAGTTAATTTCTCACGCTGCCTGAATCGGCACGCACTTCTGATCTACAGCACCTCCAAGGGAGACACACAGGTCTGTACCTATAAAGGATTGTGCTCAGAGCCCGTGAAACAAATTCTTCACCTTTATTTTTGTTCCCTCCTCTCAGAGAAGCAGCACTGAGGGCAGGGTGTGTAAATTTTGGGCAGCCAGTTATCTATGGGTAGGCCTGTGTCTAATAGATGAGCTCTGGGATGGTCCAAAAACCTGATGGAGCCCTTGTATCTACGTGGGGTGATGATCCTGCAGCTGGAGAGACAGACACTAGTCCTTGATGCCTTCTAGCTTTGCAGAAGGGGTACTCTGCTCTCTCCAGACTGGAGCTCCCACCATCAGTCTGGACCGGTTCCAGAAAATTCTGTGGGCAAGCGGCGGTCGGTCTCGTGGATGAAGTGGTAGATGGCGTCGGCATCGTCGCGGCTGCAGTACCAAGCCATCTTTGTCAGCCTCCAGGCGCACTCCTTCCTCTCTTCTGTCCGCGTGGGAATTTTGTAACCTTCCATAAACTTCGCTTTTGCTTTGTCAGGTGATTTCTTTTTGTAGAGGAAGAACTTCCCCCAGTAGAGACAAAGGGCTTGACGGCTTTTGGGGCTCAGGGTGTCCTCTGTCTCCTGCAGCTCCTTGTAGATCTTCTCTTCCTGGGCTGGGTCTCTCGTGCCGTAGAACTCTGCTAATTGCAGCTTTAAAAACACGATGTCAAGGTCTGGGTGGTTACAAAGAATTTGCTCAAGGTCCTTGATGGCTGCATCCAATATATTATTCTTCTCTTCCTTCTTTGCATTAAGCCACCGTACCTTATAGCACCTGGCCAAGACTTGGTAGAGAAGGTGGTAACCTGGATCCTGCTGCAGGGCTCGCTGTAATATCTCAGTTGCTCGCTCCGTAGATCGTCGGAGCCAGAACAAAACCGTGCCTTTGAGGACGTCGGGATCGGAGCTTTTCTCTGCGCATTCTTCTATCAAGTCAATCGATCTTTCTATATCCACTTGTTCGAGTAGCCTGGCTAAACCCATTTTGGCTCTGTAGTTGTTTGGCTGCTCAAGGATAGTTCTTTCCAATTGCATTATGGCTTTCTTTGCAATATCGGGATACCAGAAGTAACTCCAGGAGAAATAAAGAGCCATTCCCAGCCCAGTATGGAAATATCTGTTCCCTGGTTTCAGCATCACTGCCACCTCAAAGCACTCTCTTGCCCGTTCCCCGTTGCGGGTTCTGACAGCCAGGAGGGACCAGCCTTTCTGGGCCTGGATGTACGGGATCAGCCGTGAATCCCAAGGAGCGGGGCAGAGCTGCTGAATTTGTTCCAGGTAGCTTTCAGCCTCCTGGTAAGAGGCCTGAAGGTAGTGAATCCAAGCGTAATTCCCACAGATAATCAATGAACTAGCAGCCGACGCCTGCTTCTCATCTTGTCCCTCGTGCTTATTTTGTCGCTCGTGCTCTTCAGCGTCTCTAAGGCTCTGCAGAGCTTCTCTGTTCCGGCCGTTCAGCTGGTACAGGTACGCCTGCAGCCCCAGGAGAGCTGCGTGGTTTTGGTGGAGGGTGTGCTTGATTTCAACAGCCAGCTTCTGCAGGACATGTGTCAGTCCAACGTGACCTGTTACGCTCAAATTCCAGGTGAAATGGCATTGAAGGGCATCCAGCTTCTCCTTCAGTTGTTCATTGCTGCAAAGAGGAAAACATGAGTTGTGAAAGTCAGCGGGCAGAGGGGTGGGATCCTGTGGTACCTGCACAGAGCAGAAAGGAGCTCCCAGCTGTACATGGAACAAAAAGGAGGGAGGGGTGGAGGATGGGGCTCTCCCCACTGGCTCAACAAGTCCATTGCACTCAAGCTACTAGTGAACCTGTAAATCTTTGTTCCAATCAGCCCATTTTCAGCTGGGAAGCTTCATTCCCGACCTGCTGCGCTCCAAAGAGGAGCCAGTGGTGCCTGGAGCCAGGGCTGCTCTTTCTTTTTATCCAAGATAAAGGCCCTGGTCTGGACTGCAAGAATGGGAAAGAGCACAGCCAGCCAAAACCACATGATGAGAATTTCTTTGCTCCCTGCAGGGAGGAAAGAGGCTGTGCCTTCATCTGAAGGATGAGGCAAGAGGTGGCTCAACAAAGAGGGTTCAACAGGGAGCTGTGAAGATGTTGGACTGGAGCATCTCTTATATGAGGGAAGGCTGGGAGAGCTGGGACTCTTTAGCCTAGGAAGAGGAGGCTCAGCAAGATCTTAGAAACATACATGAATAACTGAAGGGAGGGTGCAAAGAAGACAGAGCCAGGCTGTTTTCAGGGCTGCCCAGTGCCAGGACAAGAAGCAATGGGCACAAACTGAAGCTCACGAGGCTCCATCTGGACACCAGGAAATTTTCTTCTTTTAATGGTGAGGATGACGGCTTACTGGCACAGGTTGCCCAGAGAAGTCATAGAGTCTCAATCCTTGGAGATACTCAAAAGCCATCTGGACGTGGTCATGGGCAACCTGCTCTAGGTGGCCCTACTTGAGCAGGAGGTTGGATGAGGTGACCTCCAGAGGTCCCTTCCACCTGAACCATGGTGTGGTTCTGAACATGGACATTGGGCTGAGCCTTGTCAACCCGAAGCCGCTCTTTGTGGGAGCCGCTGCAAGAACAGGCGCTGGGCACTTACCTCATCTTTGCTGTGGGTGTAGCGTCACCGTCAGGGAGCGATGGCCTGGGCTGCGCCTCTTCCATGCTGCAGCAGGGGCAGTCCAGTGTCTGTAACTTACTGACTGATCCTTAAATAGCGAAAGTGCTTCCTTCTGGGCAGGGTCTGATAAAACAATTTGTCTCAGAGGAAACAAGACTAAAGGGGAAAAGCTTAAACTAGGACAAGAAAGTATCCTGGTCTCCCTGCCTTGAAGCTGCCACCTTCCCTTTGCAAAATGGGACTGGGGTCTGGATAGACAAGAAAGGAAACCCAGTGGTCAGAGCAGCAGGTTCTGAACTCACCCCTGGGGCCCTTCTCTCTACTGGAAAGGACTTTGTTAGCATTAAAGCTGCTAGAAAGTAACAAGGGGAAGACCACAGAAGAGGATACTGGGCTGCAGAGTGTAAATACAGCATTGTCGTTAAAAGGCCAAAGGCTCCGTATGACTCTGTAAGACCTTGGCACTGGGGCTCATCGGGCTGGATCTGTCGTGATCTGCCTGAAACTTTGCTGTGGTTTGTTCAGCTTGTTTACCTGTAACAGCAACTGCCCAGCAGCAAGGTGGCTGTTACCTAATTCATTTGGGTTTTTTTTAGCATTTGGGTTGTCATAGTTTTGTATAACGGTGAGGTACAACGGCTGTGCCTGTGATAAACCCGATGCTTATCCTTAGGGAGGGGGTCAGTGCACAGTCATCAAGCACAGCACGGCCCCAGGGCTGTCAGCAGCTCATCAGTGAGCTGTGACGGTTCATCGAAGAACACCGTTTTGGCAGGTGACATAAACTTAGATTTCCTGACAGAAACAGGACTTAGAGGTAACAGAAAAAAAAACTAGGTAAAACACCATATATACAGTATATCTGGATGTAACATGGAACTGCAGCTCTGTGAAGAAAGATTCAAGGGTACAGAGCAGTAGAAAATACATTAGGGTCTACCCAGGGCTATTTTATTAAACGGAGGAGGAAGAAACAATCAACCTGATCATCACATTCCTCCCAGCAAAGAAGAAAAAACCCATCACTATAACTTTCCCCCTCAGGATGCTGATGAGTCACTGCAGCAACGCGAGGGAAGTACCTCTATCGTTAGAGGGATGGGGTCGATGCTTCTGCCTGTTGTGCTGCTCTTTTTCTATTACTGACACCCTTTAATAGAGATTGGGTAATTTGGATATTAGTCGTCAGTGTTGCTGTAACTGGATGAATGGTAAGTGATTGCTGGATCTTGGTTAGGCTGAGGCATTAATTAGACTACCGCTAAATTCTGGTTTTTGAATCCTCATGGAAGCATCTTTCTGTGCACTTCGGCTTGCACAAGCTGCTTCTCTGTTGCCCGTCGTGGCCAGGATGGGGCCATGTGAGCTGGGTGATGGGCAGATGTTTTGACTCCCTGGGGCAGGGGCCGAGCTGGGCTGTGGGCAGTGCTGGCAGAACGAAGTTCAGAGCTCAAGCCCTTCAGGCCTTGGCAGTGGTTCTTGGCTCTTTCTCCTGCTAATATTAGGGCTGGTTTGAGGAAGATTACGGTTCTGTGAAATAGCTATTAATATCATACAAAGCTTGGATGGAAGTCAAAAATAACAGCAAATGAGAAAACTATGAACCACGCAGCCAAACGGGAAGTACAGGCAAGGCTTGGTGTTGTGAAAGATAAACAGTGGGAAGGAAAAGCAAAAGAGCTGCAATAAGATGCAGAGAAGAAAAATACAAGTAGCTTCGGAGATAGCTTGAAACCAGTCCTTGGCTCTGAAATGGTTTTGTGTTACATCAAGTAACGCTGATCGAATCCTCTGAGCTGATTGAAATCCTGGTTTATCGGCCCGGATGTTTCCTGGGTTTGGAAAAACACCCGTCTGTCATAAAGTTCCTTTGCTGCCCACTCGGGAACGGAGGGGGCTTGAACCAGCCTGGTACTCTACCCGCTCCATGCCTTGGAAATGAATCTGCTTTTCTGCCTCTCCAGGCCGTTCCTTTACCCACAGCAGCCTGATGCTGCGGGGCAAGACCGTGCGCCTGAGCCCTGTCTTCATCTTCCTTTGTAGCAGCTATTGTACTGACAACCTGTGAATGGAGACGTGGCACGGCCTGTAGGAATAAATAACCTTTATAAGACCAGATGAACTGTTTAGGAAAGGCAGAGGGGCCAGCAGGCTCAGAGTCCTTTATCAAGCAAGAAAAGGAAGAACAAAAACCCAGACTCAGCCCGATTCTTCTTGGAGGCAGTGAAGGGGTTCTGAAGCCCTAAAGCTGTCTCTGCAACATGGAGCAGAAAGACAGAGCTTGGAAAGGCTGTTCTCCTGAAAACCATGCCTGCAGGGCTGGGACGTCTCAAGGAGCTTCGAGCCGAGTAGCAGAGGCCAAAACTAAAAATATATTGAGGTGCGGCAGCAGGATTTCCCTGACAAAGCTCGAGTCCTGGCTGAACATTTGAAATCTTTCTCGTGTTAATTGTATCTCGCTTCCTTGTTGGCATTGAAGTGTACAGGTGGGGCTCCTCTGAGCAAGAAGCCAGGTGAGAAACAGGCGGTTACAGTCTCTGTCGCACCTTTTCAGACCGTGCTGGCTCCGCTGCTCCAGGCCGTGCTACTTGCGGCTCTGCACGCGGACGTACCCGCGCCTCTGGGGAGAGGAGGTGGCAGAAGCGGAGCTTTGCCGGTACATCAATACTTGCACAGAGGCGTTCGATTCGTAGCTCTGCTGGTCACTGTACGAGGCCCTGGCCAAGAGCTGCGCTGACAAAAGCCTGTGGTCTCCACCTGCTCAGAAGCTGGAGGGTGTGCAGAGGATTGCAGCATCTTTTATGAGACCAAAATGGGTAACGCTTCCCCTAGATAAGGGCTTATATACTGCGAAGGTGCCTGTTTTCTCCTACCTCTTATAAGGCAATTGCTTCTAACCACAGACTTTAGTAATTCGTGCCGGCAGATGGCAGAGGATTTCCATCAATGAGCTGTAGGACACGAGGTCTGCGTTGCCGTTCTCTCTCCAGCCTGTGAATAAGCAGCTACGCTTCTGCCTCGCAGCTGGATTGTTTTTTAACAATATTCCAATTTCCCTCCCCGCCCCCTTAGATGAAAAGACCTATATTTGGAAACGTGGCGGTTTCCCCTGGGTGTAAACAAGGAGGGAAAACAGACCAGGACTTCAGAGAGCATGAGCTGCCTGCGCAGGGCGTTCATCCTTCATGGCTGAGCTAGGAAGGGCCCGAAAAAGTGACTGGGCAGCAAGTTTAGAATGAAAAAAAATATTTTTTCCATATAATCTATACTGAAACTGTGAGAGCAACTTTGTGTAAAAACAGCCTCTGCCTCACCAAAATATTTGACTTTCTTTTTTTTCTTTTTAAATGCTTTGAACGTACAGCAGAGAACAGCCTCTCTGTGCACACCTGGGTTACCTGGTACCGGCCCTGGGCTTTCTGCTCTACTGATACACGAGCATCAGGTGACCCGTAACCACCAGAGACTGGACTTGCTGCCATGGGCTGACGCGGGGAGCTCGCTCTGGAGATGGCAGTGAATAGCTCTGCTCCAGCCGCTCCTCGTTCCCCCCAGACCGGCCGGGATACTCACAAACCTGTGTCTTCTATCACCTGCTGCAAGAGCCGGGCAGCTGCTCAAGCATGTACAGAGAGCAGAGAAAGGGAGCTGTTAAACATTTCAAAATCTTAGGCTGAAATACCTTCCCAAAGTACCTATCTCTCCTGAGTTAATCTGGCTCCAAAAATACAAGGATTCGCCTGTCTGTTTACAGCTTGGTGAGCCGATGAAGCCGCTGCGAAGGCTTGATCAACAAGAGGAAAAATAGTTATAGGGAGAAGAAAACAGATGATAGCGAGGGGTTCGGTTAACTGACCTCAAAAACACAGCCCTCTGTCTGCTCTCTACGTGACCGCCTCACCAGCTCACACGTACAAAGGGTGCCTGCGAAGTGCTGGAAGACACTCCGATACCAACGAACTCCCCTGGCTCCTCAGGGAGGACCTCTTATCTCCACGAGCAAAGCCTTCCCTTCTATCAGCACTTACAGAGCCACTCAACTGTCTCCCAACTGCTCTGATGCGGTGATAAGCCCGGAGCATTTGCTACTCAGCGAGGCCGGGAAACTCCAGAGCACCGGGGGCTGACGCGGGGCAGGCGGCTGGGCAGGGGAGAGCAGCGACCGCCCTGCCGTAAGCACGCAGCCGGGATCCAGGAGCTCTTGACAGCTCCCTCGGGATCCAGCTCGTTCCCCGCAAGGGGCTGCGGCCCTCAGGCCATCTCCCAAGACTGGGAAGTGCGGAGCCCCCTCGCAAGCGCAGGCAGTGAAAGCCAAAAGTGGATGTGTACGTACAACGCTGCCTATTCTTACTGCAGCGTGCGCCCCTGGGGCTGCGGGCAGGGCCTGGCGCTGAATTCGGATGGCTCTTAACCCCAGTGAGGGGGTGAGCTTTGCGGAGCAGAGGTGTTCCAGGGGTGGGAATGGCCCGGAGCCAGTCGTAACGTTCAAGGGCACTGAGGATGGTTCAGCTGGGAGCGTAACAGCAGCACGGCGAGGGGGCCTGGTTTGTTCCTCAGCAATGATGGATGAGGAGGTGGGAGGAGGACATGTGGGGAAGACAGCTGGCTGGAATAGCTCAGAAATAAGACCGAATCCTACGCTTCTCAGAAGCCAATGCATTGCAGGAACCTCAGTTCTTACCTGGTTCTAACTCCTCCCACAGCAGTGACTGCCCCGGGGCAGGGGACACAACGTTCCAGCCTTCTTTGTTCCAAACCAACTATTTGTCTAATTCTGTATTTCACTGGATTTGGGATCTCTCTTCTCTGGCTACAAGGGGCTCTCTCCTCGTTTTCTGGATTTGGAGTGTGGTGCAGGTCGGCAGAAGGAGGGGGACAGCAGAGCTGCCCAGGTGAGCAGTGACTTGTGTCTGAGATGACCAGGGCTGACACCCTTCTGTGCTGAGAGCGTTCATGGCTGCCGAAGGAGGCAGCAAACGGCCCGAACTCTGGCAAAAGGGCTGGGCCCAAATCCCAGTTCCAGACTACGGAAAAGGGGACAAGAGGATCTGTGGGATTTGTAGGGTTGTTAACTAACGAAAGGCAGAGCACAGGAGAAAATCAGGTCCTCTGATTCCAGCAGCCAACTGCTGGTCCAAAGGCACATGGTCCTACTAGTGTGGCGTGAAGTTGTGGTGTTCAGATTTTGGTAAGGTTGTGGCAGTAATACGCTGCGTTAGTTCTGAGCCAAACTCTCAGAGAGCAACGGGGAAAGAAGAGTAGCTGAAGCGATGACAACCCAACATAATGTGTAGAAAGAATAATAGCCAGTGGATGATCTAAACAGTGTGTTAATTAAAATAATATAGATATTGAAGGACGAATCTGTTTCCTGCACAGCTTTGAGAAAAACAGAACGCAGTACACTTGGTCTAGTTAACAGCAGCTGTGGGGAAGAGAAGGCAAGAAGATCCTCCCCAGTGAAATGTTTAGGTGCTTTGCATAGGTTTAAAGAATTTAAAAGTTCTGAAATGTGGCTGAGCTTATAGACAGTCCCATGGAAACAAAAGAAAAGGGCCGTCGGACACCTGCGACCAGTCCGTGCAGGACAAGCCATTATTCTGGGCATATCTGAGATGAACCGTAGCTGGTTCTACAATTCCTCGGATTCTTCCTTGGGTAGGAGATTATTTCTCTGGTAAATCATGGAGAAATTTCTATATGTGGAGAGCGGAGACTGAGGAAACTGTAGATCTAAGTCTTTCTCAAGAGAAGCTAATAATGCCAAGACTTCAAAGGGCGATAGATCAGATAAGCATCATAATTGACATGAGTGGTAAAGAGGGAAGAAATCTCAATACAGTAAGGAAAAAACAGCTAGAAATGCACTTACATTCATTATGTACTTTCAGGTTATCTGGGCAAGATTAAATCCACCCAACAGGTGGGAGAAAGCTGAGAAGGGAGCCTCCACTAACCTGGGGAGGGTGGGAAACAGTCAAGAAAAATGCCACAGGTTTCTCTTAAAAAGGAGACTGAAGATCCAGAGAGAATTATGTGGTGTTGGGATCTGGGAAAACGGTGGAACAAGCAGTTAAACATGTTGTTTGTCAGCACCTAAAGAAGAACACCAAAGAAAATGAGAAACAGACAATGCTAATTTGGCAAGATCCAACCATCCCAAGCTAAGATAATTTACTTCTACAACGATGTTATGAGCGCTGCACTCCAAGAAGAGGCAGTAAATACAGTTTTATGGCTTTTGACACTGTTCCACATGGTCCATGAACAAGATACAGAATCACAGTTTGGATAAAACAGGGCGGATCGAAGATTGAGTGACGAGCCTGAGGCAGAGGAGAGTTTTCAGTGGTTTCCCTGCAAAGTGGAAGGATAGAAGTAAAGCAAGCTTTTAAAAGCAGGTTGAAGAAATGGGTTGGGAGTGATGTAACTGGTCCTTGATTGGGCAGGAGGATATTTTCCTGCCTCTATTGACGGAGGCTTGTGTAGACATTTTGGAAAAGAACGTAATTTTAATTTCCATGAAACAAATTTGATTTTTTTCGCAAGCAGGAATCTAAACTACACCTTGAAACAAGAAGCTGTCAGCAGCTTTAACTAACTAAAGATAACAAAAATATAGCGCAAAGAGGCTACAGACAGAAAGATCCCTTTAAAAGTGTTAATTCATGAAGAAACATCTCAAACTGTGCCTGGGTGCCTGCTCTCCCAGACAGGGATGGAACCTGGATATTTCTGCAGACAGATCTCCACCGTATTGTCTGTTCCTGAAAAATTCCTGTTCCTTCAAATGCTGTGTTTCTCTTGGGACTTCGCTCTCCGAGATGTCAGCACATCCTTGCTGAGAAGGATTTTAAGTGTGGCCAAAGTCACAAACACGAGATTAGAGGGTGTTGCTTCCTGGGCGAGCAAAACTGGGTTTGACGACCCGCTGAACGCCTCAGCCTTGAAGGCTGAAGCTTGTTTTCTTGGGCTTTAACTTGGAACCAATTCAGCAAAGTCTTTTTGTCCTAACTTTTATCTAAACACAGAAAGAAGGGGGAGAATAAAAATATACAGCGTCTTCTAGAAAAAGAAAACAAACTCTATCGCTCCCTAATTCTGACTCTTCCTCCATCAGCTTTTTTCAGGAAATGAAGTGACAGAGGTGAAATTGTTTTATATAAACTATAATTTCCACCCAGTGAGACGGCAGCTCCCTGCTCCCTTCTCTATCAAGTGGAGCTGACGATGGCCCTTGCTCACCCAGGCAAGTCGAATGGCCTAAACCCGTGTGAGACCTCTCACCAGGACGGCAGGTTTTCCCACGTGCTTCCAGCCACTCAAACAGCGGCTCCTGGAAGCTTCGCTTCTGCTTCGTCCACTTGTTCTCACCCAGGACGTATCTCAGCCAACAGCTGTCACCGGTGCGTGGCAAAGATACGGTGCTGCGTGTGTCTGCCAGTGCCGTCCCACCAGCTGTTTTAGTGGCTTCAAATATACGTTGAATCAGACAAGAAGAAACGTGTGGTACTTGTGTTGTTTCTAACATCTTTGTGACCCCCTCCCCTGTTTGGGGACACAACTCAGTACGACCACGGTGCACCCTGGCTTTGTACCCACTGCCTGCTGCTTGGCCAAAGTCTTCTCCAGCCTCACGTGGCACCCAGGTGGCCCGCGAAGACTTTCTCTTCTTGTGGTTTTTTCCCTCTCTTGGTTCAGAGTACCTGAAGCACCGAGAAGGCTGTCGGAGCCTTCCTGAAGGGTTTATTTTTAGCACGGCATGAAGAGCACGCTCCATGCCCTGAGGCACGCTGTTGGTGATGCAAAGACACTTGAAAATCTAAAACTCCCCCTTTTCAACAGACGTGAGCTCTTAAACCTGCCCAGACTTTCTAGTGGCTTAATTCAGTCCTTGTGATCGTGTTTCACTTGGCGGGATTTTATTTGATGCTTCATTTCTGAGACGTTGCTCCCCACGTAAGTGTTTATTGAGTGCCTCACCCCCCCTCGCTCTAAAGCGCCCAAGCCCTGAAATCTCTTGCCCTAAAGGCTTCGAACTAGTCCCGTGGTGCTCGCATGATCCCAGCGACGACTTTGGCCCCGCAACTGCTGACGGCGTGAAACGAGAACCCCTGATTATTTTCACAGACGGCGTTCCTGAGAAGCAGTCTCGCAGCATCTCAGCCCCTCGCTTATGAAACCCTCCGCGTGTGCAGGCAGGAGGCGTTTCATCCGGAGCTGGAACACATCAGCCAAGCAGAATTTCCTTTGAGCTGCAGATAAGCAGATTCTGGTGATAGAGAGGCTCTGCTCAAACAGACGCTGGGCTTCCAGCTTTCAGAACAGCCTCCAGGGCCAAAGGGGAAGGAAGTATTTAATATTGTGAACATAGGACATATAGAGAAAAACAACACTCCAAGATGCATCACCCTCAAACATACGCCCTGAGCTGTTAACCCCCTGCTGCCAAGGCTGAGCATCCCCCAAGCGGCCTCAGAGCTTAGGGCACGTGCAGCGAGGCTAAAGGTTTTCTAAGCCTGTGCAGTATTTGCTAAGAAATCCTCAGGAATCAGCTACAAAGAGTCAACTCATTGTGCAGGAAACCTTGATCAGCCGTGGGGAAAGCTGATCGCGGACTTGAGCATATTGAAAAATCAAGTCGTCTTTGTGAACAACCTGAATGGTCAGATTACAGAAAGTCAATCCCTGCAAAAAAAAAAAAACCCAAACAATTCCAGCCTCTTCACTGAATGCTACAGAGCCCAGCTTGCTTGGTGTTGAGTTGTGAAACATGTCGGGGCACGCACAGGAGCGCTGCTTAGAAATTGCAGCTCTTTTCAGCATCAGCGGAATTAAAAGATATGATAGTCTCCGCTTTCAGAGAGCAAACAGAAGCGGCACTCTGCACTGTCAAAAGGATACAGTGGGATAACAGTCGCGGTTGAAACCATCAGAAGACATAGGTGGACTCTTAGGCAGACTGGTTTTTGAAAGAAAATCTTAGAAAATCCGATAACAAATCAAGCACAGCAATGACAAACCAGGTATTTCTGGAAAAGCGACGGAGAAGCGTTTCCCGAGTGCAGGGAGCCCCCGCTGCGCTCCAGTGACAAGCACCAATGAAGAGCAGAGAAACACAGGCAAAAAGTCACGCCATGGTCACAGATGACATAAATGGACAGATTAGAGTCAGCAGAAGAGAAGAGTGTGATTCACGGGACCCTCTAGGGACACAGGAGAGACTGACTGTGAAAACCCTCGTCTCGGGGCCACCTGCCGGATTAGCTGACGACACGGCAGAATATCCAGTAACAGAGGCTTTGCCCAAGGGTACGTGGCTGAAGAAAGGAAGAATTGGGTAATGACCTGCTGTTCAAAGACCTGGAATCCCAAGGTCCTGCTCTAGCCTGGTAGTTATGGGTGGGACGGGCCCTTCAGCCTCGCTGGGTCCCGCTGCCGTCCGGAGGCTGCGCAGCCGCTCCCTGGTGATGTGTGTGTGCCACCCCACGCAGTGCTCACAGAGGGACACCCCAGTCTTCACCACCACCCCCCCCTAAGCCCAGCGAAAGGTGTTACCAGAGATTGGGTGCCTACAGCTTCCAGAAACTGCCTCAAGATGGTGCTCCAGCCAGTTTTCTGAGTTTTGAAAAGAATTTGCTTGGTTACAGATGGCTTCTCTGTGCAGGTCTTTGCTTAGTAGTAACAAACGAGGGTGGACCAGGCTCGGTCCTTGCAGGGAGCCTTCAGCTGCCTCTGCTAAGCCATTCCTCCCTTTGAAAGGCTCATCGCTTCCAGCTCATGGACTGGAAGCCCCCGAGCGGCGGCCGGGAATGAGTCACAAACAAGGTCCCCATAGGAAAGGAGAACTATGGATTCATAACCTTGACCATTCTGGGTAGGAAAAGTTTATTTGTCCAGCTTGCTTTATAAATAACCCAGAAAGCAGCAGCTTTGTTTTCATGATCTCGGACTGGATGTGCGGAGGAGCCTCAGCAGAGTGGCTGTCCGAACCCTGGCAGCCCTGGCCGAGGAGACCAGTCCCTGGACAGGCATTTTATTAAATGACTCACAGCATGTAAAATACCCCAACACGATAAGACCGAGGAGCAGAATTTGTGACTTTGTGGCATGGGCGAACTGTGGGCACAGCACTGAGGACCTTCCTGCTCCCTCTGGCCCTGGATCTCACCAAAATACCTCCTCCATCCACGCTGAGTTTTGCAGTACTGCAGGGAGAACCGTCAGCGGCCTCCCCGTGCTGCGGCTGGATATTGCCGGGCTGCATCCCGAGTGAGGAAAAGGGTTAAAAAGAAACTGGAGCAATTTTGTGGAGAATGGAAAGAGTTGAGGTCAAAGAGCAGGATGTTAATGGAGGGATTGATGTAGGGGACCTGTGGAGCCACCACACAGGTAACTCCAAGGACAAACTGAAACCCTGGGAGGAAAATTAACCCTATGTGGGCAAGGCTAACCCTGGCATCTTAAGTCTGTCGGCAGGGACAGTCTTCTAGCAATCGTTTGCTGCAGGGATGAGGAATCGGTGGCGTTAAATTGGGAAGGGTACTTATTGTTTGCTCCTAGGCTGGAGGGATGCCTGTCTTCCCGTAGCAGCCGACGGTACAGGATGCCCTCTCGGAGTCAGGCGGAGATGCCATGGCTAAGGAGGAGCCAGGCCTCGTCCTGACTGCTGTCCCACAGAAGACTCCTTGCTGGTCCCATTCCCAGCACTGGAAACGTGAGGATCCCCTGTGTCCCCAATACAAGTGCTATGGGGACAGAGAACAGCATTAATGAAGAGCTGATCCTTGCATTAATCATGAGGGGTTTTTTTTTTGGTCAATCCCTCCATCCTATAGTGTTTTTCTCCTTCTTGAAGGGCAGGAACAGCTCAAGCTGTTCTTTTTATTAGAGGAGCTGAAGAGGTGCTGGAAAGCGGCAAATACTCTTTTACACCAAGCAACAAAGCTCAGAAATCACAGGATCCTACAGGAATGGTAGAGGCGAACACCACCCAGGCACCTGAGCCCAACCTCGTTTGACAGGAGACTTTACAGATCCTGATGGTGGTCAGCTAATGAGCATCGAAATCCTGTAAGCCTTAGTCACGGGGTAAGCATTGGACGCAGAAGAACTTTGCAAAGTATGTGGAAAAAGGGAAAAAGCGGAGGGTGAATAGAAACCCCGTACTCAGCACTTTGGGGATGTTTAGCCTGTTTCTCTCACTGCAAGCAGTTCTTCCCCAGGCAGCTTCGCCTCCCCGAAGTCTGATTTGCTGAATACTAAAGACTCAAACAAATCTTTAAAACTAGATACTTCCCTTACCCAACCCACTCTTCCTTCAGCCCTTATCTGCCCTTACCTGTCTCCACTAGGTCGCTTTAAAAGTCCCAGACACTTCCTTCCTTTGTTTGTCTTGGCCAGAAAGGGAAATGTCTTGTGTGTCAAAGGTTTAGTGCAAATTCCTGTCCAAGCTTTTTAGTACCTCTGGCTTCAGTAAATCAAACTTCTTCTCCTGACTAGGGGTTTGCTCAGTTGGACACTCTCTCCCCATTCTCGCTCTCCTGCCTGCACACAGGGTTGAGATGGAAGCAACAAAACGACAAGGGGTTAAATTCCCTGCTGGCTGGTGCAAACTGGGGACTGGAAAAGAGGTTCTGGGTTTCAAATGCATTTGCACAGGGTTTCTCAAGGTCTGTGCCACTGTCCCGGCTCTCCAAGGGCCTGGCTGAGATGGACAAAGAGCAGCTGGCAGAAAAGGAGCCCTGAAGAAGCAGTGGTTGACAGGGAAAATAGGAGCTATTAATGGTCAGATTTCAGTCTGTGAATGACCAAAATCAGTGCCACTCAGGAGCATCGGGTCCACCAGCACTTCATGGAGACCTCTCCCGAGAGCCTTCCCTTTCTCTGCCCTCTCACTCCTTCCGTTGTGTCCACAGTCCTGTCACCACCCAGGTTTTGCCCTTTATTTTCTGCATCCCACTAGATGCCTGTGCCCATGTGGCAGCTCTCAGGACTCGGAGGAAGCTGGAAAAGCAGGCAGAACAGGGAGAGAAGTTTTACTGCTCCCTGTGCAGAGAGTACATGGCACCGGTCTTGAGGTTTTGAAAGAGAAATGTCCCGTTACCAAGCCACCCAATGACCCTGCAGGCACGAAGCTTCCCCTGTGGGTGACGAAGATGCTCAGGAGGGTCCCCATTCTCCTGGTGTCACGAGAGGAATTAGTCATTTTTGGAGCAGGAATTTTTGATGGGATTGGCAAAACGGTTTGGTGAGAGCAGAGGTTGCTGGTAGAAGAAAGCTTGAGAAGCTTCGTTCTCTGGCGTGTTGGACTGAGCAGCTCCGATGGGACACAGCATTTGCCTTAAAACTGGCACAATAAAGCCAGGGGTGAAATCGAGTGTGAAGGGGGTAATTTTCAGGAATTCCTGGCAGCTCTCGTGCCTGAATGAGCTTCTCTGGGTCGTTTTCCAACGAACTGCTCTGTGCTGTATCTGAGCAGCACATTAAGAGGGATGGAATGAACAGATCGAAGAGCATGAAGCATCCTTGCCTGGGGTGGGCAACTTTTCTGAGTGTTCTGCTCACCCTTCCCTCTTTTGCCTGGACTTAGAGACTCAAAGCTGGACACCGGGGTCCTGGCTAGGGATGAGCCTTTGCGAGCTCTGCGTGGACGGCAGCACCCTGTCCCTAGGGCCCCTGGGAGGGACACTGACAGTTCCTACCGTCCTGGAAGACTGAAAAATGCGGTGAGCCTGAGAGATGTTCTAAAGAGAGATACTGGTCTCCCATGTTCATCCCAGACCTTTGCCTGGGTTTTGCTGAAAGGAAGACAGAGAGACCTTTCCATCGGGGGAGCAGTTCAGCGGCACCAGGTGCAGAACAAGAGCGCCAGGTCGAGTTTGAAGCTCTCCGAGCCTCGACAGGGAGGGGTGAGCTAGCTAGCCACAAGCCTACCGCGCAGGCAGCACTTCGGTTGGAAGCTCCTTCCTTTGCAGATGAACACCTTGATCTCAGCTCCCCCGTCTTCTCCTTCTCACCGAATCAGCCCTGTGCGGTCGCTGGAGAGCAGCGCACCTGACTGCGGGGTGCTTGGTGCCCGCAGCTGCTGAAACCACAGCTTGAATGAAGCCAGCCTTCCTCTCCCTTGCTCAAGAAAAGGCTGTGCTGCACGAAAACAAAACCAAATCAGGCTGGTCTCAGCCTAAACTCTCCTGGCAAACAGGAAGCTACGAGCAAGGGTTGGAAGAGCAAGTTTATGGGCTCCTGGGTAACACCAGGAACACACCCCAGCCACCACCTGCAGTGAAGTGAAAGAAGAGCTTTCCAGGTAAACATGGGTCTGGCTTTGCCTGGCCAGCTGATGCACTGACATCTGTAGCCAAACAGGGGATGAGTTGAGCACTTGCATTCCCCTCCCTCAGCTTTGTCTTCAGACGAAACGTTAAACTGATGCACCATCTGCCAGAGCAGCAGTTCAGGTGCGAGGGGCTGTTGCCAGAGCTGCCGTTGTAGCCAGGGAGAAAAACTGACAAAGAGCCAAGAGACTGGTGGCCAGCAATGAGCCTCCTACGTGCCAGTACGCTGGCTGGTACCAGGTCTTCGGAGTAAGTCATCCTCCCATGGAGAGGGAAGGTCTTTCCTCCCCCACAATGCTCTTTCCACTTCTGAACTCCTCCAGGAATGTGGAAGAAGTCCATCTAGGAGGGACGGGCCACCTTGTCCTGCTCCTGGCTAAGGGGGTTCAGGCTCAAGCCCGCGAGGTTTCCCTTACTGCAGTTTGTTGCCACAGGAGGCAGGGATTGTCTAACTGGGTGTTGATGGAGCAAGCACGTGCCCAGGGAAATGTGACTGGGTCAGATAAAAGCTGCTTTGCAGTGAGATACACTTGGCTGTGAAACAGTCTGCCCAGCGAAAGTCTAGAGGGGAAAACGATCCATTTAAATAAATTTATATTAAATAGTACGAACGCCTAAGGAAATACGCACCCAGCAGAAGCCAGGTAGGTTTTGCTTCTGTAAGAACGCTGGCACGGATTTAAGAGCAGGATCCATCCAAACTAAATGCGTCCACAGCTCCAGCAGGTTTCTGCTGCGTGTGCACACGGAGAAGCAACATTCCTATGCCTGACACTGAAAGTTCAGAGCCCTGGATGCTGTTACAAGCGGTCCTTTTTAGTCATTAGGTGCTTCTCAGGCTGACGCAGAAGCTGAAGGGAAGCTTTTGTGTGCAGACTGCTAATGCAGCGTCATCTTGCCTGCTGCGTATTTCTCTGGCAGCTCCAAAGTGAATCACAATGAGGAACAGCAGCATCTTCTGCTGGTCTATGCCAAGAGGCCACCGGCTCGTGAGAGCGCAGGAAGAGGACAGGGGTCTCAGCAAGGCGCCTCCATGGTTTCTCCACCCCTACTTTTTCATCCTGGTCCTCTTCTTCACTCCCTTGGCACCCAGGTTACATATTAGGTGGGTGCATATGTTCAGAGCTTTTCTGTTCTAGGATCTTCATCACCAGGTACGCACAGAATCAATATTGGAGCTCCCTTGATTCAGCACCTGCCTCATCTTGACATTTAATCTGCCTGTAGTGATTAGGATCTGTCACAAAGGCACAGCAAGAGATTGTTGATGGCAACGCGGGAGCAAACAGCCGTTCTTGTAGGTCTTCCTGCTGAGTCCACCCTGGAGATGCCCCTACCTCTGGCGCTCGCAGTCTGCCACCAAAGCCAAGGGCCACCGTGGGACACGGGTGGGATGATGGATTAGAAAAGTGGCTGTGAAATTTCTCATACATTTCCTGCAAGTTTCGAAGTCAGGCCTCCCTGTATGACATCTCATCCCTCCTCTTCACAGCTGCTTCTCATTTCCCAGCCATAGTCTTCCTGTTTTGCTGGAGGGTTTTTTTGGGGGTGTTTTTTTTTGGTTGTTTTTTTAATATTTTTGGGATGGTGGGGGGCTGTGCCTAACAGCTGCACACAATTCTCCCCTGGCCATGCCTGCTCCCATCACTATATATAGCTTCAGACAGGCCAAACAAATGGAGCGGGGCTGGGGTTAATAATCACAAAATGGAGTTCAGCTGTCTCTGAACTGTGATTTACTGGGACCGAGGCCAGGCAAGTTCCTCCTCACGCCCTTGCTGTGGAGTCGTCCGCAAGGGACCAGCCTTTTCAGGAGGGGAAAAATGGTTTGAAATGCCTTTTTGCTCGCTGAAACTCGAGAAGATGTGAAATGATTCAAGCAGGTCTGGTGTTGGATGAGGTCTCCAGGGAGGTGGTGCTGTGGTGTGGAGGGGCACTGGGCATGCTGATGTGCCACCTTCTCCATCCTTAGAAGCTCGGAGCCAGGAGGATGGGTGAGTTTAACCTGGCCCTTACCCTCGACTGGGGCTTGTGGTGACTGAACAGTTGCTGGTGGAAACACCCCGTGAGGAATACAGTTGTTGGAGTTGCTCTCGGTCAGCAGGTGCACCCCAGTGGGAAGGTCTGCTCTGGGGTTAGAGGTGTGAGGGTCTGTCACTCTGTGTCCCCACCCCATTTCATGTCAGGTGTCCAAAATGTTCTTGGTGTTGGATATCTTGCTTGTTTGTCACATGGCCAGAGCCTGGGTATGGCTGTTCCCTTTCCTGGGGGGGTGTCCCCTGTGTTGGGTGCTGTGCAGGGGCACCGAGTCCCCCCGGGGGGGGGTTCATATGTCTGTTCCCTGCACAATTGATGTGAAGAACCTGCAGAGCGCAGCTGGGCCTCAAACTACTTTGTGTACTAATTATTAACAAAGGGGCTGAGCCAGGCTGCTGTGCTCACTTGGGAGCCGAAAACAAGGGCCAAAGTATGTGGGCAGGATTCAGAGAGCACCCAGTTTTGTGGGTCTCGGGCACCCCAGTCCTGCCTCTTGGCTGTGCTGAACCTCACCCCAGGGTCTCCCCTGCAAAGGCCGTAAGGAGCCCATAGCGCCGCAGACGTGGCGCTGCCACCTTCCCTCCGGACCCAGGGCGCTCAGCACCCTTGTGGCGCGCTCTCCCACGCGACCTCCCTCGCACACCCCGGTCCTCAACAGCTCCGAGTATTTTTAGCCGGCGTGCCTTGCAGACATAACTCTTCTCCTCCTGAAGAAACAAACCTGCTCGTTTCCTGCCTTCTATGGAGAGAGATGCAGCTCCAGGCTGCTCTCCTCCCCCTGCCCGCACCCACGCTGCTGCCCCTCCAGTTTTTAAGCCGCTGATGGTCTGCCCAGTGCCCGAGGGCCACCCTGGCTGTCCCCTTCTCCACTCAGCTTTCAGGCAGGCGATGCGAGAGCAGGCTCGTGGCTGCTGGAAGCAAAGGCCAAGCTCTTGTAAGCCCGCCAGGGCAGGTGGGATGCAGCTGACTTAGCTCAAGACCCTGGGATCCAGCAGCACAGCTTAGGTCTTCGTGCTCTGACTGGAAGAGGTGAGGTCCTGAAGGCGTGTTCAACACAAGGATACAGCATCTAGCAGGATTTTCAGCAAAGCTTGTACTGCTTCTTACCCAAAGGCTTTTCAAAACTCATCTGACCCTTTATACCCCTAAACACCATCCCAGACCCGCTCCAGCCTCATTAGGTGCAGAAAGGGCAGCCTGTAATTTTCCAGTTTATGAACGGAATACTGTTGTCCTCTGAGTAGTTTCTAGCTGACAAGGCTGCTGAAATACCCATCTGCATCTATGTGGTTCAAAGAACCCTTCCTCTCCTCCCTACGCTGCCTCAGCTTTCCCAGCCTTAAATGAACTGAGCGTCCATGCTGATGTGACAGTGCCACACTGGAGAGGACACCAGGGAAGAAGCCAGTGCTGGCAGATGTCACAGCATCTGCCAAAAAATGCTGCCACTGGAGCTGCTCAGGTCTTCTGCCACGCAACCCCAGAAGGCGACGTGGCCTGGCTGTGCCACCACGCCTTTCTGCTGTGCCCCTGGTCACCCACTGATGGGGACATTGGGACTTCTTTAGCGGGATGCTGGACCAGCACCAGGGGGTGGCAACGAGGGGAAATCTTGCACTGAAAGAGAACTGCACAAGTTAGTCCGTGCTGAGCCACTGTGCTGTGCTGGGCCGTGCGGGGCTCGGGAAGGGGACTGTCAGGGTCAGGCACAGCCTGAGAAGAGGTATCCCAGGCTTAACTGGGACCATCACCTGCAGAAAAGAGGGACAGCACAGAACAAGGCCACAGTAGTCCCTCCAGAGCTATTTCATTCCCAGTCCCAAGGCAATCTGCTCTGCAGATTGCAAGTTAGCAGAAAGCTTGCAGGCTGCCTGTGCACGTGCACAGCATGTCCTGGGAGCGTCCCAGAACACCATTTCCAACATGGTGTGAGTGTTCTCCGTGTATGTCTTTGCGTTCCTCTGCGCTAGCCTACAGTTCCTCTGAAATTTCTTGAAATTTTGAAATTCCTCCTCTCCGCGTACATCCTTAAATGCAGCAGGGTGTACCCACAGGGCAGCGGTATGAGTGGTAAACAAGCACTTGTGGCCTACCTGAAGATTTCCCTTTGAGAGAGCAGTGTACATAGCTAGGGATTTCAGGCGCCCACTGGAATGTACAGAGGTTTGTTTTTTTTCATGATGAAGCCTTGAAGAAGTGCTCTTAGAAAATGCCAGCACAGATTAGAGCACTGGGGCTTAGCATTTGCACGACTGTGGAAGTTCAAAGGAGCTAAGCACGTGCTCTCCTTCGTCAGGTGGGTCATGGCATGGTTTCTGAAAGCCCTGCTCACTGCCTGCTCCATCCCTGGGTCTCTGCGCTCCCACCTCAAAGTCCACTGGGTGCCGCTTCCCAGCTCCTCCTACAGCATGAACCTGCTGCCCGTGTTTGCAGTAAGGGGGTGTCTATACGTGCTCACGCACACACCACAGCTACTCTGCCCCAGAAGCTCTGTGTGGCCTCTGTTCCCTCCTACCCTCCTTGGCAGCCCACGCTCTTTCAGGGCAGGACTGACCCTTCCAGGAGACTCCAGCTGCTCCTGTGCCAGAGCTGCCATGTGCACCTCGGGCCCTCAGACGAGGGTCCTTCCAACCAGCAACTGGGGGAAATGCTGCCCCTGGCTGATGGGGTGCAGATCTGCACAAAATCCTTCTCTTACCTTCTCCAGCTGACTGTCTGTCCTGCAGGGTGGTGTCCAGAGTTTGCCTTTGGCCTCAGGCGCCTCTGATAGAGACAGAACTTCTTTGGGACGGAACCCATTTTGGGTGGCCGTCCCGAACCCTTCAGACACACCCCCCCATCATGAACACCTTCAGGAACCACCTTGGATCCACCATCATAACCATTTCCAGTGCTCAAGCTGCCACACAACATCTTTTGGGTTCTCCAGTTGGTAGAACGGGAGCTTTCCTGGCTGGTCTCCTCTGCCTTTGAAACACAAAGATTTTAATCTTTCACCTTCTTTCTTCCTCCTGGGAGACTTTGGTCAGTCTTCTTAATTAGACAGGATTGCCTCACTTCCTTAGATATGGAAATGTCTCTTTGTTAAACAAGGCAGTATCTCTTATCTCTGCCTGGCCTTTAAACAACTCTGCTTTTGGCAATTTGTTTTGTCCCCTTACACCTAACCTGCAAATGATGCAAACTAGGTAAAAGTTTGTAACTCGTTATAAAAACTAGGATCCTCAGACCCAGAGCAGGAGTGACCCTGTTTGGGGGCACTCAATTCTACGTGGCTGATGGCCACTCTCTCCTAAGCGTGTCTTTACCATGGCCATTTCCCTTCCCCTCAGGTCTTTCCCCTTTTTCTTTCTTTCTTTTTTTTTTTTTTTTTTTTTTTTTCCTCTTTCAGGTTATCAGGTTCTTTTATTTGAGAACAGAGTCAGAAAAATCCCCAAAACAGTTTTGTTTTACTGCCAGGCTTCTCCAGGACAGGACTGTCTGGGACACCCCAGGGAGTGACTTGTCATTTGGGGGAGAAAACAGCCCTTAATCACAGCTTTCCGCAGTCTGAGGGATCCCTCCCAGCCCCCTGCCAGAACTTGCCCTGCTCTTCCTTTGAATGTTGCTGCTGCCAGTTGTGAGGACAAAAATAAGCCATTTTCATCCTTGTGACAGCAAAGCTAAACATCTGCTTCTGGGAAGACTTCAGCTGTTTCTAGTCTCGGAAATTCACATCTACCTGCTAGAGCAGGACTGGCATTGCTTGGTTTTTGGAGGAGGGAGGAGAAGGACCACCATGGTCCCTCTTTTCCGCTGACGTTGCTCCAATTGGCACTAAAGGATAATGTGAGCTTGGGTTGGAAATAGCCAGGACAGGTTGACCATGATCCTCCAATCCAGGAGCGGGGCAGGGAGCCCGGACTCCGCTCTCAGGAGAGTTTGTGTGCTCTCTGCACAAAGCAGGGCAACTTCAGCGGAAGAGGTGGAGTCCATCCCTTTGCAAGGCTCCTGGGAGGATTCTCCTGGCTGCTGGAGACTTTCCTTCCCTCAGACAGAGGCAAAACCTGAAGCCAGGCGTCCTACGTTAGGTCAACTGCTATTATTGAAAGGGACACTTGGTGGCAATGGGTGAGGCAGGAAGAGCATTACTGTCTTCCTCCTGGAGCTGAACCCTGAAGACAAGGTCCTTCAGAAAGGTGAAGGCTACAATCCTTGGAAATGGTTGGAGCTGGGAATCCCAGGTGGAAGGAGCCATCTCCTGGAAAGAGTAAGGCTTGCAAGCACTGAAGAAGGACAGTCCCTCAGCTTCTCGCCCACTCTCCTGTTTTCCTTCTTGCACTCATCGTCCTCATCAACTTTTCTTGGACCAGGCTGTGCTCCCACGATGACAGTGAGATGCTCAAAGGCTCAGAGCTGCAAAACTATTGCGCTATGGCCCAAATTCCCTTACAGATCTAGTGGAAGACGCTACATCTATGTCCCTCAGCATGTCGGAGGCCCCACTGGCCTTTTGCACAAACACCGGTGGTTTCTCCTCAAAGAAAAGAAATGAGGAGTGAAGGGCAGGTAATGATGTGGCCAAGATCCGTGAGGATCCTCGAGTGGAGCCAAGAATTGGCACAGAACAAAATCTTACCCTGGAGACCTTCTCTCGAGAGACCAGAGAGGAAGCCCTCTCTTCAGCTCCCGCAACTTTTCTTCATAAGGGCCAAAAACTCTCGTGAGAATTAGATATCAGCATCCAAATGAGTTCTGTGCTCTTGGAACTTCTACCCAGCATTAAATGGTGTTTAGCACCTCAGCGTGCAGCTGGCTCAACTCTTCTGAGCAAATTCAAAATAAAATCCTCAGGTTGGAGGTTTTTTCCTGATTGCAGCTGACTTCATGTTTGAAATCTGTGTGTGTTGCCCTAGACAGATCCTTGAAAGGAGGATGGCTTCAGGCAGGGCAGAGACCAGCTCGTCGCACAGGGTGGGAACAGGAGAGAGTGTGACTTGCAGAAAGCCATTGAAGGAACTTAATCTGGTCACGACATCAAAACCCAACAGCCCGTTATTCAGCTGTGTGTTCAGTGACACAGGAAAATACTGGATTTGACTAGATTTGAGAGTGATAAAATGCGTAACAGTAATCAGTTGCCAAGAGTTAAAGCCAGGCGCAGTCAAACAAGAAAAAAAAGACACTGATTTTGGTGGTAACTTCACATCATTTAAAAAAAAAAAGTGTTCCTTGTTAGGCTGTTAAATTATTGAGGAAAAAATTGAGAAGTTTGATGTGTGCAAACCCAGAGCAGATGCTTCTGGAAAACGCTATAGCCATTGGGCCCAGCAGGTGGTTGTCTCAGAGGAAAGCTCCTACCTTGGGACAAACCTGAGGACTGTCAGATGAGGAAACAGTGCTTTTCCGACCCCCAGATCCCATCTCTGGGGAGCTGTGCTCCATAGCTGAGGTCAGTCCCTAGCTGTGCCCGAGGGTGTCCGTACAATTTTGTTTCGCTCCGGCTCTCTGCTTCCCACCTGCTCCGTCGGATCGACTCTTCCCCTTGGTCTCTCGCTTAACGCTGCGATTTCCCTTTTCGCTTCGAACAGGGAGCGCTGGGTTAATGCCACCCTCGTGGGGTGTCACCATTGCACAACCAGTTAACCCAACCCGTTAACCCTCTCCGGCGAAGACATAGATGGGAAAGACAAAAGGAAGAAGAAGAAGAACCGAATTCTCTGCCGGTGACACTTTCTTCCAGCCAACAAACAAAAGTTTTATTAGCTAAACCCTCTCAGATGCTGCATTCCAGCTTGGTAACATTTCGGTAACACATTGCAAACGTTTGACTCATAGAAACTTGGAAGGCTGGAGCCGGGGGAGGGGGAAGAGCGTCACATTCCCATTCCCGGGCAGGGTTTGGTTGTTGGATTGTTTTTATTTTATTATTTTTTTTAAAAAAAAAAACAACACAACACTAAAACTTCTCTCTGTTTAATGAAAAAAAAGTGTTTGAGCCTGACGGCTTTCACCGGCTCGCATTGTGTTTGGGAGAGAGGGGCTGGGGGAGGAGGGCTTGCGCTGCCAAGGGAGGAACCCAGGGCAGCTGAACTCACTTTTCTTGTGCAAGTTTTTTTGTTTTTTCTTTTTTTTTTCTCCCTCTGTGTTCCCAGGACAGGGTTGGCTTTCTAGGTTTGATAAAGCATTTCCTTCCATTGTCATTCTATACGGCCTCTGGGCCCTTCTCAGTCCCTCCCCTTTCGCCGTCCCCTCTCTTTCTCTCTCTCTCTCTTCCTGAACTTTAGTGAATCTTGAGATATAAAGAAAGCAGCTGCCTCCCTTAAGCCCATCTCGAACAATGAGACCTCCTCTCCAAGGGCTTTAATTCCTCTGGATGCAAGGACAAAGCCAGGGTGAGTAGCCTGCCAGTGACTCCGCCGGTCACTGCGTCTGCAAACGCGGCCGTTCCCGGCGGGTGCTCGCGTCCCTCCCCACAGCACCGGGGTCCTCTCGCCGCTCTCGGGCTGCGGAGGTATCGTGTAGCACAGGAGCAGACGCTGTAAATGCTAAAACTCTCGAAACCCAACCAGCGCCGCCCGGGAAAGCGCTAACGCTGTCCCCATCGGACGCTGTCCCCGTCGGAGGCGTGCGCTGGAGAAGGCTTTGCCACCCAGCTGCGCGCCCGGATTCGGGTCACCCGCTGGCTCCCCTCCTCATGAGACCGGGCAAAACCCGGCTCTCGGCAAGGTGGGAGGAATCCTGATCTCAAAGGCAAAGGAAAACAAACGTGATGCAATCTAGCGTGACTCTGAGCAGGGCTGCGGGAGGGAGATCTTCCCCGCCGCTTTGGGGCTGTGCAAGCCAGGGGCGACACTGAAAGAGGAGCTTGGAAAGGCACCGGGTGGGAGACACCGCCACGATCCAGGGGTGTCGGAGGCGAGGGCTGCGTCGTGCGGATGCTGCAGACCTTCCTGCCGGTGCCTGTGGCATTTCTGCTCTCTTGCCTCCAGCAGCCTCGTAGGAATTTTCCAGTCGGTTTTAAATGGTGAAGAGAGAGTCGGGCTGGAGCACAGGGGAACCTCTGCACGGCGCAGGGCATCGGCGCCTCGCGGCCGGTGGGGCTCGCTGCGGTCCGTGCTGGGGGCTGCAGAAAGCAGGCAGAGGCGCAGCGTGCGTTGTCCATGCAGAGGGTCTTGTCTGGAGTCTGGTTTTGCCAGAGTGATCCCTTCAGGTTGTTTCACGCACAGAAAAGCAGAGGGCAAAATACAGGACGTCTCAGCAGCGGCGTGATGCACGTTAATGGAGGAATTTGGGACAAGTGACGGTGCTGCTGCCAAACATGCAGCTCCCACTGTGGGGTCCCAGTCTTACCCTCCCAGGGAACCGTAACCGATTCACACGGGAGACTGTGACGGACGAGAAGGCCTATCCCAGATCTATCTTTAAGATGTTCCCAAGGGATTGCACGCCATAAAAAAAAGCACATTGTAAACCTGCCAGCTCCTCCCCCAGAGCAGCTTCCCAGGACACTTGCTCCGTTTGATGCGCACTAAACCAGCTCTGTGTGGCTGGCCCTGCTCTTTCTGGCAGGCCTTTGCTGACAGCTAAAACACACTCGTCTCGTGAGATCTTCTTTTTCAAGGTGTTTGCGTTCCCTGAGCTCTGGTGTGCTCGCTGGTGTGGCAGCCCCTCTCTTCACCCCCAATGCTAATGCAAACTTATTTTGCTCGCAGTGCCTAGGTGACAATGGGAACAAAGGAGCGAGAACCACGACAGTGAAGGGTGTCTGAGGTCAAAAAGTCCCCCCCCTCTCACTTGTATCGGCTCCTCTATTTGCTGAATAACCTGGAATGAGTTCCCTACCTTCATGTTACTTAAGGGAACTGGGGGGAAACTGATGGTGACGGGTGTTACTGGTGATGCACGTGGGCTGCGTGGCGGTGCGGGAATCTGCAGTACAATATGGGCTAAGGACAGGGGTACTAGGTGTCCTTTGGCAAATGGGAAATCCTGCATGCTTAAGAGAAATGTTGCTGTGTCACGGCGTGTTCCTTAGACTGGTAACCACCAGAGTTTGAAAAACTAGAGGAGGGAATACTGGTGAGGTGCAGCAGTAGCTGATTTTGGGAGGGAAGGTTCTCCAGCAGTTCTGCCACTTTTCCCATCTCTCGGCTGCCCCTTCGCTTCTGCCATTGAACTTGTGTGACTGCAGTGTGGTTAAACTGGACCCTAAGGGTTTATTTTTAACCTCAGTTGCTTAATGTTAGCTCAGGGATCCGGTTAACAGCGTGCCACAAGTGACAGTAGCGCTGCCTCCGAGCGCGGCCGTGAACTGCGACGCGCTGGTGGGATCAAATGGCCGTGGTGGGAAGTCCTTAAGGCTTCGCTGCCAAAGACACGGCGAAGTGGGGCGATTCCCAGGTTGAGGAGTCGATTACGCGCAACTCAATACAGCCCAGAAGCTGTTATCTAATGACCCCGTGTCTCAGTACTCCCCTCTGTGTTTCTCCTCTTCGTCTCCATCTGTCCCCAGCATCTGCCGTCTGCCCTGAAATATGATTCATAGGAAATAGTATCTTCGCCTAGGAAATACCACAGGGTATCGGAGGTCCTTGGGATGGGGCATGGAAAAGCTTGGTCTCTGAAAGTCCATAGCAAGCCTCCATGCCATAGTGACTGATCCTCAGATAAGTTCTCCTAAAAGCTTTGTTACAGGTGAGCTTCCCAAATTTCTGTCTTCTGCCCTAGAACAGGAAAGTAAGTCTTTGATTAACCACAATTAGGAAGGTTTCTGATGGCTTTCTTGGTCTCCTTCATCCCATGTATCGGCTTGTCAGGTGGAATTCATCCAAGGTGAGGTGGACAAGCCCAGCTGAGCCGCTCAGCCTTGGCCCCCTTTGCAGGTGGAGGGGAGGAGGAGGCTCCTCTGAGGACTGTTCATCTCAGCGAAAAGTAGATATTTGATGTGCAGTTCTAATCTGGGTAAGCTGAACCCTTCTGGTAGCGGCTTTAGGAGAAGGAGCCGATGACTTACACATGGAAAAGACAGGAAAAACAGACAGAGGAAAGACAGCTGATGAAGGGATATTCAGATTAACAGGGTAAACCTGGGCACACGCAAACAGTGTGATTTGGTGTTAGAAAACATGACAAGGCTGTAGCTGAGACCAGAGAAAGTAGGTCAGATGCTGACGGCTGGTTCTACTCTAGGAAACCAACTCTGGACAGGATTTGGCCACCACTCTGGGTAGTCAGACGGACATGCTCCACTTCTCCCATAGCGCCCAGTGTGATACCTTGGCAGATAAGAGTATCAGCTGTGTCCTGCCTATGTTTTAATCTGACTAGAGTTGATTCTTTTGGAAAATAGGAATGTTGATGCTGCCTAGTGGAGATGTAGGGCGTATTTGCAAGAGGGAGCTGTGTTTTAGGAAGCAATGCCTTGAAGAGGCTACAGGAGGCTTTGAAAGAAGAAACCCACCGGTGCTGTTTCTGCTATAATATGGCAGTTGAAAAAACAAGCGTGATCTTGGGCCTTATAAACAGGGAATGATCAAAGAAGGTATGAAAGAACACTTTTATTACTCGTTAAAGCATTACTAAGACTGTCTGGGGTTCTGCGTTGGTTCAGGCAGCCATTGGAGTGTGGCATGTTCTTATGCTATAAATGGCCTAAAAGTTGTCCCATTTTCTGCAGCCTATAAACTGTTCAAAGCATGCCTGGAAGTTTTCTAGGAGACCTGCAGAACTTGTGGCTTGTGCAAAAGTCATCTAGAGAGCCCGTGCAGTCTGTTACGCAGAAAGTCAGGGTAGGCTAGATATATTTCTGAGTTTTTCTCTCCATAAAATCACATTTCTGGTCTAGATGGAGTGTTTTCCCTCCATCCCAGTGCAGATGGGGTTGTGCCAGTTGCTCTTAGCCAGTCGCTCTTAGTTGCTCTAGTAAATCCGGCAGCTCTGGGCAGCACTCTGCTATCTCTGAAAATGGAGCTGTGGGTAGGGATGGCTTGGGAAGGGACACTGGGCTAGATGGGCGTGCATGGGAGCACTCCACTCCAGGGTGGATCAGAGCCTGTCAGCACAAGGGAAGCTGCCACGTTGACCTGAAACCCCATTGACCGAGCTGAAGGAGTTGGATAAAATTGGGCTTTAAAGTAGCAGAACAAGGGAGGTGAAAGCGAGCATCTCCAGACTTGATACTGAACAGGTCTGTGGCAGGAGGAAACCTCCGAAGCCATTGTGCTGCTGCCTGGGACAGGCATTTTTCCAGCGGGAGCCGACATGTTAATATAAATGTAGACGAAACCTTCAGATTTAGTGGAGCTTTTCAGAGGCGTGACTGTGTTCCCTTGATTTTCAGGAAGAGATGAGAACTTTACTGCCACTTCTGCCACTGAAAGGCTTCCCCGCCTCTCTGCCCATAGTCCCCTCCGCAGCAGCCTCCAGGAGTTCATCTGTGCTCTTGGCACTTGCACAATGAGGAAATTGGCCAGCGGTTCCATATTAGCAATCAACTTTCCAGGGATGTTGCATGTATTTTCCAGCAAGGGATGGAACAGCATCAGCGACCCTTTTATCCACCAGGCCAGGACTGCGATTCTGCAGTAGGAAGGACCAGACATTCCTTAAAAAGCTTCAGACGAGAGCGTTCAGAGTGCAAATGCCCCGAGAGGCCGTTCCTTCAGCACAGGAGCTCGGCACTCAGAGCGCGTCCTGGCGCTTGGCCCTCACGTATTGTCCCTGCTGGGGCGTTTTGGCAAGGCACGGTGACTGCTGCCATCACCGGCGCTGCGCCCGGCCCCAGCTCTTCCCTCTGACAGCCCCAGCGTCACACCAGCAGGCAAATGGGTGGACTGGGCAAAGGCGGGAGGAACCGGTGGGTGGGATGGCAGTGCTGCTCTGTAGACGCTCGTCCCGCTTGATGTAGCGTCTTGGCGTCTTGATGGACTATCGGAGGTTTTGGCATTCGTCGTCCTGGCTTTATGGCCCCGTTCCCTTGGTGAAGCTGAGCTTGGGGTGGCTCAGGGGGGACTGTCCCACAGGGAAGGGAAACTGGGACAAAGTGCCCAGAAATGGCGACCTGGAACGGTTGGTAAATGGGGGCGGGGAGGCGATGCGGCGTGTTGGACCACCCTCGCGGCGCCCAGGGGGAGGAGGTGACAGGTACCCAGCCGTGACCTTATTGCCAGCGACACTTGCCCCGTGGTATCTCTCCCAGACAGGCACAGCCACGCATTGTCTGCGTCGCCAGGAAGATGCACTTTAAATATGTGTTATTTGGGCTTGGTTAATTCTTCAGGAAGTTTACTTTAAAAGCAAATAAAATCAGTGAGCAGCTATCGTGCCAGGAAACAGGTAATTTGTTTTGGGTTTGTTTTTTTTTTTTTTTTCACCCCCCCCCCACAAACCAGGCGGGTGAGGCAAAAAAAACCCAACCCCAACCTTGCCTGAGCTGCAGCGTTTAGCGAATTTGTGCTGGCTGCACCTGATGGTTGTAACATCACCAGGCGAACCGCTAACTCATGGGATTTTGCGTGGTGGCCACACAGGAAGACCCGTGTGGCCACACACATTCCTCTATCCTTGGATTTTTCTCTCCAAGACCATCGTGGGGCTATCGGTGCCTCTGGAATAGTTATTCCCTCAGCCCGCAGTAGGATCTAGTTTGCTGGGGTTTTCTTGGCACCTTTCAAACACAAAATGCACCGAAGAAATAAACCCCGTTGTGCTCCGCTTTGGGCCGTCGGGTCTGTAAAACCCACCCTGAGCTTTGCAGCACCGGTGCAAACCTCCAGCAGAGCGAGTGCATCGGGACTTGAGGTGCTGCAGATTGCACCCCTGGAATGAGGGTGGAATAGGAGGAGATGGAGCCTCTCCCCGCGTCACCAAGTCCCTCCGGTGCTGCTGCAACCCTGGGCTGCCCAGCCCATGGCTTCTGCTAGTCCCCAGCAGGCTGGAAGACAGGTAACACCACGGTTCAGCCCGCTTTAGCCTTCTGTTTTCACGCCAGCCTGCTCCTCCCTGGTAACTGCTCGCCGTCCTTTGTTCTTGAACCATATTTCTCACCATGTCGTCGGGCGCGCTCAGCGAGACGGAGAAAAGCGCTCCCTTTCAAACACAGAGTCCCAGGACAACCCTGGCCTTTTTGTTTCTTTTTTTTTTCTTTTTTTTTTTTTTTCCTGTGCTCGCTTTCATGCTGGGAGAGCAGTTTTTCCAGCCAGCCTGGCTTTGGAAAAGCCTGGAGCATCAGACATGTGCAGAATGAGAAATGCCGGAGCTTCGGGGCTCAGCCTGGAGAACCCTGGGTTGGACGGATGGACACCAGGCTGGAGGACCCGTGAGCAGGCAGATAGTCTCACAGGGGAGGAAAGGGCTTGTTCTGGGTTTTGGGGACAGAGAATGGCTTTGAAGGGAATGTAGGCTTTGCAGAGGTGGATTTTTTTTGAGTTGGAGACATCCCGAGGCTTTGGCTTTGGAGCAAAACTATTTCCCCCATCTCTCTGTGCTTTAAATCTGCTAAAGAGCACGTGTTCAGCTTTGGTCATTCATTTGGTCAGACCCAGAGCCTGTAACTCACTTGATAAATACTGCAGCAGAGTCTCCTTCTCCTGGCACAGAGGCTGATCTGGGCGCTGACAGCACACACCGGGATGGGGAGGACCTGGCTCTTGAATCCCACTGACTTTTCAGATCAATCTCTTCGCCGTGGTTTGCCCAGACAAAAGGTTTTCAGCAAGGTGGAGAAACACTGTGAGATTCCTGGGCATTTCACAGCCCTTAGCATCCTCTGGCCCCTTTACTGGAGGCAAACCCTTGAAATTATGAGAGGCTCAAGATCATATTGCTGTGTGACTCCTAGGAATGATTTATAGTCCAGGGACTATAAATCCTCCTCTCCTCAGATGAAGTAAGAAAGGATCCCTCTTCCCATTTCCTGAATTCATTATATTTAAGACAAGTGAATCTGCATGAGAACAAAAAGAAAAATCTCTGTAGCAGGTCAGAAAGGAGACGTTCCTATACGTGAGGCTACATCTCAAACCAGAACTGGGACAAGCAAAGGAGAGACCAGACGCAGGGACCTGGCTTAAAGCCCTACGGCATCTGAGATGGGTCTTGGGCAGGGAGAAGGTGCTTTAAACAGCCCCTAAGGCTGTGGGAGACGCGGGGTCGGTTCCCATCTCCTGGGGAGGGTCAGAAGGCAACGAGCTACCGCCGCTGTCCTTGTGCAAATGCTTCTCAACATTTTCTTCAGAGCCACGGAGGCTGGAGCAGAAGCTTTGTTCATGGAGCCGGGATTCCTGCCTCACCTGCAGCATCGGGGATGCGTGGGGCTGAGCTCTGGCTGTCGGCAGCGGTCCTTCACCAATCCCAAGAGGCGGGGACGTCGCTGGAAGCCGCCTCTTCTACTTCCCCGGGGGCAGCTGGTTCCTGGGGTGGCAGCACCCACCCGGGGCCGTGGCCGGGAGGTTGCCTAATCCCTTCTGCTTTCTGCACAGGCAGCGTGAGCAGCGTCGCTGCAAGGGGAAGAGGATGAGGGCCTTTTTTCAAGGTTACAAGCCTCTTATTTTTGGACGCGTTTCCCTGCCGCTGGAGCTGACCCAGGCTGCGAGCTGTTGAAGTTTGAGGGCCTTTGTTTGTTTAATTGAAGTGCTGTTTGTTTTTGATCACAGGCATTAGATAGGCGCTTCCTCTGCAGGCAGGAAGCAGTGATTTCCTGTTCGTTCGCTGGCCAACTCTCACTGCGCAGGAAACTTTGCTCTGCTGAGTGTTCACTTTTCGTGCAACATTTTTGGAAGGTCTCTCGTGGTGTTGTTTTGTTTTCTCTTCTTATTATTTCTTTTTTTCCCCCCTCCCTTCCCTGCAAGTGGTGGTGTTGGGTCTCCGTAGGAAGGATGTGTAGAGACAGCCCTGAGTCAACACACGCCGGGCTGAGCGCGCTGGATGATGCTCTTTGCTGAAGATGGTTCCCTTTAGGCTGAAATCCTTTGGTGAGGTCCAAAACGCAGGGAAGACGGTCGCTGTGCTCTCTTCACGCCGCCGCCAAGCCCCCTGCTGCCCAACGTGTTTGCTTTTGACGGTTATGTGACGTGTTACCACAGGCAGCACAAGCGCATCTTCCTCGCGCTTTTGTGGACCCCGCTCTGTGCGGATCCACGTCTACAAGCACCCGACCAGGCTCGCCGGTCTCCAACTGCTGTTTTGTGGATGTGTGCCTCGTAGTGAGATTGATTTATTTATTTTTTTTTACAGGACACTCTTTCATTTACCGCCAGGGAAGGTGTATTTGTAACGGGTCGCTTAAACAACTTGCCCGGTGTCACGTAAAGGCTTGGCACACGAGCAAGGAGTTATAGAGCGGAGACCTGGATCAACTCTGCCAGCTTTGCCTGCTTGTTTGCTTGCCGTGCTAGAAGGACCTTTAGGCAGGTGAATGCTTTGAGGATGCAGCAGGTGAAAATTTTATTGCCAGTTACCAATTAAATCGGTGGTAGATTGCTGTCCTCAGCCCCTGCCCACCGTGGCTGAAACGGAGGGTGTTTCCCAGCTCCTTTGTAAGCGCAGGCAGCTCGTTTCTCCTCCCTGCAATACCCCGCTGGCCTCGTTCCCTCCTTGGTTACAACCCAATGTCCAGGTCAGCCCCATAAAGCATCAGAGAGGAGTTGGGGATGGGGTTTGAGCTGGTGCTTCGCACCTGCATTGGTGGTTCTGGGGTGGAAAAGAGCTGCTTGGGTTCTTCTGTCACATCCCGAACAGGCGGAGCAGCGGTTCCTTGGCGGCTCCATGCACACGGGGATGTTTTTATTCAGCGTGTTTATCTTGGTATCATCTAGGAGCTAACCCAGAGAGGGCTTCGCTGCAGCACAATGCCCAGAGGTGAAGCACTGCAGTATCAGATGGCTCCAGCCACAGGAAGCCCGGACAGACAGACGGACACCGCCGCATGAGCGCTTTCAAACTGCCCCACGGCAACAGATGCCGACCGTCAGCGCCGCGCATACTTGTCTGCCCGAGTTTTTAATTATTTTGCTGTCGTAAAGGAGCTCCCCTGCAGGGAGGGAATTTGTGATGGGAAGAAGGAGCGGCTGTAGGAACAAAGGGGGGGGGAGAGAAATGGCAGGGGAAGGGGGAGCAGAGCGGCTCACAGCCCCCCGAGGCGAAGGGTGGGAGGGATTTATCCTGGAAATGCCCATGCACGGGGGAGAAGATGGTCAGAGGTTTTAGGCAGTGTTGTGCAAGAGCAGCTGGCTGGGGCCGTTCGGCCACAGGGGGATGAAACGCCAGGGGATGTACAGAGGGATGGGAGCTGGAGGAGGAGGAGGAGGGAGAAGGCAGGACTGTGCTACAGCCGCTGCGCTGGGCTCTGGCCTCTGTGTGCTTCAGCCCTGGCTTGTGCTCGGGGCCATCCAAGGAAAACATTACCCGGGCTGCTCTCATGCAGCCCTGGCTGTCTGCAAGCATGTCCCCCACCATCTCAGCCTCCTCTCCCGCCTCGTTCCTGGAGAGCTCTCCATTCCCCAGGCCCCTTCTGATCATTGCATGTCGGTGACATCATTGCCGGTTGCCATGGAAAAGCCAGGTTGTCCAAAACACGACCCCTTGGCCTCATCCCATGTGTGCCAGGAAATGAAGGTTTTATAGTACATCTCTGCAACGGAGCAGAAACAGCCAGAGCAGGAGCCGCAGCCTGGGGAAAGGCGCACAACCCACCCTCGTCGTGGGCTGCCTGGCGTGTGACTCCCCGCTGGCCTCTCCCATGGGGAAACGGGGACCTATTTCTTGGGGTCGCAAGGCTGATGTACGTCTCCTGGGCGGTTTTTGGGCTGCTGAGCTTTCTGGTTTGGTCTGAAACGCCCCGGAGGGGAGGCAACCTGAAGTGTTTAAGCCGGTGCCCAGGGAGAAGGCAGAAAGTCTGTACCAGACTCTGAGCAGAGGCCAAAAATGGGAGAAAATCGTCTGGTTGGAGTAGTTGGAAGCGATCGAAGGCATCTCCCACCTGAGCCGCACACTGCCTTTGGGGGGGGCTGTGATGTGCAGGGGGAAGAGCAAAGGTATTTGTGACTCTTGGCCATAGAAATTTTCCTAAAGGTGGAAAAAACTGTCCCCAGAATTGATGATTACCAGAGACCTCGCAGACAGTGTGGGGGCTTTGGAAAGGAAACGTCAGGTGCCGTCCCGTGGCAGGGGTGGGACGCTGCTGTTAAAGGCAGCTTTTGTTTAGGCAGGAATTACAACCAGACTCTTTCTTCTCTCCCGTGATGTTTGGGAGTGGAGGTGTTTCCCCGAGGGAGGGCTGGAAGCCTTACCCCTGGATTCTCCGAAACCAGGCCAGGGAAAGCAGGAGGTGTCCTGCCCTGACTGCAAAGCCAGGCTGGATCTGCTCCCTCTGTGCAGGAAGAGCCTAAAAAGCTCCTGTGAACACCTGAAGCAGCCGGTAGCTTTGCCAACCCTGGCTTCAACTTCCCTTCCAAATGTGCAGCAGGGCCAGCCCTCACGTCGTCACCCAGGCTCGGACGTGCGTCACCTCGGATGCAACGGCTTGGGCTTTGACATGGTTTTTGTCTTGCCCCTGCCCTTCCTGCTCTCAGTTTGGCTGGGAAATGAAAATGCTGCCTCTCTTCCAGTTTCCAGAGAGAGCAGCTGAGCATCTCCGGATGGACGAGCTCTACCATGAGAGTCCAAGACTCGAAGAGCCTCGAGGTCTCGCCGTTCTGCGTTGCTGCATCCCGCCGCGGTGCTGGGCGGTGCACGCGTGTGTCTTCACGCGTGCGCCCTGCTGGTTGGCGTGTGGCCGTGTACACCACAGCCCTGGGCACCAGGGAGGTAAATAATAAGAAGAAAATGACCCTCAGAGAGCGGCGAGGCCTGAATCTCATTTCCACAGCACAACCTCATCTCAAACCTGGAGGCTTTTTCCAGCTCGCTCGCTCCCCTGCCCCGTTGGCCCCTTGAGCCAGTCCCTCAGAACACAGCAGCGCTGAGCAGGCTGAACAGCACGTTTATTCGGGGCATGTGCTGGAAAATAAAAAGTTGGAGCCTTTTGGTTTTGCATACCCCATCCGGGGGCACGGTGCCGGCACCGAGCATGGAAAGTGCCTGCGTGACTTGTTTTGGTCTCACTTTGCTTGACAACTTGCCAACGCCATAGTCAAATTAACCCGGTAAACAACAGCCTGAGCCAGCTCAGACTCCGAAACGGGGCTGGCAGTGACACAGCCCCGACCCGACGGTGCCGGCCGACCCGCTGCACCGTGCCGCAGGCTCCCCCCCTCCCCGCTCGCAGTGGGTGTTTCGGGGTTAAAAATAGACTCCAGATTTCAGTTAGTGAATGCGGAGGCAGGGAGCAAAGAGCTGTTTATCAATGCCAGGGTTTCCCCTGAGACACCGAAATGAGTCAGATAAGAGATGGGCACAACTGTGCACATGCCCTACTTCACCGGTGCCGGCAACGCTGCTCCGCGCACGGGCCCTTCCGGGGAACTTTTTCGACGTGCCGAGGTGCCTTGGGAGCTGCAGTGCCCGTGGATGCTCAGTATGACTCACGTTCCTGCCAGATTTAGATACTTCACAGCGTCCTACCCTCGGCCCCTTTTGAAAACATCGCTCTCTGCCATCAACCCGTCGTGCCTCGGCCGTGAAAGGGTTCTTTTCTAACCTGGCTCAGTTCCTGCTTGTATTTTGAGCTCAGGCAAAAGGGTAGCAGGGGAGGAGTGACGGTGGGGGTGGCTGTGGGGCAAGGGTGTCCTGAGTGGACCTGCAAGGCACTGGCCTCCGCTGGCATCCCAAGTGCCCCTCGCAGGGCCGGGCAGGCATCACCCCGATGCCTTTGTGTCCCTGAAGCGACGTATCCACACCCAACCGATGCTCTGGAGCCCTTTTCCCATGGTGACCTTTTCAAAAAACCAGCAGCCGGGGCCTCAAAATGCCCCAAACTTCATTTTTTCAGAGGGGGTGGCGCAGGCAACACCGAGCACCCAAATAAACCTGGACGTGGAGGAGGCGCAGAGCCAAACGCCAGCGCGGGCAGCACCCCGCGGGCAGCACCCCGAGCGCCCCAGCCTCGCGCCGGCCAGGTAGATCAGCTGGGCCAGGGGTGGGCGGTGGGGCCGGGGGGGGAGGGGGGGTGGGCGGTGGGGCCGGGTCCCACGAATTGATCGAGGGCGCGTTTTTCGTGGCGAACACCTCGCCCGCCTGCGCAGCAGCGGCTTCCTGTTTGACTCACACCTGACGGCCCCGCTGCACAACCCGGGGCCTCTCGTGCTTGCAAGCGACTGAATGGGGCTGTTTACAATTAGAGAACATGGGATTCCCAGAAAGAGGCTCAGACCGGACATCCTGAAGCGAAATACCCCAGGCGTCACCGGCTAAAAATAACCGTAGCAGAACAGTCACCAAACAAACAGCGCATTAACGCCAGCCCCGGCACCGAGCTCTCACGTATCCCATGGCACGGGGGGGGGGGGGGGGAACGACGACACAGGCAGAGGGGCACCAAAAGCACCGGCTTTCCCTACCCCCGTGGGGTTTCACTGGCAGAGCACGGTGCCACAGAGGCTGGTGGCTGCCACTTGCAGTGATTTCTCTTTGTTTCTGGTCTATTTAGTGGGAAGGGGGGGGGGGGGGGGGGGGGCAAGGCATGGGTTAAAATATAAATAAACCAAATTTGAGTCAGAGCTCGGGAAGGGGAAGGTGCTAAAGTCCCTGGTCGTTCGAGCGGGGGTCAGAAAATGGGGACGCGATGGCGGCCGGACCGACCTCAGCTTGAGCTGAGCTGCACGTTGCGGTAGCCGCAGCACGAAGCAGGGAGCTGCTGGCTTCACACCTCCTCCCCGGTGCTCGCCCGCTTGGGGAAGAGACAATAAGACAGATCAGAGCAAAAAGGGCCCAGGAAGGCTCGTAAAGGCTCAGCCCAACAGCCCTGTAGTCCAGTCAACCTCTTGCTAACAGAGATCTCAGAAGATAGGAGCTCCCGCTAAAAGGCACTTACGCAATAGGCTGCTGCGAGAGGAAGTTTCTCTTTAACCCCAGGCCGTTAGTGGCTGATTTATGTCCTACAGCTTGAGATTTTACAAGTTGCAGGGCTGTTGCATAAGAAGATGATTTGACCCTATTTTTGTTACAGACCTTTTCTGTCGGGGAGCAGCTACTCTTGTACCCGCCTCTCGCGTGCCTGATACCTTGATGATGTAAAGGGAAGGAAAATTATATGGCTCAGGTTATCTTACTCATGAGAGTGAATCCCTGAGTTTTCTCAGAGGTGGTGTTGGATTTGGGTCTTCCTGAGCCTTGCCCAGGGAACTGGCCGCTTTTCCTTGCTAGTTGTATCCCCCCACAAAGTACCAGAGGCTCCGTTGCTGTGTGCACCCTCAATGTCTCCTTCTCTCTTCATGTACTGAGTTACAGTTGGTGGCTTTTGCTCTTAAGCAATAAATACCGCCGTGGGGAATACTCCAGGAGCGGGGATGTGGGGAGTGGACAATTTTTGCACCACGTTACTTGGTTGATGTAGATGTTGGCCCTGGACTTAACGGCCCTGGGGACCACTTCCAGTCCCGTGGTCCTTCCTAGGTAAGAGATACGACTGCTCCCACTTAGTGGGAGCAATTCATTTCATGGCAAGGGAGACAGAGAAGTCTTCTGCCTCGTGGAAACCTCACTTGGGCTCTCTCCTGATTTGCCATTTGCCTTTAACCTAAAATAAAAGTTATTTTGACTAAAAGCGCACATTAGCGGTTTGTGAACAGAAGGACAATTACAGGGAGAAAACTAATTTCCCCCAGCGTGGTGGGGGAAAGACACCGCTACGTTGTCGGAGCTGCGGTGTCCTTCCCAGCAGAAGAACCAGTCCAGGCTCTCTGCCTCCAGCTATTTCGAATGACGATACTTCGTGAACTCGCCCTCTTGTTCTCGGCCTCCTTGGAGTCCCACCACGGTCTGTCTCGCTGCTACGGCGGCAGCAACACCTCCCGGCCTTCCCGTCGGCAGCCGCCCGTGTGAAAACTGTCATTTGCTGAGCGGAGGACCAGGCTCCTCCACCTGCCCTCGACCAGCGCTAACGCAGAGCCGCGTCCCGGCAGGGCTGCGTGTGGAAACCGCCAGCTCCCAGCAAACACGGCACTGGGGGGACAGGCTGCCACGCACAGGGGGGCCGGTGGTGGCGCTCTGAGACGCCGAACGGAGAGTTGGGGCAATCCCTGCTTTTGTTATAGACTCCCCCGGTGCCCCCGAGCGAGGCAATTACGCTTGGGCACCGGCTCGCCCTTCTTGCAGAACGGCGGGGCCAGCGCCTCCTTTCTCTTTTCATCTGCCCTGTTAATTGGGACCGGCCCTTTGTTCACGTGGGTGTCTGCTGCCGTTGGGAAATCGGAGCTTTAGGTTGTAAATTCACGGAGGGAGGGATTTTTCCCTTCCCGGGTGAGTGTGGGTGGCTCCGAAGCTGCTCCAATTTTAGTCTTCCCGCACCACCCAGACATAAAACTGGGCATCTTGCTGCCTCTGCTCCCGGGATACTCATTGTCCGGGAATCCCCGGGTGACCAGTTATGCCAGTGGGAGCATTCATGGAAACAGGCCATTTTCTGCGACAGCTCAAAGTGTTTGCAAAAGGTTGGTAGAGCCCCAAGAGCTTCTGGCAGCTTCATTTTATTTTGAAACCGGTTGGCCCCCAGCTGGGTGTGAGAGTAGAATGAAAGGATGCGAGATAAACCCACTTGTGCGAGAGAGTGAGCTGCTGCCCGCGGCAGCGCAGCATCAGAGGTCGTCATTCTGAAACCGAGCATGGAAACTGCACCGAGAAGAAAGCTAGAGAGCAGGGCTCGGGCTCCTCGCCACACACGGTGCAGACCACACTAAAGAGCTGCTCTGCCTGGGGACTGTCACATGCACTGGAGCAAGAGAGAGACGGAAACCTAAAGGGCAGCAGGCAGCTCTGACCGGGCAGATGAGCACTGACGACAAAGGTACTCCCATCCTCCCTGGGCTACTCTCACCCAACCCATCTTTTGTGTTTAAACGTGTCTTCGGGCTTTCTTGATCCTCTGCTCTTTGCTGAACATCTCTGGCGTGTCGCTGTAGTTGCCACCGTCGCTGCATGGGTGGTTTTAGGTGTCCGCTGGCCTGACCTGCTCCGGAGGACGAGGAGATGCGGCGGTGGAAGGGAGCGAATGGCGAGGTACGGAGAAGAGGAGGCTCCAGTCGGTTGTTAAAGCTTGCGTTTGCATCGTGTTTACTGCCGAGCGAGCTGCCAGCCTGCTCGAGAGCCTGGGTAGCGTTTATCAGGAAATGCAGTCGGTGTGTGCTGCGGTGGTAGCTCTGGTGCCTTGTGACCCAGGCCATGCCCTGCCCAAGAGCACGCAGGGAGTTGGGGATTTTTACTCCGGTTGACCCATTTTTGTGTGGTGTGTTATTCCCGATTGTTCTTGGCTGGACAGCCCCAGTCATCCTCTCCATCCCCTCAGCTGGTACAGCCTCGTGTGTTTTAAGTAGCTGAGGGATGCCCTGAGGAACGGGCCGCAGCGAAGGGCAGGATCTCCTGGTGGACACCAGGCAGGAAGGGGATGGCTGACAGGGCAGGTAGCTCTCGCTCCTGTTCACCATCGGTTGCTCGCCGTGCAGCACGTGACGGTCTCCTAGCAGGTGGGGAGAGCTCCCCTCTTTCAGGTGGGAAAGGCATTGCCTTAGGTGTAGCGTGGTGGAAGGCAGCACTGGCTCTCGGGGGACACCAGAGCTCTCTGACTCCCAGGCTAGATGTTCAGTTACAGGTTTTCACCTTCAAAGTTCTCGTTGCCGCTCCTCCAGACCCTCCGTGGGCGCTGCTCCACGGCCGCTGTGCTGCTGGATGACCCGCAGCACGGGGGGCTTTGCCGGCTCGTGAGCTAACGCGAGACCCTAGCGCTGTGGTGCTAAACCGCGACAACACACAGTAGCTGCAGCATTTGCTTACGTTACATCAACGACTTTTCCTCCATCCATCAGTATTCACCTTGCAGAGCCCTGGCCTGGGCCAAGTGACTGGAGCCAGGACATGGGGAGCATCTCTCCACCTTTTCCATCCCAAGACAGGTATCACAGCTCTTCACTTGCCACCCCTTGGCACCTCCTCGTGCTCTTCCTGTGAATAGGTTGGGAAATTGCATCAAGATAGAAATGTGCGGGCCATGACACCACGGTTAGGAGGAGGGAAGCTGTGATGGAAGAATTTGTTGAGTTTTGTCCTACCTCAAAAGTGCTGAAACTAGTGTAATGCTCCCACACCCCAGCCTGGGAATTTCCAACTAAAACCAACTGGTTTTGTTTCTCTGGGCTGTGGAGAAAGCTGTGCGCATGCTCAGGGTGCCCTAGATGTTTCAGAAACCAGGGCACAAACTGGGAGAGTTGGCACTTTTAAAGTATCAGGACCCTTAAAGCTAAATCTCATGATCTGTAGGCGTCCGATGTGACTTTTGGATGGTTGACCTTGGCAGCACAACTGTGCTCCAAGCACCTTGTCTCCTGTCTTTGAGGGGGATAGCAAGAAAGAAAGGAGAGGGAGAAGGCATAGCACTAAGGAAAACTGAGCTCTACACGTGATGGGATGCTGTTGAGAAGTGGGGAAGAAAGTGGAGGAGCTTCGTAGACCTCATGCAGCAGGAAGGCTTTCAATCCCAGGGCTCCTAGAACTATTTCCAGGCCAAGAAAGCACCTTCAGGGCTGTTCCCTGCAGCTGGAGACAGCACCACCTGGTCCTGGTCAACAATTAGTGCAAATTAGACCCAATTACAGCCGGTTAGCAAGGAGCAGGAGAGAGATGCAGCAGACCCCCTCCTCGTTCACCCACTCTTTCCTCTCTTACTTTCCTCTTGTATTAAAGCTTCATCGGTTATGAGCTCTGGTTCAGGGTTGTCTTTGTTCCCCGCCTACGGTAGTGAGGCCAAGTGCCTCTTTGGAGGAGAGAGGGAAGGAATGGAGTGAGAAACGCAGCTAGAGATGCTTGCAAGGCCAGTGCCAAAGTGCTGCAAGCCCCTGAGGATGCTCCAGGGTATTGAAGGCTTCGAGGAAGGCGGCAGAAGACAAAATGAGCAAAAGATAGCTGCTTAAAAATCGTTTTGTATTAGGGGTTATAAGCTTTTTTTAACAGGCTGCACCTGAGTTATCAGATGCTGGTGCAAACCCTTGGATAACAGTGCAGTCCTAGAAGGACGGAAATTTTTGTGGGATACTGGTTTCAGGTAAGAAGGAAAAAAAAAAGGCTCTCATGAGGCGTTTGTAACGATTTTGGTTGTGCTGCGTCTGATGGGCAATTCTGGAGGGTTTGTGACCTCTGTAGCTCGTGGCTAGGCCATAATGGGGACCAGAGATGAGCCTTTGTGGAAAAAAAACCTTGGAGAGGTGTTTTGATTCAAGCAGTAAAACTCTGAGCGGGGACAAGAAAGAACCAGCCGGGTCTTGGGCTTTGTTGGCAATCGAGGCAGTGCCGGTGAGTGAGCGGTCTCTCGGTGACAGCCCAAGGCAAGAAAAATGAGGAAAATGTGAAAACTCCAGGGATGGGACTGTGAAAATGCAAATGGGGGGGGGGGGGGGGTGACAAGAAGCAGCTGGGAAGGCTTCACGCAGCGGGGGAGAACGCAGGCACCTACAGCAGAGCTGCTTCCCTCGCAGGGAGGAAAACTGCGAGTGCCTTCAACTAATGACTGAAAATACCTAAAAGGAGCGGAATGTCCCTATTCTGTGTGCTGAAGGGGGTTAACTCACAGAGCTGTTTGAAGGCACAGCCGTGCACAGTGCCTAGGCTGTTGTACTTCGTGTTATTAAACCCACTTTACTTATGGAAGTAAAGCGAGGAAGCCCGGTGGTTAAAGCTTACATGGCACGGACGAGGCCATTCTTACCATGGGTGTCCATGAGCTCTGTATCAAAAACCCGCAAGACCCCAACTGGTAGGATAAAAAGGGTAAAATGTCTCTTCCACTGTTTCTTGACGGGCTGATATCCCATGTGTCAGAGAAAGCCGTTCCAGGGCTGAGCCTTGAGCTGACATCAGGCAAAGAAAACCCAAAAAGATGCAGCCTTGACCAATAAAAGCTCCTTTGGTGGCAATTCCAGAACTTCATGCCCAGTCCACGTTCCCCTGGCCTTCCTCTGTGTTTCTTGGGAAATAGGGATATGATGGTTTTGGATAAACTGTTCCTGGTGTTTAGAAAAAGCCTTGCTGGCGAACCCAGCTCCTTGCCCTGCGACTGCAGGCTGAGCCAAACCCTGGAGCAATGGCAGAGAATGAGCCACATCTCGTTATTAGGAGGTTGGGGGGGGGGGGGGGGGGGGGCTCCTTTTTTTTTTTTTTTTTTTTTTTTTAACCAAAACAGGATGGTTTCCAACCAATTACTTTGAATCTGAAGGATGAGTAATCGCGCGGTCATGGAGATGGTGAGGTTACAATTGTTAAAAGGAAGCCTTCAAAACTGCCGAGTGTCGTGTTCAAAGCTCACGCGAGGGGAGCGCCCGTGCAACGGGGACCACACAGCGCTGAAACGTTGCTCAATGAAACCTCAAACTAGGCAGCTTCGTTGTATAAGCTTTTGTTTTTGAGAATAGCTCTGCTGGAAACGTTCAAATCCATCGTGGGCAACTGCAGCAGAGAAGGTCAGGAGAGAAAAATCCGGGGAGGGGTGTTGGAAACAGGAGCGCCCGTGGGTAGGGCCCTGAGCTCTGAGTGTTTCCCAGCAAGGGCATCTGTACGTGTGTCTGTGCCCACTTGGTGGCACTGCGTCTGCCTCAGGTCCTGCAGGTGAGGTGCCTGACCCGCTGGGGGAAGATGCTTTTGGATCCTCAGGTCAGGTTATGGCCCAGGGAGTGACCTGGTGGCAGTCGCAGCGGTGATGCTCTGGGTACCTGCGCAGCTGCAGCCAGGCTCTTCGCCACGGTGCGTGGCAGGAGGAGCAAAGAGTTGAAATAAGAGAGGTTCTGGCTGGGTACGAGGGGGAATTTCTTCCCTACGAAGGACGGTGAAGCGTTGGAATAGGTTGTGGAGGCTCCATCCTTGAGCCTTTCAAGACCAAAGCCCCAGACAACCTACTCTGATCTCATAGCTGTCCGCATTTCAAGCAGGAGGTTGAGCTGGAGGCCTCAGAAGTCCCTTCCAACTTGAATTATCCTATGATCCGATGACAACTCTTCTGGCCATAGTAGGAACTTACTCTCTCGTGTCTCAACCCATGTGCTGGCAGCAGCTGGCATGTCCTCCTCCCGCCCACCTCCTCGACCACCAGGATGTCCAGCTCCTGGCTTTCTCTCAGCAAGCTCCGAGCATGAAACAACCTGTTCCATGTCGCCCGTCTGCGCTGCTGAGGCATTCACCGGTGAACCGGCACCAAGGAGCGGAGCGTTGTCTCCAGCCTCTGCAGGCAGGCTGGGAGCTGAGGTCATAGCTTGCTGGGTGGAAAGATTTACTGACACAGTCATTCCTGATGTGTTTTCTGGGCCTCTTTTTGAAAGGCAGGAATCCACCTTCTCCTGCAGAACCGCCCAGTCTGGTGGCACGGCTGCTTTGCTAAGTCTGGAGACTCTGGCCGTTCAGGTAGACCCTGTCCAGGAAAGGGACAGTGCAGCTGCTGTCACAAGGCTGTAAAACTTACTGGTCTTCCCTTTCTAGCCCAATCACACATCAGTGTTTCCTATCCTGGGACTGGAGTGCTTGGGTGAGCTCCCCATTCTTAGTAACAAGAGAGCAGGTCTTGATTCAAGCTGTTGAATTGATGGAGAAGGAATCTTGCCCCTGGAACGGTTTATAACATCCCTTCAATGCTCCTTATTTCTCATTCAACTCAGTTTATCTCCATTTGGATCTTGCTCTGCTGTTGGACAAGAAAGATCCTTCTGCGGTGAGAAACAGTGCCCCTTGCAAACACCTCTGATTGCAGTTTGTTTATCCCATCGCCTTCCCCTGGAAGCACCCGGCACTCTTCAGCCTTTCATTTCACGGCAGCATATGTGGACTCTGAATTTTCACTGACCTGCTGTGGTGTTTAACACCCTTCTTCAAGCGCAGGTGTCAGAGCCGGGGTCTGTCCTTGTGCTTTCAGAGGTGTGATAGGCTTTGGAGGAGCCGAGCACGTAGACTTGATAACTGGACTTTCCTGAAGGCACGAATTCATCTCACCTGCCTTTAGATGTCTTCACCTGAGCTTCACTTGAAAGTTGACAGAGGGGAACAGCTTTTCTAGGGCATGAGTCATCTGGGCTGTTTTGGAGATGAACTGTACCTGCTCTGCCCAGGGACTTCACGTGTGGTTTTTCACTTGTGTGACTGATACGGTGCCCACGGAAAGTTGCCCTCCTAGGTCAGTTCGGTTGTGTTCTCCACCAGGCAGCCTATGCCAAGCTGCTTAGCTGCAGATCCAGATTTCCTTTTTCTAACTGGCTTGATGAGAAAAGCACAACTGCCTGGGTCGGGTGAAGAAACTGCCGTTTCTCTTTTAGCAGTCGCTGCCAAGTTGAAGTAAACTTGGGTGGTTCCTGTGCCCAGGCTGGCTCCGAAGAGCTTCCAGATGAGGTGCAACTGTCTGTGTGTGTGTGTGCCCTGATAGTCAAAGATCTGCTTTACATGCCTGAAAGGTTTGGAGAGGAAAAGCCACCCACGGAGCCTTGTGAGCCACCAAAACCCCTCTCTGCTGGGGAACAGGCCCCAGGCTTTGGCAGGGGGCACCTCAGCAGCAGGGGCCAGGGGAGGTGGGAAGGGCAGGACCCGCAGCGGGGGCACCCCAAACCCTTCCCAGCTGGCTCTGACCCCCGAGCAAGCCCGTGCTTTAACCTTTAGGGCGCAGGATGCTCGGGTGGTCCCCAAACCCACCCTGAGGGCAGAGCCCTGAGCCCTTTTCTTGCTGTAGGTGCGGGACAGGCTGGCAGTGGGGACCTGGGGTGGACTCCGGACCGGTGGCCGAGGCGGCTGTGCCACAATGGGGGGTTGCAGCCTCTGATGCAACGTGCCCAGCAGCTCAGAGCAGTGCCCAGAGCGTGCCAGACGCTTTTGTTCATTCTCCTGGTGTTTGGGAAAACACAGTTTTGCCGGCTATTATTTCTTTATCTGGATACGAGCCCTCTGGGCATTTTAAAGGGAAATAAACAATTTCCAGTCACTCAGGTGGTGACATTTGCAAACTGCCACAAACATACACGGCCCCTTTCTGTGAAACTGTTTGGCCTGAGCTTCTCTGATGAAAAAGGCAAGGAAGAGCAGGTAGCAGCTGATGTACACGTGCGACGGGCTTTCATGTGATTGCCACATCAGAGCTGCTTTTAAGGCTCTATTAAAAAGGCAGAAGTCTGCAGAAACGCCTGTACAAGTTGGGCTGTGCCTTGCTTCGCGGGGAATGTGCAGTGAGGAACCCCCCTTTCGCCTCTGTGCGCGCGAATCCCATCAGAGAGGCTTGAAATTGGAGGTGCAGGTTTGACACCCGCCTAGAAGGGAGACGCCGAAGCCACCGAGTCCTTGCATTTGCCCCCGGAGTCGGGAGAGGGCGTGTGGTGCGGGGCCGCGGGCAGGGTTGGCTACAGAAACTTTTAGTCAACTCGAAGGCTGTTTCGAAAGCTAAATTCAGAGCTGCTCCAGCTCCTTCCCCAGCCCATTGTTGTGGTTTTACAATCACATTTTCCTGTTTTTAAAACAAATGTTTTTCTCTTCCCCTGGGGCCGTACGCAAGCCCCACAAGAGCAGACGGGGAAGGCGGCCGCGGGGCTGCGCTGCGCCGGGGGGCTGCAGACGCGGAGCGAGCCCACCCGCCGGCATCGCCCCTTCCCTCTGATGGCCGTCTGCTTTGTGCAGCGCGTGGCAGCGCTAACAACAACGGGAGGGCGAAACAGGCAGGCAGAAGTGTGATTATTTTTTTATTTTTTAATGCTTTTTTTGAAGTTGACGGTTCCTCTTTACGGCGCTGTGGTTTCACGCCCAGCAGCAGGATGGCGAAGGTATTTTGGTAGGGCTTATTCAAGGACCGTCTATTTAAAACCAACTTTTGGGCTGCCAAGAGAATGTCATTGCTCAGTTAAAAGCACAGATGGAGGACAGGGCTTGTGGGGAAATGGCTCGGCTGGTGGCAGCCCCTTGAGGGCTTCTGCCACTTTGGCTGTCTGGGGGTCCTCAGAGCCCAAGTCCCAGCTAAATCCGTGCAGGAGGTGGACCCACAGCAGGGTAGGCAGAGGTGGTGCGAGACAAGAGAGGAGAAACACTATTTATTATACAAGTTCCTGGATGCAGAGTGTCTGCACGCTCCCAGCGCTCTGCATTTAAATAGTTTTACATTTACTGAATGAAAGTCAAGAAGTTTAAATGCTGAGCAGTGGCTCTGCTGAGCTGCTCCAGCCATGCCCAGCGTTTCCAGGCGGGATGCAACCGGGGCCAAAACTGCACCGGGAGTAGGCTAATACTTGCCCAGAGCGGCCAGCCCCCGCTCAGCCCCCGCTCAGCCCCCGCTTCCTTCACTTGTGCAGCTGAGACCCTGAGGTGTGAAAGACCAACCCTTCGGTGCCCGGCACTCATCCCAAACCGATCCCGAGCGCTCACCCACCGCCTGTTTACCCAAAGCGCTGCTCGGCACCTCCGTCCCAGCCCAGCTGCGCGTTGCCCAACGCAGGGTGTGCGTTGCTGCTCTTGGGTCGTACGTCAGCAAATCAAAAAGGCATCGAGGACTCTTGTGCCCGAGTCAGCAACTCGCCCACTTGCTTGCTGGGGCAGCCAGCCCTGCTGCTGCTGGCAGGCTCAACAGGTTGGCCTCCAACCCTCCCAAGCATCCCAAATTCTGTCCCAGCAGAGAAATGGAGGAGAAAAAAAGAAGGAGAAAGTCTGTGATATAGAAAGGCAGGGGTTGGGAGGAAGGCTTTAATCCCTGCTCGTGCACCAGGAAGGCTCCCCGCTGCATTTGCAGCCACAGGCTGCTTTGGTCAAACCGTTTGTAGAGGGATGCTGGGTTGTGCCGTGCAGGGCTCTCCGGTGTCACGAGGCTGGAGTTGAGGCCGGCAGGAGGGAGGATTTTAGATCGGATCTGAGGACAGGGAGCAGGTTTCCCTTCCAATCGCATCTCCAAACCTGCCAGCGCTGAGACATGCTGCCTTGGGTGCTGTGTGAGCTGCGGCCCTGCTCTGGCGTGACGGGGCTTGTGCAGATACGGGGAGCAGAGACAGCTTTTCTCCCCCGCCACGCACCCCAGTGGGTAGGTAATGTCCCTGCCTTGGTCTGTAGGTGGAAGATAAGGGCATGCTTGGAGCAGATGCCGTGTGCTAGAGCATTAGCAGGAGATGTGCAGCTACTGAGCAAGAGCAAACAGTGATTTTCTGCAGCTTATAATGAAGCTAAAGCATCCTACCACCAGCCTGTGAGCTCCTGCTGCAGCCTGGGGAGGCCAAAACATATCTGAAACAAGCACAACCCCATTTTCCCCTGGAAAGCAGGAGAGACTTCATTTTTTCATACTTCGAGGCCCACAGGTGCCCCAGGAGGCCCAGACCATGCACAGCCTGGGACCAGCCCTAAGGCGAGCAGAGCTTGGGGGTTGCAGGACAGGCAGGTGGAGGAGCCGTGTGTTCGGGATGGAGAGTGTGTGGATGGAGGGAGGAGGACACAGATCAGAATGAAGCCAGGGCAGAGGGTGCTGGGCTGGGGCTGTGGGTCCCACCTGCAGCTCTCTGCACTCCCCTCTTGGCTCACCCAGCCCTTGTTTTGCTCAGGAGCCACGGGGATGCTGCGACCGGTCCCGGCGGGGGACGGCTGGCTGATGTTGCCTGGTTTTACCAGGCAATTCCCTGTGATCAGCAGGATCCCTATGCTTGAACACAGCCCTCCCAAGGCTGGCAACAGCCAGGCGTTCACCCAGTCGCTGCTGCACACCACCGTGGAGGTACTGGGCAGCTTTCTGCTCCCAGGGCTCGGGTCAGGAGAGAGCTGGCTGCAGCCCAGGTTCCCAGCGCAGCTCCATAAACCGGGGCGGGCCGGGGAGCTGAGCACATGTCAGAGGACGCTTTCCTCCGGGGAACATCGCTCTCGTCTGATCGAAACCGCTGTCACTCCTCACCTGCCGCAGCCACCACCTACGTGGCCTCTCGCTGTTCCAGGTGCCCCCGCTTGCGGCGGGCGGAGAGGCTGCCGGCAGCAGGCACGGGGAGGGGAGCGTGGCGGTCCTGAGCTCGGGCAGGCAGGAGGTGGCGGCTGGGGGTCTCCGAGATGCCCCTGGATGGGGGACGGAGGCTGGGAGAGCTGCTGAGAATAGGGCTGCAAGTCTTCCCAGGGCGTATGCCCAGCCTCGTGGCTCCTGCCATTTGGGGGGCCAGGAGTGCACCCCCAGCCCTGGAGATGTTCCCAGCCTTATCCTCACGTTTTCCAGCTCTCTGGCTTGTCGTGTGACTTGGGAGCATGGTGTGATGGGGGGGAACTAGCAAAGCAATGCCGGGCTGCTCGGCAAAGGCTTCTGTGGGGAACCACCACTGTTGCCCACCCTCCTTCCCCCTCCCAGGCAGACCATGACCACCTTCTGGTTCTCCTCCACCCCCAGCCTCGGGGCCGAGCCCGCGGGGGGATGCTGCGGGAAGCCTCCCCGCTTGCTGTGAGCCGGCTGCTGGGGAGCTCCGACGAGCCCGGGCAGCCTTGAGCGTCTTCGCCTCCTTCGCCGGCAGTCTGAGGGTTGCACAACATGTGGGGGTGAAGCGCATTCATCTCTGCCGATCAAAATAGCACGTTTCTTTCACAACCGGCAGCGGGTTCTGCACATGTCCCCCACCCCGGCCTCAGCCGAGCCCCAGCCTTGCTGGCAACGATCTGTAAGGGAGGAGAGACTCAAGAAAGGGAAGCGGTGCTTCGCTTTCCAGGCTAAAAATACTGACTGCGCTTCCAAAATAATCTTGCTTGAATGATCTCGATTGACCCCACGCTCCAAGGCTGCCGGGTGATTCAGTTCCCCAATAATTTCAGCCTGAGCTTTGGCCACCTGGAACGAGGAAGGTCTCGGTGGGTTCTTTTTGCTGTTGGAGGTGGGTTTTTGCTCTTTGTGCAGGTATTTTTTTGAATGGAGTTGTCACAGGAGAAGCCAGGCGGCTGCTGCTGCTTCTGCTGCTGCTGCTGCTGCTGCTTCAAAATGTGAACATGAAAGGTTCACGAATTTCAAAGCTGAATACAAAGACCAGAAAAACCCCGGTTTTCCAGCCCACCCTAAATCTGACCTTTTATTTGAGCTGTTATTTTGTGAGAGGAAAACATCAGCTTCCTCTGGGATGCCCTGGGGTAGATTCCCATGGGTTATACTGGAATGGGGAGCCATGTGCAGGAATGAAGGGGCTGCTTGAGCCCCAGCTTGCCCCTCCCAGGGTGTCTGAGCTTTTTTGAAGGATGAATTTAAGGAAATGTAGGGCACTGAACAGGAGAAAGATCTAGATGGGGAGGATGAAACCTTTTTTCCTGCAGCTGCCTAATGTAAACCAGAGAGAACAGTTGCCGCCAATCACCCCTTTGGTTGGGTCCACTGAGTAATATACAAATTTATGCAGAGTGGGGCCTGCTGGGACTTAGGTCGTGAAGTTATTGACTGTTCTCAGAACGAGCTGTTAGTCGTAAAAAACATCGTCATGGCAAATTTGGTGGTGTTGGGGCTCTGGGAGCACATCAACGTCCCACCCCACGAGGCTGCCTGAGGCGAGGACAGAGTGGGCTTGAAATGCAGAGCCCCTGGGATGGCTGGGGGTCCGCTTGGGGCTCACCCAGGGTTCAAGGCAGCTCACCCGCCCCGCATTCCTGATTTCCCATTGCTCACGCACCGGGAGAGGCTTTGCACCTCATTCTGTCCCTCTTGTCACCGCTTTGCTTGGCAGCGCGGTCCCCCCCACGGTCCCAAAGCACAGCCCAGGCTGGTGCACCCATGGACCCCCTTCCCAGCAGGGGTCTGAGCCCCCAGCAGCCCCCAGCCAAGCGCTGGCTTCTTTGCCAGCCTGGGGAATGGCCAGTGGTTTTGAGCTCACGAAATCGAGGCTGTCCGGGCTTCTTTCCCTGCCAGTCAGCTTCCTCCGCTGGCACCGACGCTGAGGTTTCCCTATTATCTTCCCCAGCTTCAGTTTGGGATTTATTTGCAACCATCTTAAATGAGTAGGAGTTCTGTTCTGGTGTTATCTTCCAAATCAGAGAGGCACTAAATGTAACCTCCAGAATTATGAGTTATCAAAAAAGCTTTTGTCCCCTCCCTCCATCCTTGCTATGGCCTGAGCTGCTGTCAGGTGCTGTTGGAGGGTCGTGCACCTCCTCCGACGAGCTTTTGCCAAGCATTTCCAAGGTGAAGCCGTGGATCAATGACGTTTTGAGACATCGGAAATGAAAGGGAAGGAAAGGCCGATCTGGAAGAAAACCGGCATAAACGAAAGGGAAAGAGAAAGCCCCAAAGGTGAGATGGACCGTGAGCAGCTGCAGTTTGAGCCTCCCAGCTTCAGAGAGCGCCCAAAATAACCGCTTGGTAACTGGGGCTTACAACCGTGTGCCAGCCTGTGTGTGCGTGCATGCGTGCTTGATATGTAACTTCCCATATTCTGTTCTGGTATCATAAGAGCGAGCAAAATAGCTCAGCAGAAACACAGCCGCTGCCCACCCGTGTTTCGGTGTTTATCTCTGCATCTGCACCAATTGACCTCCGGAGACGCAGGGCGCTGCAGCTGAGCGGGGGCTTCTCCAGGCCTCCTTGCTCTGGGACAAGGCAGGGCTTCGCTCTGCGTCTGAAGTGATTTCTTCTTTGGAAAAGAGAAGTGTAATTCAGTGGGCAGAGAATCCCCTGAGCTTTGGATTTCCTGGAAATGCAGCTGTCCTCTTGTAGAGGAGCTGCGGCCAAATAACCGCCGTCGCAGGCTGTTCACCCCGTGGTTGGTAAGGAAACCTCGGGTGATATCGCTGTGCCTTTGAATGGGACTTGAAGGCCCTGAGCACCACCTCCTTTGCTCTGAATTTGGCTCATTTTCTTTCTTTGGGGTGCTGGGTCCCCACCGTGCCCTGTGTGGGGATGCTCCCGCTGCCCTGCCCTCAGCTCATCCCCCTCCTCACGCCACTGTGCAACGGGAACTGCCCCATTCTGGCCCTGATACCTCTCAGAGGGTCTGTGGGGATGGGAGAGCCCCGACAGCAGAGCAAGTCACTGGGAAACACGCAGGGGAAAGGTGTGTCTTAAGCCTGCAATTTTATGTAATTTAGGAGTTTTACTCGGGGCTATGCGGAAGCGCCTCTCTCCAATTAGGTTTGCAAAGCTCTCCTCAGGTTAGGGCCTTCTGCCAGCGCATTTGCTGCTCCTTTCCTCAGCAGTTTGGTGGCTTGGATGTTCACTCAGGATGGAGGGGACTCAGGGTCACGTTTAGCTTCGAGCGACAAGGATTTGAACCATGTTCCCACTTGCCCTGGGTCTGTCTAACCGCTGGGCTGAGGGGTTGCTGGAACAAGCTGCTTGTGGTCCCTCCTGCTGAAACGGGTCTGCTCCATATAGTAACGTGTTTATTGGGTATGAGACGATGTGGCTCCCTCCTCCCAGAGATGAGGGTGCTCCTGGGTTCTCCCGTGGGTGACCAACCTGTGCTTTGTGTCTTGCTTGAACGGTTGCTGCATTTGCGGCACAGCTGCTGAGATGGTCAGGGCCAAGAGCAAGAGGGCTACAAGGAGAGGTGAGGGGAGCTGCTCTGTTTTAGGGTGGGGAAGAGGAGATGAAGGAGAGGTCTAACCACAGCCTACCACAACCCGAGGGCAAGTACAAGGCAGCAGAGTCAGCCTATTCCCAGTGGTGCCATGGTTTACAAAAGGCATCTGGGACAGTTTGCGGTTGGCTGGTACAGGCTGGACGAGCGGAGACGTTTCACAGCCCTGGGGGGGGCATGCAGAGAGGTGGAAGGTCTCCATCCTCGGAGATGACCAGCCTGAGCGAGGCAAAGCCATGACCACCCTGCTGCGGTGGTGGGGAGGGTGCTGCTGTGAGCAGGAGGTTGGACTGGAGCCTCCAGAGGTCCCTTCCCACCAGCACTCCCAACGCCTGAGACATCTGCCTGTCCCAGGGTGGCTGTAAACAGAAAACATCACCCAGTCCCAACGGGGCGTAGAGATGGGAGGTACTGAAGCCTGACCGGAGCGTCAAAAACCCGGGATGCTACGTGCTGGATGTTTGACAGACAACCTAAATATTCACGTGGATTTTAGAGCACCTGAAAATACTGCTCAGAAAAGGAATGTGTGGCTTAACTTCAACTAAAGAGCTGCTATGCTCCTTAAACTTAAGGCAGACTGTGCTCCGTGTAATGTTCTGGATTAGTAGTACTCAGCTTTCAAAGAGAATACACCTAGGACTAATATAAATAGCAGTAGAAAAGGCTGGCAAGCTTCATGGCTGCTTCCTGCCTGCACATCCCCTATCTTTCTGGAGCCACCCTTATTTTTACCAGCCGGATGCCTCAAATCCAAATGATGTGGCCACTTGAAAGGACTTGTTGTTGGTGACCAAGTCCCAAGGAAACGGGCAGGAAACGGCACCAATCTGCCAAACACAGCCCTGTGTTTTCGGCTTTGCATCCCCTGCGCTGCTCTCCCTGCAGACTTTGCTGGATTTCAGATTCTGTAAGTAAATCTGTGGTGGAGGAGTCTTTTCCAAAACTTAATTAAGCGAGTAAGTCTGGGCTCAGGGTCCAGCTGCAAGAGATTTTAAATGTGCAATTCCTAGTTTTTCCTCTTTAAATGTGTCTGTGAATTGTACCGGACTCTCGTGAGCAAAGAGCAGTGTCCTGCCTGAGCTGGCAGGTTTGGGAAGCGAGATAAAAAGCTGCAGTAACGGCAGAACTTCTTGCTGCAAGAGGCGAGTTTCTTAAGTTCCTGCATGTAACCAACCTGACCCTTACATTTTCTCTATCTGGGGTATATAAGCTGTAGTGCAGCTTCCCTGTGGCTCGCTGGTCTTGGCGGGATCGGTTTGGTAGGGCCGAACAAGGAACGGCTGGTGCCGAGGAGCCGTTGAACCCGCGGAGGTTAAATTCAGCAAGCACGTTACTGCGTGCCTTTTCTATGATGTTAAAAAAAATTAAGCTGTTAAGATAGAACATATATATTAAAAAATAAGCTGTTAAGATAGAATTGAAAGTCTCCATTTGAAGCAAGCATGTAAACCACGGATGGCACCACGTGCCCAAGCGAAACACGGCTCGGACAGAGCAACCCTCCACAGGCACCGGCCCCAGCGGCCAAAGCTCCCACCCGTGAATGCTCTGAGGCATTTCGGCGGTGGGTTGCACGTCCCGCTGAGCTACCGCCGGGGTTTTTCCCAGCCGTTCCCCGTGGCACCGATGCTTTTCCGTCCGCCCCGCATCAGCTCGCTGCACCGTGCGCCGTCTGCCTGCCGGGGAGCGCCGGGGGAGCCGCGGGGGCCGTGGGAACCGGCCCCACGGAGCATCCCGCCGGGATGGCAGCGCCCAGCCCCGGCCGCGGGGATCTCGGTGCATTGGAGATGCTTTTCGTGACCGGCCGAGGGCTCCGCACACCCACGCCGGGGTGCAGAGGGCAGCTCCAGGAGCCCCGTTTGGGCTCAAACTGGTGAATCCCGGTTCTACCCAGCAGCGCTGGGCCCGGGCGCAGGATCCCCAGGGTGGTCCAAGCGCTTGAACCCCCCCCGGCTGGTCCCAAGGGCTTGAACCCAGCCCGGTCCCGGGTGCGCGCACCCCGCGTTGCCCCACGCCTGCACCCCCGTTCCCAGCTGCACGGACCCGTCGCGCCCCCCGGTTCGGCCCCCGCGAGCGCATCCCGGGGGGCGAAGCCGTCGGCGGGCGCGGTTCGGGCCGGCCCAGCCCGGGGGGACGGCGGCGGCGGCGGCGGCGCCATTGGCCGCGGCCGCGGGGCGGTGCCGCCCGCAGACAACGCGCCGTGGGCCGGGCCGGGCCGGGCCGCTCCTCCCCGCCCGGTTCCGGTGCGGTGGTGGCGGCGGCAGCGGCGGCGCAGGTGGAGCCGAGCCGCCAGCGGAGCCCCGCTCCGCCGCCCAGCCCATGGCGCTCCGCGACCCGCCGCCCAGCGCGGCCCGGCCGGGGGCCGCCCCCCGCTCCGCCGCCGCCGCCGCCTCCTCCTCCTCCTCCTCCTCCTCCTCCTCCTCCTCCTCCTCTTCCACCGCCGCCTGAGCCCGCGGACGCACCGGCCTCGCCTTTGTCCCCGCCGCCGGCCTCAGCCCGGCCCCCGCCCGAGGTAGGCACCGGGGCGGCGGGGACGTTTCCACGGGCGGGCCCAGCTCTGTCACCCCCGGGCGGGAGGGGGGTGAGGGGCCTCCCCCGGGCTAAGACCCCGTCCCCGGGCTGGAGAGGCCTCGCCCGAGCCGGGCCCCCCATCCCCGGGGGGTAAGAGGCCTCCCCGGGGCCGAGACCCCATCCCCGTGCAGGAGAGGCCTCCCCTAGGCCGGGCCTGGCCCCGTTTCCCTCACCCCCCCCGAGGGAGGGGAGATGTTTCCTCCGAGGCAGCCCTAGCCGAGCCCCCTGAAGGGCTCTTCTCGCCCCCCTCCCCAGGCCTTGCACCCCCTGCTCCCCAAAGCCCCCTGGGGCTGGCAGGCTCCTGGGGAGGGGTGCCCTGAAGCCGGGCCCTACGTTGCACCGGGGTCGATGAGCCCGCTCTGCAGCAGAGAGCTGGCTGGGGGCAGGGGGTCGTCGCCCTCCCGGGGGTCTTGGAGCCCTGCGGTGCCCGCCACGGGGTCTGCAGCCTCCAGCCAGAGCTGAGCTGGGGGTGGTGGTGCACCCCATATCGATGGAGAGTTGCTGGCGGTGGTGTCGCGCCCGGTATTGGAGTGTGGAGCGGGAGCTGGCGTGTGGCGTGCCAGGCTCCGGGCGAGGGAGCATCCAACAGCCTGGCGTGAGGATGGCCCTGGCTGCAGCGGAGAGCCTGGGGGCCTGGGGAAGCATCAGGTGATGGTGGCTTCAAGAGCAGCTGATCCACCCCGGGAGGAGACGGTGTCCCATGCGTGCATGTGGCTGTGGGTGTAAGCCTGGACAAGCTGCCAGAACCGAGGGAGAGACTTGCAGGCTCATGAGTCCCCGACTCATCGGGTCGAACGAGGTCCACAGACCTGCGGCCGCCTTCGAGAGCGGGTGTTTAGATATGGTAAACCCGAGCCTGTTGTTTGCTGGAAGGTTCTTGTTCTAATCCTGTTGCCTTTCCGTGCTGAAGCCCAGCTGGCGCTTGCAGGGAGCGAGGCTTTAAGGGCACTAACAGCTCTGCTGGGCTGCGTCCTCCTTGGGTGTATTTACTGAAATAGCACCTCTCTTTCTGAATACCTTGTTGAGAAAAGATGTGAGAGAAAAGAGCTGTCAATACCCCGAGTAGCCCGGATCTGTCTGGAGACTGAGCGTACGAGCCAATGCAGCCCACAGATCTGTGAGTCGTCCAAGATTTGCCCTTTGCTGGCAATCCTCAGGCTCCCAAAAAGCAGATCTTCCCACACCTTTTTCCATGTTAAAGGTATTATCCGGGGTTTGGACATGTTACTGTTGAGTAATGGGACGTTGGGAGGCTCCTGCAGAGGCGGTGTTGAGATGTGCCGGACTTGGCTCGGTGGCGAGTGTGCAGGAGAGACGAGGTGTCGCTTGTCATGGGAGAGGAAGGGAAGCAAATGGCCTGAGGATTTGGACCGTGCGGTAGTTTTTGCCCAACTGGATGATCTGTAAGTGGTTTCTGCCCAGTGTTTGTTCTAGCAGATGGTCAAAGCAGCGCACACTGGGAGGGTGGGCCCCGCTCTCTGAGGGTCCGGATGTGATACCTCTGACCAGATGTTTGCAGAGGATTTCAGCCTGGAAATCACAGCCTTTCTCCGGAGATCTCCAGCGCTTCCTGGTTTGCAGCGAGGATTGGAGGATTTCAGCACTTCCTACTCGGCTGCCTGATGTGAGCAGGAAGTGGGAGCACGAAAATGGCAGCAAAAGTGCTTGCAGCCAGGCTGGAAGCTCAGCAGGCGCAAGCGCGTGGGGTGGTGAGGAGGTTAGACCTGTCCTGAACGGGCTCCTAAACCTTTTGGATGTGTCATTTGGGAATGGACAAGTCACAATGTTAGGGCTGATCCGTGCAAGCGTGTAGCTCGTCCTGGGACGGCGTAGCAGGAGGACGGAGGTGCGGGTGGATGGACGCACGTGAGCGTGTCTTTTCCTGCACTTTATTAAACGGCTTTATCGCGTCCTGCTGAGGTTCGGACAGGAACCTCCCAGGGGCAGGGAGAGGCTCGTGCTTTGGATCGGTGCTGTCCGGTGCGGTTCTGATGCGGTGGAGGCATTTCGATGCGACACGGTGATGTGTCTGTACTAGCAAAGTGATGAACTTCGTGTCCCCGTGAGATTGGGGGTCTGGGTTTGCGTTGTGCCTCTGGCAGAGATGGGGAATTCAGGCCTGCGGTGGCTGGAGCGTGAGCATCACGACTCCGGCCCCGGTGTCTGCGTTCGCACTGCGTTGGGCTGTGGATTGGCGTAAAGACCCCGGTTATATCTGGTGTTGGGAATGGAGGCTGGTCGTGTGAAGCCTTTTGAGGCAGGTGGCTCTAGGGGTGTGAGTGGCAGCGCCGATGGCTTTGGGATACGTGGCTTAAGCCAAACAGTTCTCCCACCATGGGGCACTGGGCTGGGAGTAACTCTTGGGAAGCTGAAAGCCAGTGCTGCGAAACCCTAACTGTTTAGAAACTGTTGAAAGAAAAATGAGGTTTGAGAATGTCGGTAGTAAGGAGACGTTGTGTATTCGGAGTCTTTGTGGCTCAGGTTTTCAGGCTTTTTCCCGTTCAAATAGTGGGATGCAACGGCATACGTGCCGTAAGAGAGCCTCTGAGATCCTGCAGTCGTGTATTTAACAGCTGGGACCTTGGGGAGGGGAAAAAACAAACAAGTGTGTTGGCAATGCTCCGAAACAAGGCAGCTCCTTCTGCCCCGTTGCCTGACTCTCGCAGGGGAGGTGTGCGAATCTCTTCTTCAATCTCTGGTTCAAACATCCTTAGTTTTTCTGATCTGATTTATTACCTTTTGATCTCCATCCAGCCCCGTAGCTGCTCTCTGCTACAGGGGGACGGGACAGCACAGCATGGGTAGGTGAGTCAGTCCTGCGAGCGGCTGAGTCCTTCCCGATGTCTGTGTCTCATCCCCTCGCTATGCTCCCTGAAGGCAGGAATGCCTCCTTCCCCGGTTCAGGCTTTGCCGGCTTCCCATTAGCATCTTCTTTGCTGACTTTTGTGTCGTTGGTAAAATGGGGGAGATGACAGACGGCCAGGGAAGCGTGTCCTGGCCTTGCTGAGTCTGAACAGTCTGCTTGCAGCTGGGTGGGCTTGTGTCAGACTTGAGCAGCCCTCTGTGACCGAGGCTTTGAGAGCCCCGCACGGTTCAGCTCCTGGCTGGCACGGCTGGTCTCTCGTCTGCCGCGCTGACTGCCCTAAAAATACTGCAGAAACCCCTGCCGCTTGCAGCCCAGCAGCCTCGCCGCAGGGCTGCAATGTTTTCCTGCCTTTGTTGGTGCCTTAATGTTGTATCTGGTTTGTTTCTGGTCACCCTGCTCCCACCTCCTTTGGACGTATAGGGGCTGCGCTGCTGCCTCGCCTTCCCCGAAGAGCAGGGCTGGGCCTGGAGTGTGTTAGGGACAAATTTGTCGCTCAGAGCAGGTCGGAGTGGGTGCATTTGCTGTATGATGTGGTGGCGTCACGAAGCGTTCAAGGGGGTGTACGGAGCTCAGGAGGTGTGCAGGGGCTGGTGGGGCGCGGTGTGACTTGCTGATGCCTTAACATTAACTTTTTAGCAGAAGAACTTGGGTCTTGTTAAGCCGAACCGAGGAAGATTAGGAGAGCAGTGCTGTCCTCCAGAACGTAGGCGAAGGATTTGTTTTCTTTCTCTGCCTTGGAGAGCTCCATCTTCCCTTGGAACTGTCTTCCAGATTTAGCAGCAGTTGCTAACACTGAATGAATGCGTGCTGAATTTAGGCAGCTCTGAGGCTGCTGTATGTTGTGCAGGATTCGGTTTGAGTTTAGCCAGAGCAAGCAAAGCTGGTATGCTCGGGTGGCATTGTCCCAGTTGTCAAACTATAAATAGCAAACGGAGCCCAAGCGCTTGTTGAACAGACTTTGGAAATTTCCCAGACTCACCTTGGAGGAGGAATTCGTGCCAAGGCACATCGCCCTTGGCAGAGTGGGGCTGAAGGCAGTGAGTGCTCAGCATGATGCAGAAGTACCCGTAAGCGAATCGATGAGGTGGCAGAGTTGGTATGGCCGTGTCACTGTGGTCCCTGTTGGGCAATATCCAAGGGTGCTGAGGAAAGAGCCTTGAGTCAGTGCTGTCACCCAAAGAGGTCTTCGGCAGGGAGAGAACGTCCTAAATGAGGATCTCCATGGAGGTCCTGACCCCAAGGAGGGGCTGGAGCAAGATAACGGCTATCTGTTACACTTCAGTGCCTTGGCACGTCCATCGCGCGTGTCTGTTCGTCTTCCCTCGTCCTAAAAGTTTAGTCCATCCACGTTCAAGGCTAAGTGCGGTGGGTGGTGCTCCCTGTGGTCGATGCAGGAATTATGAAGGTGTCTCTGAGGCCGGTGTCTCTCTTGCTGGGTGGCTGGCTGCCTTCCTTTTTGCACCTCAGCGCAGTAACAAACCGCACCGCTCGCTCGCAGGCGGCTACGTTGGGCTTCGTCCCGTGAGGTGTTTGTATCCAGGAGCAGGAACGCGTGCCAGCAGGAGAATTAGCTCTTCCACGGGGTTGCGTTGCACAGTTGGATCAAAATACGGCTCACATCGGTGCAAAACAAACACCGCCGCTGCTCTGGCGCGTGGTCACGCTCACCCCGCGGCCTCTCTGCGCCGCAGCGAATGACGGCGTGTGCTTGGGGGGGACGGAGGCTCCGCGCCGGGAAGGTGGGTGCTGGAGGTGGGGAACAGGCGGACATAGGTACAGTCGTTGGAGGATGAGCTGGAAGATGAACGTGTCTCACCCTGACCTCCACAAGAGACTCGTTTCTCTCGATGGAGAAATTGTTTACACGTGCAGGGTGTCCCCATCTGCGGTGCTTGCCTGGAGCATCCTCCCAGCGTTTACCCGGCGGGTGGGACAGGAGTGGGAGTCGCTGCTGGCCGTACGTGGCTCCTAGCTTTTAGCCCTGGGAGCTGATCGATCGCTGTTCTGGGCTGTTTGTGCATCGCAGCGTGTAACTTAGGATCAAAAAAGCTCTGCTGGTTTACAGCAGCTATCTAGAAATAATACCTCAAACCCAAGACCCAAACCTTTGCTTATTTTAGAAATGACTTGAAGTTACAAGGCATGAAATAAGCAGGTAGGGCTTCCTGGGGCATTTGGGTTTCTTGACAAGATGGCTCTTGCCTGTAGTGATTCATTGGGTCACGTTAGGTGATCCTGGACTTTTTGTCTGCTCTCCCCCCTTCCTTTCCTACTTTGTGTCTTTTATTCCCTGTCTCTGCCTTCCCTTTTACTCGAGTACACCCAGTTCTCCAGCATATTCCCCTCTGCAAGGAGCATGGTAGGCATTTGTAGAAATAAAATAGGAAGGTGTCCTGATCAGCTTCGTGTTCCAGTTGGAGCTGGAAGGATATCAGCCTGTCTCTCGGATCATCTACTTCTCTGAAAGAGAGCGGCGTGTCTGAGAAGCTCTGGAGCCTCCTTGCCGTGTCTGAGGAGCCTCTGGAGCCTCCTTGCCGTCCTTGGAGCGCCTTGGAGTTCAGCTCCACGGAGGGTGGAAGCAGGACACCGGGGCAGCCTCTGGGGAGGAGTGGACTCCCTGACGCTGCAGGAAGGAGCTGGGACGTGGTGCTGGGAGCAGTTCTCCGGGGGGATGTTCTTGAGCCTGCAGGGAAGGAGAATCTCTTACGCAAGGGAGCGGAAAACAGTGTTGATGCTGAGGCTGCTTTTTCAAAAGCCGATGTTGCGTAAGAGCGAAGCCTTGGGCAGCACAGAAAATGTGGAGAACGTCACTTCCTAGCAATCGCTCAAGACAAAGCAGGGATTGCTCTCTGAATTTCTTCCTTTATGCATATCCTAAACTCCAAGGCTTATGTAAATTCTCCAGGTTTGCTCACGGCTTGATGCACTTGGCTATGTTTCCATACGTAGCCTGGGGGTGCAACTACCAAGTGAAAATAGTCTCTTCTGTTCCTGCCATAAACTCTTTTCTTCATCTAGCCGCCTTCAGCAACACTTAAGAGGCCGGTGAAAGTGCCTGCTTTCCAGTATTATCTTCTAGTGGCCGTAGGGTGGGAATGTTCACAGCAGAGAGGCTGCTTCTGAGGTGGGAGTGTCTCCCTGCTCCCTCCCTCCCCTTCACAGCCCAGGGCAGGGGAGAAGCGCCGCTCTCCCACTTCCCTTGCTTGGCTCAGTCACAGGTTTTGCCGTGCCCTCTTTGCCATCTGTGTGGGCTCACTCTTGGTCCTCTGGCCTCTCTGTCCTTGTCCCAGTGCCAAGGCAGGGCACACGGCTCCTTGCTGTCCCAGGGGTGTCGAGGATGGAGGGTTGACTGTTTCTGCAGACACTGCAGAGCAACTGGATGGAGGAGCCTCTGCGTCTCTTGAGGCTCATCTCCTGGCTTCTGCTGAGCTCAGGGTCATGCTTGGCTCCTTCTTTTCCTTCTCCCAAGACTGCACCGACACCTCGCTGCAGCGGTAGAGGGGTCCCCAGGTGAGGTTGTGGAGGTGCTGGTGGGCAGACCTCCAGTGTGGTCCATTTGCCTTGAAAATTGCTTCCACAGAGACCGAGCCTGTGAGCGGACGCAGTTCTCCGTGGCTCAGGGCTGCAGCAAAGCCTGATGAAACTACCGGGCCCTCCTCGTGTGCCTGTGGTCGGGCCCCTTCGTGGCCTTGCTGCTCCCCTCCGTGCTGAGGCTGGGACGGGCTGGATCCTCCTTGTCCTTGGTGGCACTTCTGTTCCCACAGCACAGTTTCAGAACAGGGCTGCCGCCAGCTGGAGGTGGCAGTGTCCCAGAAGAGGGGTTCCCCACGCTGGGGGACGGTCCGTGCCACAGTGCCATGGTGGCTGGGTTTTGTCTGGGTCCCTGCAGCCACGTGGCTGTCACCTGCTGGCATGGGGCAGGCTGAGGGGACAGCAGTGCTGGCTCACGCCACTGTGATAATTGAACTGCAGCGTTAAGCAAATCCGCGGCTTGTGATCTTTATTCAGAGTGCTCAGCCTCTTTGAAACCGTGGTTTAATGACAGAGGCCTTAATAAGCTGTTGCTGTCTGGATGACGACTGGAATTGGAGGTGCCGTGTTCCCTCGGATGCCCTGTGTAAGTTTTGGAGGATGTTTTTATAACAGACTAAGCTGGTGGGTTTGGGGAATTAAATTATTTAGCACTGTGGACTCTGTCAATCCCCGCTTATGACTTATTCCTGTCCAAAAACCAGTAAGAAAATACATTTCTCGGTTTTGAGTAAGCTGGCAGAACGTGCTGGCATCATGAGTGTTCAAATGCACATGCTGACGAGAGCGACAGGCTATGAACTGGCAGAGAGCTGCTGCAGGGACCGGTTTCAGGTGGTGAGTTTGATTTCCAGAAACCGTAGCTTGTGTGTTTGTTTCCCCAGTATCTAAGGGTTGAAATCAAATACGCCCCGAGTATTGCCATTTAAATTTCCCTACATTAATCTTAATGTTGGTTGCTAACCGAGACCAGATCTTTCCTAAACACATCTGGCAACTGGGCACGATTGCAGCCCTTCCTTCTGAGGGTGTGCTGTGCTGTTGAGCTGCAAGGGTCTGCTTGAGGTTAGAAAGCAAAGACAGGGCTTGGGGTTTGTGGGTGCTCCGTCTGGTTGCTTTGGTCATGTCGTCCCCGTTTGAGGCTCGGCTCGGCCGCGTGTGAGCGCTTGGTCGCAGCAGGATCTCTGGCAGCCCTGCGCCGTGGAGGTGCCTGGGCAGGCTGAGCCTGTGGCAACACGCTCTGCTCGACGTGGGCTGCGTGGCAGAGGCACGGGCGGCGCGGGAAGGGGTTTGCTGGGGTTTTGCTGGATCCCAGGCAGGGAGGTGCAGTGGCCAGGTTGGGCTGCAGCCGGTTGGGCTCCAGCTGTGTGGTTCTTGGTGGGCTCGGCTGGTCCTGGGGGTGCTCAGGGCACCGTGGGGCTGGTGCTGTGCCCGGGGACGAGTCGCTTGGTATCGCCGTGCTGCAAACATTGGCTTGGATTTTGAGGAATGAGCTGGCAAAGCGGCGTGGAGGTGGCCGTGGGGATTCGTCACGGCGTTTGCTTCGCCGCAAAAGCACCCGCGGTGGCTCTACCTTCTGTTACCCCAGTCTTTCTTGGTGAGGTGAGAGTTGTTGTGCAGAGTTTCCTCTTTATATATCCTCTTATGTCACGCTGCCCCGCCGGCTGAGTGCGCTCAAAATAGCTGCCAATCCCAGTAGGTTTCACTTCAAGGTCTCTATTCTTAGCTTGCTGGTTAGCTGAGCAAGCCGCGTTACTCAGTAGTCATGAGTTCAAGGACCGTAGGGTAAAGACAAGCAAACTTAGGCCATGCAGGGCTTTTATTGGCGTTTCTCAGCAGCTTTGAAGGGACGGCTTGGGCAGAGCCCTGCTCAGCAGCCTCAGACTTGTGTGCTCAAAAAGAGCGCCACAGGTCTGTGAGTATGAAATAAGAGTTGCCGGAGCCAGTACGTACTCGGGAGGAGGCAGACGGCTCGGGAGACGGGATGACTCAGTGTGCGAGAGTCTGTTCAGTGGCCTGTTGCATCTGACCCATCGACGAGGGACCTTTATCAGATGCGTCTCGCTGCTGCACTGATGACCAGATACATGCGTGGCAGGAGCGAAGCAGAAGTGAATGTGGGATGCGGAGCGGTGGCTTCCCAGGAGCGGAACTAGCTGGATGTTCTCGGAGTGTTGCACCGAGGCAGAAGATATCTGCTGCGCTGGTGATGTTCAGCCCATCCTGTAAGTGCCTTTCCCATCCCTGGGGGATTTTTTCCTTTCCTGTGAATCCTGACTAGTCGGGTGGGCTAAGGGTGTGCACGGGAGCATCCTAATGTACGGCACGTGGAGAACCGTTCACACGTGGGCCTGAACTGAAGCTCTGATCTGCGTCTGGTGGACACAGCCACCACTGGGGCAGGTTAAGGGCTTTGAGGTTTTGATCACCTGTACGCAGGATCCCAGCTCGGTGCCTACGTGGGAGCTTTCCGCAGCCTTGTGGCCACAGGAGGGGAGCAGACGGCGTCGGTCCCAGTTGTACCAGCAAGCACAGGACAGGCGCATCTGTTACCTGCTCTGCCTTTTCTGGCTGTTTCGTGGGGAACTCACCGTTTGCCCACCAGCCCTTGCTCAGATCTGATGACGGTGCTGCCGAGACGGATGGAGAGAGACCCTTTGCTAGTCCTTCAGCCGGACCTAGCTATTCTTGAGTGCATTTTGGGAGAGAGCTTGTTTTCTAGACTTCGATTAAATTCCTTTAACTTTTTCAAACTGTCGTTGAAGCTGTCCGATGCCAGCTCTGCTGGGCTTAGGTGGATTTCCACCTAGGAGTGGATCAGGCACAGCGTGCTGGGGTTAGGACCCGGGCAGGAGCAGCATCCTGCACCCGAGGGATTTATGGCGCAGGAGAAACGAGCCCGTCTTGGGAGCGAAAGGTGCTGGCCGTGGCTTGTGCTGCGAGGTGGTTGAGGCTCTGTACGTGGGGTTGCTGGGGAGTGAGTGTTGTGTACCAAGCTCGCATCCTGCCTACGCTGCGGGTAACAGTCACGTGCAGACGAGGCCTTTGTCCTGTGCCTGACTGCTTTTTTTAAAATTTATTTTTAGGTCCTCTCTGGCTTCCTCTTCCTCCTGCGCTGCGCTGCACTCCTCCTTTCTAACTCCCTCTTCTAGGATTGCTTTTTGAACAATCAGTTCCTCCTTAAACCCATTTTTGCAGGCCTTTGTCTGCGCTTGGGAGCTGGCCCAGTTTAGCATTAGCAGCTGCTGGCTCCTTCTGGGTAAGCAAGAACAAATAAAGGTTTACACTGAATGAATCATTTGAGCCTTATCTGTCTTTCAAATTCGGGACAGCTGTACAACTTCTGCGTGGAGACTGCCTGGAGGGCACAGAGGGTCCTCAGCGAAAAACTTCTGCCAGTGGCTGGGGCTTAATGGGTTTGTGCTGCTGATCCGTGCGCTGCCTCAGTGAATTCCTGTGTGTGCCTCTGAGCTTTATCCCGCGCTTGGTTACGAAGCACAACTCTGGAATAACTCCCTTTCCTTGAAGACTTGCTCCATGCCGGCTTTGCTATAGGCTCCTGTGGCCTTCAGGATGCTTTGAGTGGTCTGATCACCGTGAAAATGCAGATGCTGGCTGCGGAGCATCGTGGTGGGACCCAAGTAGTGGTGGGACCCGCGTAGTGGATAAGTACAGTTTGTGGGGAGCGAGCTGTTGGCATCCCCTCGGGCTCCTCACTGAAGCAGAGGGACACGGAGCAGTGTCAACACTGCAGGAACCGTGGTGTGGCTTTGCTGGTTTAAGAGGCAGGATTTGTAGATAAGTAGCGTTAGTTGGTTTAATAACAAAATGCGGGAGAAGGGAGGGGAGCCGCAGATAAGCCTTGGGCTCGTGCCTGAAAAGTTTTGATCTGACACGAAGGTTGGGAGTTGCACGAGAGCTAGTATTTTGCTGAGATGAACGGGACAGTGTTTTTCTCCCCCCCTCCCACTGTCCTCTTCTTCTGGCACTGTAGATTAGACTTGCTTTATCCCCTTTCTGCACAGAGAGGCACCCTGTCTAACCGTAGCGAAGGTCTCGCCAACCGATCTGGTGGTGGTTAGTGGTTTGCAGGAAGTGCAGGCGTGTGGCGAGCCTTGCCTGCCCTCCTGCAGCCTAGTCCTTCTCCCAGCTCGTGTCTTCCAGTCGTCAGAGCTCATCAGAAGAAGCAGCAGGCTTAGACATGTGATGCAGTGGTGGCAAGCTCCTTGGAGCTTCTTGCAATTTCCCTTATTTTTTAAAATTCTTCAGAGAATGTGTGCCACAGGGCGTGCCTGGCTCTGCACCCTCTGCAGATGCTGCAGAGAGGTTTTGGCTCTGTGGCTGGATAAACCTTTTGCGATGCTGGGAGCCACCGTGCTCCTGCAAACTGGAGGTGTTGGTGGAGTTTCCTTCGTGCATTCGTGACCTGCCTTCCCAGTTTGTCTCATCCCATGCCCAAGGCTGTGTGTTGACTCCAAGAGAGGGACTTGGTGGCTTTGGTACTGTAAGGCATTGAGGACACATTTCCAAGACAGAAGTCCATCCTTTCTGGTGGGCCTTGGGAGTTGAAGATGGCTCTATCCTTTGCGTGGGAGCAGGGGCAAACCTTGCTGTTGGCTGGAGAAGAAGAATTAGGGGATGAAAGCGGACCTTGCCTCCTGAGCACGAGGGCTGCTCAGGGCTGGGCCTGCAGCTCCTGCAGAGCGTATTGAGGTGTACGGAGGATCGCGGGTTGTCAGCAAGGTCTTCCCCTGCCCTGTCGGTGACTTCCCTAGGGCTGCCTGGAGCTGGCCTTGCTCTGAAGCGGTGATGGCCAAGGCTCTTGGGATGCTTGGAAGGCGATTTTAGGACTAAGGTAAGGTCCTGGGTGAGGAACCGAGCAGGTGCTCGTTACGGTGGTGGCAGAATTGCGTCACGGCAGAAGCCGTTTCCCGAGTTCCACATGAGCTCTTTCCTGCAAATCCCGATGGATAAACTCCATCCCTTTCTTCTCTGGAGCTTGGAGGCACCTGGCTGTGCTTGTGACCTGTCCTGGGAGCTGCAGTAGAGTGGGGAGATGCAGAGCTGGGTATCTTTGGTTGGGAAGAATAATCCAGAGACCCTTTCCAGCTTAAATACAGAATTTTGAAAGGAGTCTGCAGGATGCCGAGACGGGACAGCCACACTGTGCGCGGTGAGCTTGGCTGTTACCCGTCTCTTCGTCTGGCGTGGAGGTGGCACATCAAGCCTGCTCATCAGCAGGAGGCTCTTCCACGCTTTGGGATGGGCGGACCCCGGGACTCGGTGGGAGGGGGGTCTTGAAAGGGGGGTAGGGAGGCAAACCTTGCTATTGTGAATACAAAGACTGGCTCCCGAGACACGGAGGGGGGTCTTGCTCTGAACCTGAAGAGCTGCGGCGTGGAGGAGGAGAGCACGAAGGTGGCACCGAGCGTGTGGTGCTGGAGAAGGGAAAGATGAGGCGGGGGACACAGCAGCGCTGACTCCTCAGCCAACAGAGTTGGTTTTCTAAACTGAGATTTTTCAGCCTTTCTGAAAGCTCCCTATGCCTTAGGCTGGCTCTGTAACCTGCCTGTCAGGGCCAGGCTGGAGCAGTTTGGGGTCGAACCCACGGATCCTTTGCATGCAGGATTTCTGAGCGATCCCCCCAGCGAGGTGCCACGAGCCTGCATTGATTCCTGCTTCCCTTCTGGTCTCCCTGCCCATGTCGGGCAGACTCCAAGTGCCCCAGTGCAGGGGTAAGCAAACAGGGCTGGTACAAAGCCGGGGCTGGAACCTGCTTTTCTAGTATGACAGACCAGGTCTGAGCCACTCTGCCTCTTTAAAGCAAGTGTACTCAGAGAGGGTTTGGCTTTTTTGCCTATAACTAATTTTTTAGCCATTAGGTAGACGGGGCAAAAGTCCCTGCCGGATTTGTCCAAGCAGCTCGTTGCGGAGGCGTTGGAGGTTGTTTGTGTTGCGACGCCTCGTCTCGTGCGGTGGGTCGGTCCCTGGCCGCGCGCTGGATGCGACGGGCGTGCACGGATGCTGGATCCCCCCTTCCCCATCAGCTGGGCGCTCCGTAAAGGGAGCAGGAATAATTCCCCTGGATTAAATCACAAATCTTCGCTCTCCTTCCATCTTCAAGGCTCTGCTGTGGTAAACAGCTGCTTACTGGAGTAGGTAAGTGGAGGCAGCGCAGTCCTGCCAAGCCCTCGTGTCCACAAATGACTAAATCCTGCCTGAAAAGTCAAAGTATGAAAACATTATTTTTTGGTTTTGGCTGAGCCTCGTGGATTGCTGGGACTGAGCCATCTTGGCTGCCCGGCGGGATTGCAGAGCCGCCCCTCTGGATGCTGGCTGGGGCTCTGCCCACCTTGCAGCTGGGGGAGGAGGGTGGAAGAAGGCTGGTGCGGACGTGTCGGGGGGCAGGCGGGGGCCTGGGGCGCAGGGGGGTGCCTGGGGGCCGCTGCTGCCCCAGCAGCGCTCGGACCAGCCTCGCAGCCCGGGGTCTGCTTAGCAGCGCTCTTGCAAAAATTGTTGTGCCCGTTGGCGAAGCGTGTTGGCAGGAGGGCTGGAGGGCGGTGCTGCGGCTGCGAGCCCTCGCAGTTCATAAATAACTGTGGGGGCTGGAGAGCCGGGCTGGTGTCTCGTAAGAGGAGCTGGCGTGCCAACCCCTGTGCAAATGCAGCACCTTGCCTGTGTTTTCTGGCTTTTAAGCTGGCTTTTCTTCCGTGCGCGCTTCCACGGCGGGGGCCTGCGTGCAGCTGGGGTTTCTGTGTGCTGCCCTCATTTGCTTGCTGCTCTGACATCCCGTGTTGGGACAGGGGCTGGTTGTCACCTGCTTGCAGGCAGCCCTGCCTGCCTGGAGCTGGGTCAGGAGCCTTTTTTTAACCATGTGGTGGGTCCGTAGTCCCGTGGCAGCCTGGCTGGTCGACTCTGCTATCGGTTTGTAGGGAACTGGTGGATGTGAGATGGGAGACGCTGGTGTTTAACAGGGCACTGGTCTGGGAAAGTAGAGCTCCGTGCAGCTCCGCGCTAGAGACTCTTTGTGCATTTTGATGTCTGTTTAATATATGCCAGAGCAGGAGCCTAAGAGGGTGGAGAGCAGTCTGGTAGTAGCCCAGTCTAACTAGGTGTCCTGGTGTGCTCCTGGGAGCGCAGACCTTGCTGCCCGAAACGTCCGACACGTCTCACCTCTGCGGTGTAGGCTGCTGCGACAGCAGGTGCCTACAAACTCGGCGGTGCTGCGTGTTGCGTGGCTGAAAGACCCCTGGCTCTGGGCCCTGGCCCAGCAGAGACCTCTTCCTTCTCCAGACAGCGCAGCAGCTCGTGGCCTGATTGCGTCCGTGCTGTGATTTGGAAGCAGGCCTTGGCGGACCAGGCAGTGCATAAGCCACTGTGCGTCCCTGCCCCCTGACTTGCTTCTGCTTCCTATGCTCACACCTCCAGCTCCCAGGCTTCCCCAAGTGTACCCCGCTTCTTCTCTACCCAGAATAGCCCTTGCAAAACTTGGTTGCCCATCTGGCTAGGCGAGACAACATAGAATGGATATCTGCTGTCCTCCTCTGTAAGCTCCAGCCCTTAGAGATGGTGTGTGGATCCAGCTACCTCAGCAAGGTAGACTTGGGACCCACAGGAGCTCAGCACAAGCCTGGACTACTGCTGCCTGGCCAGGGCTGTAGGGACAGAGCTGAGGAGCCTGTGATGTGGGAGATGAGAAATCATGGTGGGGAGAGGAGGCAGCGTGCTAGGGAGGTGGCAGTGGCAAAGGGATGTCCAGCCTCCATCTCCCAGCAAAGAAGCAGGTGATGTGCTGTTTGCTCTAACACAATTGACCCGCTCATAGCGTGATCCGATGTGATGCGTAACTGCGGAACCTTGTGCTTTTTCTCTTTAACTCGGCCAAATTTATAATCAAACTTTGCTTCAGAAGAGGTTGGGAGCCGTGCTCTGGGTTGTCTGTTTGCAGCTGGAGAGGACAAGCATGCCTGTGCTTCAAAAGGGCAAGCTCAAAGCTGGACTCTGTGCCAGGTGATCAGAGGTGATGGTGGGAATGGAGCATCCATTTGCATCTCATCTTCCTTGCTTGCTCCACAGGCATGGCTTGCAGGGGCTCAGGCAGCAGACTGTGGGCAGTGTGGGATTGCTGCTGGTGGAAACAGAGGTAGAACTTGGCTTCAAAGGCTGTATCTGCTCTGTCTGGGTCAAGCAGAGGGGAAGCTACACTGAATGCTCGTCTGCTCCCAATGGCTCTTGGTGTCCGTTCCCTGCCTCCACAGAAGAAGCCCCCCTGCAAAGAGCAACCTCCATCACTGCTTGCAGGACCCGACACTGCCGAAAGACTCTGCGATGTCTGGGTGGAGATAAGGGTAGAATTTAAGGCTAAAAATTAGGAGAATTTCCTGCTGGTAGAGATGGAGCCTGGATAATGCTGACTTAGGGCTTCAAATCCCATCTGCAGCCTCCCGGGGGAAGCTGACCCTGATTCACAGCTTGTTGGGCTCTCCCAGCTTGCACCCACTGGCAGGGTCAGTGCCGCGCTGGATCTGTAGGTGATTTGTGCGCGTGGATCCCCGATTCCCAGTCTTCTGCGTTCATGGCGGCCCAATTCCCAGGTACGCCGAGCCACCGACATGCAGCATCCTCCTGCGGTAGGACGGAGCCTGGCAGCCGAGACGCCCCTTCTGCGTGGCCAGGCTCAGTGGTGAGACGCTGGTATGCGAGATGTAAACTCAATACCAAAGTTTAGATTACAGCCCTGTGAAAAACATCAGCTCCCCTAAATGGAGCCCAGATGGTGGCGGAAGCTGTGCAACGCATCGGAGCCGAGGGCCAGGAATTGCAGGAACCGTGTGAGCAAAGGGACCGGGGCTGTGGGGGAGGGAGAGGAAGGGAGGTAGGGTTACAGCTCATGCAGGCTGCAAGGCAAGCGCTTGGCCGCTGCTGTCTGCACCGAGGGTCAATTCCTAAACCAGGCTGGTTAATCCACCTCGCCCCCTTAAAAACAGCTTTGGACGACGAATGTCTCCTGAGTTGCATCACTGTAAATGCAGCATTTCCAAAGCTGAGGTTTCCCACAGCCTGTGACAGCTGAACTTGCGGGCGTAAGAGGCCGAGGGCTCTTGGGCAAATTAGAGGAGACCGGGTAGATCTGAGGCAACGAATACACAAGCTGTGTTCGCTCGGGAGCTCTGCCAGAAGAGGAGTTTCCCAGCTTCCTCCTTTCGGCAGGTTCAGAGCTGTTGAGCCCAGGGAGAGGGTTGAGTGTGCGCAGGGAGCCCGGAGACGGAGCCGTGTCTTGGGTAAGATGAACGCCGATGTGCACCCCAGCAGCCGGGCGATTGCATGGGCGAGCGCAGGCTACGGGGAGGCTGACCGTGACTCAATATCCTGGTGTTGTGAAAAAAGCAAACGTCCCGGGGCACCACCGAGAGCACTGTCTGGGAGGCTCAGAGCCATCCTCCCCCCCGCTGTGCTGCAGGAGCTTCTGCCGCAGCTTGGTCTGGGTGTTTTGGAAAGGCACGGAGGGACTGAGAAGTGCTGGCGGGACCACAGAGCACGTCTGGTAGGGCTGGACCCCGGTGAAGCCAAGCTGTGCCAGTGCACGCACAGGAGACTTGAGATGGGGGTCTCCAAGCAACGCTGTGGTGATGTGAGAGCAAGTTAGTCCCTTCCCGGGATGGGTGATGGCCTTGGGCTGCAGCAGGCAGATGTCTTCTCTGGGCTGGACAGGCCCGGTGGTGAGTATGTGCCGGGAGGTTTCTCTGGAGGATTTGGCCACGTTAGATGAACGATAGGAGTGGGTGAGTTAATTGTCCCCTCTGTGACCTAGAGAGCTGGGGTGAGATGGTAAGAGGTGAGGTGTTTACGTAGAAATTGGGGCTCTTCCTGAGGTTGTTCTGTCAAGAGACCCCAGACACGTCCAGATGGGATCAACGCTCCTCTGTTAGGACCCCACCATCCCTCCATCCTCCCTGCTCTGCCCTTCCCACATCTCCCTCCCTTCCCCTCCTGGGAAGAGCTGCTGCGTTTTCCAGTGCCACCTGCTTGGGTGGTGAAAAGAGGACTGGGGTTGAGCTAGAGAGAGGGCAGGAGGGATGGGGAGGAGCAGGGGTGCTCCTGCGGGCCCCAGCACCACTGCTGGCAGCTGAGGAGAGAAGGCCGGCGCGGGTAGCAAGCCATGGGGCCCGCCGGTAGGCTCACCCAAGTGGTGTTGGTCTCGGAGGAAGTCCCACATCCCTCGAGATAACAGTGTGTGCAGGAGCAACACACCCCTCCCCTTGGAGATAAGTTTGTGTGCAGACACAGCCCGGAGATAAACACCCAGGAAGGCAAACATCCAAGTCGTACACCTGTACGGACACAGAGCGCCTGCAAACACCCGCCGTGCAGCTTTGCCCATCCTCCCGGGGTATTCGACACTCCCCGGACCAGCACCAGACCTGGCTTTGTGCTAGAAAATCCCATGTAGGGCTGTGTGGTGCCCCAAAATCTGGGGATGCTCAGGGAGAGAGAATGGGCGGAGTTTGGTGTCATCTGTGGGTTGAGCTGGCTGCAGCTTTCAAAGATGCTCAGACCAACGTAGACCCCAAAGTGCTGTTACACCCCAGGTTTCGCGTGCCCGGAGGATGCTGTCACCTATAGGCTGTTAATTCAGTTTTCTAGTAGCTCTCAGCCTCTGTGCACAACACAGAGCCTTAAATTGATCCTTTAAATTGCAGGAAGGGACTTTGTTAAACTCCTCGTGTCTTGGAGAAGTTGTGAAACTGGTGCAAGCGAAACCACCACTGGCGCAGCCTCGGCGCAGCGGGAATGCTTTGCAGGGGATTTCAACGCGCGTTTTGGGGACCCTGCTTTCTGGCTGCTGTGAAAGGAGCTGAGCTGGTCCTCTGGGCTCCACTTAGATTTGGGGGAGAGCAGATTGGTGCAGCCGACAGAGCTGCTGCTCGCTCCTTGGGGGCGGCGTGCGTTGGGTTTAGCTCCCTGAGTTTCAGGTGTCCGCAGTGATGGCATTTACATCTGAGCCTGAACTATGTGTTGCTGCGCTCTGGGCAGGCGGAAGAGCTGCTGGGGCAGACAAACTGCCCCGTTTTAGGATGTCCGTGGCAGGGTTATTGCTGGTGTCTGTGCAGCCAGCTCAGACATCTGCACCGAAATGTCGACTCTGGCAGATGAATCACAGCTGTAGCTGGCGGATTTGGATCGTACCCTGAAGTCGGACTCCAGAGTTTTATTTTTCAGGACTGACTGGGAAATAGTTTGGGCACCGTCACGTATATCCCAGATGAGATAAGGGCGGCTGGGGAGTTCTGGTGACGGTCAGCCCTGCGTGTGCTGTCTGCAGACGCCGCCAGCGTATTCTGCAGAGGCTGTTTCTGCAAGATTTCTGAGTCTCTCAATGGAACTTTAGTGGCAAAATGACTACTGAGACCGTGAAAAACGATGGTTTGGTGCAAGTCCTGCTGTTTTAGGAGCAGGGGAGACAACAGGCCAACTGCTGTTACAGCGTGTGACTTGTGCTGTTGCATTTCACAGCTGCAGTTTGTGGGACAACCTGGAGAACAAGCTGGCAGGTGCCCCTCGGCTCATCTCCGATATGCTTAGGAGTGCTTCGTGAGCAGACTTAGAGATGCTGAACGGTTTCAGGTAAAGGCACTGCAGAAAGAGACCCCGATGCCCCCAGCCTGCCATGCTCGTTGTAGGGGCTCTTCAGACAGGCTTTGGTGCTCCAGTCACACCATGCGGTTACTCTGATTAAAGTAAATACCAACAGTGGGTTGAAACCAAGTAGGTGGTGGTGGTTCTGCATCTCATCTGTCACTGAGAGGGCTTGCTGCAGGGCACCCCCAGTTCTGGGGTGAGCAGCAACCTGAGGAACCCTGGCAGGAGCCTCGCAGAGGGTCGGGGAGCTAGACATCGGCTCTGTGCTTCTTGTTATCTTTGTTTGTAAATACTGCAGGTGAGTGTTAACCTTCTTCCTTGGGAGGAGAAACTGGTGTTTAGACTTTGAAGACTAGGAGCAATGTATGGGTGGTCTGTAGCGGCAAAGCGCTCCTGATGCAGATGCAACTGAGCAGCAAAGACGTGCCTGCAGCTTGTCTCTGCTGGCCATCCTTTGCCCTCTGTCTCCTCACGTCTGTGGGACCGTGGGTACTTACTGCTGGTTTTGCTAGTAGAGGTTTATTTGTCACGGATCAACAGCATCCGTATCCGTGAGCAGGAACTGAGCTGTCAGGAGAGAGATGATGCTGGTCCTGCTCAGGCAGTGCCATGGTGGATGTGCTTGAGTTCTCGAAAATAACTGAACACGGTTGAAGGCTCCACTGATTCTGTGCTTCTTGAGTGATGCCGAGAAGCATCAAGTAGGAATAAGCAGATGTCGTGGCCTCTGTAGCTCATGGCTCTCTGAGTGGTCTTCATGCTGTGGCCAGCGCTGTACTATCTACTTCAGAAAGGGCAGTGACTCAACGGGAAAGATTCAAAACTACAAAAACACAGGATCTGCCTTGCAGGGAAAGATGATGATGAAGCTTGAGGGTGGTTATCTCGGCAAAGGAGACTCAAGACATCAGCTGCGTTGGCTGATAGACCAAAACAACGATGTGTTGGAGGCAGAGGTTAGCTTGTGGTTTCTGTGTTGGCCCTGTCCATCTCATGTGAACAATCCTAGCAATGCCACATCTCATCTCTTCTTGTGTCAAATCGGAGCAGAAGGGAGTCCCTGGAGAAATGTCTGGAGTCTGCTCCTTCCCTGGCCAAAGATCTACAAGTCTCCTTTGCGGTTCCTGTCAGTTTTATTGGCTGCCTTTTTTGTTTGTGTTTTGAGGTGTGGATTTGTAACAGTGATGATGACAAACCCTTGAAAGATCTGTCAAGGAACTGGGAGGATTTTTTTTTTTTTTTTTTTTTTTTTTTTTTTTTTTTTTTTTTTTTTTTTTTTCCCCCGTGGTGGGACCTTGCTGTCAGGGTTGGATGTCTTGTTGGGTCTAGCTTACTCATGAGTAACTGTGCTGGTTGGGTGGAGGTTCGCTCTGTCTTCTGCAGGAGCTCAGACTGGATGATGGCCTGTGACAGCGATGGGAACAAGTGATAGCGCTTGGCTGCTTCCCTGCTGCGGGCTTGGGATGCTGGCACGGAGAGGCCGTTTCACACCATGCGGACGTGTCTGGGACAATGTGCCAAGCGAGCGAAGAAGGTGGAGGGTGTGTCTGAAGAGAAGCCTGGGAGGGGTGCAGGGTGTAGGATGGGGTGCTGGCACATCTGGAGGTGGGACAGAGAAACTTGCAGAAGGATTTGTGGGCTAGGCCTGGTTTGAGCTTGGGTGTGTGCTGTATCTGCGCAAATCCGTATGTCCTCCCTTCTGCCGTCTTATCTTCTGGCTCGGTGCCCGCACTGCCTGCTAGAGGAGATCCTTGCAAAACCCTACAGCTTTCCCCGCTGTCCATGTTCATCTCCTCGCAGCAGCTCTTGTGCGTTCCTGACCCTGGGAATGAGAGATGAGACTTTGCCAGAGCTCACCCACCTGCTGACCAGTCTGATACCGACAGCCCAGTTCAGAAGAGAGGTTCCCAGTTACACACTGATGGTTGCTTTCCTGATGTACCCAGCATTAGCATACAGATCTCCCAGTTGGAGAGACAGGGAAGCCCCAAACACAGATCTCGCAGCAGGCTCTGGGATGAGCGAAGCTCCATGAGGGGCATCTCGTTACAAAACCTGGTGGTTTTATTTTGTCAGAATATCTAAATTAATGGCAGAAGGGCTATGAGTTACGTGACTCTGAGGCCAGGGCTTGGTCACGGGTGAATACTTTCCAGCAGATGTTTTGGGAAGCCGTTTGACACGTTGTCTTCAAGAGCCTCAGTGCTGACATTGCCGTGGCTGGAAGGTGGCTGATGTGGGAAGTGGGAGACTTGGGTGAAGGCAGCGAGCGGCACGGCACGGTGCGTATGGTCACAAGCAGGGGACGGTGGTGTCTTAGTGAGAGGTGGCATTTGCAGCTCCTCCATGTCTAGAAATTCTTGTTTCACTGAATAAGAGAGGGGTTAGGAACTTCGTGGCAGGGAATAGAAATTACAACCCAAAGGTCTGGCTGGGCGCTGTGGCTTTCGTGTAGGAAAAAAGAGCTCTATGAGGCAAAGACTAAGAAGGGAATTGGATTTGGGGCTGGAGTCGGTGGATTTAAGCCTGGGGTGGGGCAGGGGGGTTGCAGGAAGGGTTTGTGCAGCTCAGGGCTGTCTGTGCTGCTGGATGCACCCGCTCCTGGGTCAGGCTTCAGCTCTGGCAGGGCTTTGCTGAAAGGGGAGGCCAAACAGCTGGGAGAGGAGGTGAAGCTGGCAGAAATCAGGCCTGCAGGAGCTGATTTATCTGGGAAGATTAAAATACTTTATATCTAGCTGAAATCATGGCCTCCATGTAGGCTGTGCGAGGCAGGGGCTGTGCTCGCTCGCTGTCAGCTCCGGATCCCTGCCGCTCGCTGTAGGAGAGTCTCCTGCTGCACCTCTGCCAAGTCAGGAATTTACCCAGGCGTTGCTCCACGTCTGTCTGCAGCAGAGACGGGGATGGGTAGAAGCAGCCGCAGCACCTCCGGAGCCAGTCCCTCCTTCCCTTTCGGGTGCCCGCTGACCCACATGTGCGGGCTCGCCGGGGCCGAGCGAGCTGGCTGCTCCCTGAGCCTCTCCCTGGGCTCTCAGCTGGCCTTTTTGGGTTTTTTTTCTATTCTCCAGCAGCAGCCACATGCCCTTTCCACAGCCCTCATGGTTTTTCTTGGGTTGCAGGAGCCCTGGCAGCGGGATATCAGAGCAGACTTCCCTGCCAGGGCTCTGAAGGTGGATAGACCAGCTTTTCTCCTTCCCTTATCACCTTCAGCTTTGGGAGCGGGGAAGCCGCCGTCGAGCTGCAGAAGAGCTTTTTGATTTTGGCAGCAAAGGGAGAACATCAGGAGTTGTGATGGCTGCAGAGGGACCACCTAAGAGAGCATGGGAGGTTGGCAGCAAACGCAGCTGAGCAAAGAATGGCAAAGTGATGTTGAAACTCCTGGAAAGGGGAGAGTCTTCGCTGTAGAGGGGGGCGAAAAATAATATGGAAGCACGGGAATGGCTTGCCACTAGATGGAGCGAATGGTCTTACGGGGATTTATCTTCAGCCTTTGGCAAGTTCAGTCCAGGACCTTTGCTGTGGGAATAAGTCCATCCTTCCTCAAACTCCTGGTCTTGACCTTGGGAAGCTGAGGTGAGCTGGCCGTCAGTGTCTTCTCCAGTGCTGCTGAGGTGTGGTGAATCGGGCTGCTGGATGTAAAGCAGAAGAGTCACCTCCGGGTATTGTGGGCACAGAAATGGAATCCTTGAGCTCTCGAAGCCCGTGTCCTTCAGCAGAAGCAAAGTCTGGGGCTCTGCGGGGCGAGAGTTTCCATGTGTGAGCATGGAAGGTGCCAGAGTCATGCAGTGAGAGGACATCTTTTCCAGCCTTGCTGGGGGGAGCAGTGGAGCTGGTCCTCCTGAGGGTTTGGGTAGGGGCAGAGGCCTTTTGGGAAACCACCTGTGCAAGAGCTGGAAACGTTGCCCTCGCGATGCACGCAGAGTTGCAGCGGGACCTTGCGGAAGAGCTAGCTGCTGATCCCGAGCTGCGGTGCTGCCTCCGCGGCCCTCCCTGGGGAGCTGGTGACTTGCAGCAGGGGACCCTCGTGTCCCCTCCTGTTCTCTTGCTGGTGGCAGAGGAGGCTGCATGCCCCGTCAGGAATGACGCAGTCCTGCCAAAGGAGGTCAATATAGGAAAACCTTGGGCTGTGCCTCTCAGGTGCCGGCTGGGAGCGTAAGGAATCCCTGCAGCAGCAGCAGCTCCCCGGTGACGCAAGCGCCGGCGCAGCGGCCCCGTCGGGGTGAGATGCAGCGCTCTTCCCACCGCCCGCGCACCAGGGGAGGGGTGAGCTACAGCAACAAAAATGCGCCCTTCCACTTGGGTGACTGCTCCCAGTTAGAGATGAAAACATTTGTTCCTGAAATTGGAGTCATTCCTGGGATTGCAACACCCAGGCTGTGTTTCCAATTAATCTGCTGAAGTCGTCATGCATTTCCAAGTGCATTGGCTCAGCAGCGAGAAATCTGGCATGGCCTTCGCGCTGAAATGCCAGCTGAGATGTGCACGGTATTAAATGAGGAGCGAACGGCCTGGCAGGCTGGCCCACCAGCACCTGGCACGGGATCGCAAAGGGGCGCTGGGCAGCTCCGGTACGGCGGGGGGGATGTGACAGAAGGCAGAGCAGCCTCCTCCTGGGAATGAAAACGCTTGAAATAGTTGTTGAATTACTGTCGGGTTTTTCCTGACTGGTTTCCTTCTGTTTCTGGGTGTGTGTTTTGTTTTGGGGAGAAGGGGAGGGGGGTGAAGTGAGTTATGCTTGGTCTATTCGCTGCGTCTGCAGGAGTGTATTTACAGCCTCGCTGCCTCGGCCGTGATGAGTGGGTGATGTTTGCCGTGCGTTGGGGATAATGGTGTGGCCGCTCAACCCCAGCCTCCTCCCAGGCCCTCCCGCGGGGTGCTCCTGCCCCCGGGGAGGCAGCCGAAGGCTGGAAGCTGGAGGCTGTTTTGTTTGGGAGTTGAGGGATCCCTTAAGCGATGGCTGCGGCGCTGCGTGTGGGTCAGCGTCTGGGCGCCTGCGGGGCGAGGGGGGCGAGCGAGTCCGGAGCACGGCGGCCTGCAGAGCCGGCTTGGTGTTGGATGGTGGGTCCTGGTGGTGCGTCTCCGTGTTAGGCACCTCTCCAGGGAGCTGCTGGAAGGACAGACATCCCCTTGCCGATGGGATTTTTTTCTCTCCTAGGGCTGCTTTTGCAGAAGCCAGGGTTCCTGCCTGGAGCTGGAAGTGACCCGACACATTCCTCTCATCTCCCGTGTGACTTTCTGAGAAACGAAATTGGATCTAGAGCCCGGTCCCAGCTGGGTGGGAGCGGTCCAGTGCGTTAGCACAAACACTCATGGAAAGGGCTGAGCTTGCGTAGAAATCTTCCCTTTCCAAGAATTAGGTTCCAGCTGAGGCCCCCCTCCCTTCGGAGTCAGCAGGGGTGACGGATGGGAGCGGGGAAGGGGGGACCAGGAGGCTCAGCAGGTCTCCTGCCACCGAGGGCACCGGTGGTTTTTCCCTGTAGGGGAGAGCATGCAAACTGCTTTTGCAAAAGGAGCGTGCAAGCTGCTTTTACCTGTTGGGAGCTAGAGCAGGGATGGAGCGTCTGGCGGCCTCCAGCTCCCCGCCCCGCGGAGCCCCTCGCCCCGTGCCGCGGGGACGGCGTGACCCGCTGTGCTGCACCAGTGCTTCATTTGGAGCTGGAAAGTGTTAAGTGAGGATGGTGACAAGACCACTCCCAAATTGGATCACGCTTGCTTTCCCATCTGCGAGGGCAGCACCGGGGCAGTATGTTCTTCGGGTGGGAGTGTCGTGCAAGCCTGTGCACCCTTCTCGGAGGCCAGCGCAGGCAGGCGGCCTGCGGCAGATGCGTAAAAGCCTGAAAAAAAACCCGAGGGAAGCAAGGAGAGGAGGGGGAAGGCAAGTTTACCACTGGTGTTTAATGCCGCAGTGCGTCAATATAACGAATACTCAAGGATGTTGCACGAACTACCCAAGTTACTTGCTCCAGAAATAGAGCTTTCCTATGCGTCTGTGTCAGAATAAGTCTCTGTTGCAGAGATTTTTAGCAGTGAGGATGTAATCTTTCTATATTTGCTTGGAGGACAATAATACTGATGCTTTCTATTTTTAACACATCAGCGGGGCAAAAAATGCACTTGGGAACCTTCAGGGAGCAGAGCGGCTCTGCTCACAGTGCTGCCTGCACGGCCAGGCTTTGAGGGTGCCTGGCCCCAGTTTTTGGCAGGTAAAGAGAGGCCAGTGTGCGCAGGGCTTGTCCCCCTGCTCCGGTGGGCTCAGCGGAGTCCGTGCTCTGGGGTCCCAGGGCTGGGCGGTGGTGGGGAGGAGCAGGGACATGTGGCATTGTCTGTCCTTCTCTTCCTCCTGTTTCTCTCCCCGCTGTGGCCTTCTGAGGCTGCAGGGGCAGTGGGGAGCCCTGAAGGGTTCGTGGGTCCAGCTGTGTGTTGCTGACTCCATGGTGCTTCTTTGGGTGGTGGCAGTCCTGAAATCCCAGCTCAGGTCCTAAAAGCATCTCAAGCTTCTTATATATATATATTGGGGTTTTTTTTTTTTTAGAGAAAAACAATTTCTGTCACCACCTTGATCGTGGAAAAGGGCTGCAAGCGATAACCTGCAAAGCCCTCCAAACCGGGAGGCGAATAACAAAACCGGCACCAACTTGAGTCACAATCCCAAGTTTGGGGACTGAATCATAACTCTGAGTGGTTCTGCCCTGGACAGGTCCTTCTGCCACCCTCATCTGCTCAAGCTGCCGTCAGCAGCCGGCCTCGGGCAGGACAGGCTTGCGTCGGTCCTTGCAGGGTTTTCCGGCTGCTGACGTGCGTTCTGGAGGAGCCTGAACACATGCACCTCCCATTTGGAGGAGAAAATAGGAATTTAGGGTGGAACTTGCTCCCTGGGGGCTTTGTTTCACCCTTCGGGCTGGGTCCAGAGAAAGCGTCTTCTGCCGCCTTGGGTTTTTTTTTGCCTGCAGTGGAAAATCCCACCGGTCTCCGGGGTGGATTTTACCGTGGTGTTTGTGCCTGTTGCAAAGACTCCGGTTTCCAACCCCTCTGTGGGACCGTGCACAGCGATCGCTGTGTTTCCACAGCAGCTGGTGGCTGCCAGTGGATTTCGGATTAAATCCAAGACCTGGCCATTGTGCCCGGGGGTCCTGGGTGACGGTGGAGTCCGTGCCTGCAGCCGCCCCTCCTGCACAAGGCAGCAGGTTGGCACTTCGGGGGCCGCTCCTTTGGGGCAAAGAGGCAGTTTTGGTTTTGCCGTCGGGGGCGTGCAGCTGCGCGGGGCTCGGCCCCCGGCCGGGACAATGGCAGGAAGCCGGGAGCCGCGCGCAGCTCCGCGCTGCTGCCCGGGCCCCGCAGCCTCGCAGAGCCGAGGCTGCCGCCACCACCGCCGCTCCTCCCTTGCTATTTCCATCGCATTGTCCGGAGGAGAGGAAGGATGTTTCCAACCTTCTTCCTTTTTGCCTCAAAGGGATGCGGGGTGGGCGGGGAGAGGAGGGGAGAGGACTTTTCTCGCTGGCAGTTGTGCAATAGGCGCAATTACTGCTATTCGAAGCACCGTCCCGCTCCGCCCAGGTCAAGGGGGTGATGCATCTTGGCCTGAGAGGTCCCTGAGGTCTCCCCTCCTCTGCACAGTCTTGGCAGCGCAGATGCATCTCGTCCCGTGTCCCCACTGGCAGCCAGTGGGCTCAGGCGTGTCCTCTTGTGCGAGGCGGGGGCTCGGAGCTCCGTCGGAGGAGATGCTTCTGCAACGTGGCTTTTAGTGGACACACAGACGTGGCCGGACTCGTGGTGCTCAGCAGAGCCCGGGGGGAGATGCTGCTGCTTCTACCACCTTTATTTCCCAGTGGTGGGGTGAGGCTGTCGTGAGGTTGCTGGTGCTCAACGTAAGGTATTTTGGGAAGGCAAAGTGGGATCCTAATGTTATAAACGCCCCGAGTGCTGTGTGGCGGTGGGGACGTATTCTTGGAGATGTCGTGGTGGGGCTGCAGGGGGTGGGAGGACAATCCCTGGCCCCTCGGCGGGGATGGTTTCAGGTGCCTCTGAAACCGTTAGAAGTGTGTGCTGGGGAAGGGGAATGGGGAGAGTCACTTCTTGCTTTGTGGTGGAGAAATATGTCCATGAAAGATGGTTCTGGCTCTTTTTTTGGGATGTTTTTAGTTCTTCATCCTGTGGACGGGGCTCTGATGATGACAAGGAAATGCAGCAAAGCCCTTCTTGTGGTTTTGCACAGCTCCGACTGCTGTGGCCATGCAAAGTTGAGGCTCCTTGCTGCACCAGAGGAGGCTGGGCTCCCACGTGCCTGGAAGCGAAAGCAGAATTAATTAAGATGGGAAATGATCTTAATTTGCTCTGGCTAAATCCCTTTTAGCACCAGTAAACTCCAAACATTTGAAGCAAAGATCTTGGTTGGAGTGTGGCCACACCTCTCCCATCGTTCAGAGGTGGAGAAATCGCCCATGACACATCTCTGAGGGTTTGACTGTATGGGAGAGTTTTACCAGTTCTACTGGGGTGATTGTCGCTTCCTGGTAGCAGCCAAACTGGGAAAAAAAACCATCTCCTACTGAACTGGATCCCAGCTTAGCTGGGATCACCCTAGGACAGCCAGAAGAATCCAAATCTCACGTGTGCTGGTGTTGAGTCTGTCCTGGGACAGCCCCAGGACTTAGCAGCACTGCTGATTTTTCCACAGGGGAGCAGAAAGCTTTGAGGATCCCTCTTTTGGCTTTGTTTCTTTGCTTGTCCCAAACTGGCTCGGGACGCAGCGCGGCTGTTTTGTCCTCCTCGAACAGCATCCGCCGTGCGTGGTACCCGTCACGCATCATTCTCAGGAACACCCTCCATACCCCGTTTTGGAGCTGACAAACATTTCTAACAAAGCTCAGGGTTGGGGCCAGCCCGTATAACCTGCCAGGAATACTGGGAGCTCCCGGATTTTGCTGCTGACAGGAGGTGTCCAGCAGTGCCAGGGCGATGGAGCAATTCCTTGGCGGCTGTCGGAGCCAGCTCTTTGCATTAGTGAAAAACACAAATGATCTGCAGGCTTGTGAAAGTACTGCTCGTCCCCGAGAGGTCGGGGTAACGACCTCGCCTGCGTGTCCTCGGCCGTTTAAGCCTTCCTGATGCTTCGGCCACGCGTGTCCCGTTGCGTGTGTTGGCGTTTTCCGCCCCGCGGTGGGGCACGCGAGGGAGGCGAGGTTGCGTGGAAGGAGGAGGTGATGCGCCGCTCGGCGTCTCCTTTCTCCGTGGTTTTGTACTTGCAGGGAGGCTGTGAGCCTGGAGAACGCAGCAGAATAGCAGTTCTTCTGTAAACCGGCTTAGAGATGATGCTGGAGGAGCTGATGCAATAAAATACCACTTCAGGTTAGGGCAGAAGTTTCTCCCCATTTTTTCTAAACACGAGCGAGCTGGGGTGTAAGCTTCGTTATGGTCTGCCTCCTTGCACGTTCCCGTTTGCAGAGCAGAGAGGGTCTTGCGTTCGTCTCCGGCAGCTGCCGCAGCGACAGGCGTCGGAGTGGGCACGGCGGGAGCAGGAGGAGGGCTGGCATCATGGACCAGCCTCTGCTCCGCCGTGGCGTTTGCTTCCCTGCCAAAGACCTCGGCGTTTCCACCTGCTGCTGCGTGGGACCTGGGTGCCAGCCACCTGCCCGAGCCCACGCAAAGCCTCCCTGTTTATTTTGTCTAAAAGCAATATCCCCCAAAGGGGCGGGGGCGGGGGGGGGGGGGGAGGGGGGTGAGGAATACCCACTCTGGCTTAATTGCATTTAATGAGTCTGATGGGGCCGGCTGCCAGCAAGCCGAGGGCTTTGCCAAGGTTCGTACTTGCCCGTGAGAACTGTCAGGGTGTGGTGCGCGGCCGCGCCTGACGTTGCAACTGCTGGGAGAAAAGATCTGAGAGCTCCTGCCGCCCCTCGCTGCCGTCGCTGTGCCGCTCGCCCGGTGCCGTCGCGTTGCAGGGCTCAGCTCTACGGGCACGTTGACCCCCAAGGGCTCGCGGGGACACCATGACATCTATAGGTGAGTGTGCCCAGCGGGTGGGAAATGCCCCTTGCAGTTGTTAGAGAGGGTTTACACCGGTGGGTCTGTATTAGATGTGCCACGAGCATCATTTCGTCTGGAACTGGGTCCAGTTCAGCTCCGCAGCGTGCAGCCAGCCAGGCGCCGTTGTTTGATGATCGAGTGAGTTTTAGGGTCCCGGATCGGGATGTGAGTTTTGCCGCGTTGACGCCGGGTCTGATCTTGCGAGGTGCCGAGGGCTCAAATCCCAACCCGCGCGCCGATTCCTCGGTGTCTGAGGTTACCGCTGCTGCGCTGGGCTCACCGGGGGTTGGTTTGTTTATTTATTTTCCTTTTTTCCCCCCCATGCTTGAGCAGCTCAGCGGCAGGATTAACCCTGCTTTCTGGGTTAAACACCCTGGGCAGTGTTGCTACATGAGTGCGGAGCGCCCACACCCCACCGCACCCTCCGTCCCCGCCAGGCACTTTGGCTGCCTCGGGGCACCTGCGTTCTGCAGCCGTCAGCGTCCTCCTCCGAGGTTTCTCCCTGCTGACTGTTGTTTGCTCCTGCTTTTCCCTGGGCAGGCTCCAGCTGCATGTAGGACACCAGGTCCTCCTTGCATTCCTTCACCCCCAGCTCTTGCAGAGACCCAGAAATCCTGCCTGATGGCTTGGCTGTGCAGTTTCTTGCAGCTTTTCCAGCCTGGGTGGCATTCCCCGGCTTCACCATCATGGATCTCTTCTTAGCGTCTCCCCTAGCTGCTTGCATGCACAAGCACTAACCCAGATTTTACCCCGCAGGGTGGCTGTCACTGGTGTCCCCATAGTGTGGCAGAAGGGCTTGTTGGATCCAGGCGTGTTTCAGCCTCCTCTGCATTAAGGTTTTGATAGCTGCGCGTGTGCCAATTTTGAGCCAAAGGCTGTGCCTTCCTAGCTTCTTCCTGAGCACCCAGGTATGGGAGGCAGTACCAGACAGCCCCACAGTGAAGGACAGAAGTGTGTGTGTGCAGGAAACTGAAAATGTTGTGGCTTCCTTCCTCTGACATAAATAGCTCTTGCCCTGAAATGCAAGTCTCCGCTCTGCGTGCTGGTGATCCCCAGCGCTGGCTTCGCGGGGCGAAGCTGAGTCTCCCCGGCTTTGACAGTCTCCTTCTTCAAACACCCGACGGTCAGCACTGGAGCAGGGTTTGGGGTGAGCTCCCCTTGTGCCCTTGCTGATTGCGGTCGAGCAGTCTATGGACCCGCACGGGGAATCCCTTTTGCCTGGGATGCATCTTATTCCCATAGAGCTGGTGCTGCCGGTGTTTGTCCCAGATCCCTGTTCTCCTGCTCTCAGCATTGTATTGGGCCTGAGTTGGTTGGTTGGTTGGTGGGGTTTTTTTTTCAAATTTTCTTTTCGTGACCGAATCTGCCTTCCAGCCCAGCCTTGGACCTCAGCCAGCGCTCGCCAAAGGGATTTCCTTCTCTGCAGCATGCAGAGAGGCTCCAATTAATGGGCAGGTCCCCTTGAGTAGTCACTCGCTGAGAGTGGGCATTGTGGGAGTCCAGGCTTTTTGCCTCAGCACTTCCAGATCAAGCAAGACACCGCTTCAGAGCCCTGAGCTCTTCCCCAGGGGCTTATGAGTCAAGCTGGGCTCTTGCTGTGTTGCAGGCAGCAATTAAAAAAATAAATATGTAGGCTGAGCTGTAGCGCTGGTGACAGCAGCCCCCGTGCAGTGGTGACCCTTCGCAGGCGGCATGAGGCGAAGCAGATGGAGGTTTGAGCCAAGCGGATGGAGGCATTGCTCCGTGCCGTGCCCCCGAGGCGCCCCGTGCCGCGGTGGGATGCTCCCATCAGCGGCTTCGTGCGTGCGGGGGGTGACAGCAGCGAGGACCCCTCTGCTGGGGGTCCTGGATGGGCTGCGGGCAGCAGCGTGGTGCGGGGCAGAGGTGCTGACGGGCCCATCGGCGTGCTGTCCAAACCGGTTGGGAACGCTCTCCTCTGCGTATGCAGAGGGCTGGTAATTGAGGAGAGGTTCGTGGAATCGTTTGATCTTTCCTCTGCTTCCCTTGGCACGGAGGCTGCATCCTCTCGTGCTGATGTAATCGAGCCCGGCGCGGGAAGACAAGGCGTCCTGCGCCGAGAGGGTGCTCGCTCACTTCCCGGGAGCGCTTGGCTGCGCCCGTGGGGCTGCTGCGCGGCTCTGCCGCCGTTGGCATCTACCTGCTTGGAGAACAGAGACCTCGAGGAACTGATCTTGCCAAGCCCGGTGCCAAAACCTCTCTCCAAAGAAGATCTGCGTGGGCCGTAGGCAGGGAGATGATGCTGAGGCTCTAGACTGGACTGTTGCCTCTTGCCAGAAACCTGGTTGAGGGAGAAGATGGGGCTGCTGGAAGACACGGGGCTGTTCCAGTTCAGGCAGAGCAGGGCTGCTCGCTTGCCTGGAGACGCTGCCAGTCATCTGCGTTCGTCTTTGCCTGCGGGCCTTGGCAGTGTTTAAGGCTTCGGGAGCACCCCGCAAACCCTCGCCCCTTCTCTGGCCTCTCCTGTAGCTGTGTCCCCAAGGAGAGGACATGGGCAGTGAAGATGTGTAGCAGCTCTCTGCGGGGTGTGTTCGCAGGGCTGGTGGGGCAGGAGGAGCGGTGGAGCTCAGCATCAGCCCTCTGCGGAGCAAGGCTTCGGGGGAGGACCGGGAGGAACAGCACTGCCTCTCCGTTGCGTGACTCGGGATAACGTGATGTGCGGGGCTACGCCGACCCACCGCTGGTGGCCCTGGAGCAGGGAGTAGCCAGCAGACCAGTAGCAGGTGAGGGTGGTCAGAGGGGAAGGAATCCAGCGCGCTGGCCTGTGCTATGGGGGATGTTTCCCTTCTGGGAGGGAAGGACTTTTCCTGAATCTCGGGAGCACAAGCTGCCTACGCTGTTCTGGGGAGCACGAGGTGCCGCTGGGCAACCTTGGCTTTCCTTCAACAGAGCCCTTTGGTCACGAATTTCCCTCTTGTTTTGGAGGAAATGGCAGTTGTTGCGAGGTTTCCTGGGGACACCTTGCACTCCTCCGCGCGGCATCCTCCCCTCGGGGCCTTGTGCTGCTGTTTGGGATGGGGTTTACGACCGGTGTGGGTGGGAGGATGCAACTGCTGGCAGGAAATGACTGCCAGAGGTTTCCAGCTGTGCCAGAGCTGCGGTGGGGATGGAGCCCACTTGCCGTCCCTCCGGTCCCGTGGTCCTGGCTGCGGTTGCAGCAGATGAGCTCTTCAGTCCCACCTTACACCTTGTGCTGCCCACACTCAAACCGTGCGGCGCAGGGACTTGAGCCTTCTGCAGAGATGCTGCTAAAACGCTGTTTATTTACTTACTTGCTTTAGATGGGCACGAGCACACGGATACCACGATACCCTTACACTGGGTAAGCAGCTATTTGTGAAACTGCAGCCGCTGTCTCGCCTGCCTGCGCCCAGCTCCTTCTGTGGGTTAGTACCTGGGTGTCCCTGTAACCAAAAGATCTCAAATTTCGACTCGAAGCCTATCACCAAGTTTTGCCGTGCAGGTTCTGCCTCTGCACGTTCGTGGTTGGGTGCTCTGAAGGCTTTAAAAACTCATTCCCTGGGAGAGGGGCAGCATCCAGGGAGCTCAGCCCCTGGCACGTTTGCAAGTTGCTTCAGCTCCTCTGGGAGCTGTGCATGAGCATGAAGGAAGTTGTTTGGTGGTTTAAGTATCACCTGCGGTGAAGTTCGTGTCCGGTATAACGCTGGGGCTTTGGGGTAATTTAGCGCGGTGCAGGGTTACCTTGGCACCCTCCTGACCAGCTTCGCCCTGCAGGCAAAACACTTTCAAGGCCAATCTGAACGTGCGGATTTGAGAGCACGTGGAAAACCTGCCTCGAAAACAGGCACCTAAACACAGCTGTGTGGGTCTGCTTGCCCCGCTGACCCCATCGGTGGGGCAGCCCAGGGCCCGCACGCAGCCCTGGGCCAGCGAGGAGGGGGCTCGCAGTTCAGGGAGAGCGCAGGCGCTTGTATTTCCACTGGGGATGCGGCTGGACCACTTCCATGCCTGTTTTGTGTAGTCCCGAAGGGTTCGCTATACCTCTTCCTTGGGCGGTGGAGTCCTGCCTTCTGCTCTGTGTGATGCTCTGGGAGCATACGGCGTGGTCCCTGCGGAGCCTGGATGGGAACACCGATATTGGGGTGTGGGTTGAAACACAGAGCATTAAAAATAGCAGCAGATCCAGGTACAGAGCTTTTTTTATTCCATGTCCCTGTAGCACAGGCTGGCCTCAGTGCGCCGTGAGATTTTCGGGTCCTGGAGTCATGAGTTTCAAAATGTAACTACGCACATTTGCGGGGAGAAGATTCCAGGGAGGGCTATTAAATGTCTGACTCAAAGGTCATGAGCCGCAAATAACAAGCGAAAGTAATCAGGGGAAGTATCTCGCCCTGATCCGCTTCCCGAGGCCTGATGTGGATCTTGTTTACAGGCTCGAACGGAGCATTTCCTCATTTATGTGCTTGAAATAACTAAATAATGTGCTTCGCTCACAGGTGTATGTGCGAGGTCTGGGCGGTTTCAGGTGCGTCGCTTTTAATCCTGGTTCGTGACTTCGGTTGCGGAAAGGGTTTTGTGATGCACGTGCGACTTTGCCAAACTTTGATCCTCATCTCTCTCCGTTTTTTTTTCTGGAAGCTTTCCGCAGGAGAAAGTTTGCAAGAACCAGAGTAGAAAAATATGGGTTTACCCTTGTGGAAAAACTCTCGGGGGCTTTTCATAGAGCAGCATCAGCCTCGTCTTGTTTTGGAACAGGAATTTGATGTCTGGTAGGGAGGAGGGGGATCCACCCACATCTGGCCAATTCATAAAGCCCTTGAAACTCCCGGTTAACATGCTCCATAAAGAGTTATCAGAATTTGGCAACCGACCGCTCCAAGCATTACATCTTCCCTGAGCATCATCTGTTCTCTTATGGCTCACACGGGACGCTGCGTACGGCCTCTCCGCTCGGGGACGGCTGCGGCGGTGCAGGGCTTTCCCCGGAGCTGTGCGGCAGCTGCCCTGCGCTCCCCGGCAGCCGCCCGGCAAGGCGAGGAAGGAGGAAAATGCCCCAAACGTTCAGATTTCAAGGGGTCCTGCGAGGAAGCCCCCCGGGGATGCGTGAGCAGATGGAGGTAGGGGGAGCAGAGGGGCGCGTGGAGCACCGGCTCGGGGTTCCTGCTATTCCCCCCCGGAGAGCTGCGAGACCCGACGGCAGCGCCTGTGTCCCCGCTCCTGGTGTAGCTGGGCAGAGATACTGGGGTGATGCTGGTTTTGTCATTTTTCTACTTGTCTTTGAGGGGAGCATAGCGTTTGGTCCCATAATTAAAACCAGCAGGCACGCCAGGGGCCAGGGCGAGGTTATGCGAGGTACCCCGACTCTGGGATTTCCTATTTCTCGAGTTCTGGCTTTGTGATCTTAATGTTATTTCAACATAGTCCTTTTTGTGTGGTTTCATATTTAAGTGTTTTTAATTTGAACAAATTCCCTCCAGCTAATTTTTGTTACTTGTGCGTGGCTCTGGAGAAGACCTTTTCCTTTTATTAAAGAGGAATGTTTTTAATCACACGCATTCTTCAACCCGGCTGAACTCTGAACCTCTCACAGCTAATCGACATAAGATGGGAAACGGGTTTTAAAAAAAAAAAAAAAAAACCACCACAGAACCAAAAACCACCCCGCCTTTAACTGCTGCTCAGCCTCAGACAAAGCTCCTCGCCGTGTGCGATCGCCTCGTGGGCAGCGCTGGCACACGGCACGGCTGCACCGCGCCGCAAAACCCGGCAGCCTGCCGTCACGGCAGGCAGGGCTGAAGGCAGGGCTGCACGGAAAGGCGTAGCTCGATGCGTCTGGCTCGCTGCTTAACAATCTGCCTGCCCGGCTTCGTTTGCTTCTTGCTTTATTTCCCTCTTGTATAAGCGCAGCGCTGATCTTGCCTCTTCAAAAAAAAAGTCGGGAAATGCCAAAGCAAAGATTTCTGTGTTGCTTTTTTTTGGGGAGGGGGGGGTCGTGGCTGTCTGTCTCGAGAGCAGCAGCGTGACGGGTGATTTTCCCCTTTGGAGGGCGAGCGGCGCCCGCACCGGATTACCACCGCCAGCCTGGGGAACTCGCTGCCACCAGATCTCGCCCTGGCCAAAGGCCGCGCGGGAGTCCGAGAGGCGCTTGGCTGTTGGCGAAGCGGGGAGCCCGTCGCCGGCCGCGCGCTCGCTCCGCGTCTCTGCCCGCCTCGCCGGCGAGCGCGCCGGCCCTTGGAGCGCGTCGGCTCTTTTTCCCTGCGCTGTGCCGTGCCGGCAGCCTGGAAAATGCTGGTAACCCGTGCCGGGTTGTTGAGCACAGAGCTCGCATTCATGCTCGCACCGCCGAAGGCTTTCCCAGGGCACGCCGGGGAGAGACTCTGCGCCGAAGCTCGTCTTGCTGTGTTGCAATCTCCCCTTTCCGTGGAGGGAGGGTGGAGCTGCAGCGGCTGCTACCTGCCCAGGTGCGGAGCGGTTTGTGCAATGGGCTCGGCAGCCCGCGGCAGTCGCCTCTGCGCACCGGGGCTGCGGCGCGGTTTGCCTCGGCTTCCTCCCGGCGCAGCGGCGTGCTTTCCTCCCGGTGGCCTGGCTGCGCGAGGTGACCCAGAAAAACAACCGGTTGGTGCCACAGGGCACCGGGACGTCCCCGGTGCTTCTGCTTTGCTGCTGGGCCGCGTGGTGCAAGCGGGGACAAGGCAGCCGGGGATCCCCGTGTCCGCCTTCGCCTCCCGCCCAGGAGAGAGGCTGATGCTGCCTTGCTTCACACCCCCGGGTTGTTTGAGCTGAGCAGATAAGCTTTGCAATTAATGATTATTCAGCAGAAGCAGGGAAGAGTGGGAGAAGGCATCGTGTCCTTGCAAGGAGGCTGAGTTTTGCTGTGGTTTAATGGCAGGGTCCTTCGCAAAGCCACCCGCCCTGCGAGCGCTGCCCTGGTCCCACCGCGCTGCTGCTGGTGACATGGTGGCTGCTGAGCCCCTGCCAGCCCCAGCGCTCGTGTGAAGACGAGCTTGCCACCAGCGCTGGCCTTCCCGTGCGAACGTTCTTGCGAACTAAAAATAATTCGCAAAAATGTTGGCAGCCGGACATCCAGCCGGCCAGAGGAGCCTGTCCCAGAACCCTTCCGCCTCTTCCCGGGGTGGGTGCTCCCAGCTCCTTTCTCCCTGCCCCGGCACACAGGGCCAGTGGAGCATCCTGGTGCATCAGCCTGTGCATCCCAGCCCCTCCGTGGCCACGTGTCGTGGGGCTGGTGGCTGACGAGTGTCCGCTAGGAACTGGCAGGACCTGGGCTGCGCTGGGGAAAGGGGCAGACCCCTCCAGGAGCCATCGTGGGGCCACGCTTTTGCCCTTCTTGGGGTGAGGGGAAGAGGAGGAGCTGCTCGCCTGGCTGCCTGCCCCCTGAATCATGTGTGAGCATCGGAGGCTGCCGGGGAGGGGACTTGTTTACTGTAACTCTTGGCAGAGGTCCCAGCATGAAACCCCGAATGAATTCAAGCTGCAGCGGGAGGTCATGGCTGAAACAAACAGCTCCCAGGGCAGGAAGGGCTTTGCGAAGGGGTCCAGAGCTGCTGGAGCCCAGGCTGGAGCAGGAGGGATGCAGGGCATCCCGCGGGAAGCTGCCACACGCAGGTGCCACGCGCCGGAGGGGTCCCAGCGTGGGGACAGTGGCTGATGCTCCTGCCTAGGGGCTGGGCTGCGCTCCCGGTGCCGCCAGGCCTTGTCCCTCGCCACCCTGGCACTCGGCATGCAAAGCGTCGTGTTTCTAAGCGCTGGAAAACCGCCCTGAGTTTTGTGGCTTTAGCCTGCGCTGGCCGGCGCGAAGCTGTAACGTTGGGGCTTTGTGCAGGCTGGGACGCCCCGGGGCACTTCGGGCCAGTCCGTGCTCCCACAGTGCCTTGTTTTCATCCCATCCTCCCTCTTTTCCACCTCCTGAAGATTTTGCTAAAGCATCCCCAGCCGAGCAGGGTCTGGCATAGCGGGGTGCTCCCTGTGCCATCGATGTGCGGAGCTGGGGGACCGTGGCAGGAGGAGGGTCCACGCAGCCTCTGCCAGCGGCTCTTCCCTGGCTCCGATGCCTCTTGGCCGTGGGGATGCTCGACAGCCTTTTTCCTGGCTCTGGGCGAGCGGTGAGGAGTTGTTTTTCTGGCTGCTGGCCGCTGGCCTACCCGTCCTCCCTCTCCCCCAGCACATGCGTTCCCTCCCACTTCTCTTCCGCTGCTTCGGAGTTTGTTTTTAAAAAGACTAAAACAAATGAGGTAGAGAGACTCCCAGAGACCCCGCCAGTGCCTTCCCCCTCGGCTCTGTGCCGCCATCCCCATCTCCTCCTCCATCCCTTGAGCTGCAGGTAATAGCCCTTCCTTTGCCTGTGGTTGCCCCCAAGACCTTCTCGCCCCTTTTTTTCCCCAGGGCGGTGCTGGAGGGGCAGCATCGGCCTGGGCTGAGCATGAGGGTGCTCCCGATGGGGAGGTGGGAACGAGACTGCTGCTGCCGAGCTTTGGCTGGTGGGAGCTCCCCATGGGCATTTTTAGCATTGCAAGCTCTTCTCTGGATGCCATCAGCTCCGAGGATGGAGGTTGTGGCTTGGTGGGCTGGTCTCTTCCTCCTCGTACCCCCGCTTTCCCTTCTGAACGGTGATTCTTCACGTAAGCAGCCCTTTTCGGTGTCTCAAAGCTGAGGCTGACGGCCAGCAGCCCTGCTAGGCTTCCCAGCTCCTGCCTCTTCGTAGTATGCAGCAGAACAGTGACATTTGGCTGGAGGGAACCGAGGGATGGCTGAGCTTCAGCAAGTTTCTGCAGATAGACAGCGTCACGTGGCGGGGATTTGGCTCGGCTGGGAGCTGTCAGAAGTCCCCGTTTCCCATCCTGAGGTTTGCTCGTTACAGTCTGTCCTTGTCCGGCCGCCAGCAGCCCCGCACGTCGGGTAGCACTACGCACGCCGTGCCACTGCCTCCCCCCAGCCTTCCTCCTGCCGAGCATCCCCGAGGGGCTCGTCCAGCACCCGTCCCTTCAGCATCCTCCTCCTCCTCGCTGGGAGGTGGGAACACACGTGAGCTGAGAAGCAGGAGGTGACAGCTCGGCTTATCGCTTGCATCCTTCAAAACTGCTGATGTTTAGCAAGATCCGAGGCCCTTTGGGGATTGCTGAAGCTGGGAGGTTTCTGGAGCAGCAGGCAGGTAGGGCCTCCCAGGGTGCTGGTGCTGGCACCATGCTGCGAGGAGACGAGACCACACGCTGCAGCCTCTCGGGTAGCGCTGGGGTGAACTGTCAGCCCTGGGGAGGATGTCAGGCTTTTCGGAACCCCTGCCTGGCTTCTTGCAGGTGTTGAACGGCACGTGGTGAGGGGAAAAAAAAAAGGGCTGAGAGAAGACTTGGGGTCTTCTTGCTTGGGGTAACTTCACTTGGACTCTTGTTTGCTCATAAAAAATGCATCTGGAATGTACTTACCTGCTTTTGCTGTGCCTGACCCCCACGGGGGGCTATGGGGCTCATCCTGCCCATCTCGTGGCCTTGCACCATATCCAGCCCTGAGGTCTTGCTGATAACGGGACAGAGGAGCTCAGCGGCTTTTAGGCTGTGACTGTTCTTTTTCCTCAACCTCCATATCATGCCGGTTACGGTGGGGCGGGCAGGGTGTCACAACTAGAGACAATTAGCCAGAGACAACCGAAATCCCAGGCAGTTATCAGCGAGATGGAGAGAGAACGGAGTAAACCCTGTGATGAGGTTTCCTGGGAACATCAGATCCTTCTCTGACACGGGCTGAGGTCGGGGATGCTTCTGTTCTGGAGAGCTGACCTGGTGCAGGGAAGCGTTTGCCCTTGACCAGAGGGAATTTTCCCAGCCTGGGCCGTGCAGGAAAGCCAGAGCTGGCCCTGTTTCAGCAGGGCCGTGCACCCCGTCATCTGCACGGATGCGCGCCTGCGGTTATTAATGGTCCCTGTACCCTCCTCGGGTGAATGCACTCACGCTCCTTCATCTTGCAGGAAAGCATGAGCCAGGGTGGGAGTTTGCCAGGTTTCCCCCTGGCAGAGCCGTGTAGATGCTGCATTACGGGGCACGAGCCTGCAGAGATTTCTCCTGCAATGCTGCAGTCATCAGCGCAGCTCCCTGATGCTGCTGAGGCTGAGCTTTGAACAGCACAGGGTGCGGTTCTCTGTGTATAAAATAACGTTTGCATTTGGGATTTTTTAAAACTAATTTAAACTGCTTTTGGAAAACAATTAGCTCTCAGGCTGCAGTGGCCCTGTGGCCGGCAAGAGCATCCCCCTCGCAGTGTCCTTTAGTGCTGAGTTTCTTGCCCACCTGCCTCTTTCCAGCTTCCCCCGTGGCGAACGTGAAGCTGCTGCCTCACACCCGGCTGCGCTTGGTTTGTGGGACACCGCGGGGCTTGTCCGTGCGTCCTTCAGTTGCTGTCGTGCTCGCTTGTCCCCTCTCTGCCTGCGCTGGGCCGGCTCGCCGCCGGCTCGCCGCGGGAGGAGCAGCGCAGCTGCAGGCACCCGCATGGCTGGGTGGCTCTTCTGCAGGTTTGTCTTCTCTTTGGTGCAGCTGGAAGGCGACCAGCTCTGCTCTGCGCTGGCCCGTGGCACGTGCAGGATAAATTAAGCAAAGTTTTAGGAGCTGGTCGGTGAAAATCCCCTGCTGCGGCGGGTGCTCCAGCGCTCTGCGTAGTTGGGACTATTTTAGGTGTTCCCGTGAGGCTGGGGGATCCGCCACGCGGGGAGGCCAGGCATCCAGGCAGGGCAGGAGCGTGTTAAGTTTGCAGAGCGATTCTGAGCCATGGTGTCAGGGAGAGATGCCTGCAGCACCTTGGAGACTCTCCAAAGGCGTATAATTTACAGGATTTTTTTGCCCAGATGATGGAGGAGGCTTTTGCAGGCAGTAGATGGTGTGTGGCAAGCCCTGCTCAATGGCAGGGCGTGTTCCTCGCAGTGCCCTCCCGTGCACCGGGATATCCCCGGGCCCCATCCTGATGCTTTCCCTGCCTACCTAACGGAGTGGTCTGAGCCAGACCGGGACTGAGCTGTGCCCCTCTTTGTGTCCCGACAGCTGCCGTGAACCCGTGCACCTCCCCACGGGTGCCCCAGACCGTCCCCATGGACCTGCGGATCGGGCAGCGCGTCGTCAAGCCCGGCTCTGACACCACCTTGCTGGCCCTGAAGCACACGCAGCAGCTGCAGCACCAGCTTTTCATCGCCAGCCTGCACCAGCAGCAAGTGGAGCAGCTCGCCCACCAGCACGTGAGGGTACGGGCGCCCCGGGGTGCAGGGGGGGGACCTGCACCCGCTTTCGGTAGCAGCTGGGTGAGGATTAACTTTGCCCCCAAAGCACGTAGCTCGTGGCACCGTGCGTGTCTGCCAGCAGTGCCCTGCGTCGGGGCTGGCTTTCTCTGAGCTCCCGTCTCTGGCAGGGATTAGGAGGAAGAAGCTGGCAATCCCAACCCCAAAATAACCTTCCCAGGTGAATTCCTTCGTTCCCCTGAGCTGGAGAGTCTGTAGTGCTTTTTAGCCAGCCCGGAGACCTCTCTGACGCAAGGAGGCTGGTTAGGCAGTCAGGTGGGGGGGGGTTTCGTGTCTTACTTTCAGGCCAAATCTCCATCCTGCCAAGGCCGGCGGGAGGGCTGGGGCCTCCTGGGATGTGCGAAGCAGGGAAATGTTTTCAGCCGCATACCGTGTGCGCTGAGCGAGGAGCCAGAGCGACTGGACAGGATGCCTGGTGTCTGCGATCTGCCACTCCGCCTGGCCACTGCTGTTCCTCTGCCCTAAAGGCACGGCTTGCTCACTTGACAAGCTAACTGGCTTTTCTGGGAAGTCTTCGCTGAAATTCTGTAGTGTCCCCCGGAGTAGCACCCCTGCCCTGCGCAGCCTCTGCTGCCACAGACTCTGCATGGTCACAAAATGACGGCGAGATTTAGCGCGGGTGGTTCCTCTGGAGGCCCCCGCTGAGAGCAGGGCCAGCTTCTGAGGTAGGGCAGGTTGCAGAGGACCATGTCCAGGCGAGTTGTGACCATCTTCCAGCGCAGAGATCACCCCCTGCGCGTCCCAGTCGCAGGGCTGCACCGTGCGGGAATCAGTTCCATATATCCAGACGGGATTTCCCTCGTGGCACGGCTGTCCCGTTGCTGCTCGTCCTGTTCCCGCGCTCCTCGGGGGACCCTGGCTCCATCTGCCTCGTCACCCCCTTTGGGCGGTGGGAGAGGCAGTTGTAGCCCCTCTCCTCGGGACTGAACAAACGCAGCCTCATCCGCTTCTCTCACGACCCATGTGCTCTGCCCCTGAGCACCAGCCCTGCTCTCGGTGCGTGGTGTGGGCTCACTGGTCCCAGTAACCTTGTCTGGAAGCCCTAGAGGGGAACGTACTGAGGCTTTCTAGGGGAGGCTCAGCATCAGCTTGGTCCACGCAAGGAGAGTTTGAGATGCTGCTGCTGCTGCTGCTTAGAGGCATTTGTGCAGATGTGATGCTTTCTGACCTCCCTCTGAGATGGGATCAGCTCTGAAAACCTCAGCTCTGGAAAACACCAAACTTTTAAGACTAGTATAATAGGTTTTTTTCTTTTTTCCCCTTTTTAGTCAACTATGATTTTTATTTTTTGTTGTATTACAACATGCTCTAGCTACAGATGTGTCAAAACACCACGAAAGGCAGCAAGTTGAGACAGACTGGTTTGAGTTTTGCGATGTCTCTGGGGAGAGCGTCTCTGGAGACAAAGATGTGTCCGGTTTGCTGTGAGGAAACAACACGTTCTTGTCGGCCAGAGCTACCCGTCAGGTTTCCAAAAATGACATAATGGACTGTTTCAGACGCGCTCCACGACTGTGTCAGCGTGCCTTGCGCTTGGGGAGGGGGCTTCGATCTGTGTTGGGCGAGTGCTGATGTCCCTCTCCTCTCGCAGGTGACCATGGAGTCCCCGCACCGCGAAGCCGAGCCTGGGCAACAGGAGCAGGAGCTGCGGCAGATCCTCAACAAGGACAAGAGCAAGCGAAGTAAGAGCTTCCCTGGGTCTGCCAGCACGGGGCACTGGGCGCCACGTCCCTGCCCCGGGAGCCGTGTCCCTGGAACTGGGGGACTCAGCTCACAGAGGGAGTGAGATCGGAGCAGCTTCTGGAAGGGGGGCTCAGCAGGCGGTTCTGCCGTTCTCCAGACCAAGCTCTGCCTTCTCTTGGTCTAAAGGCGTGTGATAGCCACGGAGCACCTATCCTGAGCCGTGCTCTGTGCCTGCCTGGGGCCAAGAGAACAGCTTGGTGCCCGTGGGGAAGCCCAGTCCTTCTGAGCAGCGAGCAGCGGTGGCAGCAAATTGCACTGAGCAGCTGGCAAGGGAATTTTTTTTGGCCCTGGCCTGGCTGGTGTTTGTCCTTGATGTCCTTCCCAGCGATGCCTACCAGGCGGTCGCCATAGATCCCCACGCTAACGTTGCGTCGCGTCCTGCGGCCGCTGCGCTGGTGCCGCCTGAGCTGACGGTGCTCGTGTCCGCCCTGGGCAGGGCGTGAATTTGCCTCTTGAGCTTGCACAAGGCCCAGGCTGGAGCACCCACGGCTCGAGCCCGGTGGGGAGAGGTTAGTGGGTCCCCCCAGGCTCGGCAGAAAGGTTTGCAAACCCTCTCCAGCTGCGATCTCCCTGCGCCATCTAGTGCCAGTCGCTGCGGGGAGCTTGCTCGGAGCTTTTGGGTGCGGAGAGCTCTGCGCCACAACCCGGAGATCCAGCTGCAGCAGGCGTCGGGCCCCCGGCGCCCGTCCCGGGCTCCGTGAGCCTGCTGTCCGCCTGCCCGTCCAGGCTGAGCTCCGTCGGGATGCTGGGCTTTGCCCTGAGTTCAGGCTGCCCTGCCGCCTTGGCGGGGTCGATGGGGCTGATGGCAGCGCCGCGAACACGGTGCCTGCCCGTTCCGTGCCGTTCCTGAGCAAACAGCTCCTGCAGACGCCGTCGGCTCAGCGTGGCTGAGCGTGACAGCCTACACACGGCCTCCTTATGCAATCTGCGAGTTAATCATACAAATTAATTAAGTAACTTGTGCTCGGCCGTGCCAAATGCTGGCACAGAAGCGTGGAGCGTCCCCGTTGTAACCCCAGAGCATTCCTGCCGGAATGGACGGGTGGGAATACGGCCTGGCACGGGTAGGAGCATGGGAACGGGCCCGAGTCCGAGGTGGGAAACCACACGGGAGCCATGGTAGCTGCAGCCGCCAGACCTCTGCGTGGGGGTGTTTCACCACCGCGGTGGAGCCAGGTGTTGAGCGTGGGTCGCTGCTGTTTGTTCGCCAGCGGGCTGTGGTAAGTCTCGTGCTCTTCTGGAAGAGCGTAGCTCCATCGGGAGACTCAGGACCCTCAAAGCTATCCCCTGAGCTGTTCAGAAGGGGCTTGCTTTGTCTCTCATGCAAGCTCTCCCCGTTTGGGGGCAGAGCGTGGCTGCGTGGGGAGCTGAGGTGGAGGACAGGCAGAGCTGTATGCCATCAGCTGGAAATTACTGGCGTGTAACCCAAACTCGAGAGAGCCCCAGGGCACAGTGTCCTTGGAGAGGCTTCAGAAGGATCCCATGGACTCGTGGGAGTTTTGTCACTGCTTTAGGAGCCACGCTGTGCTTTCATGCCCTCTTCATTCTGTGGGTGTCAGCTTATACCTGCTCTTTCTGGCTCAGATGAAGCAGGCAGAGCCGCAGCTGAGACTTGCCTCTGGCGGTGCTCTGCCTCTCACCAGCCGTGCTCCTAGTGCTCAGTGAGGCACAGGCGGAAAGATTCAGGCTCCTGAGATGATGTGGAGAGCAGAGAGTGGGACAGGGATCCTTCCTCGACTGTCTGGGAAACTCCAGTTGCCCCTGCTGGCCTTTCCCGGAGGCTGTCTTGACCTGCGAACAAGCTCCCCGCGGGGTTTTGTCAGTGTCTGTGTGCTTACAGGGGGTGTCCAGCCATCCTGGCATTGCTTGTGGGGCCACATTCGTGTCTGCAGGGATCCTTTAAAGTGCTCTGTGTTGGCTCTCAGCTCGGTATGGTCACTGCTGGCCTTTCTGCAGGTGCTGTGGCCAGCACAGTGGTGAAGCAGAAGCTGGCTGAGGTCATCCTGAAGAAGCAGCAGGCAGCTTTGGAGAGGACCAGCAACCCCAACCCTTCAGCCATGCCGTACAGGTAAAACAGGGGCATCCTCTGGCCTGTCCTGAGCAGGACATCTGCTCAGGACCCAGAAAACGTGGCTGTTTATCTTGGGCAAGACCTTACTGTTACCTTCTGCTTCCAGGTCCTTAGAGATACTGTTTAGCTCATGTCTGTTGGGTTGAGGTATCTTGGTTCTGTGTGAAGCGCTTGCTGAAGCTGGTTGAAGCTCCCGTGTTGTTTTCCCTGACCTTGTTGGACTTTGATGGCTTGTCCCACTCCTGACCCAAAAAGTACAGCGAGGCTTTTTGTCTTTTGTCCCCAGACAAGGCAAAACCAGCAGCTAGCTCCCTTCTGTAGGTCTTTGTGGTAGTGGACAGGACGGGCCTTTCTGGCCACTGGCAGAAGAGCTAGCACACGCCCAGGAAAGACAATGCCCCATGGGCCACCCTTGCGTTGGAGGGCGTAGCGTGGGTGGCACGTGGCTGCCAGCTGAGAAGGGTCCCTAACCAGGTGGCTTCTCCCCACAGGTCTCTGGAGCGTCTGGATCCCGAGGGCCCTTCCCCTCCTGTGCTCAGCAGCTTCCTCTCCCCCGTCCCCAGCACTTCTCTTGACCCCCCAGAGCATTTTCCGCTGCGGAAGACAGGTAAGGCCTTGGGGATGATGCCATCTCCCCCCCACCATGATACCCTCGCAGCCCACTCGCAGGGGACAGCTGGAGCTGAGAAGCAGGGTGCCCTGTGCCCCCCCCAAGCCAGTCCAGCTTCGTCCTCGTCGGCAGCGGGGCCGGGACTGACCACCTCGTCCTCTCACAGCATCTGAGCCCAACCTGAAGGTGCGTTGCAAGCCCAGGAAGTGCCTTGACCGACGCAAGAACCCCCTGACGCGGAAGGAGAGCGCTCCCCCCTCGCTGAAGAGGCGGCCGCCCGAGGCGATCGGTGAGGGCTTCGCCTGGATGGTGATACCTCGGGGCGGGGGGGGTTTGGAGAGACCTTGGGGCCAGGCTGGAACAGCTACGGTCTGCCCAGGATCCGGCGCCACGTCTGCTTGGGGGCCGTTTCTCTGGGGCTTTGCACGTTCTGGGTGCCCTCCTCAGGGCCCAGCGCCTGCGGAGGAGGCTCTGCCATGGCAGTGCAGGGAGAGATGAGCTGGGAAAGGATGTTGCTGCCGCTGTAGCTTGCTGCTTTTTGGGCCCAGGATGGACCTACGAGGCTGGAAGGATCCAAGGCCCCGAGCCAACTGGTCAGGACTCCTCACCGTGGTGTGGTGCCTCCCCCGCTGGCAGGGCAGCTCCGTCTCCACTGTGGCAGAGGGAGATTTGGCCCTAGGAGGGCAGTTGGGTGGCTGTTAGAGGGAGGGAGGGCTATGAAGGGCTGGGGTAGGGGCTCTGCAGCCCTTCTCTGGGTGCCCATCACCCCCGTTTCTCTTCCCTGTGCAGACTCCTCCCCGAGCAGTAGCAGCACCCCCGTGTCTGGCTGCAGCTCTCCCAATGACAGTCTCCCCGCTGAGCACGGAGCGCTCCCAGCTGCCTCCGGCATGGCCCACGAGGTGAGTGCTGATGGCCTCGCAGCCAGAGCTCTTGTGGGTTGGGGTTTCCTGACCCTCCCGCTCCCATCCCAGGCTCAGGCAAAGGTAGCGTCCCCCACCCAGGGACCCCAGCCCTGAACCCCACTGCCCAGGAGCTGCCCTTAGCCCTGCTCTCCCTGCACGGTGGGATCATCTGCCCGGCCCAGCGCCGCCCCTGACGCCCTGCTCTCCTTCGCAGGGTGCATTTCTTGTCTCTCAGTCTATGTGCTGTCCCCACGGGTCCCCGATGCCCCTTGCCCTGGCCCCAGGCGTTCCCCTGGGCTGCTGGGGCTCAGCCACCCTCTTCTGCTGCCCGTGCCCGAGTTGCTTGTCCCGTGCTGAGCTCTGCCGCTGCTGGAGCAGGAGACTAATGAATTGTGTTTGGTGCAGACACCCCTGGCCCAGCGCCTGATGATGCAGGAGAGCTCACTGGCCCAGTTTGCCCTGCAGAGTGCAGCCTCCCTTCCGGCCATCACACTGGGATTGCCGGCTACCACTAGCGCCAGGGTAGGTAGCCAGGTTGTAGGTAGCCTCAGAACTGGGCAGAGGGTCCCTGTGGGGCAGGGGAAGCTCTTTTCTTTGGGCCTGGGGTTCCTGAGGGAATGCCAAATGTGTGCTGGCTCTGAGTATTCACGGGTGCTGCCCGTGGGCATGGTGAGAATACGCCGCCGCCTTCTTGTGCTGTGTCCTCCCGGGTTGCTAACCCACTCCTCCTCCTCCGCAGGGAGAGGCAGATCGCCGCCCCCTCTCCAGCCTGGCACACCGGGTGCCCGTGCTGAACGGCCCTGTCCTGGCGGGCACGCACTCGCCCATGTTCATACCACCCGGCTTGGAGCAGCACGAGGCTGGGAGCCCCTTGTCGCCTCGGCTCCAGCCTGTCATCATCCTCGAGCCCTCGGTCACCCACACTCCGCTGGTGGCAGGTAGGTGCTGAGCTCGGTGACAGGCACTGAGGCTGTGTCAGTGCTGGCGGGGCTCAGCGTGGAGCTTCACTCAGGGCAGGCGGGTTTTTTGGGTGCCGGGAAAGCCCGGTGGCCTTGATTTATCCATTACTTTCCTGCAAGCCAAGGCTGAGGGAATGGAAGATGTTGACCCTGGTTCTGGCTAGCCAGCAAGCTAGGTTATCTGCTCTGACTGCAGCAGAAAGAGAACTGTCTCCTTTGTGCTGGTTCCTGGCTCCATCTCTCCCTACCCTGTGACACCTGCAGGGAAGGAAGCTTCTGCCTTTGAGGACGAAGCTGAGGGGGGACTGAGATAGCTGAGGTCAGCCAGATCCTGTCTGCAGACCCCTGTGGGCTGTGTGATGCCAAAATGATGGGGACAGAAGGAGGGGAGCCATAAAGGCATGGCCCATCCACCCTAGCCCACCACTGGGCTCTGAGGCTGGGTCACTGTCATTTTTAGGGCTATCTGGAGATAGTCTGCCCAGTAGAGAGTGACACCCCTCACCTCTCCTTCCTCTCCCCTCCAGTGCCAGGTCTGGGAACGGTCCCCTTCTCCTTCGCCCCCTCCCTCATCTCTGCAGAGCGCCTGTCGCTCCCAGGCCACCATAAACCGCTGGGCAGGACCCGCTCGGAGCCCCTGCCCCAGAACCCCAAGGCCATCCAGCAGCAACTGGTGTACCAGCAGCATCACACCCAGTTCCTGGAGAGACTCAAGCAGCAGACGCATCTGGGCAAGGTAAGTCACGGAGTCCAGGCCTGTGGGAAGCAATGGGCAACAGATGCTAGAAGGGGGCGAGACGGCATCCCTGCGCGCCGGGCGGTGAGTACCAGGTGTCGGGAGCCAAGCCCTAGCCAGGCACGCGAGGTGCTGCCTTGCCCAGGCTCGTAGCAGCAAGCCGAGGGTACCTACTCAGCTTCCTTGGCTCCTACATCCATTGTGCTCCTGCCCCGAGATACCTTGCCGCTCCCCATCACCTTCTTGGCCTGGCCTGTCCCCTGCCACCTCTCTCTGCTCATTTGGGACCCCTCTGGCTGCAGCGCATGGCTAAATCCAGCGAGAAGCCCCGTCTGCGGCAGATCCCCTCCTCGGAGGACATGGAGGCCGAGGGGACGCTCCCAGAGGCTGGGGCCGAGAGCGGTGACCTTGCAAGGGCACGTGTGGAGCCCGCGAGGCCGGGGGGCAGCATGAAGGAGCCCGAGAGGACGCAGAAGATGATGCAGCCTCAAGAGGAGCTTGTCCTACAGCAGGTACCCAAGGGCTGGCAGGGATGAGAAGGGCCCTGGGGAGGGGTCCAGGCTGCCGACCTGACGCCACCGTTTCCCTGCTGGGCACAGGGAGCCCATGGGCAAAAGGGACAATGCCTCCCCTGGCTGCCCCAAGCTGCGTGGAGCCCCCGGGGTGGTCCGAAGCCTTCATAGCAGGCTCAGGAGTGGGCTGTAAGAGGAGGAGTTCCCAGCCTCGTCCCTCTCTCCGGTTGTGGCTTAATTGCTTCGAGCATCAGTCGTGAGCAGGCAGCGTGCAGAGATCCCTGCCCTGCAATTTGGAGCAGTTGTTTTCCCCATCCCTTGGTGTCTCCCACTTGAGGCTTTGCACAAACCCAGCAAAGCTGGTGGCGTCCCTGAGCCTGGGGAGATTCAGCTCAGATCCTGAGAGCCACCTCTGGAGAGGGGTGCTGTGTGGGTAAGGACACAAGCTGTACCTTCCTCAAGCCCGGGGCAGTTCGCTAGGACAAGGACCGGAGCTGCAGCCACCCCTGGTGTCAGCAAGGCTGGCCATCGTCCCCAGACTGCCGGGCACCGTCCTCCAGATTGCAGGGCTGCCCAGCACTGCGGGGCTGAGCCAGCAGAGAGCAGCAGATGCTGCGTGACGTGTCCCAGCTCCTGCAAACCTGCTCCGAGCCCCCCCCCCACCCCAGCACGGAGGAGGCTGGCGTATCCAGACCCCCTGAAGGTGCAACAGTGCAGGGCTCCCTTTCCTGGGCTGGGTGACGCTGCTGTCACCGCCCTGGTGCCGACCTCAGCACCGCCTCTCTCCATCAGGCCTATCTCTGGGACTCCTACCAGCGTGTGCAGCAGCAGCTCCTCAAGCGTCAGCCCTTGGCCGACTCCCCCATGGTCCCCACCATCCACGCGGGGCACAGACCCCTCTCCAGGGCCCAGTCATCTCCTGCCACCGCGACCATCTCCCTTCCTGCCCAGGACACGGCCTCCAAGACGCTCTCCCTGCCTGTGCAGGAGCAGCCAGCCAAGCCGCACTTCACAACAGGTACAGCCCGGCCCCTGCGCGGGGCTGTCACAGCGGGGGCAGCAGCAGGGGCCGGAGACGAGAGCTGGAAGGGAGGTGGGGATGCCCAGGGGCAGCTTAGCATCCGTCCCAGTCACTCCCAGACTCAGAAATGCTTGGGAGTGCTCTGGCTGGCTGCAGAAAGAGCAGAGCAAGCCGTGAGTGTTCCCTTCTCCTTATCTAAGGTGGCTTTTCCAAGCAGGACTTGCCCACCTGGCCCCTTGACTGCCATCCTGGTCCAGCGACGCTGGCAAGGTTCAGCTCTCTTACGTATCCCAGGCAGGATTTGCTTCAGCCGTGTTGTGACAGAGGCCTCCATGGTCCGAGAGACGCGTTTCAGTCCAACCAAAGAGTTCTGGGCGTTTAGGGTCTTGTCCAGCCCCTGAAAAGGAGCTGAATTAGGGTCAGCACCGTCGAGGCCTGGCTGTCCAGCCCGGCCTCGGGACAGCAGCTCTCCTTGTGCATCGCAGGGCTGGTTTACGACTCGGTGATGCTCAAACACCAGTGCTCCTGCGGCGACAACAGCAACCACCCGGAGCACGCGGGCAGGATCCAGAGCATCTGGTCCCGTCTGCAGGAGAGGGGGCTGCGCAGCCAGTGCGAGGTGAGCCGAGCGGCAGGGTGGGAGCCGGAGGGGGATGCTGGTACGAGCAGATCTGCTCATGCTGTGGTAGGGTGTCCTGCTCCCACCTCCGTCCCCTTTTGCTCCCGGATCTTCTCAGCCTGTTTACTGCCATTATCCAGAGGGCTTGGACTTGCCCATTCCTGGCAGTGCCAAGCTGGAGCACGTTGCTCTGACCATCCTCGGCTTCGGATGGCAGCGGCCGTCTGCTCTGCTGGGAGATGGGCGTAGGGCGAGGCGAGAGCCCTGCTGAAACGGGGTGTTCTGCCAACTCGGCGAACACCAGCGTCAGTTCCAGTCTGTTCGAAACCTTGCCCTGGTCTAGCTGGGCTGACCGGTCCCCGCAGTTGCGGGGAGGCGGTGCTGGCATGGCCCGCCTGACCCCTGCCCGCAAACGCGGGGTGCTCGGCTTCAAATCCAAGGCGCGCAGCGCGGCGCTCAGCCTCGCAGCTGCCTCCCCGGCCGCGGCGGCGCGAGGTGCGGCCGTACTCGGACAGCAGGCCGTGCCCCCCCCCCTGCCCTCGGGGGCTGGCACGCGTGGGTGGGAGAGCCTGCGCCTCCCGCCTGGCGCGGCTCGGTGACAGCCCCTGCCTGCCACAGTGCCTGCGGGGCCGCAAGGCCACCCTGGAGGAGCTGCAGTGCGTCCATACCGAGCGCCACGTCTTCCTCTACGGCACCAACCCCCTCAACCGCCTGAAACTGGACAACGGGAAGCTGGCAGGTGAGTCCCCATCCGCGCCGCTCCCTCGGGCCGCCGTGCCCTCGCCTCCTGCCCGCACATCCACACCGGGTCTCGGAGCACCCTCAGCTGTGGGGCACGCACCGAGCAGTTCCCCTGGAGGCTGGTCCTAATTCTGGCCGAGCGGCCAGGCCCAACCTCCCTCCCTGTGCCGTGCGCCCTGTCCCCCCCCCCCCCCCAAGTTTCTCAGCTCTGAAGTCCTCCCTGTGCCCTCTCTCTGCAGGGATCCTGTCCCAGCGGATGTTTGTCATGCTGCCCTGCGGAGGGGTTGGGGTAAGTGCTCGATCTCTGCTCTGGCTGGTTTTGGACAGGGTTGTTCCTTTCTTCTGCCCCCAGTGAGGGCCTCCTCATGGGCTTGAGCGGAAAGGGAGCTCCTGAAGCCTTTGGGCTGCCAAGGTTGGGTAGCCTCAGGTGGTAGCGCTCCATCTGTGGGCAAGATGTCATTGTAGAAGAGCTCCCCCCTGTCCTTGCAACGGTCCTAAGCATCCCACCCCTCAGAGGGGGATCCTTTATGCCTCTCTACTCCAGGGGACCCAGCAACCAAAAGCCCCTCACGACCATTTCTAAGAGCCCGGGCCGTTAGAAGGGAGTGAGCTGGGGGAAGCCGCAAGTCGTGGTCTCCATTGAGGGAGAGGAGCGGTGTCAGGGGGACAACAGCTTGCCACTTCTCTCCAGACACTTCTACAGCCTCTCCTTTCACAGCTTGCCGTCCTAGTTTCTCTCCATTCATTGCGTTCTCCTCTCTTCCTCTCTCCCCCCCGTCTCTGTCCTTCTCTCTCTCTCTCTCTCTTTCAGGAAGGGTCTCACTCCATGCCTTCCTGCTGCCTCTTCTGGTTCTTCTCCTCTCCTTGCCCCCGCTGCTGGGCACCAGCTCTTCTCAGCCCCGTTTGCATCCACTTTCCCTGTTCTGCCTCCCCCTCCCTGCCCTCCTCTCGCCCGTGCCCCGAAGGCGGGGGGGGGGGGGGGCTGGAGCTGCCCCTCTCCGTGGGCAGAGGGGAGCCTTTGAGTTGCACACATGGCGTTGATCAGAAGAGACTTGAGTTTTCCGGCTCTGGCTCGGCCCTTGACGTGATCCTGATCAAACCAAGATGTTTGGTTAAACAATAAAATAAGATAAAGAAGGTAACGAGCGTTTTCTCAGTCACTCCTTCCAGCCCCCGGGTGCAGGGGGAGATGCTCTGTGCAGAGCTCGGCTGGGGGCTGGGGCCGTCAGCAGGCGGAGGAGCTGCCATCCTGGCCAGCAGCACCAGGGAGCTGCTGGGGAACTTGCCCCGTGGCGTGCGAGGTGGTCCGGCCTGCGCAGGACTTCAACCCCCAGCCCCGAGCAGAGAGCGTGGCTCCCGTGACTGAGATCTCCTCGGCTGCTGCCCCGTCGCTGACGGATCCCCTTGCTTCCAGGTGGACAGCGATACCATCTGGAACGAGCTGCATTCCTCCAACGCCGCCCGCTGGGCCGCCGGCAGCGTCACCGAGCTGGCCTTCAAGGTGGCCACCAGGGAGCTGAAGGTAGCCTGGCTTCGTGGGGAGGTCCCAGAGCTGCGCATCGCCCCGTGGCCGGGCAGGAGGGGGGCCGCGGGGGCTCGCCAGCCGGCACTGGGTGCTCCCAGCCCTGCGCTGCTGTGGGCTCTGTCCCCAGCTGTCCCCGTGCGGCAGGACAGGCCAGCGGGGGGGGGGGGGTGGAGGGGGTGCGTGACGACGGCGGCAGCAGATCTGATCGCCTCGCCTTTGTTTTGTCCCCAGAACGGCTTTGCTGTGGTGCGGCCACCCGGACATCACGCGGATCCTTCCACTGCCATGTAAGGGCCCCTTCCCACGCCGCGGGGCTTTGGGCTGGCGTGTGGGAAGCCCCCAAAAAACCAGCTCCTTGGCTCAAAATCGCTCCAGACGAACCCCCACCGGGACCCATCTGTATCCAGGCCAGGGGGGAGGGTGAGCCCACCCTTCGGGGGGGCACGTGGGCCAGGAGGGAAGGGTGCTCAGGAACGTCCCCAGAGCGCTAACTGCCTCCGACTCCCTCTTTGCAGGGGATTCTGCTTCTTCAACTCGGTGGCCATTGCGGCAAGGCAGCTGCAGCAGAAAGGGAAACTCAGCAAGATCCTCATTGTGGACTGGGTAAGTCCCCTCTGTCCCCCAGCGTGTCCCCGCTCCTCCCCAGGCCGTCCCCAGGCGTGGGTGTCCACACCTTCTCCCAGCTCTGGTTTGAAGCTGGACCAGAGAGCTGCGAAACCTCCTCCTTTGGGGACTGGCTGCCAGGAGTGCGGCTGGGAACCCCGCGGCGTGTGGATGGGGGAGCAGGAGCAGCTCCTGGGGATGGGAGACCCAGCCCTGGAGCAGGGTAGAGATCCAGTTGCTTTTAGCTCCGTTAGGCTATTGGGCCACCATCAAGGCTGAAAAAAAAAAGAGCTCTCTCCCAGTCTCTCCCTCCCTCTAGGATGTTCACCACGGCAATGGGACTCAGCAGATCTTCTACAGAGACCCTGACGTTCTCTACATCTCTCTGCATCGTCACGATGATGGCAACTTCTTCCCCGGTAGCGGGGCCGCCGACGAGGTAAAAAGCACTGAGGAGGCTGCGAGATCTGGGCAGCTCTGCCCGGGGTTGGCAGCGCTGGCGGCGAAGGGGACGGCCGGGGGAGCGGGGCGCTGCGGGGTTTGAGCAGGGGGTGGATGTGTGTCGGTGCCTTGTGGGCTCCTTTCCCATTGATGCCTCATCCTGCCGGCTTCACCCCGCTGGCTGCGGGGCCGAGGCTTCATCCCAGCCTGCAGCCAGCAGCCCGGGGACGGTGACTGATAGCTGCACGGCTCTGGGGAATGTCAGGAAAACGCCCCGGCTTCTGCTGCTCTTCAGCAAGCTCTGCCAACCCAGCCGGCTCCTGCGGCACAGGGCAGGGGGTCCAGGACACCCCGCTCTGCCTCCCCAGAGCCTGGCAGAGGTGCAGCCCCCTCAGGCTGCTGCCCCAGCGTCCCTGCAGGCCCCATCCAGGCTTTCACCGCTGTCCTTGCTCTCTTGCAGGTTGGTGCTGGCCCCGGCGAGGGATTTAATGTCAACATAGCCTGGACTGGAGGGCTCGACCCCCCCATGGGAGACCCTGAGTACCTGGCTGCTTTCAGGTGCTGTTCCTTGCGTTTCTGCTCATCTCCTCCTTCCCTTTGCGTCAGGCAGAGCCGGCACTTAAACACCTTTTGTTTGTTTTTTACCCACGCAGGACGGTGGTGATGCCAATCGCACACGAATTCTCCCCCGATGTGGTGCTGGTGTCGGCCGGCTTCGACGCAGCTGACGGCCACCCGCCACCCCTGGGCGGCTACAAAGTCTCTGCCAAATGTAAGGAGGTGGAAGCGGCGCTGCTGGACCGGGCTGGGACCGTGGCGTAGGGGTGGCAGCTCACCGGGGAGCTGGGCAAGATCTTTGGGGTTGTACCGGCCCGGAATCGAGGGCCGGGGCCCCGGCGTGGTGGGCAGGGAGGCTGACAGCTCCCCCCCTTGGCTTCTCCTCCAGGCTTCGGCTACATGACGAAGCAGCTGATGAGCCTGGCTGGCGGAGCCATCGTCCTCGCACTAGAAGGTGGCCATGACCTGACGGCCATCTGCGATGCCTCCGAGGCCTGCGTGTCGGCCTTGCTGGGCAACGAGGTGAGAGCTGAGGCGGGGGGGGTCAGCGGGTGGTGGCTGCGGGGCTGTACCCCGATGCTGCGAGCCGAGCCCTGGGCACAGCTCCCTCCTGTTGATCCCCACCTCGTGTCTTCATGTGGCAGCTGGACCCTCTCCCAGAAGAAAGCATGAGGCAGAAACCAAACCCCAACGCTGTGCGCTCCTTGGAAACGGTGCTCCAGGTCCAGAGTGAGTGTCGCAGGGCCGGGGGGCTCAGTTCACCAGCGGGGAAGGGCCGGGAGTCGGCATTTCTTCCCCTCTCCAGTAAACCCCCTGGCCTCCAAGGGGACACTTGGCATGAAAGACCCCAGTGGAGCCCTCCATCATCATCCATGGGTGATGTCCCACGTGTGCATTCCCTGCAAGGGAAGCCCGGTGACCTGGGGCACCCCTATCCCGGCACCTCCTCATTTTGGCTTCCCCCGCAGGTAAATACTGGGTGGCTGTGCAGCGCTTTGCCTCGAAGCTGGGCTGCTCCTTCCTGGAGGCGCAGCACCACGAGGCAGAAGAGGTGGAGACGGTCACAGCCTTGGCCTCCCTCTCGGTGGCCGTGATGGTGGAGAAGAGGTGATGCTCTTAATCGATCCTAGGAGGTGTGGGCGCCCCTCGCTCCCTGTGGCTGGCCCTCAGCCTTGGTGTCACGAGGATGGCCGCAGAGAAGGGCCATGCCTCACAGCCAGATGAGCTTCTGGGAGGTCAGGACAGAGGTGTGGGAGATAGAAATTACAACCATCCTCCCCACGGAGAGCTCTGATGCTGTAACCCTCGCATCCTGCCAGGTTTGGCCTCAGCGTTCAGCATCGGCGGGTGGTGGGGTGAGGTCCCGCGTCCACACGGTCAGGGCTTGGGTTTGGCTTCTGGGAGATTCAGTGCTGGGCTCTTCCCGAACGAGATGAGAATGAGACCAAATCCTCCGCGCTTCTTTGGAAGCTGGAGATGTGGGGGTGCATCACCTCCTTTCAGCAGGGTCCCCACCACCTTTTCTCATCCTCACCGGGACTCGTCCAGAGTCAATGTGGGTCTCGGTGGAGCGGGAAGCGCTGGCAAGTTGGGAGGCTTGTTGGATGGCTCCAGAAGCTGGACCTGCCAGAAGGCCCCTTGATGCCGAGAGGGAAGTCTGGTGTCACACAGGTCTCCTCCTCGTCTCATGGGTTGTGTTTCTCCATTGCAGGCCGCAAGACGAGCCCATGGAGGAAGAGGAGCCCATGAACCAGTGACGAGCGGTGACGTTCTCTGCTCCCCTGCTTCCAGGATGTGGCTGGACTCTCCTGAGCCCAGCACTCACTCTTCACTCCTGGCTTCCCGTTCGCCACATCATCCTCACTCCTCGAGTCATGGTCCTGAGATGGCCTGGACCTTTGGCTGCCGCCTCTGCAGGTCTCCGAGAAAGGATGCACCTGCAGCTACCTGGAAGATGTCCTCCCGCTCGGGACGGATGGAAAACCACAAACTCCCTCTGCACGGCGTGGCCTTGCAAACCTCGACCGTGCCTGCGATCAGTCCCCAACCTTTGGGACCTGAAACCCCTCTGGGGTTGTGCGTGAGAGGCCTCCGCCCCTCTGACTGCGGTGGCAGCCAGACGCAGACCTGCCCTTCTCCTGGGATCTTCCTCACCCTTGGGGAAGGGGGTGGGTGTTGGGATGGATGTTGTGGCCGTGCTGCGGGTGGTTCCAGCCGCCTTCGGGACTGCACCCAGAGCTCCTCTCCGGCCTGGCAGCGATGCCTTTGAGAAGCAGCCCTGTGTTTTGCTCGGGAGGGACGGGCTCTCTGTGGCTTCTCGCGAAGGCTGCCTGGCTCCCCCTCCTCCGGCGGGGCGCGAGGCGGGGGCGAGTGCGGCGGTGCCGTGGGCTGTGAGCTCACGCTGCACCAGAAGGGTGCGGACGGCTGCGGACGATGCGGCGGGAGAAGAGCGAGGGCTGGAGTGGCTGCAGTGCCCAGGATCGCACCCGTGGCTCATCCTAACCACTAACCAGAGCGTGAACCCTCTGGCGCCGGGGCTCTGATTTGCACTATATACAATTGACGTGTGCTAATGTGAACCTTCCGTACTCTTCTTTCCATGGGAATTTCGGGAACAAACACCTCTTCGTGTGGACGTTAACCAAGGTGCCTTGAGCCCTTTTCGGCAACCAGAGGATCTGTGTCGATGTAGACCCCTGTCATCCCCAAAGCAGGGGCAGCCCAGCTGTCTTCCAGTCACCCCCCTGCGCCCACCCTGAGCTGCACCCCCCAGCCCGCGCCCAGCACCCCCATGGGCTCCTTTTCCCCAGCTGAGCTCAAATCAAGTCCCGTCACCCTCTGCTTGGTACTCGGCTCCCCCAGGGATGCCCAGAGCCCCAGCACTGCAGTGCCTGTCTCTGTCCAGGTTGTCTTGGGGTGACAGAGGCAGGGTCAGGCCCCCCAAAATGAGGTGTCCCTCTAGATTTGCCGCTTTCCCCTCTCGTACTGCAACAGGGCATCGTGTGGCTCCTGACCCCGAGAGCCCTTCCCCATGTCTTCCCTGGGATTGCCCCTGCAAGGACAGGTCCCTGCTGGGCTGCAGCGGGGTTGGGGACAGCTGGGCTGGGCTGGAAGGGACGCTGAGACCTGGCTGAGCTCGGGAGGTGGCCAGGCTCTGTCTGCAGGCACAGGGAGGAGATTTTGTACAAAAAAAAAGGAAAAAAAAAAAGAAAAAAAAAAAGTATCGAAGAAGGAGAAAGAAAGAAAAAAAAAAAAAAAGGATCTTGGAAGAATAAAACATTTCTGTGTCTCAGACCGCCCAGAGCTGGGGTCCAGCAGCGCTGGCCGAGGGCACGGAGACGTGGGAGGGTGTGAGATCCTTTACAGCTGAGTGCCGCACAGCGAGGTCGTCGTGGCCACGCCGCAGCGCTGTCTGTACCCCTGTGGTGGCTGCCTCCTCGCTGCCGGGGCTCGGGTCCCCACACTTGCCCTGCAAGGTGGTCCTGGGGTGGGCACCCGCCGTGGCAGCCTCTTGCTGGACAGGAAAGGGGGGGGGGAAATCACATTGCAACAGGGCAGCTTGGGCAGGAAGGGGTTAAAAAGCACCCCGGAACCTCTCTCTGTCTTCTCCAGAGCCTGGCAGTGGGAGATGCTGCCCCTCCACCCCACGGGTCTCCCCCTGAGGTGGGCTGTGGGGTGGTGGGAAGGATCCGCTGCTTCTCCAGCCTTGGGGCACTCGGGTGTTTCTGGTGCCCCCGAGCTGAGGCTGGTGCTGCCACCCCTTCCCCCAGCGCCACCCCTTCCCCCAGTGCCACCCCTTCCCCCGGTGCCACCCCTTCCCCCAGCGCCACCCCTTCCCCCAGCGCCACCCGCTGCAGCCCCTTCCCTCCGCTCCATCCCCTCGGCTGAGCTGGGCATCCCACAGCCCTCGTGTCACGGCTCCTCCTCTGCCACCACCTCTCCCGTCGTTGGCCTCGGGGTTCCCTTCCCTGCTCAGTTCCAACCTCATCCCCGTTTCTCCCAGTGGGTCCCAGCGGGGCTCGTGCCACGCAGGAGCCGTGCTGGAGCAAAGCGGGTCACGGCCGCTCCTCGCCTCTGAGGAAGCTCAAAGCTCAACATCAAAGGAGACTTTGTGCCCCGGTTTCCACCAGGAGAAAGCTGTGGGTGCAGCGGGGTGAGCTCAGCTGGGGAAGCTGATCCTGCCTTAAAGGAGAGAAAATGCCCCAAACAAACGGCCTCTTTCCTCACTTCTGAACTCCTGTAGTCTTTCCCATTTTCAGGTTTTCTGATCAGGACAAGATACCGGGGGAAAGAAGCTGCGCTCGGTTCAGCTCATGAATTCAAGGGCTGGCCCTTGCCAGCCTCCAGCCTGGCAGGAATAGCTGGGAGCACCCAGCGAGACCTTCGTGAGCGTCCCCCAGCCTGGGCTGGGGTGGGTGGCCCAGAAAGCCTTCATCCTACGTGCCCCACAGGGTAGGAACACCCCAAGCCGGAGCCAAAAACCCTGAGCAGCCCCTCTGCGTTCGCTCCCCTCTTGCGTCGCCCCAGTGGCACCAGTTGCTTGTGGTTGCGACTCCCAAGACGGGGCCAAACGACGCGGCGGCGAAGCGTGGGTGCTCACGCCAGGGTGGTCCTTCTAGCGGAGTTACCTGCTTGCTTGGAAGGGTCCCCCCTCCCCGTGGGGTGTCACCTCCTCGTCCCCAGGTCCCCCCTCAACACCCCTTTCCGTGGCGTCCGCCGAGCACGGAGGCTGGAGGAGGTGGTGGGGTCCCGTGGGTGGAGGTCGTGCCGTGGTGATGCCGAAGCCCAGGCGTGGGTGGGTGCGCGGCTGCCTGGGTGCTCCCACCGCTTCTCGGTTAGGACGGAGGGAGGGACCCCACCGAGCTCCCACCCGCCTCGTTTCAGCAGCTGACCATGGGGCAGGGGAGTCCCGCCGTGAAGCTGATGGTGGGCGTCCTCAGCTCGGGGGAGGAGGTCTCCTCTGCAGCCGTCCCTCTTGCCGTCCCCGTGCATCCCGGACGAGCACACTCCGCCCCACTGTAAATGGGGGACGGGCCCTCCAAACCGGGCACCGGGGCCCACAAAAGTCGCTCGCGCTTTCCAGCCGACGGGAAGGTTTGTTGGCGCGGCAAGAAAAGCCCCCGCGGCACCAGGGCCGCCCGCGCCAAGGATGCTGTGGGACCCCCAGCGTCGTGCTGGGGTGGCCGTCCCTCGGGGACGGGGTTGACCGGGCCTTTACCGCCAAGACCTGTGAAGATGCTAAGGGCCAGAACATCTCCAGATCCCTCCCTCCTTGCCCCAAACACCTTTTTGCCCCAAAACTTTCTGGGTCTTTGCTAACAGCAACCGTGACTGTGGGCATTGAAAAAGAACCCAAGACCTTGGTTCAAACTGTTGTTCCTTCCTTAGGGCTGATGTTTCGCTCATTTTAAGTCAATATAGTTTTTTTTTTTAAAAAAAAGACTCAACAAAGTGTTACTTAAAAATAATTTTTACAAAGATACTTTACCCTTTTTTTTTAAATTAGGGTTGGAAGCCTGAATCTCCACAAAGAGGTATTTCCCCTTTATTTTTAAAGCACATTTTATTTTTTTGAAAGAAAATTTGTAATTCTAAAGGTGGTTTCATTTTTCATGTGTAAAATACTTCGTCTGATGCGGTTAATGAAGCCACCCACAACCCTCTTTTTAATGGAATTTTTATTTTTTTAAGCACATTCAGATCTTCTTAAAGGCTGCGGTCAGCTCCCCAGAGCAGGGAATCCACTCACCTTGTACATAAAAAAATTGAGAATTACATAGAAAAAGGTAGTCTGAGCCTTGCTGTCGCTTCTCGTTGGATTCTCTGGTGTGTAATAAAGCGTGCTCACTGATTGAAACCCTGCTGTTGAGTCGTTCATAGCACCTCTCCCGTGTGGGTTATTTGGGGCTGCACCCCTGTTGCAGCCTCCCAGGGACTTTCCCCCCCCCCCCCCCCCTTTCTCTGCCATAACAAGCAAAAATACCTGATTCTCTTTTGCCCGATTCAAATAAAACTGCCCGAGCAGCAGCGCTGGGGGAGGGTGCAGGGGTGGGCGCGCGGCCGCGCCGCCTCGTGCTTGCGACAGCACCATTTCCTTAGGAAACAAAAGGGTCGAACCCTGGAAAATTCCCCCTGGACTTTATTGGGATCGTCTGGAAACCCCGACGCCCCTCCATCACCCCCCCAGCGCATCCCCCCCAACTTGTTCTTGCCCCCAAAAGAGCCTGAATCCCCCCCGAGCAGCCCCGCTCCGGAGGTGTCCCCAAACTCCCCCATTCGCATGGCTGTGGGGAACGCATCCAGCCTTGTTTTCCAGTAATTTCCAAGAAATTGGGTTGTTCCAGCAGAGCGGGTGATTTGGTGACACGTCCGCAGGGTTCTGGTGAGTGGAGGGCGTCGTGAGCCTCGGGGTTGGTTGAGGGGGTTCAGCAGCCGCCCCCCAAAATCCGCTTCGCGTGTCCGGCGGCAGCTCGAACCGCGGCATCGTTGCGGCGCAGCCCTGCAGGGCAGGATGAAAGCGGCGCCGTGCTGGGCTCGGTGCTCCGTCCTCGGCCAAACCCTTGGACGCTGCTTTTCCACATCCCTGGGGGAAGCAGCCAGGACCAGGCCAGCGCAGGAGGGTCCGAGCCTTTCCCGTCTTCCCGACGGGAGTTGTCCTGCCTGGTCCTGGCAGAAGGCAGCTGCCGACACGTCCTGGCTGGCCGCAGGCAGAGGTGGGGACGCCTCCGGGAGGACAGAGCCCGCTGAGCCGGGGACATCGGCTTCCCCGCAGGCTCGGCTGGTACCAGAGCAGCTAAAACTCGACTATTTCTTACCTGCGAGTCAAAAATAAATTACACCCTAAAGAGTTTCACACGCAGCATCCAACCAAGCTCATTCCAAGCAAAAACCACCCAGGTCCTGGTTCGGGTCCCTCTGCCCCAGCCCTGGGGTTTGGAGAGGGTCAGAGGTTTGGCGGGGTGGGACGGGGCTCGTGCTCTCCTGCTCGCCAGGGAGGCTGCTGTCGGTTTTCGGGTGCTGGAGGAGCGCGGGGTGGCTGGGGCTGGGTGCCCGGGCGCTGGCGAGCTGCTGCTTGTTTCCGTCGAGGCAGAGGCGTGAGACCTGAGGGGAGACAAGGCAGGGTCAGCCTGGCTGCCAAGTCACCGAGGTTTTGGCTCGGCACGGCCAGCCCAAGCTTCCCAAAATCATGCAGAATCCGGTGCTCGGCTGGGAAGCCGGCGGGGGGAAGAGCCGCGTTCGGTTGCTGGCTCCCGAGCCTTCGTGCTTCGCATTCGCAGACTTCCCCAGAGCCGCAAGGGTTTGCATGGGACGCGCTGGGAAATGTCCCCACACCTGAGCCCGGGACCGCGAGCGTTCCAAAAACAATCGCGGCTTTTACCCCAAACGTGGTGCTCGGGGAGGATGGAGAGGGAAAGCAGCCGAACCGCTCGGGGCCGGGGGGGGAGGACTGGTGTTTTCCCATGATGAACTGTTCCCTCTCCAGCCCGGAGGACGACAGGCTGTCCCCGGGGTGGGTGACACCGGAGGGGACCCTGCAGAGCCGCCGGGCGCCTACAGTCAACGCCGGCCGCCAGCCTGGAGCCGGCGGCCGTGGGGCGGGTGAACGGAGAGCGGGAGCAGGGCAAGCCAAGCCGGGGCCTGATCCGGACCTTGGGCAGGGGGAAAACATCTCCTGCAAGGGCTGGGGGAGATTAGGAGTGGCTCCAGCAGGTCTTGAGGGACCAGCCATAGCAGGGGCGAGGGGCATCAAGCCCTGGGCGGGGGGGAATGGCTTCATCTTGCTGGCCCTGCTGCTCTCTGGGTTTCCTCCCCATCACCCTCAGCTCTCTGGTTTTATTCCATCACCCCCGGCTTTGCCTTCTGCTTTTCTAGTCCTTCCTTGCATAATAGCGGAGACCTTTAACTCTCCGGAGAGGAGCCTGGAGAGGAATAAATCAAACCCTCCAGTAATTCACCCCGGGCCCTGCTGAGGTAATGCAGACGGGGGGCTGGCAGGCTGCTGGGGGCAGCCCCTGCCCACCCTCTCTGCAGGCAGGGCTGCCCGCGGGGCTGGCGAGGCAGGACAGAGCCTGCCCGAGCCCAGTGGCAGAGAGAGGAAAACAAAATAAATCCCCAAAGCCCGACGCGTCCCACTGCTGTCCCCTCGGGTCCGTGGTCCGAAAGGTCCGTGACGGGCTCTGTGCACGCCCGCGGTGCTCAAGGGCAACGGTGCGCGGCACAACGGGCAGCCAGAAAGGCTGGCGCCCACCCGGCCCAGCGCAGGGCTGTCCTGGGGTGCGGGACGCGCAGGCACGAGCGTCTCGACACCCTCCCCTTCGCCTCGCGGCACGGCCGTTCTCAAGCCAACAAGGCCTGAGGCCCAACGACGCCCTCGCGGCGCGATTTCGAAGGCTGCCGAAGGGCTGCGGGAGCCTCCGGAGGAGCCCAGCCCCGCTCCGAGCGTGGGGATGGATGTTCACGGGGCTGGTGTGGGGCAGACCACGGAGCTGGGGGGGATGCAAGGCTCTGCGAGCCCGCCCTCGGCGCCCCGGCTGCCCTTCCCTCCCTCCGCTGCGTTAACGCCCTCGTCTCTGTTCAGGTACAGCCCTATAAAAAGGAATTAAATGCAAAGCCCGTCTTGTTAACGCATCTCCTGCGTTCCCCCTCAGATCCCAGGTGCATTCCCGTGACATTCGGCAATGAAATACGGGTTCGTTTCAAAGGCATTCCTCTGGGCTAAGCGAACGCAGCTGAGATCGAGCGAGCCCGTCTCCTCGCGGGGATCGTAAACCGGCAGACATTTTAATGCTCCTCGCAAGGGCTGGCTCTGTAATTTTATCTCTGTTTTAATTTTAACTAATCCTGAGCAGCGCTGAGAACCTGCCTTCCTGCGATGGAGAGGAGCCTGGCCCTCCCCGGGCAGGTTTGGTGTCAAGTCCTTAATAGAAAGGAGGGAGTTTTTTCTGGAAAACAAGGTTTTTCTGACGGTGAAGTTAACGGCAGCCCCAGTTGCCCCTTTGACATGGCCTCGTGTCGTGCCCAGGGGCCCGGAGAGGGACGGCCGGGCAGCCTGTGGCTCTCCCTGCTCCGGGCTGGGCTCCGGGAACCGTGGCAGAGCAGCTCGGGTCGGCAAGGTGATGCCACCCCGCGCTCCCGCGCAGCCGTCGGGGTGTCCCCTGGCCTCCCCGGCGCCGTGTGGTCGGACTGAGCATCCCCAGCCCCGTCTGGTCCTGCACCCTTACCTGGCGCTGGGGCGTGAGATCAGCCCTGGGGGTCTGGGGGATGTCCCGCATCTACGGCAGCTCCGCCTGCCCCGGGGCGCTAAAGCTGGAGCCTTCAGGGCACCAAATGTCTCTTCCTCTGCCTGTCCCCCCCCTGCAGACGCCGCGGCAAATGCTGGGCCGGCTGTGGGGGCAGACAGCAGCCTTCGGAGGAACCTCCTGGCCTCTAAACCCGCTCTGTGCCAGAGCAAGGAGCAAATCCCAGAAGAGCCAGAGGGGTGGGAGCGCGGCTGGTACGCCACATGGCCCTTGACCCGAATGGAAAATGGAAAAATCCCCCAGGCACAGATCTCCCAGGATCTGGGCAGCTCCTCGCCTCTTCTGGGAACTCAAACCAAAAGCGAAAGCGAGGTGGTGGCTGCCAGCGCGACCCCTCGCCCGCTGGAGCTGGCTGCGGAGGAGCCCAGCGCCTGGGCTTGCTCTGACCCAGCCCGGGGGTCCTGGGCCACCCCGGCCAGTTTAACCAGCAGCGAGCGAACGGCCCCGCTCCTCACTGCTTTTAAAGGACCGATCCAGGGTGGCAAGGCAGCTCAGCCGGACGGGAGGTGCTTTCTTGCCGGTCGGCAGAGGGGTCTCAGCTTTGGGGCGCAGATGCTGCTTTAAGTGCGTTTTCTGAGCGGCTCTGAGTGGGGAAGGGAGCTCCCCCCCAGCTCCTTTCGTACCCTGGTGCTTTAATACTGTGCAAGGAGACGTATTTATAAATAAAAAAAATAAAGAAAGGAAACATCCACCCGACAAAGCAGACTCCAAGCAAGAGCAACGGTCCCCAAAGGGGAGATTTATCCAAGGTCTTTCAGGATAGACAATTAAGCGAGGGCAACGCGAGAAAGACAATAAATCCAGGGAGACAAATGAAGGGCAAGGAATATCACCCCTTACAACTCCGCCAGTCTTTCCCCCCCAGCAGTTTCAGCCTCCAGCCTCATTTTCTCCTCCAGCAGGAAAAGAAACCATTTTAATGTGCTCAAGACCGTGCTGAAAAACCGTGAGCTTGGGGGACTTCAAACATTATTTTTCTTGCCTGAGGGCTCAATCCCTCTTTCCCCGGATGATGTCTCCTGGTTAACAAGGGCACATCCACATCCAGCTATTCCAGCACCCTTTGATATTTAATAGGCTGAGTTCCAGTGGAGACCAGTACGCCGGCGCTCGCAGCAGCCGTTAGCTGCTTTACATTATAAAATTACAGCCCCATTGCAAGCGCCGGGTTAATTCACTTACGGGAGAGAGACGCAGCCTTTCCCACTCCAGCATCGCTTCCCCTGGGGCTGTTCCCTCTTTCCTGGTCTTTGCTTAGCAAATCCTCCTCCCATTACTTCCCTGCCCAACTGGGAGCTGCTAATTGGTACCCGAATACCGCTGCAGGTTGGCACGAAGCAGATTATTATCTGTGCAGCTGAAGGATGCTTTGCCTCGAGGCAAGCACCGGAGCCGCTTGGGATGAATATTAACCAGCAAGGATAAGCACGCTGAGCGCGCTGCGCTCACGGGACGTGAGGGATTTTACGTGGAGGCTTTTTCATTTAGCAGAGAGGTCTTTAAGATCACTAAGGGTCTTTAATTCCTCTGTTTATCATGGGAACACAACTCCTGCCAAGTGCTCAGCTTAAATAAACAGGTCTACAGGTCAACAGCCGGACGCAGAGCCGCACGGCAGCCCACACACGCCACCAGGAGCACACACGCGTGCGCCGAGAGCCACGGCCCCGGGTCTGGGGGTGATGGGGAGGGGACTCGAAGACCCCCCACACCTCCCCAAGGCCAAGATGCCTTTACTTGGGCTTTGACCAAGTGCAGAGCTCGTCAGCACAGTGCTGAAGCTCTTATAAACCACCCACCCAAGCAGCCCAAGCTCCCACCGGGCTGTTTCCACCGCTCTTGCGAAGCCAGGAGCGGGACAAAGCAGCCCCCCTGTCTTTTGGGAGAGCGCACGGAGCACCCCACATCCCCCGAAACGGGGTGACCCGGCTGCAAACTGCAAAACCCCCAGGGCTGCAAAAAACCGTGATGCCCAGGAGAGGGTGAGGGAGGCTCTGGGGGGGCAGAGGGGCTGGGTCTGCTCAGGGGGGGCTCAGCATCCCGACTGTCCCCGGCAGCTTTTTGACTTCTCAAAGGGAGAACAAGTCACCACACGCTTCGCTTCTGGCTGTCCCAAAGGGGAAGGTGTCCCCAGGGCACCCAGCCACGGCACAGGGGCAGCAATCCTGCTGCCAGCGAGGACAGGCTTTCGTTTTTTTAAAGAACAGGTCTGCCCCAAATAACTGAAATCTATACAGGGGGTTAGAAAATGGGAGGTTTTCCCGTTGGTTAGAAGAGATCTTAGGAAGGCTTGCAGGAAAACGAGAGTTTAAATGTGGCACAGCCTTAAATGAAATCCCCCTGGGAGCTGGTCAACACCTTTAGCCAGCAGCTGCACCTTTATCTGTGGATCTGGCCTGAAACTGGGGGCTCTTAAGTGGCAAAGCCCGATGACAGGAGGGTCGTCGGCCACAGCAGAGCGTCCCCCAACGCCCCGGCAGCGCTTGGGCCGCTTGGCAGGAATTTGCTGATTTATTTTGTCTCAGAAAGGCCACTTCCCTGCTTTTCCCGCTCCCTCTGGCCTTTCGAAACAGGAGACCAGGGTGGAGAGCAGGTATTATTTTTTTTGCACTATGGCTTCCCCCACCCCAGACGGGACCCTAAAGGCAAAGGCCGGGAGCCCACGCTGCACCCACGGTGAGGAGGGGACCAGCGGTCTCGCTTTGGGCTGCAGCACCACACCGGTCCCTGCCCCAGCCGGGGGGCAGCACGGCTTAAGTGAGGGTCTCGCACCCGCTCAGCACTTCTCATCGCAGGGTCCAGACTCTCCCCAGTAATATCTATGATATATTTTATACACTTTCTCGTATAAATATGTTGCTTCTGCCTGCAGGGAGCCCAGGGCTGGGCATGGGCACCCACGTCCCTGCCCTGACTCGGGACTGCAGTAAGGCCGGCCAGGAGGAGAGATGGCAACGCAAGGAGGGTGCACGAGGCTGAACCCAATTGCCGGCAGAAAATAACCAGAAAAGGGTCTTTCATGGGCAGCCCTTAGTGGTGGGGGCACGAAAAAGAGAAAATAAGACCCCTCTTGCAGTTGGCTTCCCCGGAGGACCCGGCGGTCTCCCAGCGCCAGGGCCGACCCAAGGCAGGGCTTAATGAGTCCGTGCCCGAGGAAAGCCAGAAGCCCTGATCCCGTTCAGGGGATAACGGGGACTCTCGGGAGCTGGGCTGGGCTCCCGTGGACTGTTCCTGTAGGCCACGGCTTGGGAATGTCCTCCGGAGCTTTCTGCTCCTGCTCGTGGGCTGCAGGAAACAGTAGCGTGGAGCTGCCCCTTCTCCTCCCGTTCCCTCTTTCTCCCAGCCCAACCAGACCCAAACCACTGAAATTAGGATTATTCCCCTCAACAGCAGCTTTGCCGGTGATGCTCAGGCGGGGGCTGGGCGGTGCTGAGTACATCAAGCACGGGGTGCGGTGCAAGGAGTGGGCAAACCTCGCTGCCCCGCCATCCTGGCTCATGTCCCTGCGGTGGAGGATGCCCACAGATCCGAAGGGATTATGGATCCCGTCTTATCTGCGGCGCTTTCGGAGGGGGATAGGAGAAATCCCAGTAGGCTGGAGGCCCCAGGGCCACCCAACGCCGCCAGGGAACGGCGCTGAGGTTCGCCCGGGTGGCCAGGACAAGGCTGGGCTCTTTGCGCGGCGGGAGCCGCAGCAGCCGTCGGCCGATGGCTGCGGGGCTGCCGCTGGTCCCGCTCACGCGGCTTTGACACCTCGGCAGCCCGAGCACGTTCAGGAGGGCGCCTGCTGATTTATGCACCCTCCCGGGTGACCGTGGGAGGATAAATCAGATTTTTAAGCCCTCGTTTTAAACCTTTCACTAGCCTGCCCTGGACCAGACCCCGCCAAACGAGATCAGTCGCTTGTAGGGCTCTGCGCCTCGGCCCCCTGCGACGGTCCTACCGGCCCTGGCGAGGTGGGGAATCGCCACCTCCTCCGACCGCCGGCCTGGGCTTCGTTAAAGCAAATCGCTTGCACGTGGAGCGTGAGGAGGGGGCGGCTGCTGGGCGCTTCCCCCCGCCGGCCCGAGCTGGGGAGATGCGTGGAGGATGCGGGAGCGAGGGACGTGCCGGAGGTGCGATACATACCCCCGGCTCAGTGGGATGCGGACATGGACCAAGCCCCTTCCATCCTCCAGACGGAGAAGGCGTAGCTGAGCCTCTCGTGGGCCAGGTAGTTGCAGCTGGTGATCTTGTGGTCCAGCTCATCGCTCTGCAGGACCTGGTACAAGAAGTCTATGTAGCGGGCGGCCAGCTTGAGGGTCTGGATCTTGCTCAGCTTGTCGGAGGGCAGCGTCGGGATGATCTTCCGCAGCTCCGCGAAGGCGTCGTTGAGCGACTGGGTCCGCTGGCGTTCCCGCACGTTGGCGATCACGCGCTGGGTGTGCACGTCCTCGAAGGACTGCGGGACGGGGCTGCGCTTGCTCCGCTTGCCCTGCGGCGAGGGGGCACCGCAGTCCTCCGCCGGCTTGCCCCCCTGGCCGCGCTTGCGGAGGCATTTCTTGTGCAGCCGCTCGCCTTCCTCCTCGCTGGTCACCAGGCTGCCTTCAGGGGAGTCCGGGCACATGCTTTCCTCTTTCATCTTCTCGGCGCCTCGCAAGCGAAGGGCTCCGGGGGTCTCACGAGGTGCGACGGCCACAGCGCATCGGCCAGGCGGCCTGGAGAGGAGCCAGCGCCCGCTCAAGAGGTGCAGCCTGGAGCATCCACCCTTCAGCCTCCCCAAACCTCCCAAGGCTTGCGGAGCCCTCCAAGGAGCTCGGTTGGTTTTTCCTTTGGGCTACGGAGAGGAGGGCGTTCGGATAACTTTGGGGAAAGGCTCTTGCTGATAGGGCGAGGGGGCCCGTGGGCGGACCAGGCGCAGACCAATGCAGCCGTGCGAGGTAACGCAAACATCAGTGGAGCTTATGGGTTCCAGATTTCCTCCCTCCTTCCTCCACCGACACCCCCAAGCCCTCCGGCACAGATGCTCCTGCCTGCTGCCCGGATGTCAGGGGACGTTGCCTATGCTAATGTGAGCACCAGCCTTGGAGTGTTCAGGGGAGGCTTTTTTTTTTTGATTGTTTTTCTTTTTTTTTTAGAATTTTTTAAGCCCAGTTGACCCTGCAAAAGCCAGCCAGGAATATTCACTTGTTCAGTTTGGAAGAGGAGGCTTTTATCTATGAGAGATTCAAGTGGAAACGTGGAGCAATGGATGGTTCCATGAGCGATACAGGAGGGTATTCTCTGAATCCAAAGGAAGCAGCAACAGTGATCGGTGTCCATGCTGCTCCTAAGAAATGGCATAATTCAAAATGAGCTTGAGTTTGCACCCAGTCATCCATCTGCCCAGTCATCCATCTGCCCAGTCATCTATCCATCCATCCATCCATCCATCCATCCATCCATCCATCCATCCATCCATCCATCTCTCTTCCTCTGTCTGCATTTCTGGCACTCTACCATAGCCCTTGTTATACAGATGGAAGCCAATACCACCCACCATCATATTCCTCCCTTATAAATATGGCAGCTATTGCAGACAGGAGGGTGTAACAGGTCCAGACCCTGTTCCTGGCTGGACCCACAGCCAGCTCAGCCCCTCATTTCCCCAGGAAACCCAGCACTACGAGCATTATCACTCCCTTACGCCTCTCCTGAGCTTGCCTACAAACAACCCCACCTTCTCCTCCCCTCAGAAATGCCGGGAGAGCCGCAGCCCCTTCTAACCGAGGCTGGAGATCCAGATTCAGACTACCAAGCCATAAAATATTCTGCACAGGTCCCTCCTTATATTAGATAGTTTTCAGCCCTCTGGGGTCACACCAGTAGAATCAGCACATGAAACTGGAGTCCACCATCCTCCCACGTCCAGCCACCCCCTCCCAAAGAGCTCCTACACCTTCAGGAACCCCTATAACCTTCCCATCTCCTGCCTGTGCCCTCTCCACCTCTCCAAGGTGTTACTTCCCCGGAGTGTCTTGACCTCACCCAAGCTGTCCCTGCTCATCACGCTCTCCTGGCACAGCTCCCTGCTCTTGGCCATCGGGAGCGCTCACCCCAAGTCTCTTTGGAGGGACACTGTGGTCCTGGCATGATGCTCCTTAGGGATATTGGGATCCACGCCCAGCAGAGCTCCACGCTACAGTCTTGGGGTGTTATTCTGCCTTATCATGAGGGCACAAAGGGGTATTATGGGAAACGACGTAGTTTAAAACAGAATCAGTAATTCATCAATATAATTAAAATAATATCAATAAAACATAAATAGTTGAGTTGACAAATGCCTGTCTCTGTGTAGATGTTTTTTTAATGAGCTCCCTTTTATAACCCCTAACGAGGTGCCATATACAACGTGCTTTACCAACAGCAATACGTAACGTGCTGCAGGGTTCTGCCACACGGATGAGCCTGCTCCGTGCTGACCCCCCGCCTACCCCCAGTGATGGGGATGCGGCGGCTCGGGCTGAGCACGACCAGGAGGCTGCAGGAGAACGTCCTTTAAAAGGCAATGACCTTATTAGGGTTTTTTGTCTTGCTGCCTGTAACAAATTAATATTCTCATCTTGTCAGTATTACACTCATCCTGAATGACCTGCACTGTTGTACTGCAGTCTTCCCTTGAACGCCTCTTCAGGACCCTCTGACCCGCTCCCTACAGCCAGAGGAGGAGGAGGAGGAGGAGGAGGAGGAGGAGGATGTCCTCCCTGCTCTTTGAGGTGGGGCTGCGTAAGCAACTTGGCCAACTTTGCTCAAGCTACACCCGTGCCTAGTAGAGAAACCTCAATTCAAGCTCAGCCACAAGGTATTTCTCCAAAAACGTGCTCCACAGACCTGCCAAGCGCCTGCAGCCTCGCTGACCAGACTCGCATCCCCTTGTCCTCCAGGGCTCACAGCAGAACCCTTGCAAACCCCTTTCCCTCCCTAATTAGACCTGCCTGGATGCTGCTTTCTCGCTCGGGACGCCAGCACCCTGCAGGCGCTTGGCTTTATTTTAAGGAAACGCGTGTTTGCGCCTCCTTCCACAGGTTTCTCACCAACATCCTTCACGCTCGGTGGGGGCCCAAGCGAGGCGGCAACCTCAGAGAGCCCCTGTCCCAGGCAGACGGGAGTGACGACGCTGGATTTGAGAGGGCTTCGGCTCAGCCCCATCCTCCCTGCGCTCCTGTCAACTTGGCAGGGCCGGCGGTTTCACGGATGGGAGCCACCAGAGCGCCAACGGGTGAAAACCACCCGGTATTGCTGAAAGAAGTAAAAGATGCTCAGAAACAGGTCGGTACCCGGACCCGCCGGGAGGGAGCCCCGTGACTTTGCTCCTTCCTCCCCACCGGCCCCGCGGTGCCGGCGGGGCACCGGCTCAGCCCACCCCTCGCACGGGAGCGTGGTCGAGACAGCGCCTGGTGTCAGATGTTCGTAGAGACAATAGATCAGAGGGGCCTGGGAAAGCGAGAGAAAACAAAGGGCGAAGAAAAAAATACCCCAGGGAGGGCAGGATTTAGGCAGGATCCAGCGTCCTCTGATCCCGCGCTCGGCGGAGCTGGCTCAGCTCTGCCGAGGGCTGGGGAGCTGCCAATTAACACCAGCTGGGGCACGGGCTTGTGCCTGGGCTTTATTTTTTTATTAATTTTTATTTTTTTTAAATTTTATTGTTTTCCTTTTTAAAGAAAATAAGTTTAATTTAATTTCGCTGGAGAATGGGTTTGGACGGAGGAAGTGAAGTTTGGTATTGTTGCTGATATCCTTGAGCAAAAGGAGGAAGACAATGAGCTTTGATCTGCAGGAAGGATCAGCTAAGCACCCCGAACCGCTTGAGCGGGCTTTTTTTTTTTTTTTTTTTTTTTTTTTTAACCCAGATTTGGATGTTTTGTGGCAAGAGTATTTTTTCCCTTAAACATTTCAATTTGTTCTTTCAGTGAGTGCTTTTTTGGAAGAATATTAATATAAACTTCTCATGGAAAGGTCATGAGTCACCAAACTGTTTTCAATAACTTTGCTTTTCCAGCTAGCTGGGGGTTTTATAGCGCTCCTTTTGACAGATCAGTGAAAATTTCAGGCATTAAATATATGGAGGGGAAAAAAAAAAAAAAAAAAAAAAAAGCCTCGCTCGCTTGATTCAGTGAGAAGCCACCAGATGGAAGATTTGAATTCCCACCATGTCCCAGCCCCTCTGCCCACCTCCCCTCCTAGTCCTCCTCCTCCCCCCTCTCACTACTCACATCCATCCTTCCCGAGCAGCTTTTATTTCTTTTTTTTTCTTTGGTTTAGGTAGGAAATGTCCCCGGTGCTGGGGTGTCCTCAGCCGATCCGAGCCTGCAAGGTGGTTTGCAGGGCTCCTGCGGGGCCAGTTAGGAGTCTGCAAAGAAAGGAAAGGTGGAAAACCGGAAGGCGAGGACAAACCACACATGGGCAGGGAGCAAAGGGAAAGCCAGGCTGAGGCACACCAGTAACTCCAGAGAGGCTGTAGGACCTCAAATGGGAGCTGTGCCACGGGGTTGAGGTGGGAGCCAAGGCTTCTCTAGAAGGGGGCTGAGGCGTCCCCTCAAACCCGCGTCCTTCGCTGGGCTGGAGGCACGTCTTGGCCAGCCTGAGCCTCGTTCTGTCTCGGAGCCTGGCGCTGCTGGAGATGCTCCTCACCAGCCTCCAGCGCCGGATCTGGCTGATCCCTGCTCTGCCATCTGCTTGGCTGCAAAACAAGCCAAGCCCTTTTGGTCCCATCCCCATGAGCAGGTCTCCAAAGCCCCTGGTGATCCCAGCTCCGCTCCGTGCTGTCCCCCAGGCTTTCCTCTCGAGTCCCAGGAGAGCTGAGCATCAGCACGAGCGCTCGCTCACCTCCTTCCAGTACAACCCACCGGCTCAAGCAAACGTCAGACTGTTGTCCTGGGATGTCCTGGCCTTTCTCTATCTGCCGTAGGGGATGGTCCATCAGAGAGGTGGCTGCTCTCTGCATGGTTTGAAGGACAGCGTGGCACTGCTGTGCCTCCAGGTCCAGCGCTGTCGAGCTCAGGACACCTCATGGGAGAGCAGACGAACCACTGAATGTCACAAATCACAAATAAATTAATTACAGCAATTTGCTGCTTGTTCACTGGTGATAGATGTGACATTTTTTGGCTTTTCTGAGTTGGATCTTGAGTGTGAGGATCTGTCCCAGCCTTGTGGGACACGTTGAGCAGGGTTGGCTCTGACAGGAGGAGGTCTCAGCGGGTAGATGGGGTCTTTGGGCTAAGGCACGCTGGAGAAGAGCTCGGTGTGGAGCTGATGCTCCACACCACCGGTGTCAGGAAGGTGGACAGGAGGCTTCGCCATCCTCAGGCTTTGGGAAAGGGTTGAACCCGTGATTTTTCTTGTGTTGTGTGGCACAAACCAGGGCTGCATCTGCCCTCACAGCGTACGGAGGAGGGGCTGAGGAGCTGGGTTCCACCCGAACAACTCCCACAGACACAACGACTTGCCCTGGGTGGGCAGAGCGGGGCCGGGGCAGGAGGTACCTCACGGTCCGTCTGCAAACGCCGTCTCGGGCCAGGGAAGCCGAGCAAGTGCCACCCCCCCAGCTCCACCCTCGGGTGCCACCCTGGTAAAAACGGGGCCGCAAACCTGCTCTCCGCTGCGGAGAGCTGGGGCTGCGCGGGGATAACGCGGTCCATGTGTGAGCCCGGTGCCGTCGATAGCATCGCTTTGATGGCCGAGGACCTGATTACGTCTGCAAATAATTCTGGGCACAAAATCAGAGGCCGAGCCTCGATGCAGAGGGTGTTGGGTTTGGGGTTTTTTGTTGTTTTTTTTTTTTTTCTATTGCAAGCTGCTTTTCTTTGTTAGAGAGGACAAAAATAATCTCTATTTTATCCTGCGTGAAAAAAAGGAGGATAACGCTAATAAATTGAGAACATTAAAGGGAGCCAGGAATAGCCGCTGCCCCTGGAGGCTGGGGAAGCAGCTTTGGTTTCGCAGGTTTTTCTAGTTATTGCAGTGTTAGAGTGGAAACATGTGTGGTGCGAATAAAAATGCAAAGCATCCGCTGTAGCGTGCTGTTGCTGCAGCAACCGCAGGGAATATGGGCGAGGGGGATCGTGCAGGGCTCTGGCTGTAAAAGGGAACTCGAGCGCCGCGGGGTCCTTTGATCCGGGCGCCTGCAGCTTTGATTGATGGCCTCGCAATTCATTTCCTTGTCAAAGTGACATAATGTTCCTGGAACTTGCTGAACTTTTTAAGAACTAAAAGATGTTCCCTACCAAAACGCACCCCCCCACACACCACCACCACCACCCCTCCCTGAGCTGGGGGCGGTGGGGGCAGAAGGGACTGGGGTGGTGGATGGAGTATGGCCAGTGGTGTTGCTGGTGAGACTGGGAGCGAATCGTGGTGGTGGTTTTATGCTTTGCTTCGGTAGCGGAGCCGCGGGATGGGGCGGTGGGATGAGCTGCAGCACCGGGGCCGGGAGACGGAGGGACACCCCACGTCCCGCCCGCCGATGCCAACCGCCACCCCGCGCTGACGACCAGCCCGTTCCAGTTAATTTTTACGTGTGAAAGTTTGGGGTTTGTTTTCCCCCCTCCTCTTCTTCCCCATCTGTTTCCATCTGGCCATCAAAGGAGCCAAACGCCATGGTCTGGGTCCCGCTGCCAGCATCCTCCCCGCAAACAGAACAATTCCCACCGAAGCAGCCCCGGCACCGCGCGAGCCGAGGCTCGGGGTGGGCGGTGAAGCCGAGCGCGATGGGCTCACGCCCGGGGCACAGCGGCCGAGCCGAGCGCTTCTCCGGCCACCGCCGCTCACGGAGCCTTGGCTGGGAGACCCAGCGCTGCAACCTTGCTCTGCCCTTGAATGTGCATCAGTCCCAGGCAGCGCTGAAGCGGATCAAACACCCCCCCCCCCCCTCTAGGATTTGCTTTCCTGCTAGTCATAAAAGATCATCACAAGCGGTTGCTCTTCCTCTTTACTCCAGCTTTCTCCGCCAAAGCACCCAGCTGCTTTGCAAACCCCACGCAATGCTTCGCAGACACGAAGCCACCCTGGGAGGGCACCCCAGGTGATGGGGCAGGTGGGGCGGGGAGGGGGGGGGCCATGCGTGCTGTGGTCAGTAGGAAACCGACCCAGCATTGCCCCAGGAGAGGGGATGAAGAGGACAAACGTGGTTGTTTGCAGGCAAAGGAATTCTCCGGGAGGAGCAAGAGCCCTACAGCCCCGATGCTCCTGCGAGCAGTGACCCCATTCCTGCCTGGTGAGCAGCCTGACCCTGAGTCTACACCACCCCTTCAGCAAAGACTTCTTGGACCAGCTCCTCTGCTCAGGCAGGAGGTGGTGTTCACCCCGGGATAGATCACCCAACACTACCAAGAATGGTTTAGCTCCAACGTCTTTGTAGCTTGCGAGTAGTTGTGCTTGTACCTGTTGTCTTGCACCTCAGAGGCGAGTAAAAACCTCTCTCATTCTTGCCTTTAGTTTCTCGCCTCGGATTTAAATGCCAGACAGAGGCGTTGAGCTGCCCATCCCCGCCTGGCACAGCTCCCCGGCTCGGCAGACCCGGCTGCAGGACCCAGCCCTGGCTCCAGACGTGCAGCCCCTGCCCCCGGTGCAAAGCAACCCCCCCTCTGCCTTAGGGCCCCCCCGCGCTTCGCCCCGCACCGCTGCGCGCATCTGGCCGAGGAGGACGACCTCCTCCCAGCCCCCTCCAGCTGGAGGCGCCGAGGGTTGTGCCTCGTGGTGCAGAGGGCACCGCGATGCCCCAGCTCCGCTTGACGCATGCGAGGGGAGGTGCTGTGGGCACACTGCAGGCAAGGGCCTGACTGGGAGCTCTGCGGTTCATCCCAGTGCTTCCCAGTACCCAGCTGGACTTGCGTTAGCACCGGTAGCCCAAGGATGAGAGGCCAGTGACTCACTGTCAGATGGAGCAAGGATCCTGATGGCTGTGGCTGCGTTAGCAGGAAGCCTCTTCCCATCACGCTGTGCCTCAGCTCAGCTACTCCTGCCGTGAGTCACTTCCAGCCAGGAGATCCTACAGCCTCCAGTCCGGTTTGTGGGAAGGGAAACCGAAGGGTCATCTTCTGCTCCTAGGGAGTTTCATGGTTCAGTCCTCTCTGAATGTGTAAATGCCGCCTAACCCGCCCTGCTCCAGGCCCGCTTTCCCCCTGCAGAGGCATCGGAGCCTCCCCTTGCAGCTCTGAACCCCACAAAACAGAGTTTCCCAAGTGTGGGAGCTCACGAGAGGAAACACGGTCCTTCTTATTTTTGCAGGCTGCACCCTGATCTCCGTACCAGCCCGTTTCTGCCTTTTCCTGACCCTTGGGACATCTCAACTGTGGGTCACCCTGTGCCCATCCCTCTGTTTCAGCCTCGGATCTTCCAGCATCCAACTTCTGGACATCTCTTGCAGCTCCAACTCCATTTCCAGACGTACGCAGCTGTCTACTCGTCCATCCTTCGCACACGTTTTCCCTCCAGCTACCAGGGGCATAGCCACGTGCTTTGCCATCCCACTGCCAAGCCGTCCCTCCCCTCTCCCTTGCCCAGGATCCTGAAATCCCAACAAAGCACAAAAGTTGACCCTTTCCTCCCCTAGCGCACCGGACCTGGTCTCTTGCTTTAAAAGGAATTTGATTGAGGCAAATATGTATTTTTTTTGTGCGCAGTTACTCCTCTCCGCACAGAACTGGAGAGGATCCAGCCAGCCAAAGCCACCCTGACCTCCATCTGCCCCATGCAGAGCGCCACGCGATCCTCCAGCGTCAGCTCAAGTATTTGTGGGAAAGCGAAGTTCAAAACTGCCGTTAGCAACAAGACAAACATTTAGGATCGGTTTTCTTTAACCCGCGAGCAAAACGGCCTCTGGAAAAATCTGCGCAAGAAGGTGTTGGAAGGGCAGAGGTTGAACTTGCCCCAGGGGGTCCCAGTCCAAGAGCATCTTCCCCAGACGGCTGGAGATGTTTCACTTAGTGTTACCACTAAGCAGCGACCAAACTGTCTCGGTCCCTTGTGCTCCTGCTCACAGCAGATCGACAAGGGTCAGCAACTGGGAGGGAGTGAAAACAGGGGGGGGAAAAAACTGTGGGTTTTTTTCCTGGGGGCAACCAGAGCTGGGCCAGTCCCATCCAGGGAACCAAAAAAAGGAAGACACCAGCGAGCACATACATTTAATAACAGTTTTCCTCGGGCTGTTACCTAAATGCTGCAGAGCCTACCAGCAGGATAAGGCCACGAAAGCACAGAGCAGACAGACAGACGGATGATATCGATGATGCACGTCCCAAAGAACGCCGAGTTATTTTTATGTGAGCAGCTTTGTCAGCACTCAAAGCTGACTCAGTTTTCTGCATCTCCTCCCTTCGAGCCACGGGCCAAACGGGAGCCACGCCAACCGGAGGGATGGTGGAAAAAGGGGTCTCGGAGAAGCCACCAGGCCGGGTCTTCTTCACCCGGCTCTGCGTGAGAGTCCGCGCTCGTGCAAACCACTGGCGTCTTGGAGCAAATGGGCAGCTCGCATTCACAGGCTGGTGGCTCCCCACGGCTCCCAGCTGGCCCACGCTTGGCAGAGCGCAGTTGTGAGCAACATCTTAGCACACACTGGGGTGGGAGAGGAGGGGACTCCCACCCCCTAAACCCATCCGCATCACCCTCCCGTCACCACCACACCGTGCCCTGGTCTGTTCTCAACGAAGTCACAGAGGGCCAGAAAGAGAAAGAAGGGCTTTGGAGAAGGGGGACTGAGCGAATGCTGGAGTAGAGGGTGGTAGAGAGCTTGGGCCCTTCCCCACACCACTGATCCTGCCGGTGAGAACCAAACTCCACCTCTGCAGCCTGTATAAACCACCTTCGTCCTCCCCACAGCACAGTCTTGGGCAGAAAGCAGACCCACCAAACCCAAAGAACCCCCCAAAAGCTGGGTAAAGCAGCGGGTAGCGTCTCTGCCTCCATCCCAAAGAGCTCCAAAACCTTTCAAGCTGCCTGGAGAAGAGGCTTCACAGAAGTTCAAAACCACCAGGAGGCCCCGTGGGACGGCAAGTCCCGCAGTGCTCCAGCCCGTGGACATCCCCAGCCCCTGGCTGCTCCCTGCTCTTCACGACCATCCAGGGTGAAGATGGTTTGCAGGAGCCCCTCTGGTCGCCTCATTTGAGCATCTCCCGAAGGGAAGAACCCTTTTCTCCCGGTGCTGCTTTCCACCCTCTCCTCCCTCCCAGTCCCAGAGCTGACACCACTCCCAGCCCCAGCAGCACATGTGGGAGGACCCTGCAAGCCTTCAAAGCCCTGTCTGGGGAGAGACGAAAGGCCGGTTAAACTCCTGGCTGGAGATGAAAGGAAACTCTCCTCTCCGCGGCTGGAACGAGTTGCTGGTGCTTTGGAGTCGGGTTTGAGGCCCATTTCCTGAGCGCCATGGCAGGAGCTTTCATTTGCAGAGGGACTTTGCTAACTAGCCACGGGGCTGCCGCCGGAGCAGATGTCCGAATCATCCACGGCACTTCAGCGCGTCCCCGGCCCCGAGCACGCCGGGAGGACGCCAGGCCCCGCAGGAGGGGCAGCCTGGGTGCTCCAGCAGCTGAGGCTGGTGCTCGCATCCTCTGTATCTCCTCCCCTGCCTCCCGGCACAGCTCAGCTGGACCCCACCGTCCCTCGGGGGGTGACAAAGCCATGGGCAAGGATGGGCCGTCCAGCCGGGGCTGGCAGCAGGACCGGGGTGAGGAGAAAAGAGAGATTCCGGCCCCTGGACCAAGCGCAGATACACAGCCCAGGGCTGAGGAGCGGCTGGCTGGGCGGATGCGAGCGACAGATTTTACTCATTTTGTCAAAGGAAATTCTATTCTGATTAAAACTCGTTTGATCTCGATGGAGAAGGGGGGTAGGGTGGGGGTAGGATTGGGTTTCTCTCCAATTGTTGGGCTTTATTGGGCTAATGTATCAGCTAAAAGCTTCCAAGTAAGATTTAAAGGAGGGAAAGGCAAGGGCATGAGCTGCAGAATCTGGAGATGACTTCAAGGGGGTTATTTAAAAAGGGATGCTCTGCATCGGAGGAGGAAGGGATCAAACCGCTCGTCCAGGGCCATGTGGGCTGCAGAGACAGGTGCCTTGGTAGCCACAGACACCCCGGGGCTCTCCCCTCTCCTCTCTGTGCTGTCGTTTAAGCCTGCGACTTCTTTTCCCATAGGGACTGGACAAGAAGAGCGGATTGTCCCTCTCCTCTGTAAACCAGCCCCCAAAGACCACGACCAGGTCTTCTCCAGACCAAGCAACAAAGACACCTCCAGGCTCGTAGTGGGTTGTGCCTTTCTAGAAAAGCCGTTACCTGCTGCTCAGCCCGACCTGCTGCTCCCTGAAGGTCTCCTCGCGCTGCCGCTAGCCGCCGCCGAGCACGTTACCGGCTGGGTGCCGGCACGTAGAGTGGAGCAGGGATGGATGAAAGCTGGACGAGGCAAGGGGGAGACCCTCTTGGTGGAAAAACCTCCTGGAGGAGGAGATGCCACATCACTGCCTCGCTGCGAGCTGGGTTTCGTGTAGGTCTGGGCAGCGGAATGAATGCCCAGGCTGACTTTCCTAAGGGTTGATTCCTCCCTGTCGAGGAACGAGTGTCTTCCAGTTCCTTACCTTCTCCTCCGTCACCAGAAATAAAAGGTTGTGTCCGGGTAATGTAAAAGGGAACGGGGTCCTGTGATGCGGAGCACTGCTGGGTTGGATGCTTTTGGAGGAATCAGGAAGGTCTCACTGAAGTTTGGGGGTTTCTGAGGGCTGGAGAGAGCATTGTGGGTTGGGAGGCTGTGAGAAAGCATAATCTGAAATGAGTGAGCATGAGCTGGCATGGGTTAACCTGAACGGATACCTAAAGTATCCGTGTTTCGCTAGGGAACCACTTCTTTTGGGTTTTTTTTGAGATGGAGAGAGGGAAAACCCCACTGAAAAGTTCTGTTTGCGAGTAGAAAGGAAAAGAATCAAAGGAAACATCTCTTTCTTGGCGATCTCGGTAGGGATAAAGCCAGACTTGTCCTAAGCCAGGTTGAATTAGACCTGGCTAAAGAAATCCAGCTGGGAAACCCTTTAGCTGTGTACATGAAAAGACAGGGGGGAAAAGCAGCTTACATCTGTGCAGTGCAGGTAGGGTTGAGCTTAAAGATAATTTAGGTGTCTCCCCGGATTACTCCACGATTCAGTGAGGAAGATGAGGACACGGGAAGGGTGCACCACGAGGAGGAGTTTATGGAGCGAGCACCTTGGAGGCGGAGGCAAATCTCCGTATCGTGTGCTGGAGCACTGAACCCTGGATCTGCAATAAATATCATGACTTGGTGGAAAATAAAATAAAATAAAACCAACTGCGTGAAGACAGTAAATACAGAGCTTTTGCTGTCAGGAGGGCGTGCAGGGCTTGGAGGAAAGCTGGAACGTAAAAACTGTCAAAGATGGGGAGATAATTGGATTAAAATAGCACAGAACAAGCTCACCTTGGGCTAACTCGATAATTGTCTTTGATCAAAAACCGTTTTCTGAACAAAGGCCGTGCAGCAGAGCTCCTCTGTCTGGACTTTATTAATGCACTTGATAAATCGCTCCACAGGTACTTGTAGGTAAACTGGAGAAAAGGGGGGGTCAAACCGTGGAAGGACTGGGCTGGGAGGGGAGGCACGGGGCTGTTGTGGAAGAGGGGCTGCCGTGGCTTGGGGTCCCTCAGGGACTGGTTGGGGACAGGCTTTCCGACAGCTTTCCTTGGCCTAAAAAACCAGGAGGGAGGTAAAAGCAATTTGCAAGCGATGCCAAGTCAAGCCGAGAGGAGGATCTGAGTGCAAGAGCTGGAGGTATTGAAAGATTAGGGTAGCAGAAAACAGAACCAGATCAGATGTAAATTCGGCATTTAGAAGCACAAACCCCTTCTCGACCGAGTCTTCTTGCCACTGCTGGCACTTGCAATGTGGACACCCCATTTTTCCCAACCCCATTCCTGGGTGAAGCTGCCTCGCAACCAGAACTGGGCTCATCCCACCAAGCAAATCTTCCCCGGGGTGGGAAAACCAAACAAAAAAAAAACCCCTATTTGTAAAGGAGGAGGAGGAGGAGCGCGCATTGGTCCGGTGGGCTTTGGGGCGCCCATCCCCTACTCTGCCCATGCCAAACCAACTCCACCTTCCAGGCACTGGGGAGATGGAGAAACCTGTATTTTTTTGAGAGCTGATCTTTAGCTTTGGAGCCCTCAGCTTCAGGACCTTGCTACCAACCCACAAGATTTCTAATATAATTATTCCCAGAATAATTTCTCCCCCACAAGGTCTTTAAACCACCGAACCGTGTCAAGGAGCTGTGGGCCAAGAGACACGTCCTGGCACGGCGCTGGCTCAGCGAGACGTTTCCAGCCACATCAGGAGTGGGGTAAACAGGATCTGGTGGAAGATCTCGCAGCCCGAGCGCTTGCAGGAGGAGGGGAAGGGCACCCGTTTGGGCGCTTGCCTTTTTGTTTGCAGTCGTGTTTTACTCTGCAATGATTATTTCGGTTCATTCTTGGCTTTTTAGCCGTTCCTTCCTTTCTTTGCTCATTTGTTCCTGGTTCAGGAGGAAGATAAGCAACGACCCTTCCATGAAAAGTTGCTGCCAGCCCAGCTCAGCTCCAAGCCTGCAGCGTGGACTGTCCCAGCAGAGGACCAGAGCCCTCCAGCCAGCTCCAAACTGCAGAGGAACCCCCACGGAGGTGCCAGGACCATCCGATAACCTCTTTGCAAAAGCTGTGGTTTGGCTCCTTTCGGCTGCACATCATTGCTCTCCATAAATATTGTCTCACAGGCTCTTCCTAGATACTCCACTTCAACCCGGCAATTTTCAGCCTCCTTGTTAAATATTGAAACCATATTGAATCATTTTACTCACTTGGTTGCTCTCCAAACTGAAAGATGTCCTAAAAATAACTATTCCCAGTTCTGTGTGTGATGCTCAACCCCCCCACACACACCATGGCTTCCTCCCATCTCCGTCTGCGCTTCGGTTAGCTTATCCCAACACTAAATCGGCTCAGCTGGGGACTTTTAATCCCAACGCTAATTTTTACCAAAACCCACCTCTGCCTGCTGGCTTGTGAGAAGCACAAGGCGGGACCACGAACTGCCTTGGGAAGAGCATCAGCCCGGCAGGACCTGGTGGTGAAGGTGATGACCAGGAGGACCTGGTCTGGACTCGTAGCTGTGAGTCCAGCACCCTTCCAGCTTGAGAGACGGCGTTTGGGAGCGAGGAGACACCTCTGGGGTTACTTGCTCCAGCGAAGAGGTCTTAGGCAAGGACTCCTGCTCCCCTTGGGCAGGTTGTCCCCCATCCAGACCCAGAGCCACGCTCAGGAATGGGGCTGGATGCCCGGCTACGCAGTGAGACTTTGCGGTTGTCCCTGCTGCGAGGAAGGTGCCAGGCTGAAGGTGCCAAGAGGTCCCTTCCAGCCTGATTTTACGCTTTTAACCCATACCGGCCACACCAAACACTACCCCTGCCGCCACATCCGAGGGCACCCCACCGGCTACGACCCCCTACCCCTCCTGTCCAGCACCGTCCCGGGCCCAGGGCTGCCCCAAGCTCATTGCTGGGCTGCCCTCACCCAGCAGCGCCTCGGAAGCAGCGCTACCTCGGCCCCTCGTTCGTGTCCAAAGCCACCCCGCGCCTGCTACGCCTCGCTCCAGCCGGCACACGACGGCACACAGCTCCCTCCGGCTCTCATCAGGACGTTGCGTGCAAGGGCCGCAGTTATTAAAACGGTATTTGGGGGATTTTCTTTCTTTTTTTTTTCTTTTTTTTTTCTTCCCTCTTTACAAGCAACAGCCAGTAAACAAAGAGCAAATATGTGCTGAGTCGGCTCCCTCCTCGCAGGGCGGGCGGCTCCGCTGCAAGGCTGGGGACCGCGCTGGCAGCAAACTGCGCGTCCAGGCGGATCTGCACGGCCGGAGCGGTGCCACCAAGGGCGGCCGAGGTCCCCCCTTTCCTGCGAGGCGTGTAAAACGGTCCCCTCCGCCTTCCTCCGCTCTGCGCTGCCGACAGAGGCCCCTTCTCAGCACCCGCGCTGCCGGGCAATGGGTCCTGCAAGCACGGCTTTGGCCAAGTGGCAGGATGAGACCCAACGTGACGCCGTTGTGCTGGACAGGTGGACATCCCCAAGGGAACAGGGACCACCTGGGCAGACCTTCCACCCTCCTGCCTACATGGCTGGTCCCTGCCAGCACTGTGCTCCCAGCCTAGCCACGCTTATGGCCGTCCACGGGCGTCTCAAGGATGGCTGAAGACCTCTCTGCCGTGGCTGCTCAGAGCCCCAGGCTCTGCCCCACGCCTTAGGGCCGTCGGACACCCCCAAGCACAGCCCCAGAGCTCCCTGAGAGGACACACAGCCAAGATTTACGGACACAACGCGCCGAGGACAGCGTCACCCCGGCCAGCAGGCACCGAGCATCCTTCTTCACCCAAACCCACCTTTGAAGGCCCACGTTCAGCAGCTCCAGCGAGACTCATCTGCGGAGGCCTCCGCGTCTGGCGGGGCTGCAGCGCTCGAAGCCTTTGAAACGCCGCTTCCGTCCTCCCCACATCTTGAAAGCAGATTGCTAAAATGCAAAAAATCTGTTGTTTTTGTTAATGTTGCTTTGAATATCTTCAAGCGCTGCCCAGGCAGGAAGGTGGGGTCAGGGCCACCGACGCAGGCAAGGAACGGACCCTCTGGGAGGGTGCTGAGACCTCGAGAGTGGGTCCCGGCGTGCTGTTGGAGACCTGCACTGGTGGTATGACAATGGGCTGCAGGTAGAGCTGTGCTTCACGGTGGGCTCCTTCCAGCACCAAAGGTCCTCTGCAAGCCCCAACACCCATGCCGAATCCAGCAGATGCTGCCCAATTTCCGAAGACTTCCCTATGCGGTGTGATGTGAACATCCCAACTAAGTGAAAACTTGGGCAATTGCATGAAAAACGTCCTGTTGGATGGTAAATCCTGGTCTACCCTGAAGATGGGGCTGGGATCACCAAGACTTTGGGGAGCCTGTGGGTAGAGAAGGGCTCTCATGGCAAGATGATGGCCTCAAGTCCGCCCAGAGGGTTGCTCCAGCTCTTCAGAGCCCCACAGAACCTCGTCTCTCCTTCTATCCCAGCACCAGAGGGATGAGAACGTCATCTGGGCTGCGGTGCTGCCCTGCCTGGTTTAGAGCAGCGGCTGGAAACTTTTCCCCAGGGGAGGAGAAGGCTTTACCCCTCCTGACCAGGGCAGTCAAGGGCTGCTCTACCCTTCCTTTGGAGGGTTGCTGGATCCACCAACCTGCAAAACCCACCCCGTAGCACAAGTGGGAGACCGCAACCGGACCCGAGGAGCTCTGAGCTCGGCCCCTGGACCTGACACAGGGCTGGCAGGACGAGTCCCCCCCCTGGTGCACACATCCCTGGGTGCGTGTGCCACAGCGCTGTCAGCCCTTGTCACCTCCCCACCGACGGCAGAGACTCGGTGGCTCCTCAGCAGAACAAAACCAGCTGGGATTTCATCAGGAATGAGCGGGGAACGGTGCCAGGAGAGACCTCCCGGTGCAGGAGCGGCTCCCAGAGCTGCCAGCAAGACGCCGGCAAGGGAAGGGGAGCCCCAAAATGTCCCGCGGTGGCTGCCGGACACAGCTCGTCGCCCTGCCAGACCCTCCTGCCACCCTGGGGTGGGGCGTAGGTGTGAAACAAGGACTTGTGCAGACCTCAGCCTGCGAGGAAACGGGGGTCTTGGTCGGGATGGTGGGGTCACCGCGGTGGGAGCTGGCGGTCCCCAAAGGGGTCCAGCCTCGTCCCCCCACTGCAACGCCAAGGAGACCTTCAACTGGGCGCCCGTCCCCGCGATGGGGGTGTCATGGGGATGAAGACCTTGCTCCTGGGGAGGGGGGCACCCAGCTCCCCCCCGCCCCAAGCCATGCTCGGGCCACTGCTGCCCTCCGCTGGCCACCGCCCACCCTGCACCCATGGGTGCTCCCAGCCGGGCTGGGGGCTTAACCCCACCTCCCACCTCCCTCCCTCCCCTGCTGCCACCAAAAGCTGCTGGCTCAGGGGTGGGGGGGGACCCCCCCTGCCCCCTTCCCTTCCTCTGGAGTAGATTTTTCACCCCTTGCCCCAGACGCCCCCAGCAAAGCGGCTCCGAGCCCCTTCAGAGAAGGCGGCCAGTCGGGCGGCTGAGCCCGGCAAACTCGTGTTATCTGTGGTTGGAGTCGGAGCGGAGCTCACCCCGCAGCAACGCCGGCCGGTGCTCCCAACCGCAGGGCTGCGGAGCCTTGGATTCTGCCCTCCCGCAGGAAAAGCATCAAAGCGGAGACGCTGTCCCAGCGTTTCCCAAATTTAATCCAAATGTTCCCGTTGCGGCGGCCTCCCACCAGCTGCCGCGCTCGCCGGCTGGGCTGCGGAAAAGGGATGATCGGGAATCAAGACGCAAGAGCCTCCCCCTACCCCAAACCTCGCTGAGCCAGGGGACCCGCTCACGGGTGGGGGGCACAGGGTCCCGGTGCTAGCACCAGGGTGGCAGGACTCGTGCCACCGGGTGGGCCGGGGAGGGCAAGAGCCGCTCGAGGCGACGCGTCAGCCCCCGGCGAGGGCTCGCAGCCACCTCCGCGGCTGGAAGAGCAGAGCGGTGCCTCCCACCAAACTCCCAGCTCAACCTTCGGCACTGAATTTAAGACGTCGCCTCGCGTTCCCTGCTCAGCTTCCCCAAACGGCCTTCTCTTCCCTGAAATCCTAGAAGGAAGCAGAGGGGCAGGATTCCCCTTTTCCCTCGGCCTGCGCAGGCGCTGGACCTGCTCGGAGCCCGCTCACCGGCTGAGACCGCGCAGGGGACACCGGCCGCTTGCTCCGAGACCACCGCTGGCCTTCGGGCAAGAGCGAACGGCTCATCCGACCCCGGCAATTTTTCGCCAGGCCTCGTACCAGAAGCACGGAGCGAAGCTCCTGCGCCCCCAGAGCTAGAGGGGATTTGGGAGCGGGATTCCCACCTCCCGGGCGAGGCCGCTGAGGTGTCGGGAGCAGGAGGGGACAGCGCTGGGGCTGCAGTGCTGATGGGGGTCACCGTCACCACAAACTCACCTACACCGTGGCAGAGAAGCCGGCACTTCTTTATCACGGGGGATAGCTCCTCCCAACGTGCTTCAGAGTTACATTAAAAATCCAACATTTTATATACTTTTTCTGCAAAGTCATGATCTTTAACCTATTTTAACTTTTTCTGCAGTCATGATCTTTAATATATTTTAACATAAACCTGCATGTTATGCCCGCTATTAATTTTGACATTTACAAGGATTGGTCCACCCTATTATATGACTTTATTAATACTCCTATACTAATCTAATCACTGGTTATTTTACTGATCAAAACCTGATATACAAATTAGGATGGGGAGGATGTGAGAGTCTTCACAGCAACATTCCTTTGTTTCTGTGGTTTCACCACATTAAGAAAACTTTGCTGAGAATGTGCACTTTCACTCCTTGTACCTGTCTCCCTGCCTCCCTGTTCTGTTCCGTACCTTTTCACACCCCGCAGCAGCCCTGGCTTTGGCCGTTTTCGTAAGGCAGCATCTGCTGTCTCTGAGCATCAGTGAGGTTTTGGGTATTTCTTACCATAATGTAAATGGACTGAATCAGGAAATTCATACAAAACGTTAGTTGTTCATTAAAGCGATTAAGTAGTTCATGAAAAGCAATTAGTTATCAATGAAAAGTAATTATCTACTCCAAATTCAGACCTGATCATAACAGCAGGACGGGTGTTGTCTCCACGCAGAACGGGTGGCGTCTCCCAGCCCGCTGCTCCTCGGGGCACGGCGGGATTTCTCCGCCGAGGGGCCGTGCAGGAGGCGCAGGAGGCGCCCACGGCGCGGCAGGAGGCCGGGCAGCGCTCGCTCGGAGAAGCCAGGAGCAAAGGCATCCCCCCCCCCTCCCCGTGACCGGCGTGAGCCTCGTTCGATTCCACCAAAGCACTAACCCTTGCCCCGTCCGTGGCATCGCACCCGCTGCAGGGCAGGAGCAGAGGGTGCTCACCCTCCGTCCAGCCCGGGCACACACACCTATCACCAGGAGTCGCTCGCAGCGGAATGACCCAACTTCTCTCTCTCGCCCCGTTCCCAGGTGGGCCCCAAGCTCCCACTGCAGCCAGCGACACCCGAAATCCCACAAGGAGGGTCTGGATAGGCGACAGCCTCCTTTTTTCTCCGTCCTTTAGGGAACCGGTGGCTTAATCCAAACTCCCGCGGATTCAGACGGACGCAGCCTGAGTGAAACGTGCCTGACCCACCGACGAGGTTCGGCCAGCGAGTGCCTGCGCTGGCTGTCCCCAGAGAAATCAGAAGCCAACAGGGGAAAATAACACAAAGAGCTGCCTCAGATGGCTGGGATCACCACCACGCCGACAGCAAGCTCCGGCCGAGCTGCTGAGAGGGCAGAAGGGACAGCGAGACGGCTAAAAAAGACCAAGGCCGTCTCATTCCAACAGCAAAAATAAAATCTGCAAGTCCCAAAGAGGAAAAACCAAAGCCAGCGCCCTGTCCCCGGGCAGGCAGCAGACGGTTTTTCGCAGGGAGGTGCAATATTCCCTCCCCACAGACTGTTTGGGAGTGGCAGGTTCGCCAAAAAGGTGGGGGAGTTGCGGCTCCTGCAGCCGTAGGGGTGGCGGGTCCCGAGGTGGGGACGACCACGGCACGGAAATGGGGAGCGCCCCCAGCCCAGCAGATCACCCAGGCGCCCCCCGCCCGAACGCACCCCTTCCCCTCGCCCCTTTGCGGCGGGCGCAGACCACAAGCAGGCTGCAGCTGGAAGAAAAAGGGGCTGGAAACGGCATCACTTGCTCGAAAATTCCTCGGTGCTGAAGTCCCCACATGCAAAGGGATTTGGTGGGGGGGAAAAAAACCCACACCCACTGCCCGTGGATCGAGGTGTTGAGGTGCTGGTAACGGTGCCAGGGACAGAGCATGGCAGAATTAAACACTGGGGGCTCCGCATCACCCCCAAAAGCAAAATGTTTTGTACAATTTACCCCTGTCCTTCCCACAAAGAGTGATGCTCCTGCAGGTTGTCATCAAGGGAAGGAGAGAACTTAACAACTTGAGAGCGAAAAATCACTCCAGACACTGGTTTGGTGAGAAAGACGACTGTATTTCTGCTCTTACTGTGGTGTCACATACAAGTTATAGTGTGGTTTAGTACAAGGAGACACCGGGATACACACAAAACCCCACTGTGAATTACACCATCCCACCGCAGGACCAAACCTTACACCGAGCGTGCAAACGAAGCATAAACAATGTAAAAATATATTATATATTTACATACACCATCTTTTAAAAAGCTGAGATGCAAGTATAAATTCCAGAGCTAAAACATGTCAGGGAGAAAACAGGGGTTAGATTCAGTGAGCTGCTCGTGGGCAAACTGAGAGTCACAAAAATAAACTTTAAAAAACTCCGGGGTAAGGTGAGAGGAGTTTTGGACACGTGCCCAAGGGAGCCCCTGACGTGCTGCTACGAGAAGCCGGTGGCATGTGGGAGGAGGGCGCTGGGATTTAGTGACAGACAGGGACAAGGCTTTGCCGTAAGGCAGACACGGAGCTCCCTCGGCCTGAGGGGCGTCGGGATTTCGGCCTCCCCAGCTCCCCGCGGCCTGGCTGCGGGGGTCGGGATTTCGGCCTCCCCAGCGCCCCGCGGCCTGGCTGCGGGGGTCGGGATTTCGGCCTCCCCAGCGCCCCGCGGCCCGGCTGCGGGGGGTCGGGATTTCGGCCTCCCCAGCGCCCCGCGGCCCGGCTGCGGGGGGTCGGGATTTCGGCCTCCCCAACGCCCCGCGGCCCGGCTGCGGGGGGTCGGGATTTCGGCCTCCCCAGCGCCCCGCGGCCTGGCTGCGGGGGGTCGGGATTTCGGCCTCCCCAGCGCCCCGCGGCCTGGCTGCGGGGGGTCGGGATTTCGGCCTCCCCAGCGCCCCGCGGCCTGGCTGCGGGGGGTCGGGATTTCGGCCTCCCCAGCGCCCCGCGGCCTGGCTGCGGGGGGTCGGGATTTCGGCCTCCCCAGCGCCCCGCGGCCTGGCTGCGGGGGTCGGGGCTCGCGCCGGCACAGCACACGCGTGGGCAGCGTCGTGTCGGGGAAACGTCAGGACACGAGACGGCTCATCGACACGACCGATGCTAAAACCACTTGCAAACACCACGGGGGGTGCCCCGGCTTTGGGCAGAGGAGCGAGATGAGCTGTTCCAGCCCCCGCCGGCAGCCTGGCGCCAGCCGCGAGGGAGATTTTTGTACCGAAAAGCCTGAGTGTTAATCTCCTAAGTGAGCGCCTTTCACAGCCTTTGTCTGGGTTTGGTGACTCCAGCAGGTCCCCTGGCAAAAGCTGGCCATACCCTCAGCTTACACCTCGACCCACAGATGTTCCTCGATCTAGTTAAGCCACCCGAGGACCTTCCTACCCAAGAACCAGGAATGCTATCAACGGGTGCTGACAAACACTTCCAAAACCCCCTCCGCAGCTCAAACCGTGACTGCATGCTGGACCCCTCCTCGTCCAAAGCCGCACACGGAGCAGGGAAGGTGGGGATGGAGCCTCTGAGGGCAGGGAGGGGTTGAACAGAGCGAAGGCAGAGCGCTCGGCTAGGACACGGTAACAGCAAGGACAGTCCGAGATACTCCCCAGCAGAGCTGCACAAAACCAGACTGGGAGTTTCGTGCGGCATGGGAGGAAGCTGGGCTGACAGAGAGAGCACGTGGGACCTTCCACTCGCGCCTCGCTCGGTCACAAACCCCTGAGCAGGTCCTGTCACCCACCCGCTGCCACCGCCTGCCAACAAGGCACTTCAGGGAAGGCTCCAGCAGCACCTCGAGGAGCGAGAGGACAACGGGCTCTGGGAGACTCCTTCAAACACCGGCCTCGTCTTCCATCCAAGGGAAGGGGGCTTCTCCTGCCTCCTTTCTCACCACCTATGGAATTATTCGTGGAAGTTGCCATTTCCAGTTTGGAGCAGCCAGCACCACCCCCGCCCGACACGGCAAAACGCCGGCCTGGATTCTGCCGGCGCAGCAGCCCAGAACCTCCAGCTGGTCTGAAGGGCACCCGGGAAGATGGAGACGCCTCAAGGTTTCAAGCTGCTCAGGGCAGCTGCTGGCAGGGAGCAAAAACCAGGGTCACTAAACCCACTCAGGTTTTAGGTTTGTCAGAGCAGGGCCACGCGTGGCTGAAAGCAGAGGGAAGGCTTCACTGCCCTCAGGCAAGCCACGTGCCAGTCAAGCCCAGCTGCCTCCAGCACACCAGCCCTCACCTCAACTCGCCGTGTGAGAGCCCAGCAGCTTGTCTACGGCTGCGTTACGCCAGTGGCACCCGATACAGAGGCCTGCTGGGAGCCGACTCTGGATATCGTCCTGATTTTTGAGTGCCACGTCTCCTCCCCTCCCTCACCCTGCTGCCTGTGACGGGGAAGCTGAGGGAAGAAAAGCAAACGCAGCACTGCCTACCAAAAGATTATTTTTTTTCTTTTGAAGACTCATCTTGATGTTTCCCCAGAGGTTCAGGCAGGTAAGCCTTGGCCCAGAGCATCTTTCAGCCATGATTCTACACGCTACACATCCGAGTGTTAAATATGGTATTAAGTTCCTTTTTAAAATGATCCCGGACAGCGGCCAGAAGCAGCGTTCTCCGACAGAGCATCGGGGTGACCAGTGCTCCTCTGCTGCCGGCCCACCCAGGCCACAGCAGAGAGGTGACCTCGCCTACGAGGTGCAAAAAAGCAAGCCCTGGCAGATGCGGGGTGCTGGCTGGCAGGTAGGCAGGGACCTCCCGCCACACCGAAAGGCTCGTCTCTCCCTTTCTCTTTGAGGGGCAGAGCAGTGCAAAAGGAGCCGACTTTCACACAGCAGGGTTCTTTGCTACACCCTTCCGGGGCACCCACCTGAAGGACAAGAGGTCGGGGTGCTGCATCCAGGAGAGAGGAACCTACAGCTCCCGGAGGGCCCAGGACTTCCTCCCCACCTGAAAGCTGCCCTGGACGTCAGCGCAAGGCAAAGAGCGGATCTAGGCCTGCTGTGGGGAAGCACACGGAGTCCTTCCCCTCACTACCGGACACGGGGACTCCCCGGGAAGTTACAGAAAGACGAGATTGACACCATCAGCCAAACTTTAAATGGTTGAGTAAAAGCAATTAGGTAAAACCCCTACTGCAGACAGACAAACCAAGCAGCACTGGGTGGGTTCCTCCTCCGCCTCTCGTGTGGGTACCATGCCTTTGGGAGGGGGGGGCGGGGGGGGGGGCGAGATTCAAACGTTCAGCACCTTCCTACAGGATTGAAGTCCAAGCGTTAGAAGTCACTGAGGATGCTGATGTCTGCAAACTCATTCCTGTACCGGTAAGCGTACAAACTGAGCAGGAAGGCCCATTTCAAGGAGATGAAACTCCAGACGCACGACAGGTAGTAGCTTCTGGGATCCGTCAGGGCTAGGAGAGAAAAGGACACAGAGCCATTTCAAAATCCCATTCGTCCCTGGTGCAGCCTGGCCAGGAAGAACCCAGCTCAGCCCCCCAGCTCCTGGGAGCTTTTCAGTCTAAAGATCTTGCTCTGCAAGCAAGGCCTAAGCAGTGCCTTATTCCCAGCTCGCTTGACTCAGGTTGTAAACCCTCCTCATCTCTGCCACAGGGGGGTATCCTGGTCGCAGTCTGGAGAAGGTCATCATCCTCTCCAGAGGCAGATCCTACCGGCTGTAAGGTCACCCACTCAGCCACCCCAAACCCTCCTCGCTTGGGGCCTGAAGGATGGAGCTTGTGTGAACTCCTGGATGGCAGGATTCCACGTGGCTCAAGAAAACCACCTCAACCTGCGGCTCTTCGTTTCTCTCACCCTGCCTCACTACTCCCTTCTCCGCCACCACGGCAGGGAGAGAGGAAACCTGCACATTTCGGGGGGGAACACAGAGGAAACAGAACACATCCTCCTTCTAAAAACACTTTCACCAACCCCCACGACCAACACTCGATGTCCAGTACTGGTGCACCTCAACCCGCACTGCAGGTCTGCAACGCGGCGCCGTGACGCTCACGCATTCGCGCACGACACCAACAGCCTCTTTTTAGAGCACCTCTGCAAACCAACACGTTTCTGCCTTGTCCATCACAAAACTGCCTCTACTTAGGGATTACTTGGAAGTCAAGTGGGCATGGTTCCGCTTTTTGAGCGCGTGTCAGCACTCTTCATATTTATTTGCAATGTTTAGGGTTTTTTTGTTCTAGAGATGTCGACAATTTTGAAATACACTTACATGACCTAATGCACAAACCAACTCCACCTCTAAGGAAAGCTGCTTGGTCATTATTAAAAAAAAATAGATCTTTTTTTTTTTTTGAAGAATCCACAAACCAATACTTATCCAGTAAACCCCACTCATTAAATGTCCCAGTCCTACGCTTTCCATACATAAGTAACTTGTGCAGAGGTTCTACTTTCCCCCAAGATCAGGGCTTTCCCTAAAATACCTCCATTTCCCTAAAAATCCCCAAGTTTTCCCAAAACCAGGTTTTCCCTATGTCTCCAGGAAAGACGGTGACAAAAAAATATTTGGTTTTCTTTCACATTTGTATTTCTAACGATTGCGTACGAGTATTTTCATGCCCTTCCACCAGGCTGAAGCACTCCAGTCTCCACGGGGGATGTACTCAGGCCAAGCCAAGGGCTTTCGGTGGGTTATGACCCCAGCACAGCTTGCCCACCACCACCAGTACACCACCACCAGGACTCTCAGCGGCTACCCGCCCAAATGCGGCAAGCAACAAACACGGACAACTTCCAAAAACAACAAACCCCAAACTTTCTCCCTTTGGTCTATCGCCAAGCAAACGCTGGGAGTAATTACGGGAACCCTCCTTCGACAATGTTAAATATTTGATAGCCACGCAGCTTCGCCTGCTGACCGAGTGCAGAGGGCGTTTTCCCCCTGCTGACTCGTGTTTGGATTTCAACATCCTCACGCACCTGCTTTCTGAGTGCTGAAGAGCCGGCGCTTCAGAGCACTCCCTCTGTTTGCCAGAGAAATGACTCCATTCCAGTCCCTCTAGGAAACCACGCTGGGAAAGGGGGGCTGCCCGCCAGCAGCCCTGCAGCCCAGGCCTATCGAGGCAGCTACGGAGCACCAGAGGATGCCCTAAGGGAGCGTCACCCCCACCCCGGGGCAGCAGCATTACCCTTGTGTCACCAGGAGACCACAGCAGAAAACCGAAACGCAACGGCATTCCTGCAGCCCCTTCCCCAAACGTCTCTCGGCAGGAGCACCCCCAGAGTCACACCCCAGCTCTGCTGCCCCTTCACCTCCCACCCCAGCAATCCCAGCACAGCTCTCCCAGTTGCCTACCGCCACAAAGTACTTACACTGGTGCTGGGTGATGGCCAGAACGAGGAACGTGCAGAATCCCACCACTGAGAGAGTTGAGAAGAGGATCCCGATGAAGAGGAAGAACCTCAGCCCTTTTAACCAGGTCCTCCAGTAATCCTGCACATACATCACATGCGTGATTAGGGCCCAGAGCGCCAGAACACCTGCTCGATCAGACAGCAAGGGCAGTCAGTACCACGCAGCACCCGGCAGCACAGAAAGGCGACTAATAAACCCCCCCCATTAAACCCCCCCCCCCAAAACGCCAAGGAACACCGACACTTCGCCCCCAAGGAGAGGGGAGAGGCCAGAGCCAACGGCTGCCTGCGCCAGCCCCCCGCTTTCGCACGGGCTTTGAGCCACGGGTCGCGATTACAGGCTGGCACAGACTCCGCTCGCCCAGTGGATCCCCCCCGAACAACTTGCTCCGCTCGCCCAGTGGATCCTGCCAGACAACTTGCTCCGCTCACCCAGTGGATCCCCCCCAGACAACTTGCTCCGCCCGCCCAGTGGATCCCCCCAGACAACTTGCTCCGCTCACCCAGTGGATCCCCCCCCCGAACAACTTGCTCCGCTCGCCCAGTGGATCCCCCAAACAACTTGCTCCACTCGCCCAGTGGATCCTCCGAACAACTTGCTCTGCTCGCCCACTGGATCCCCCCCGAACAACTTGCTCCGCTCGCCCAGTGGATCCCCCCCGAACAACTTGCTCCGCTCGCCCAGTGGATCCCCCCAGACAACTCGCTCATTTTCCTGGCTGGGACAGGGCACAGCTAACGTACACTCAGCGCAGATCCGCTCAACTCTCCAGGCAGCTCTCCTGACCCCACGCGCAGCCAGCCAAGCCCTCGGCAAGGATCAGCGCACCTTTCCACAACGGCCAGGCAGCCCCTTCTGCATCGACGGTGATGAAGAGCGCCAGGACACGACCACTGATTTCTGACGCCTCGCTCGAGCTCCGCAGGACCCGCTCAGTACTCAGCGCTTCGCATCGTGCCTTAGCTCCAACCCACCTCTAGTTAACTCCACGAAGAGCCCGTTTACACAAATCCCCTCCAAACACTTCAGAAGTTCCAGGTGAAGGGGTTCAGCTCCCAGATGATTCATACATACAGTTCCCACTTACGGCAAAGCACGCTCCCGAGGTGTTTGAGGTGGCCTAAATCTAACCCCGTACTTTTGGGTCTGGCCCAAAACGCCTGGACTACATAACCAGGAAAACATCTGAGCACATAATGGGGGTTTTGGGGCTTTTTCTCCTCTTGAGGGGGTGGGGTGGTGGGTTGAGTTTTGTTGCGGTTTTTTTTTAACACCACTCAAATTCACCACGGCGCTAAGAGGAACAGCAAAGGGCGCTCCCCGAAGCTCAGTGACTAGTCCATAACCAAGTTTCCACTCCCTTGTCAAAAGGGAGGCAACAGGAGGAAAACAAAGGGACAAAAGCATCCAAATAACAGCCATAAACGGTTCGTGACACAGGGAAAAACGATGCATCCTTCCCTAACCTTGTCCTAAAAACCGCTCCCTTCGCACCACGCTTCAGGAAGCGCTCGGCAGAGACACCCAACACGCCAACCGTCCGCTCACGTGCCTGGAGCCTGGCGGAGTTTTCATCGCCCGCCAGCACACGGCTGCCTGTCATCCCCCATTACACGATCCCAGCTCCAGCTCCCGTTATAGCTGCTCCTCTGGCGAAGCAGCAGCGCTGAGGAGCAGGATTAAACCTCCCTAAGCCGCTCATTCAGCCTATAGTTAGAACCACGCTACAGACTGAAAACATTGGGCTCGTTTTGGCAAAGACCTCGGCAGCACTTTGAAACCCGAACCTCCGGTGGTGCAACTAACTGGCTTGTATTTCTCCTTTGCTGCCACCTCCTTCCAGATTTTATTTTAAGGGCAGCAGGGAAAAAAATAATAATCATCATGAAAAGAAACGACAGCGCTGCTCAAACACCAGGCTGCTTTCTACGGCATCCTGCAATAACACAGACCTCCCTCTGCGGCTACTCCTCAACATCAAAGGAAGCGAAAAACCAGCTTTGCCCACTACAAGATAAACATTTTAATACCAAGCACAGCCACAAGCCTTGCCAGAGCTCATTTGTCACTGGATACGGTCATTATACACAAAGCTTCCCAAGGCTTCGGAGAACGTGTCCCCAGCACAGAGGGAAAACCACCGATGGACGGGCACAGCCGAGAGTCGCTCTGCGAACCCGCTGGACTTGCTTTTCGGCTCCCAAGCAGCCGCTTTCAGCTCTTTTCCAGCAGGTTTTCCGACCTGGCCGCCCGCACGGACAACGGCTGCGCTGCAGGTGCGCGTCAAACCAAGCTGAACGTACACCCAGGCAGCTCCAGGCTAGACGGGACAACCCTGGCAATGGTTTCTGCCTCTTCGGCGTCTTGGGATGGGGCAAAGCAAGTTCAAATACCCTCCATAGTGGCCCACAAAAGACATGGGTGGAAGAAGGACAACCTTCGGAAGGGAAACGCCGCAAAAGCAAAGCGAAAGCACTCCAGGTGAACCAAAACCAGAAGGGGAAAGCGCTGATACCCAGGACCGATGGAGCTCACAGACCTTTTATTTCCTGCAAACAGGAAAGGCAAAACCAGTCCGTCACTTCATCTGGTCAGACCTGCTGTACCCAAGCCGGATCTAAGCATGTTTTCTGGCTCCAGGCAGTCAGGACTTTAATTCTGAGACGCTCATCAAGCCAGCTACAGATACTGCTTTTCCACGACTGATTCCACCCAGGCTAGCACTGCGCACGTGTGCTAGAGGTGACAACGCTGGCGGAAGATATTCTGGAGTTCTGCAGAGGCAGGCCACCGTGTTTGCACTGGCAGTGCTTTTCAACAAGCCTGCCACGGGATTTGGTGGAAAAGCCTATCGATCAGCTTGCTAAATCACCACCTCCTCGACTTCTTATTACCTTCAAGCTCGTGCTCTAGCAAGTTCAATCCATGGGGTTTTTTTTTAAAAAAAAAAAAAAAGGGGAACTTGTGTTTTTCAGTCAGCAAAACTGCTGCTTCCCCCTCCCCAGGCGCTTTCGGGTGACTTGGCACAATTTATTTGAACTGCTGAGTCAAGTCGCTGGTGTTTCCACACCAGAACTGCTGCTGATGCCCTGAGAGCTCTCCACGGGGAGCGCAGAGGCAGCGCGTGAGCTGTCCCTTGATCTTCCCCCCACTGCCTGACCCTGCACCTTCCCCCCGACCCGAAAGCCTGACGCGGCACTTGGAGCTATTTGGCAAACTTTAGTTAAACCTTAGCACCCAGAGTTAATTCTCTTCGGTTAATTCTTAACATCTCGAGTCGCTGCCTCACACATGACTAAGCAAAACAAAACAAAAAAAAGCCTCATGACAACTTCACCACGCGCTGCAGGACTGGTCACACGGTCATTAGAGACAGGGTGTCCTTTTACAGGCAGCTCATCAACATCACGTTCGTTCCCACGTGAAACGGAGGGGAAAGGAGTCTCCTCGGGCCCCAGCGGCGCGTTTGCCTCCTCTCCCTTACACCCCTGCGCCACGCGGAGCCGTTGGCGAGGCCATCCAGCTTGCAGAGCCGTTGATTCCTCTTCCTTTTTCGAGAATGGCAGAAAAGCATTCCAACAAGTTCAGTCAGCTCACAACCCCGCCTGAAAAACACCAGCCCTGGGGTAAGAAACGTTGGCAGCACCGCTCAGGGACAGGCAGGAGAAATTCCTTTTGCAGCTGCTTCATTTGCTCATCCCGAGCTCGGGTGGACACCCCAAACGCCACCAGCGCCGCTCAAAACCAGGGAACAGCTACAGGAGAAAGCACACCCAGCACCCAGGTGCCGAGAAGCGCACGTGAACAGGAGGGGCACCCCGAGTGGGATGAAGCCAGGTTAACAGCAGGACGTGGCAAATCAAGCTCAGAGCCTGAATACTCGAGGAAAACAAACAATTACTGCAGGGGAGCGAATTTGCGCAGAGCATGGTGCCAAATATAAATGCTGAAATACGTGGAAACATGTACCTTTGCTAAAAAGCCTTCTTTGAGCTGACTGCTTATCAACGTACAGCATTCAGCAGGGAAACACACCCCACTGCTGCTAACAAACTCCAGAGGAAAAGCGTCCACGAATGCTGGGGTGGAACGTTTGATTCATGTTTAATTCAACCGAAATTGGGTTCAGGAAAAGAAAAAAATCACCTCCTATTCACCCCTACACATCAGCTCCGTGGCGAGAAGAACTAATTCGTCGTACTGATCTACAGAAAAGACTTTCATTATTACACAGAGAAACTAAACCCACGCTGGTACTTTTAATTAATGTGAAATCTCTCACTCTGTAGACCTTGAGAGCAAAAGGTTTGCAGGCTTAACACAACCCCCCCAGCAACGTGTAGGTAAGAGAACAGCCAGCTCCTTCAGCTGTACAACTGGAACAGGTTTTACTGGAATAGGAAATAAAAGTTCTGTCTCATTTGAAGTCTGGAATGATTAACTGCAAGACCTCCAGTTTCTCTTTTTCACCTCAAGCGATCCCCCCCCCCCCCAAAATCCCCTCCTCCTCCACAGCCGCATCCTCCAGCGGAATCCCACGTTGCACAGAAGCCAAACCCGAACCTGCAGACGTAGCCCTGGCGCAGCAACGGCGGTTGTCAGCTCCAGTTACCTCGCCCGCTTAAAATACCAGCAAAACATCTTGCACCCGTTTTGGGGGAACACTTGTCTCAGTGGATTTACCCCAGACACCGTGGTTAGAACGTCACCAATGTGAGAGCTGCTCAGTAAGACACAATCAAGGGATTTCTGACGTAGAGGAATCGGGAAAGTCACCTCTAAATCAGAAACTAATTACCCCAAGTACACAAAGCTCCAGGAAAAGGAAACTGGCCCAATCAAACAACCACGAGCGCATCTGAAACAACAGCGACAGAGGCGGATGTTTTTACACAGAAGTTAGCAGGTATTTTGACACGAGAAGCCCACATTTAAAATATAAAAAACTTACAGCATACTTGGAACAAGTTTAAATAAATTCCAAAGTTCAAAAGCAGGCTCACCCTCGGTCTGTAACCTGGTACAGAAAAACATCTAAATATTTTGATTAGCCCTTTCCAAAGTTTGGCATCCTCTAGCTCAAGCAAAACAAAACTTTCCCTTTCTCCAAACATAAAAACAACAACTGTGACAAACAAAAGGGTTTCTCAGACCCCTGCTCATCGCTGACCCGTTCCTCGGGCCCAGCAAAACAAGCTGCATTGTTGACGGGGAACAACAGCGCAGCTGCCTTCCCTGAGGGCAGAGCAGCCAGAGGCCAAATGTGTCAGGCCACGTCTGCGCGCCGCGGCAGGACACGGTGTACGACGCTAATGGGCGTCCCAGATTCTCGGAAAAACACAACAAACGGGCAACGGAGGCCAAAAACCGAAGCAAACACACGCAGGCAGCAGGTACTCTGCAAGCAGCGCCCTTCTTCCAGCCTTCTCAAGCCCAAAACGCGTGTTGATGATGGCAGACGAAGGTGCTGGCAAACGAAATGGCAATAAAACTGAAAAACTATATTAAAAACTACTTGCACGGTCCTGGAAAATATGAAGCCTTCGGTGACCAATTAGAAGAGTCGGTTTCAGGGTGTTTACAAAGCCTTCAGCCATTTTCCAGCTAAACAATCTCCTTTTCTACGCTCTATGGCTCTCGCTGGAGCATGAGGAACACCTACGCTGAAAGCAGCCCGAGCTTTGCCAACCAAAGTCCGTTTTGCCATTCCCAAGTTTTGAAAACTTTGCCTTGTCTGGTTGATTCCCAGAAAGGGTGAAACGTTTTCTTCCGGGAGCTAAAGCCAAGCTAGCTCAGCCTCAGCTGCTTTTGGAAGAGGTTAAAAACGGGTTTTCTTGAACAGCTCTGCTGCCAAAATAGCTGGGGATCAACGCTGACATATTTTCGGAGAACAGCTCTGGAAGGAGAGGAGCCTTTGGAGCACTCCAGCGAAAACTGGTTTTCACTTGGCAAAGGTTCCCTCTGGACACGTGCAATCGAGTGCTTCACGATCGCAGGGCGTCTCGGTGCGGAGGGCAGGGGACTGGGCCGCGAGAAGCGAATCCCGGCGTGCCAGCCTGCCGTTCCGCAGGGACCCGCTCTGCTCAGCCGTCTGCAGCAGCCGGACCCAGGCGCAGGGATTTCGGATGCGCTGCGCCTCGGCCATCCCCGTTTAAGGTGAAACCAGCGCCACATCTTCCAGCACACCGGCAGCACTCACGAGGGGCTCCTTCTCGCGCCTTAATTACAATTAAGCACAAGCCACATGCAGGGCACCTCCTTTTAGCACGCTTCCCCTCCCTTTTCTCCATTCCTTAACACGGTGGACTAAAGCAGTCACGAGCTGAACCCGAGTCGAACAACATTTCATATGGAATTCCGAACATTTAAAAATGCTTTACTCCATAACAGCAACGCTTTTGGGCCACGCTGTTCCCTGGAGAGGGAACAAGCCAGTTTGCACGAATTTCTCCAGCACGGGCAAGTTCGATGAGTTATCAGAGCCTTCAGAGAATCGCTCCCTTTCTACGCGACAGAGACTGCGTTCAGCACGAGCTCGCTGCTGCTACTTTCACTTGTCGGATATTTTTAAAGTTTCAAGTGTCTGCAAAGTACACGTTGTGTTTCATCTTCTTTGCAGCTGCTTTAATATCTGGTCCACATTATAGGCACAAAGCACAAGCTTTATATTTTGCCAGAAATATCCGAGCAGCTTGGAAACAGCCAATAAAGTCTCTTTGGAGCAGAAAAATCCCCCACACCCCCTCTCTTTCTATTAAATTTAAAGAGAGGAGATACGTACACAAGAACATTAAAAGCCACTCAGGAAAGGGCTGGATACATCCTGAAAACATTTAATTGCTTTCTTCTCTTTAAAACTGCCTCTGGCAGAATGAAAACATCAGAGTTGCTTAAGAGATTCATGGCCCACTTAAAAAAAAAAAAAAAAAATTAATTTAAGGCAGTGAGGGGAGAAGGTCAAACACACAAACAAGCAGTAAATTACAAAAGCCACTGTGACTAGCTCAAAATGAAACGGCGAACCACCGAGACGGCCGGCATTAACTCAGGAATGACTTTCGGGGCCCCGCGATGAGTCGATTAAGTCGCCGCCCCTCGGGTGATCCGCAGCCCTCGACGGGGTGTTTCTGCTTCGAACAGGGATACAGTGCACGAGGTCTGCAGCTGATTGTGGATGATCCCCAAATTCCCGAGCGTGCCTGCCCGGAGGCATATTTAAGATTTTGAGGATTAGTGAGCTGATTTTACCAGGCAGGGTGCGGGGGGTCGTGATGAGGAAAGCCAGGCGGAAAGCCTGGAAAGGCAGTTTGCTCAGCACCTTCCATTACAGGCTTCTGGCTTCACAGCTAGAGATCACCGAGGGCTCCAGTAAGAGACTCATCAGTATGTGGCAATTTTCCCTCCACGGAACTTTAATATTAGAACTTGGAGTAAATAAATACCCAAGTCTTCACTTTAAATTATAGGAAGTGTAGCAGAGCAAGGGCACGTTGGTACAGCAGAGGCAGATTTCAATGCCAAATGCAGCAGGAAAGGTTCTCTAGAAGGTAAGTAAACCAATGATGAAGCGAAAGATACAGACTCCTAGCGAGACAGGAGTCGGTGGGACTTCTGACAGTGAGGAAGTAGATGGATAAACATTCCAAAACACACGTCCCTGACAAACCAAAGGCACACCAACCAAAGCTGCGGCGGGCTGCAATCCATCTCACCAACGCAGGCAAGAGAAAAGCAACGACCAACCACGCAGGCGGCGACGGGAAAACCAGAGAGATGGTTCAAACCAGATAAACACGCGCACACGCTCGCAGAGAGGGCTGGCAGGCAAAGCCTCGGCTCCCTCCGCGGCCTGTTAACGGGGAACGGCCGCGAAGCTGCCAAATGCACCGGCCTAAACAATCTGCTGTCCCCCCACGCCGCGTGCCGGAGCTCCCAGCGCGACCTGCAGCTCGCTCCCAGGTGCTCAGGTCGCTTTTGGAAGCTTCTGAATAAAAAAAATTTAAAAAAATAATAAAAAAAGGCACATAGGGGCGAAAAAACCCACCCCGGTTTGTGCGACAGGCGTTGAACCCCCCCAGCAGAGCACACGCCCCCCCAGCACAGGGGCTTGATTTCACGACGACACGCGCTGCGCCCCAGCGCTCGAGCCGCGTCCCACCTATCGGGGGAGGAGACGTCTTCCCGCGTTACGTCCATCCCTCCAACGTGCCAAAAGCTGCCACAGGTTTGTCGGGGGACTAAAGGGCCCACAGCGACTCCTGACAATTAACTTTGCAACGTCTCCACGGCGGAAAATTTCAGCAGCTCACCCACTTCCCTTCCTGCCGTTCTCTGCCAGCAGAAGTAAGGTCTGGTTAGCACGTTGCGATAAGAACCGGATGATTTCACCAAGGATGTCAGAAACAAGCCCGGTGAACGCCCTGCTTACCTGAAACTGAAGAATCCACCGTGTCTAGGCACAGTGCAAACCTACAACACACCGCAATTCGCTTCTTAGAACAACCTTCCTTCAGCAAGTAGCCGTAGCGTCAGGAAAAAACACGGCTGTTTCTTTTTTCAGCTACTCCTCCACAACTACACAAACATCCACTTGGCCCTACCCAGGATGCGAACTGCCGGTTTGTAAAGGCCAGCAACGAGCCGAGGGCACAGCTTGACTTTACCATTTGTCTGGCAAATTCAAAAGGCCCTCCCCACACACGAGCGGCTTTAGCCCTCCGCTGTGGGGATGGCGTTTGTGAGACAGCACGCTACCTATCCTCAGTTCAGGGGTGGGAGCCTAAAGTAAAAGTCTCCCCTCAAACATCCAGAGCGTATTTCACCTACTGAGACGTTGAGGGGGTAGAAAAGCGAAGCAGAAGGGCAGGAAAAAGCAGCCATGAATTTAAAACGACAGGTAAACCCTTAAACCAGCTTTGTCTCACATCAGACTGCACATTTCTTAATCTGCTTCTCAGGCTCTGTGATCCCTCTGCGACTCCACCCAGACACATCTCAACAGCTGTTTGAGACCACACAAATTTCGAGTCCAACCCAACACTTGACCATCTTTTTAATTTTGTTTCTTGCTTACCTTGCTCCTTGTTATCTCAACTACCTTGAATTACCTGATAATTAACCAGCAAACCTCCTTCGCCCAGCAGACAATAATCTAAGCAACTTCAACACAGAAAGCACAGGATGGTTCCTCTCTGCTTTCTCACCAACCTCCCTCTCGAACAAGGACTTCCAAAGTTCCTCTGCAGACTAGACGGCACGTGCACGCAGCACAGGACATTACTTGCTATTTTCTTGCGCATTTCTGGGGTACAACACCCCAACTGTCCTCGTGCCACCCAGGAACGCGAGACAAACGCGCTGGAATGGCTTCATCCCAGTTGGAGTTAAAGCTTTTTCGAGGGAGTGGCCGCAGAGAGACAACCACGATCCTGCACCTCACAGCGGCTCTGAGAGCACAGCAAATGCCAAGAGGTTCACGGCAGCACCGGCCCTGCTCACACACCAGAAACCAGATTCCTTACAAAGTTTCACTTCACTTTCTACTCTTCCTCCAGGTATTCAGAGAGGGAAACCCGCGAGCTGCTGAGCTGACAAGCCAAGAGAGGACTATGCTCTGCTCCAGCCGTTTGACTAAGATCCACGAGCGACACAAGCATCTGAATCCCACTGATTTCAGTGGAGGCCAAGATGCAGCTCACAGCTCCTGGCCTCTACGACAAGCAGCCCGAACGCCCGTCTCTGTGCCTTCAGCAGGGAGGCTGGCCTTTTTCTTTCCTGAAAACACAGAGCACACGTAAACACAGGTTGCCAGACCAAAATTTTGCTAGGAAAGTCAGCAAAGCTTTCAACTGCGACTTTGAAACAAAATTCTCTTTTCAGCAAGGATGCCGGCCAGCGGGCAGGGCTGACTCTGATGGCGAGATGCAATTTAAGCCTTAGAAGTTTTCCCCCGTAACACCACGAGTGACACACCACTATTAACTAAAGCTGTTCCACCACAAACAGCAAGTTGGCTACAAGTCGTTGCAAAAACCTTCCTGGGACCAAGGAGAAGACTAGAACAACTCCGTCCTCACTAGCAGCGAGGTTATAAAACACACCAATTCATTTCCTTCTTTTCTTCAGGGATGAGCACCAACAGGTGCAGTGAACGTGTCCCAAAACCCACAGCTTTGCATTTCAAGCTGCCAACACAGCCAGACACTGCGAGGTAAAGTCTCCCAAACAGTTTTTAATACGAGTGACTCCCTCACAGGCACAACAAGCCCCTCCAGGAGGTCGGGAGTTCCTGGGCAGATCAGGAAAGCATCTACCAGCTCCGAAACGGAGCACAGCCCACCCACGTCCCAAACCCACGTACTGCTGTCCCCTACCCTCGCTGCCACACGGAGCTTTCCCCCCCAACCCCAGGCCACAAGCTCAGCTTCGCCGCCGACCCTCGAAGAAGCCGCAGCGTGGCGGGGAGGGGATGGCCACGTGCCGGCGGCCGGGCGTCGACGCCGTCCCCGCGCACCCACCGCCCAGCCGCCACCTGTTGCTTCACACCATTTTCAGGCCGCTTGGTGATTTCGGGTGAGGGAAGAGCACACATGGGGGCAGCGACCCGGAGTGGGGAAGGGCTCTGGGCTCACCCACCCCCATGGAGGGGCCTGCACTCCCGGGGCTGTGCTGCTCGTCCCCCTGCCCTGTCCCCCCTCACCCAGGTGCCAGAGGTGACGCCACCCGCTCCACAGCCCGTCAACCCCAAGGGAAGGCGCTCCTCGCCCTCACACCCCCCCCACCCTCAAACACCCCCTCCTCGCCCTCAAACACCCCCTCTCGCCCTCACACACCCCCCTCTCGCCCTCACACACCCCCCTCTCGCCCTCACACACCCCCCTCTCGCCCTCACACACCCCCCCCTCGCCCTCACACATCCCCCCCCCGCCCTCACACATCCTCCCCCTCGCCCTCACACACCCCCCCCTCGCCCTCACACATCCCCCCCCTCGCCCTCACACATCCCCCCCCTCGCCCTCACACACACCCCCCCCCCTCGCCCTCACACCACCCCCTCTCGCCCTCACACCCCCCCCTCCCTCAGCACCCACCCGCGGCCCTCGCTGCGGGGGTCCCCTCAGGCGCCCGGCCCGCCCCGCCCCGCCCCGCCCCGCAGCCCTCTGGCGTACCCGAGAGCCCCCCCGCCGCCGCCGTGGCGGGCTGCCGGAAGGCCGGCGCCAGGCTCCAGGTGAAGAAGGCCGAGAGGCCCATGAGGGCGCCGGCCGCCGCGTAGGCCAGGCGGAGGGCGAGCGCCCGGCTCACCGCCATCGGAGCGCTGCTGCGCCGCCGCCCCGCCCCGCGCCGCGCCGCACGGCCCCGCCCCGCGCCGCACGGCCCCGCCCCGCCCCGCGCCGCACGGCCCCGCCCCGCCCCGCCCCGCGCCGCACGGCCCCGCCCCGCGCCGCACGGCCCCGCCCCGCCCCGCGCCGCACGGCCCCGCCCCGCGCCGCACGGCCCCGCCCCCCCCCCGGCCAGAGCTCCCCCTGGCGGCCGGGAGGACCGAGGGGAGGGGACACGGGGGCGAGATGGGGGGGCGTGGGGACACAGGGGACACGGGAGGGCACGGGGGTCGTGGGGACACGGGGGGGACATGGGGTGGATATGGGGGGCGTGGGGACACGGGGTGGATATGGGGGCGTGGGGACACGGGGGAGGCGTGGGGGACACAGGAGGACACGAAGTGGACGTGGAGGACATGAGGGGTGTGGAGACACGGGGGGACGTGGGGGGACGTGGGGGGACATGGGACGGACATGGGGGCATGGGGACATGGAGGGCGTGGGGGACACAGGAGGACATGAGGTGGACATGGAGGACATGGGGGTCGTGGGGACACGGGGGGCGTGGGGGACACAGATGGACACAGGGGAGTGGGGACACGGTGGTGGGGACATGGGGGACACAGGAGGATGCAGGGGACATGGAGGTGGGGACATGGGAGACACAGGGTGCATGAGGGTATAGTGACACAGGGGGGTGTGGGGACACAGGGGGACGTGGGGACACAAGGGGACATGCAACCACAGAGGACATGGAGACATGGTGAGATGGGGGCACAGGGACACAGGAGGACACAGGGGACATGGTAGTGGGGACATGGGGACACGAGGGTGGGGAGATGGGGACGTGGAGGCATGTGGGGGACGTGGGGATCACGGGGGGAGAGGGGGGCATGGTGTTCAGTGTGGGGGCACGGGAGGCAGGGGGACATGGGGACACTGGGAGATGGGGGAGCACGTGGGGTTGGGGACATTCCCTGCACGGCTTTCGCTTCCTCTCTCGGGGATTTTTCCTTCTTTAACCAGCACCATCCTGCTCGGTTGTGGCGTTGTGCTTTGGGGACACCTGATAAAAGTTGTTATATATAATTCTGGGGCTTTTCTGTTCTTTCTGTTCTCTTTTTCTTTGTTCCCTTTTTTTTTTTCTTTTTTAACCATTTTTTCATTTTCTGAGCTGGGTTTGGCTGCTCCCGGGGCCAGAAACAAGACGCAGTGGAGATGGAGTCAAGAATGGGCTTTTTTCCCACCTATTTCAAACCAATTACTAACTGCACTTGGGTGAGCGGTGCAGCCTCTGCTGCTCAGGGACGGCGGAGACGGATGCTCTGCCCAGAGCCTGGGAATCCATTACTTGCTCTGTCCCAGCCCGTAATGGTTTTTCCTTAATTTTCTGGCTTTGCTCTCTACCAAGATGTCCTTTCCAGGCCTGCAAAAGCGCAGCTTGGCTGCTGTGACCACACGCAGAGGAGTCCCTGCTCTAGATGGCAGCAGCCTCCTTCCCTTTCAGCCTGAGACGTCCCGGAAACAACATCTCCTCTCCTTCGCTTTATCCAGCCAGGTCTTGAAACCCACCAAGGATGGAGTTTCTCTGTATATCCCACGTGAACCCCTCTGACTTCAGCCTCCTGCTGTGAACCGCCATGGAGAGCCTGACTCCATCGTCTCCGTAACCTCCTTGCAGGTGCTCTTCTTTAGGCTGAACAAGCCCCATTTCCTCGGCTTCTCCTCATGGAGAAGCTCCAGCTTCCAACCATGCTCCAGCCTTCAAGCATCTTGCTGGCCCTCCATTGAATTCACTCCAGTTCATCGATGTCTGTCTTATATTGGTGGCCCAAAACTGGAAGCAGCATCCAGCTGGGGGTGCGATGAGTGTTGAGTGGAGGGGAACAAGTGACAAACCATCGGAGACCCTGCGGAGGATGTGGAGGACCGTCAATTTTTGGAGGACGTGGTGATGAGCACAGTCATGGCCCGTCTGCAGGCACCGACGTTCGTCGTGGCTGAGAGATGGGGATGAGGATTCGGCTCCTCCAGTTCAAGAGCAGGTCACGGGACCTGCGAGCGGAGAAAATGTTTATGCAGTGTGACCGACCCGGGAAGCCTTATCACATTCTTGGCTGAAGAATCGGAAAAATTCACGGGGGAGCTCACCGCGGGGCTCGGAGGAGAAACGGCGTTTCTCGGACCGTGCCGTGGGACGTTATTCCGTGCACGCCTGACACCTGAGATGCTGAACGTGCAGCCGTCACGGTCACTGGTGAAAACACGGATAATCTTGCAGCGTTCAGCTGAATTTCAGCCTGACGCACCCCGGGGCTGAGCACAGTCCTCAAAGACTCGGTGCCGTTAACGAAATACCAGGTGCCCTTGGGATGGACGGCTGCCGAGACCTGCTTGTCCTGGTGCCTTTGGCTGGGGGTCGGACATGCTGGGAGTGGTTTTTTAGCGTAAAAGCCCTGAGACCTGCAAAAAAAAACCTCTTTCCTGACACCTCCTGCAGCCATCGCAGGAATTCAGATGCTGCGTGCGCGTACCTGAAAGAGCAATGAGTGGCGTCAGCAAACGCCAGTCAGCTATTCTGTGTCAAAACAGGTAAAATCAGCTCCAGCTCCTTTCTCTCTGCCCAGACTCTTCTCACACCTACTTTCCGCCAATTACCCAGCAGAAATTTGGAGGCGGCTTCTGTAGTGCCGTCCCGACTCTGCTGAGCCTGCCCGAACGGCTGGTGCAAAAGACAAAAAGATTTTGTGGAATAATTTTTTACGGGCAGAAAACCTCTCTGACCTGATCAAAAAAAAAAAATCTGTTTTTTTTTTTGTGGAAGATCAAGGCTCACCTGGATCATTTAGGGAAGAGCAGGCCCCAGCAGAAAGCCATCCAGAAGGGTTTGGGGGGGATATAATAAGGGAAGTGGGTTTTGAGGAGCAGGTCTATCACTCAGACCAACCTCAGAGATGGTCACTGTGCCAATTCAAAGGCTGCGGGAGGGATCTGGAGATCACAAGTGGGTAGATCTGTCTCCAGTCTGGGTGATGGGTTTGGGAGAACTTGGGCTGTTCCCACAGAAAACAACAGGACATCGATGTGGGTAAATACCGGGAAAGAGTAAATGTTGCTTTGGAAAGTGGAATGAAGTGGCCTCGTGGGCGTAATGTGCATCGATTTCTAAAGAAATCCATTGTGTCGTGCTCCTTCACCTCTGCTGATGGGAAAGAAACGACTTCCCTGCACTAATAACCATCCACCAGACGAGACTCGAGAGCCGGCGGGAGATGGGCCACCGGATCCCTCCACACACCCAAGTCCACGTCGGTGCGTCCCAGCTCTGCTCTGGGCACGGGCGGGCGTGAGGAGATCAGGGAGAGATGCTGAGGTACGGGGCAGGTTTTGAGGATGGTTCTGTGCAGGAGCGTGGCTCAAGGGTGCAGGTACCAGCTCAGAGGCGTGCCAGGACTCAGGAGCAGAACCAACTCGCGGAACTACGTCGGGCTGCAGCTGACACCGACCGAAAACCGACGAAGAAGAGAGCAGCGTGTGCGTCCCTTCGTCAGGAGCAGGATGAGAGCGGCGATGGTGGCGGCGATAGGCACCTGGGAGGGGTTGACATCACCCTCGGTACGGTGCTGCCGTGCAGACGTGCGTGTCTGGGCCAGCCTGCGGTGAGAGAAACGGGCACTTCAGGCCATGAGTCACCTCGTCCCGAGGTGAAGATCTCAGCCAGCTCAGGAGAATCGCACCCAAGAAGCGATTGCACCTTAAATCCCTGCCAACACGCTGAGGGCAGGTCTGGCAGCTGGCATGAGCGTGCCCCTCGCTGCCTAAGGAGTCTGGTTTGGGGCAGCGACCAGCTCTTTGATCAGTGCAAAAGCGGGTTGATCCCCGGGGTGGAAAGGCAGCGCCGCCTGGATCAGCATCCCCCCCCTCAGCAAATGGGACCCTCTCCATCCACGGAGCAGCCCCAAACCTGCAGGAGGTAACGAGGAGCTGAGTGTGCACGGAGGTGCCCGGGGGTCATCAGCCTATAGATCCCCCTTCCTTGCCCAGGAGACATATGCAATCGCTGGACAAGAGTCCTGCACGGTGCCCAGCTGACCACCAGCTTTTGGGGGGTGCTAAGCCAGCGGAGTTGGGGTTTCCGCAATGCCCTGAGCCTCTGTCCCACCCCTGTCCGTGACTGCGTCCGTTCTTGGACAAGACGAGTTTGGAACATCCTCAGCCAAGCAGTCACCGACACGTTGGAAGCAACAGCAACCTCAAGCTGGCCTTGGGATGAAGATGATTAGAAGCTGCTGGAATTTGCATGGCCTAATTAAAGATTCACTGAGCAGACACAATGAGCCAGAGCCGGAGCAGCTAGCCCGGCGCTCGCTCCGATTCCTCACGGGATGCTCTGGGTCGTGTTTCAGGGCAAGATTCACATCACGTCGTTAGGGAATCCCTGCTTGGACGGGACCGGGTGGGAGCTGGGTCCTCCAGGCACGCGGAGACGTGACAGCCCTGGAAAAGGGGGCGGCTGGGTGTTTTAATGCCCGTTTCACTGCAGAGCTGTCATTTTTGCCTTGTCAGTGGTCTGAGGCTGAGCTAAACCCAGCTCTGTGTCCTGGCTGAGCGCAGGGAGAGCTGGAGCCACGGGCAGGATGGCTGCCAGCCCCTCTGCAGCCAGCAGGGATCTTTTCCAAGCGATTTATGACTCCTCCGCATTAGCAAGAGCCCACAACAGCGGCTGCTGCCCACCCTGGGACATCCCCACCCTTGGGACATCCCCACCCTGAGCGGCTGCGGGTGGCCCAGCTCCGAGGGGTGGAAACCTCCGGCAGGAGAAGGCAGATGAGATGGAAATGAGCAAGCGGGGAAAGGAGGGGGAACCGCTTCAGATGCGAACACAGACAGTTCCTGTTCGACAGCTCGGGTTTGGCCTGCTTGCATTTCTCAGCTTAATGATGTTTTTTTCACCTCTTGACCCAAAACGGACACCCTGGCTCCTTGGCACAGCAGGCAACCCCTGACGGCATCTGAATTTTTGCAGAGATTTGGACCTTGGCCCTTTTCTCCAGCACCTGGTTGCCAGGTTGCCCAGGGCAGAGTCTTTCTCCTGTTTATTGCTCCTGCCTGCAAAGTCGCAGCAGCAGCTGGGAAACAGCCGGATTTACCGGATGAGGGATCGCCTTCCTCCTCCTCCCTCCGCCCCGCGCGCCGTAGGTGGGAAAGCTGGATGGTGGCTGGATCTGGGAACAAAAGGAGGAAAATCATTCGCGATGGGGGTAGCCCTGTTTGTTTGCAGAGAGGTGGAAACAGGCTGGTATTTTATCCTGCTCATCTCTTGAGAATTTGTCCTTGAGGCTTTTTTTGGTTTTCTCTTCTTTAAAGAAGCATTTTACATATGGGAATAACTGGGGAAAAGAATGATTTCGACTCCGTGAATGTTAAAGAATCCAAGGCAAAAGGAAGAAGGAAAAGTGAAGGAAATGGGGAGGTCCCAGCCCTTCCTGGTTCGAGGGCGGGTTACGAATGCTGCCTTTGGGGAAAACTGTTGTTTTTCCTTCTCCTCATATTAATCCTTCCTGAACAGCCACCCCCCCCGCCCCCGCAGCTGCCTGCCAGGTCCTCACGGTCTCCACAGTCTCCCACCCGACTCAGGTCACTGTGAAACCCGCAGTGGTCTCCAACGCCCTTGGCTGGTGCTGGGTCTCGGGGACGTGGTCCTTCAGACGCCACCAAGTCACCGTGTCTTGCTGTCCCCCTGTCTCGGCATTTCTGTGCCCTGGTGATTTGGTGTCTCTCCTGGTGGTTTGGTGTCTCGGTGACTCAGTGTCTCTGTTTTGGTGCCTCCTCTGTGGGTCCAAAGGACTTTGTAAGGCGAAGCCTCTTAATTTCAACGTTTCCAAGGGGCTGCAGTCGTCGCGTGGGCCCGGCCGGGCTGAGCCGTGACGGAGCGGTGCGTTTGCAGCAGAGAAAACTGTCCCTGAGGCGGGTTTTCCTCCTTAGGTTGGTTCAGGTCCATAAATCAGACCTGCCCGGGACCATCCTCTCCGCCGAGACCCTCTGGTGCAGGGGTGCTGACACCCACACGGGACGGACCGGGTTAGGGTGGGGTCTAGGCTTAAGCTTAGGGTTAGAGCTGGGGCTAAGGCTGGGGTAGGGTTAGGGCTGGGTTTAGGGCTGGGTTGGGATTAGCAAACTCCCCTTTGCCCTCTGTGCAGGCAGACACACACCTGGCAGCTCTGCCACGGCCACTGCCGCCCTCCCGGCATCGCCCCGGCATCGCCTGCCCGCAGCCGAGGGCTTCATCTTGCCTTTCCCCAGTGAAATCTGGCACTTCTAGGCTAACCGTAATGCTAATTGTTTTCTAAACTGTGATTCAGAGGTATTTTTGCCTGCGAAGGGAGGTGAAAACCATTGTTTTCTGGAGGGCTGATGCTAAGCCCTCGCTGGACTCAGATCTGAAGCGTTCGCAGCCCGTCAGAGACACGAATGTGGGAACCGTGTTTCAGGAAGAATTGGAAGCAGCAAAGTGGGTATGGAAATACCGGGAGAACAAGATGAATCACGCTCACCACACGATAATTAAAGGAGTATCAAACGCGACTGCCTGGGAGATGGAATCTTCCTTCCTAAAAGAGCAGCATCGCTTCCCCGACAGCATAGTCCCACTCAAGTTAGAATCCAGCCAGTGATCCTAAAATGGCTAATACGGCTATAGTTACGGCTAAATGACCACGGCTACAACAATACCTACAGCTGTTTTCTTTTCAGCAAAAAAAAAAAAGCATACGATAGCTTGTGTTAATTCCAGAATAGCTGCTAATTCGGTTCCAATTAGGAGATAAAACGCAGAAGCGGAACTGATTATTAAATTACAAATCATGCAGACTAAATCCGAAGATTATTTAACGCCAAGTGTTTCAGTGAGACACTTGCAAAACTGCGTTGGAATAATAATGTCACTGTGGAAGTAGTATTAATCAAAGTAATGAAAATATAAATTAGGAAAGGCTTAGCCAATAAAAAGGGAATATATATAGTTTGAGCAAAAGAAATACATAAAGTAGCTACATTAAAGAATAAAACAACATGCTTAGAGTGCAGTAATTTAGAGCCATTTTCCACAGAATCGTATTTTCAACACTGATTTGTTATCTTGTCCTGGTAAGCCAAAGAGATGATAAATATAAAAGATTTCTTCCACAACCATCTGCCAGCAAACACACTTATCAGTAACACAAAGGGTTCAGCCATTTCTTCCTCAGTTTCTTCTGGGCAAACACACCAGACCCTACTGCTAATTTTCATGAAATTACGCCAAAATAGGTGAAACAAACACCAGCATTTAACTTGTTCTACCTCTGGGTAACGGTCGCAGGTGTTTTCAGCCTCGCCACCCCCCGCGCATCTCGGCGTCTCCCGTGCTGCGATTCAGCATTTCCGAGCTCCCTCAAAGCACCCGGTGCTCGCAGCTCCTCTGCCCAAGCCCCTTGGGGGTTTCACGCCAGGCTCCGGTTTGCTGCCGCGACAGCCCGGCGCGGGCAGAACCCAACGCCCTGAGTTTGCAGAGAGGCTGAAACAGCAGCTCCGCAAACCTGTCCCCGTCGTTTTGGGGGCGAGGGAGAGATGAAAGCGCTGTTGGCGAGACGTGACCCTGGCTTGCGAGCGCTAAAACACTTGCAATTCAATAATCTCAGGAGTAGCATCACCGTCTGTACTTTAATAAGTGATTCTGGGTCTGTAGCTCAGCCCCTAATCACCGCAGAATTAATTTCTCTTCATCGGCCAGCAAAAAGCTGTGTCCGAAAGGTGAGGACACCGGGTGCTGCCATCCCGTACGTGCTTGGGGACAGCAGGAGGGAGCTCAGCGGCTCCGGGTCCCATGGCTGGCCCGGCGACGGCGCAGGAGGCAGGGATGGAGGAGCCGTGCGCCACGGTCAGGAAATCGAACCTAAACCCGCGGCTACTTTTTCATCCAGGGGCAATAACCCTCATCCTCGCACGGCCCACCAGCAGCAGAGTCAGCTGCTCGGCCCAAAGCCACGTCACCTGCCCATCGAGGCTGCCCCACACCCCTGCGGGCCGCTCTCTGCCACACGCTTGCACACGCGAAACCCCCCCGCCCCGCTCCCGCCGACACCCGCCCCCCGCCAGCCGCCCCCCGCCGCACGCCGGGCTGGCACGGCTCCGAGTCCCCCGGGAGCTGCCGGCCGGCGCGGTCACCCAGCCCTCGGTGGGAAAGGCCAGCCCTGGAGCTATAACGAGCAGGAGCCCGACATCCCGCAAGCTTTATCCGGCGCTGACGCTGCGCGGTCGCTGCTTTTCCCACAGAAAGCCGGGGCTGGCCCGCTGCCTTCCTAGAATGCTGTTTTACCCCCCATTTGATTTACGAACGCACCCGAGAGGAGCCTGGCGATGGAGGGGGCTTTAAACTGGCCTCGTAGATCTTGCAGGCGCAAGGGAAAGGCTGGGAAAACACCCCAGAAAACACCCAGTGAGGATTTTGGGGTAGGCTGGGGGGGACGGACACTGAGCCGCCAGCGGTTCCCACTGAAGCTGCAGCCCCCGGTGCAGGTACGGCCGGGGGCTCAGCAGGGCCCCCTCCCCTTGGCACGGCTGCCCCACGACAGCACCCCCCCGATTTCACTCCCTGCCCGTTGCTTTCGCCCCGTCCTCCCAGTCCTCAGCATCGCCCTGGGACAGACTATTTCTGCTGCCACCTTTATTTACGCTCGGCTATTTAAAGCTTCGAGCTGTAAGGGAATGTCTGGGCGCTCGCCCTGGGAATGCCGAGTCCCTCGACCAGGGAAACGACCACAAAACACGGCCACTGCCCCCAGCCCCGCTGCCGTCTCCACCACCGAGGGAGATGGCTTTGCCGCGCGCCCAGAGATGGGCAAGCCAGGGCTGCGGCGAGCCCCGGGGAGCAAACGCCAGCCCGGCCTGTCACCCTGCGAGCCCTGCTCTGATTTACAGCCCCTGGGAAGGGGCCAGGAAGGGTTTCCCAATCCTGCCGGTGGGGTTTATTGTAGAGATGCCGAGCGGGAGCGCTGGCCGCGGCTCCCAGACCTCGCGGAGCTTCTCATCTCCCAGGGAACAGGCAGGTCTTGCTGGAGACTCGGCTCCGGGCAGCTGCCACCGCGGTCCCTTGGTGATCGGGGGCGGCGGGTGCGTGTCAGAGCGGCCCTGAAATTAGTGATTTGTGCTAACGAACAATGCGGAGGCGACCGGCAGCCGCGAGCCCTTGGCTCCAGCTTTGCGAGGGGGGACTCAGCCTGCCCGCGGGGGCCGAGGTGCCCGTGCCGGGGACGCCACCACCGGGCAGTAAATCGCAGGGAGACGGGAGGTGACAAAGCAACAGTAAATCATTTGTGCCCTGAATTACCCATAAAAATGGGAATTTTTTTAATTTTTTTTTTTTTTTTTTGCCAAAACACGTGTGATAACAGCCGTTCTTACGAATTATCCAAGTCCTGAAAGCCCGGAGGATTTTGCCAAGGGATGTGCATCGCTCCCAGCCCATGCTGCTGGAGGCCTGAGCCCTGATGGGATCCGAGGAGTCGAACAGCCTTTGGCACCGTCACCAGCACCACCAGTTTCACTGGGAAAGATCCGGGAGCAGCGGCCAAAAACTGTCCCTCTACAAAGTCACCCGGCTCCAGCAGGTCCCGTAAGCCCAACACGCTCCGCACGAAAGGCGCATTTCCACAGGGCCAGGCCTGCCTGCTCCGGGAGATTAATTATTATTCAAGTGCAGATAAAACGAGCAAGTTAAATACAGCGATAAAGCGTTAGATAAAGCAGAGCTGCTCTGTTTGCATTTTATGGCAAGGCAGGAGCGCTCTGCTCGCAGCTAACCAGACTCGGGCAGCTGGTGCAGCCTGTTGGAAACTCCGCGGCTGGAGTCGGTGACCTGGCACGCCGGCTGGGCACGCGGCTGCGGCACGGCAGCAACCCTCCGGCATTCCTGCGCCCGGTTTGCACCTGGAAAAGCCGCAGGGGAACTGCACGGGTGCGGCAGCAGCTGGGGGTGTTGGGCGCTGGGTTTCTCCGTGCCTGGCAGCGGGATCCCACGCTGGCCCGGAGACCTCTGCCGTCGGATGAGCGACGTCCCGCACGAGTGACACCCCTGTGTTGTGTGTGGCTGGCTCCGGCGGGGGTACATCACGCAGCACTGCCGCCTGACGCTCTTACACCCCATCCCTAAAGCATCTTACTGGTCCAGTAAAGACAGCACAGTGGGCTGCGGGGACCCAGTTCAGGGTTCCCAGAGCTGCCATCCCCGGAGGTGCTGGCCCGCAGACTGGCCCACACTGGGATGCCAACGCCCGACTTCTCGAGGGGTTCAGAGCTCCAGCAACACCCGCAGCACACGGCGGCGATGGGGACCGTGTGGAGGATTGCTGCCCTGGCTCCCCGCGTGATGTCCCACTTCCCTGGACCTCTCCGTGCCGTTCCCTGCCGGCACAGCTGCACCAGCCGCGATCTTGGAAAGTTTTCTAAGCTCCGCCGGGGCTGGGAGCCGTTCCCAGGAATGCAGGGTGGGAGGAAGCGAGGAGACGGCGGCAAAGGGGCAGGGAGAGCGGTTTGGTGAGGGTGGTGGGACACCCTTCATTGCTGGGTCTAAACTGGGGTGGGATGGGATGGGATGGGACGGGACGGGACGGAACGGGACGGGATGGGATGGGATGGGACGGGATGGGATGGGGTGGGATGGGATGGGGTGGTGGAAACATCAGCCAAGACGTGGGGAGAGGGAGAGGAACCGCCCGTGGTCCTTGGTGGGGCCAAGGCAGGTGTCACGTCCTTGGCGTGTCGTGCTGCATCCACACGCAGCCGCTCGGGTGGGGCTCCCCGGGGGGGAAACTCCGCTCCAAGAGCCTCCTGCCTTCCTCAGACCTCTTCCTCCTTCTCTTAATTGGCTTTAATTTGCGGGGGGGGGGGGGGGGGGCATGCCTGTGCAAGGCAGGGATCCCTCACCCGTGTCAGCAGAGACCCAGGGGCCTGTCAAAGGTGAGCGGATCCTTGACGTGCAAAGCACGAGGAAGCCCAGAGCCCTTTCCATCAGGCCGGGGAACTTTCCAAAAGTTCCTCCCTGCCGCGGGCGAGCCAGCATCCTCCCTCGGAGCAGCAGCGAGGCCGTATCCTGGCCCGCTGCCCCGCGAGCGTTTCCATCGCAGCACCGGCTCCTTGAGGAGCAGGAGCAGCTCTCAGGACTCGCTCCTGGTGGGCTTTGCCAGCCAGCGACGGGCAGCCGGGCGGGAGGGAGGTCGCCCGAGCCCCGAGCTGCCTTCGCCGGTGCCGAACTCTCCTTCCACAACCCCTCTTTGGGCTGCGGCAGGAGTGGGCTGCGGCCAGGGAGGTTTCCTTTATAACGGGCCACGGGGTCTGGGAGGGGCTGCAAAACGCCACGCTGGGAGCCCGGTCTCGTTCAGTGCAAAGTGCGTGCGTGTTGCACGCCCGACGCCCCCCGGTGTGGATGGATGCCTGGGAAGTGACGGCTTCGGAGCCCTCCCGGGGCCCTCGGTGCGGCACAGGAGGGATACACACGCGGGTGGGGGAGATGCACGTGCCGGCAGTTGCACACGCAGTTGCACACGCAGATGCACACGCAGATGCACACGCAGTTGCACACGCAGATGCACACGCAGGCAGCAGAGGCGCACACGCAGCTCCAAGGGACAAGCTGGGACTCGAAGTGAGAAGCCCCAGCTCGCTGGGACGAGGCGCTGGCGCAGCACTCGCAGCCGTGTTTCGGGGCAGACCCCGTGCCACCGTCCCGCCGTCACCTCCCCTCTGCGGTCTGTGCCCGCGGCGTGGGGCTGGGTGCAGGGCCGAGAGGGGACGGCGCTGGTGGGGGAAGGTGTTTAGTGTTGTAAGTACAGAAAAAACCCCTCATGAGAAGGGCCAGGAGGAGCCTGCACCTCCCGGGCACGGTCTGTGCACCCCTCTGTGCACCCCTCCGTGCCAGGCTTCAAGGCAGGGGTGCAGAAAATGCATCTTTTGCAGCAGAATAATCGAACGGGAACGTTTGCGCCCGTTTCTACGGCGTCCCGAGTCCCCGGGTCCTGCCGCCTCCATCCAACCCACCCACGTCTGCTTTGTCCGCGGGGCCTCAGCTGGGAAACTGGACCGGCGTCCCTACAGGATGGGGAACGGCTCCACCGTTAAACGCCTCTTGTTGAAGTATTTTCCAGGCAGCACCCGGCCTCATCCAGCCCCTGCATTGCTCCGCCTCTCCCTGCCCGGCTGGGACCCACTCAGCCCAGTGGCCAGACTGGGTTACCAGTGAAAAAGTCCTTTAGCGAGATTCCGGGACGGGTTTGCCCAGAGGACGGTTACGCCGCAGCTCCGCTGCTTTGGCGTGGAGATCCTGGACGAAATAACCGCACACGAGAGCGGACTCTGGGCACGGTGTATGTGGTGACAGATCTCGGCGTGAGGCTCTTCAGCGCCGTAACTGTGCGTGGGTGGTTGTTGTGATCCCCGGCTGAAGCCTCAAGGTCTCCAGGAAAATGCCTGTTCTGCCTCCGAGCGCTTGCGGGCGAAGCAGACAGTGGGAGGAAGGATTGCTGCCCCCGTCCTGCACGGCTGCTCAAGGATTTGCCCAAGGCCACGCTGGGAGATCCTATCTCCCCAGGCCCACGTGGGGTGGCCCCGAGGAGTGTCAGTCCTGGGGAGCCTGGCGTGACCCCCAAAAGTCCCTGGGGTGCAAGATCAAGAGAGGAAGCAGGAGTGTGTCAAGGACGCCTATCCAACGTGCTTGCATCCAGCTGATATTTCTCATCACTTTGCTGGTTGGGGTGGGGTTTTATTTAAATAGATACATTTTTAAATCTGTTTTTTTTTAAATTAAAAAAAAATAGGTTTTATTTCAACAGTAAAAGCTCCTTTTGGCAGAAACCCTTTCTTTTTAGCCAAAAGCCCCAGCACAAGCACTCCCAGGGCTGCTGGGCCACGCTCCAGGTCTGCTCTTCTGTCCTCCCCGGTCAGAGGATCGGGGGCCACCTCCCCAGTATAAATCGCTTCCCACTTTAGCCCTCCCCAGTATAAATCGCTTCCCACTTTCCAGCACCTCTGCGCCCCGTTCTCCCCGCACCAGGCTGGGCCCTGCAGGACTGGCCAAGAGCAGGGGGGTCCCTGGGGTTCCCCAGCCCCCAGGGTCTCTGTGGGGTGCTCAGGGGAAGGGCAGGGGCTGTTAGCGACCCCCCAATGCCCAGGGTCTTGATGGGGTGTGCAGGGGTTCTTGGAGAACCCCCAAAGCCCAGGGCCTTGATGGGGTGTGCAGGGAAGGGCAGGGGCTCCTGAAGCCCCCCCGATGCCCAAGGACTGGGGTCCCAGGGGGATGCACAGGTGGCTACTGTGGGTGGGGGTCCACGCTGGGATTCCCCCCACCCCAGGATGGCCAGGATGGCCAGGGTTTCCCCAAAAAGGACAGGGGGTCCTGGTCTGGAGGGTGTGTGTGGGGGGGGTTGTCCCCAAAAGGACAGGGGGTCCCTGTCTGGAGGGTGGCGGGGGGGTGTCCCCAAAAAGGACAGGGGGTCCTGATCTGGAGGGCGGCAGGAGGGGGTTGTCCCCAAAAGGACAGGGGGTCCCTATCTGGAGGGCAGCGGGGGGGCGTTGTCCCCAAAAAGGACAGGGGGTCCCTGTCTGGAGGGCGGCGGGGGGGTGTCCCCAAAAGGACAGGGAGTCCCGGTCCGGTGGGAAGCGGGGGGGGGGGGGGATGCCTCCCCAACAGGACAGGGGGTCCCGGTCGGGAGGGCGGCGGGGTGCGGGGGGGGGGGGGGTGGGGGGGGTCGGGCCGCGGCGCCCCGGGGAGGGGCTGCGGGCGGGGTGCGCCGTGCCCCGGCCCCGCTCCCGGTCCCAGCCCGCTCGGGGGCGGGGCGCGCCCAGCCCGGCGCGGCGGCGGCGGCGGCGGCGCCGATCGTCCCGTCCCGTCCCGTCCCGTCCCGTCCCGTCCCGTCCCGCGGAGCCGCCGCTGCCGCCCCCGGAGCAGCCCCGATGGCTTCGCCCCGCCGCGCCGCAGCCGCCGCCGCCGCCGCCGCCACCGCATGAAGGTGCGCGGGGCCGGGGCGGCGGGAGCAGCCGGGGAGGCGGCGCGGCGGGGCCCGGGAGCGCCGGTAGCCCGGAGCCGGCAACGCACCCGGCGAGTCGGGCTGGAGCCGGGGACCGGTGCTCCTCGTTCCCCTCCGCCGCCGCCGCCGCCGCCCGCCGGGGCTGCCGGTAACCGGCTCTCGGTGCTCCTCAAGAAGATGCACTTGTTCCGGAGCTCCAGCTACGAGATCCGCCTGGAGGGCGCGGGGGGCAGCCTGCCCCGCATCCAGGGCATCCGCTGGGTGAGTGCGGGATGGGCGGCGGCGGGGGGGGGGACACACACACACACACGACACGGGGCACGGCCCGCCTGGGGGACCCCGCCACCACCGAGAGCCCCGGGGGGACGGACCCCGAGCCTGCGACACCCCCCCCCCCCTTCACCGCCAGCTGTTCCCCACCGCCGCTCTCAGCACCCCTCCTTGCTCCTGGGGGGTTGGGGGGGGGGGCGTGTCTGTGCTTGGCCGACCACAGGGTTTGGGGGGGGACGGGGTTCGGTGGAGCCGCTGCAAAAGTCAAGCGGGGTCTGTGTCGTCCCCCCCCCCCCATACCCGGGCTTCCCGCTGCCTCCAGCCCCGCTCCCTGAGCAGGGTTTGCTGGGCAGGTCTGGCCCTTCCCGGCCCCCCCAGCTGGCCTGGCAGCGGTTGCGGTCGGTGACCCGCGCCCTGCTCCCCCGTCGTGTTTGCGGGCTTCGAGGCCAGGCGTGCAAGGAGTGAGGCCAGGCGTGCAAGGAGTGAAGCCAGGCATGCCAGGAGTGAGGCCAGGCGTGCAAGGAGTGAAGCCAGACGTGCCAGGAGTGAGGCCAAGTGTGCCAGGAGTGAGGCCAGGCGTGCAAGGACTGAGGCCAGGCATGCAAGGAGTGAGGCCAGGCGTGCAAGGAGTGAGGCCAGGTGTGCAAAGGAGCAAGGCCAAGCATGGAAGGAATGAGGCCAGACGTGCAAGGAGCGAGGCCAGGCGTGCAAGGAGCAAGGCCAGGCGTGCAGGGAGCGAGGCCAGGCGTGCAGGGAGCACACTCCTGCAGCCGCCTGCCCTAACCCCTTCTCCAGGCGGAGCTGGCAGCCGGGCATGAAACGAGCCCGGTGCTATTGTGCTCCGGCGCGCGGCGGCTGGGCAGCACACCCCAACCCCGAGCGTGCCAACAGGAAAGACCTTCCTCCACGGCCCCGCGGCACACGGGGTTCAAAACGTTCCCTTCCCGCCCGGGCAGGCTGTTTCTACAGGAGAAACTGGTCGCTTGGCAGCGGGAGGATGCTGACCGTCACGTCCTCCCTCCCTGAGTCCCTGCTGTCCCCTGGCCAGGAGCTCCTGGGGGTCCCCGCGTGGCAAAAGGCACCAGGTCCCTGCTCTTGGCCTCCCGCTGTCCCCTTTGGGCTGGGAGGTGACCCTGGAGCCTGTTCACCTGCCCCAGCTGAGCTTCGTGACCTCCGCCTTCCCCCGCTGCTTGACCCCAGATAAACATTTTTAAAAGTGAAGTTACTTTAAGGGAACAACCCCCCTTTCAGCAGTTCTATGCAGCGTGCAAGCTCCTTCACAAATAAGAAAGCTTTCCTCTCTTTTCCCCTTCTCCCTGATTTTTTTTCTCCCCAGAACTTTTAGGAACTTAATTTTGGGAGGGTTTTTTGGGGTGGCAAAAAGCCAGGGAGGTCGGGAAAGCAGCAGGCTGGAGCGTTGCTGTGCTAAACTGCCAGAAGAGGACAAATCTGACAGAATCTGGCAGCGCGGTGGCACGTGGAGTGTGGCAGGAGTGTCCCCTCCCCGGGTGGCTGCCCTGTGCGTGGAGACAACCGCCGGCCGTGTGAGGGGAGTGGATCTGATCTTCGCAGGGAAAAGGGGAGTGTTTTCCCCGCTTGTTGCAGGTGCTCCCAGCACACCCGTTCCTCAGGACAGGTGCGGGAGAGGCGAATGGCAGGGAGCTGTCTGGCTGTGCCTTGGAGCGGCAATATTGCCCCTTGTCCCCGTCGCTGCAAGCCTACGGCTCCTGGAAGTTCCTCCTCGCCTCCTGGCTCCGTCTCATCCCTCCTGGGGACCTGGTTGCCTGATCCCAGGGCCAGCAAAACCCTTCCAGCTCCGCTCCTCGCCGCGGGGCTCCCGTTCCCTGACATCAACAGGACACCACAGCCCAGCGTCCCCGAGCAGCTCCGTCCTTCATCGTTCCCAGCGTACAAGTGCCGTCGTGCCGGCTCTCACCGCATCCCTGGAGAGGACGGAGGGGACAGAGAAGGTCCCCCCAAGCTCCCCTCCCTGACGAGGCTCCCGGGGGGATGGCAAAGCCCCTGGCTGGCTGCCGTGCCTTTGGAGGCTGCGGATGGGCGAGGACTTTCTCCGGAGCCGTAAAGCCTGAAATAACTCCTGTTGTTTTCCTCGGGATCCCAAACAAAAGCGGCGCGCGAGCACGGAGTGGCCACTGCCGGCCTTGGCCGCCCGCCCGCGGCCGCCGGATTTCTGGAGACAGGCAGGATCTCAGCGCCCGCGTGTCCCCTGCGCAGGAAGATGGAAAGAGGCGACTCCTTCGGAAGCTGCTTGGAGACGGCGGCAGCGCTGCTGCTGCTGCTGCTGCTGCTGCTGCGACAATTAGGCAGGGGGTGAGGGTGGGGAGGGCATCCTGTGGGCCCCGACCCGGGAGCTGGGGAACCAGGGTGCTTCGGGAAGGGGGTTTTGGGGCCAGCCGTGAGATTTTGCTCGTGTTTCAGAGCTGGTTTGGCAAAGAGAAAACCCCAGGAGGGAGAAATCGCTCCGGGCGTTCATCCCTGGGCAGGGTTTTTCTCAGTCTCCTTCGGTGTCCTTGGGAGCGCAGCTCGGAGCAGGACCGTGGCGCCTCCTGGCTCCCTGCCTCAAGGACAGACCTCGCTTACAGGGTGACAGCAAAGGCTGTTTGGGGACCAGAGCAGCTTTTGCTGACGCCCGAGGGGGTGACATCAGCCTCCGGGTCCCACGGGAGGTAGCTCCATGCTCCGGCCGCAGCCTGGCTCCTGTTTGCAAACATTTGCTCTGCAATTGCCACCGCGTTTCCTGGTCCAGGGGCGGTCACGAGGCTCGGGAAAGTTTGCAGAGTGAGTAAGTCACCGTGTCCCAGCCTCAGCAGCAGCGTGGCTGGGTCAGGAGCGGTCCCCAGGGACCTGCTGCGTTCACGGAGCTGCTGGTTTTCCATCCGCTCCCGGAATCTCTCCGGAGCCAGTCGGGAACTGCTAGGGGCAGGTTGGTGGCTTCAGCCATCGGGGCTGTCCAGAGGAGGATGGGGAAGCCCTGGGGGTATGGAAAGGGCTGGAGAAAATGAGGGAGAAGCCTGAGCCGAGCAGGGTGTGAGCAGGCAAGGTTTGGGACAGGCAAGCAGGCAGCACAGGGCAGAGCACCCATTTGAGCACCCATCGGTGGGTGTCCACCTCCATCACCCTCCTGCCTGGTCCAGGAGGTGCCAGGGCTCTTCGCTTTCCCCTCAGCTCCCGGTAGGTGGGTTTTGTCCTTAAATTCATTTGCAAAGAAGGCTTCTGCAGCTAATTACTCCTGCCCTTGGCTTCTTTAACTGAGGCTTCCATTCGGACCGTCCCTCTTGCTGGGCTTGCTCAAACCTTCCCAACCAGCCCGGAGCCAGCAGATCCGAGGAGGATCTGGCCCAGCAGACACCGCGTTTCGAGAGCCCACCACCTGCAGCGCCGGCCCGGAGTGCTGCAGCCCCCTTACAGCCAGAAATAAAGGGGGAGCCGAGGTGAAGGCACCCCAAGGAAGGACGGCCCTCGCCCTGTCTCAGGATGAGTGCTCCGAGCGCATTAACCGCCTTGGCCAGGGCAGCGCGTGGAGAACAGGTCGGACGGGTGCTCTCAGCTTCCCCCAGCCCGTGATTTATGCAGCACACGCAGCCGAGATGAAAGGTTGTTTATTCAGGGCCGTGGCCATACGGGAGCCTTCATCCCCCTGGGAAGCACCTGGATGGGAGCGTGGCTGCCTTTGCACCGGGATTAGGGGTGGGCAGTGGCTCGTCCGTTCGTTGCTCTGCTTTTCCCTGGAGCATCCCCTCCCCGAGGGGAAAACCTGGGAGAAAAATGAACCCAAGGATTAAAAAGCACCCGCTGAGGGGGGGTAACCAGAGGGATGAGGGGGGGTGGAGGAGCTGAGGGCTCGAGCATGGCCCAGCAGAGGGTCGGCATCGCTCCCCGCGGAGCTGAACCCGGTCCTGGGTTGTGCCGTTGTGGTCGGCAGACGGATGGACGGCGGAGACCGGAGGCGGCCCCCAGCTCTTCCCGGCGGTGTGATGACAGGTCGCCCCAGGAGGGGCTCCCCGAGCCAGAGAGGGGGGATGCTATTTTACGATCAATAAACAGCAAAGACATTAAAGAGGGGCCGGTTCAGAAACCAGCACTGGATCGACTCATCACGGGCAGGTTTAAGTTAAACAGAGCAAAAGCCTCGGTGGTGACGGGGGTTTTCCAGGTGGGTTTTTCTCCTTCAGGCAAAGGGAGCGCTGAATTGCTGGTGAACCAAGCGTGCCGTGGATCCGTGAGGTTTCCTGTTTTGCTCTCTTCCCGCTGACAACCATCCCACCTTTGCGTTTTTTTTACGGCCGTTGAGGCCTGAGTTCACGTTTTCAGTGACCACCAACCGGCTCCTGCTGGAGCTCAGAGCCCCTGACCACAAGCAAGGGAGAATTTGGCTTGTTTTCTTCTACTATGCCTTATTTCAGGCATGATGTGTTGAATTTTACCCTCTCTGCTGTTTCCCCATACCCAACATATGCTCAGTGACTTTCTGCCTTGCTGGTCCATCGTTTCCAGGATCTCCCCTAAAATCCTTTGGAAAAACGGCTTCACACCCACCAGCTCTTCGGTACCGAGGGAAGCGCGAGGTCACGCATCGCCCGTAGCAATTCGGCTCTTTCGCTCCTGAGCTCCTCTGGGCACCAGCCGAGGACCTCAACGTCCCGGTGGTTTGTTACAAGGGACTTTTCGGGATTTATTGCCCCAATTTTTCTGACCGTGCTGTGATTTGAGACCAGTTCCCCGACACGTTGCCGGCAGGGAAGGGTTTGGGCAGGCGCTCCTCATGGCTCTGCTACCCTCGTCCCCTGCAAGAGCTCTTGCTCCCCACCGTCTGCCGTGGGACAGGCTGGCTGTGGGTCCTGTCCTTGGTGTCCTCTGCGAGCTGATCCTCCAGCTCTCCGAGGCTTTTCCCGCCCGAGTTTGGGATCTTTTCTGTCCTCTTTGTTCGGACCTGGCTTCAAAGCTGAGGCAAACCCCCCCCAGGCTTTGGACACCTCTCCCTGGGGCTGCGCCAGCTTCCCCAGGTCTTTCTGAAGTCCTTCTCCTCCAGTGGCAAGCTCCGTGTCTCAAATACGACGTCTTTGATCCCTGTTCGCAAAGATTTTACTTTAAACTTCCTTCTTTTATCTCCCAGCTCCCTCATTTGAATGCACTTCCCTTCCTGAAGCTAAACATAACCGCGGGGGGTTGCTGGGGGTTAGGTCCCCGGTACATGTCTGTTTTTAGCAAGGACGGGGCAGAGCAGAGGCTTTGCCTTGGTTTTAGGAGATCGGTGCTGGGACACTTGCCTCCTCGCCTGGTGCAGGGCAGATGAGGCTGATCTGCGCCCTGGGGGAGGCAGGAGCCCTCCGGGGGTGTGCGGGGTGAAGGGGGACATGGCAGAGCCCCTACAGCCACCAACACCCTTCTCTTTGCTTTTCCAGACCCCACTTTTGGACAGTGAATCCACCCTGGACTATGGGCACAGCCTTACCCAGGTGGGTGGGCTGGCAAAACCCACAAGGGCGTGAGTGTGGGGAGGTGGGAGATGGAGAAATGTGTGTTGAAGGCTGTGAGGGGGGGGGGGGGGGGGGGGGGGGGCTGGAGCACCCCCATATCGTGGGGGGCTCGGCTTGGCTCTGGGCTGCTCGGTCCCTTGGGCTCAGCCGTCCCTGGGGGCGGGTGCTGGAGATCCCGGGGTGCTGGGGTGGGCGTGCGGGTGTATCGCACCTTGGCGGGGGGCGAGGGGCGGGGGGGGGCAGCCTCCCTGCTTCCCCTGCGAGCTGCAAAATCCCCTTTCGCCCCCAGGCATCCTCGGAGAAGATCTGGCGAGCGGGGAAGCTCCTCTTCATCCACCTCACCAGCACCCGCCCCGGCCTCATCCGGGACCACAAGCATCACCTGCGGCACCACAGGTGGGACGGCCGCCACCCCCGCCACGCCGGGGGGCACCACAGGCTGCCAGGGACCCTGGCAATGCTCCGAGGAGGGCATGACTTCCCCAGGCAGGGCTTCGGGTGGGGTGCTGGGTGCTGCAGCCCCGTTTTGGGGGTGTTTCTCACGCCCTCCCCCCCTTGCAGGCAGTGCTGCTCCGGGAAGGAGCTGGTGGACTGGCTGCTGAGCGCCCGGCTCGCCATCCAGACCCGCAGCCAGGCCGTCGGCATCTGCCAGGTGCTGGTGGACGGAGGTGTCCTGACACACGGTGAGGGCGGGCGGTGGCAGCCCCCCGCGCGGCGGCGAGGTCTCGCAAGGCGAGACTGGCCGCGCTGGGTGCTGCTGGGCTCTCCCGTGGGTGCACGTGGTGCCCCGCGGGTCTCCCCTGCAGGAGCTCAGGGTGCTGTCCCCCTGCAGTGAAGCAGGAGTGGCATTTCCAGGACAAGGACACCCAGTTTTATCGCTTTGCCGAGCTGGAGCTGAGCCCCGAGCCCGGCACGGGGCTCCGGGATGCGGAGGAGCTGCTGGAGGCACTGGCCTTCCTGGCCCAGTTGGGTCCCGACGCGCTGCTCACCATGGCCCTGCGCAAGCCGTGAGTAGCCGGGTGCTCCCCCGGGGGGGGGGACACACACGTTGGGCTCGTTTCCACCCCACTCCACGGGGGTCTGGAGTAGCAAAGGGGCTGCTGTGGATGGGGCGACCCGAGCATCTCTTCCACGGCTGCCAGAACCGTGGGGAGAAAGTGGCTGCTCGGCCAGGGGGTTGTGCCTGGAGAGGGGTGTCTGTGCCGTGGGACAAGGCAGGGAGAGGGGACACGGAGGGCTGCTCACCCCCCACTGCCCCCCTGCCCCCCCCCAGGCCCGCCCAGCGCACGGAGGACGAGCTGGAGCTGATATTTGAGGAGCTCCTCCACATCAAAGCCGTGGCCCATCTCTCCAACTCGGTGAGTGGGGCTGTGCCCTGCTTCCCCTACGGGGTGTGCGTGTCCCCCAACCTGCTCCCGGTCCCCAAATCCTCCCGCATCCCGTCGCTTCCCGTCTGTCCCTCTCTGAGCATCCCGGGGCTCCCTTCCCACGCGTGTCCCCTCCTTGCTCAGCTCCGGGCTGGGGTGACCCTCATGGCAGGTGCCTCTTGCCGCAGGTGAAGCGGGAGCTGGCGTCCGTGCTGATGTTCGAGTCGCACCAGAGGGCGGGCACCGTGCGTGAGTACCGCGCACCCCAGGAGCCGGGCAGGGCTGTTCCCTCCCCCAGGAAAGGGTCCCCGAGCCCGGGGGAGGACGGCTGGAGCCGTTGCCGTCACTGTGGATGCTCCTGGTGTCTCTTTGTTGAGCAGGGATGGAGGGAACCGGGGCGCTCGCCGCGTTTGCCTGGGCTGGGGGCTCGGGGTGGGGGTCTGAAGAGGGATGCTTGGGGGCTCCCCCTCTTCGACTGCTGGATGTTGCCGTTTCCCCCCGCAGTGTTCAGCCAAGGAGATAAAGGCACATCGTGGTACATCATCTGGAAGGGCTCGGTGAACGTGGTCACCCACGGCAAGGTGGGTGCGTCCCTGCACGGCGGGGCTCTGCAGACACCCTGTGTCACCGTCCTCCAGTGGGGACAAGAGCTCCCACCCCATCCCTCACCCTCCGTGCCCACCCCCAGGGCTTGGTGGCCACCCTGCACGAAGGGGACGACTTTGGGCAGCTGGCGCTGGTGAACGACGCGCCCCGAGCGGCCACCATCATCCTGCGAGAGGACAACTGCCACTTCCTCCGCGTCGACAAGCAGGACTTCAACCGCATCCTCAAGGTGGCCAGGGGGCTCGGGGGGCTCGGGGGTGCTGGCTGCGAGCTGGGACGTGCCCTGCACCCTCCGTGGCGTTTGCACGGGAGGACACTTCTCTGCGTGCCAACGTGGGGTTTAGGGGTGCAACCAACCAGCCAGGCATCACCCCACGGGTCCGAGCCGGGCTGACGGCTGGTTTTTTCCTCTCTAGGATGTGGAGGCCAACACCATGCGCCTGAAGGAGCACGGGAAGGTGGTGCTCGTCCTGCAGAAGAACCTGCAGGGTGGCAGCAGCCAGCCAGCTGCGGCGCGGAGCAGCAGGTGACAGCAGCCTTGTCCCCATCCCGCCGTGCAGCCGTGCCTCTTCTGTCACTCTCTGGCTTCCCTTGGAGGAGTCTGCTGGGAGGACCACGTGCCCGGAGGGGGATCAGGGATGCCAGGCCACGCTGACCAGCTGTGCTGACTGGCCCGGTGGCCCAGCGTGGTGGTCCTGCTCACAGCTGGGGTGCCACGTCCTTCCCTGATGGGCCCGGTGCTCTGCCCACCAGGTACTTCGTGATGGCTGGAACGCCGGAGAAGATCCTCGAGCATCTGCTGGAGTTCATGAGGCTCGACGCCACGCTCTACGACCCCGTGGGTAGGTTGGGGGGGGGGGGTCCTCCCCCTTGCTCCGAGGACCATATCCCAGAGCCAGCCTGAGATGGGCAGGGGGCTGGGGACAGGGTGCTGGCGGGGGGCACCAGCACCAAGTGGGGCTGCCTTATTCCCAGCGTTCAACCCCAAAAGCTGCTCCTCTCACCCTAAAAATCCCCCGTTGGGGCCAGGAGAGGGAGGCGAGCTGCAGGACTGGGAGTGCCTCCTCTCCCGCATCCCTCCCTCTGCCTTCGGAGAGGAGCAGAACTGGTCGAGGTGGAACCAGGAGATGTCCCCAGTGGGTAAAAAATCAGAGCTGCCGAGCTGGCGTCATCAGCGGCTGCCTTGGAGTTAACTCACTGCGGGCACTTCGCTTTTTTGTGCAACCCTTTCATTTGCTTTCATCCCCCCGAAGACTGCAACCTCGCCAGCCCTTTCCGTGGTGTTTCGGAGCCAAAAAATGACCCACAAGGGTCACCGTGGTGGGGGACACCGCAGGCTGACCCCGCGCAGGGCGCGGGTGACCCTTTCCCAGCCAGCGGCACTGCTTGGCTGCGATCACCGTGTCCCCAAGCCACCAGGAAGGGTGGGTGATGGTGGGCTGGTCTCTTGCAGATACCCTGCTGGGGGATTTCCTGCTGACCTACACGGTGTTCATGCCGACCTCGCAGCTCTGCAGAGCTCTGCTGCACCAATATCCTTCTGCGGCTGGAGTTAGGGGGGGACCGGGCTCCATCCTGCGCCGTCCACCCCCCACCAGGGACCAGCACGCTCAGCTTGGTCCCTGTCACCCCGGTGGGACCTCAAGGGTTGGCCAAGGGAGCCCCGAATCCCCCAGGCTCTTGGGCATAGGGCATACCCCCGCCTCCCATCCTGTCCTGGGTGCACACCTATGGGGGGGTGCCTGCTCCCCACCGCCCGCGCTGGTGCCCTTAACTGGTCCCAGTTTCCGTGCGGAGCCGCTGGAGGGCTCGGAGCAGGAGAAGGCCACCTACTCCCTGCACAAACGTCGGAAGATCCTGCGGCTGGTGAGCCAGTGGGTGCTGCTCTACGGGCGGCTGCTGCAGGGCGACCGCAGCACCACGGCGCTGCTGCAGGTACCGGGAGCGGGGCGGGAGCCGGGGATGTCCCCAGAGGGGTCTGGCTGTGACCACCCCCGTGCTGACCTTTGGGCGCTTTCCCCCCGCAGAACCTCGCCGACCTGGCGAGCCGGGACCCCCGCCTGGGCGGGCTGGGCCAGGAGCAGGCACAGGACCGCCGGCGGCCCCGAGCGTGAGTCCCCCCGGGGGAAGGAGGGGGGGTCCCCATCCGAAACAGAGCCTGGCTCTGTTCCCCCGGGGCCACTGCTGATGCCTGTGTCCCCGAAACCTGCACCCCTCATGCCCAGGAGGGTTTGCACTTCCATGGGGCTGAGCTTTCAGCCAGCAAAGCACGGACTGCCGAGACTGGGGGGATGCCAGCAGCTCTCGGGCCGCCTTGTCCCCAGCGTGGGGGTTTCCCAGCTACAAGGAGGGTGTCGAACACCCCTGGGACTCGCCGGTGCCCCGTGGGGAAGGGATGCTCTGGGGGCTCAGTGGTGGCCTGGATCCTGGGGGCTGTGGGACCCGATTCTGTCTCCAGCGCAGACGTGGGCTGCGGGGCTCTAACGCCACCTTTATCCTCTCTCTCTGCAGGCTGGAGAACGGAGACGGCAGCGTTTCTCCCCAGCCCAAGGTAGGGGTGACCCTGGGGGGGGGGTGGGGGGGGTGGGGTGCTAGGGTGGCGGGTGGGTGGAGATTTGGGTCACCCGTGCCCTCTGGGGACCCGCAGCGGGAGGGGTGGCCGATGGGGTGGCATCCTCCCCGCTCTCTTCCACCTTGGCCGCAGTCTCGGAGCTCGGTGAACTGGCTGGGGAGCCAGGAGGAGGCGATTGTGAACAGCAGCTGCGCCTTGAGAGCCCAGGACAAAGGTACGGCCACGGACAGCGGGGACTGTCCCCTCCCTGGTGGCTGGGACGCTAAAGCCCTTTCACACACCCCACACCACCCCCGCCCCATAGTGCCCTACGAGATCTACAGACCGGACCACTCGTGCCTCATCACGGTGCTGCCCGTCAACGCCTCGGTGCGGGACGTCCTGCGGTCCCTCGCCCCCCGGCTCGGCCGGGACGGGGAGCACATCCTGGTGAAGGTGAATTCGGCCGGAGGTGAGCAGCCTGCCCCAGGGATGCCACCTGTGCCACGGTGGCCGTTGCCCCGGGCCCAGCCAGGATCTGGCCCCTTCTCCATCCCGGCACCGACCGCCCTCTCGCCCGCAGATAAAGTGGGGCTGCAGCTGGACGCCGTGGGGGTGTTCACGGCGCTGGGGCTCAATGAGAGGCTCTTCGCCGTGAGCGTGGAGGAGCTGGGCGGCCTGGTGAGCACGGGACAGGGGGGGTCCTGGGGATGGGCAGCACCAGGCTGGCCCCCCCCCACCCCGGCCCCGAGCGGGATTTGGGGCTGCGGTGCCTCCACAGCAGCTCGGGGTTGGGGGTGTCCATCCCTCCCCGCTCTCCTCTCCCCCTGGGGAAGGGGCTTCCCTGCTGCGGTGGCTAACGGCAGGAGGGGTCGGGCGTCCTCTCCTGTGCACAGACCCCCCACCCCGAGCAGCTGGGCCCCCACATCGGCTCCTCAGAAACGCTGGACCTCATCAGCTCCAAGGACCTGGCCAGCCACCTCACCGACTACGACTGGAACCTCTTCAAGAGCATCCACCAGGTAGGGCCAGCGCCCCGACTGCGGTGGGAGACACCTGCGGGGTGGCTTTGGGGACACCCCCTCAGCCACCGCGTTGGGCTTTGCAGGTGGAAATGATCCACTACATCGTCGGGCCGCAGAAGTTTCACGACGTGACCACGGCCAACCTGGAGCGGGTCATGCGGCGCTTCAACGAGCTGCAGTACTGGGTGGCCACGGAGCTGTGCCTCTGCCCCGAGGTGGGCAGGAGAGCCCAGCTCCTCCGCAAGTTCATCAAGCTGGCTGCCCAGTGAGTGCCTCGCCGCCCGCATCCTGCTCCCGCGAGGACGGAGCCGGCGGTGGCCTCCTCGCCTGACTCTTGTCCCCGCCCGCAGCCTCAAGGAGCAGAAGAACCTGAATTCCTTCTTCGCGGTGATGTTCGGTGTGAGCAACACGGCCGTCAGCCGCCTGGCCAAGACCTGGGAGGTAGCCACCTTTGGGCTGCTGCCAGCCCCGTGAGGTCCCCTGAGGGCTGCAGTGATGGATTTGGGTCCCCTTGGCTTGGGCGAGGGGCAAGGGTGACCCGGGTGCTGGGGTCCAGGCAGACCCTGCACCCATAAGCTCTGGGGAAGGGAGCTGCCAAGGGCAGGGAGCACATTTCCCACGAGGAAAGGGGGCCGGGGTCAGCCCCCGGGTCTGGTTAGACCCAGCCAGGGGCTGAAATCCCCCGTGCCAGAGTGACAACGAGCCCCGAGCCTGTTGCTCACGAGCACCCGGAGCAGGGGGTATTGCAGAGCCCACAGAGGTGCCATGGGGCAGAGGGAGAGCAGGAGGAGCTGGGAGGGGGTCTCGGGGGGGTGGACGAGCCAGGCTGCCGGCGCCGGTGACCCTCTCTCTGTGCAGAGGCTGCCCCACAAGATCCGAAAGCTGCACTCGGCGCTGGAGCGGATGCTGGTGAGCGCAGCCCCTTCCCGCCCCGTCTCCCCCTTCCCGGCAGGGTTTACCCCTGCTTCCCAAAAGATGCGAGGTCACAGGGGTGCCCTGGAGGTGCTGCCCACCCCACCCCACCCCCCCGCCTCCCCTGCACCCGTGGCAGGCGGCAGCCCGGGCTGTGTCCCCCTGCCTGCCCTGCGCTGAGGTCCCGCTCCGTCCCCAGGACCCGTCGTGGAACCACAGGGTCTATCGCCTGGCCGTCGCCAAGCTGAGCCCCCCCATCATCCCCTTCGTGCCCCTCCTCCTCAAAGGTGGGTACCTCGGCTTGGGAGCTGCGGGAGCTCGGCTGGGGGGGGGGGGGTGCAGGTGGGACTGGGTTGGACTGGGGTGGCGGGGACCCTTTTGGATGCATCCAGCCCTCCCCAGGGACCAGGAAGCCAAATCTGATCCCTACATCCCTTCCCCCCCCCCAGACATGACGTTCATCCACGAGGGCAATCGCACCACGGCAGAGAACCTCATCAACTTTGAGAAGATGGTGAGTGGGGCGGGTTGGCTCCCCGCGGACCCCCACCTTGGGGGACCTGCTGTCCCTTGTATCCCCCCCCCGGGATGCAGATCCAGAGCATCTCCATGGCGTTAGCACAACCCACGCCCCCGGCAGCTGGGACCCCGGGTCATCCCCTCTTGGGGGGCACGGGGCAGCCGCTGCTGAAGCTGGAGGGGACGGTGTTTTACCAGCCTGGGAGCAAAATGGGGCCAGGTGACAGCAAGTGACCTTTGTGCATTGCCCACAGCACATGATGGCAAAGACCGTGCGCGTCCTGCAGCGCTGCCGGGGCCACGCACACGGTGAGTGCACTGGGGTGGGGGCGAGGATGGGGCCAGGCACCGGCTCTCCTTTGGGGAGGGGGCTGAGCTCCTGCTCTCTGTCCGCACCCAGCTCCGCTCTCCCCGCTGCGAAACCGCTCCCCGCACCGGCCGGAGGACCCCAAGGCCGTCAGGATCTCCACGTGTACGTCTGGGGGTTCACCCATCAGCACCCCTACGCCTGCGCTGGGAGACCCCCACCCCTCAGGGCTACGTGGGACCCGATAAGGCCAGCCCAGGGGACCAGACACCCGCTGTCCTTGGGGGGTGGTGGGGGGTGTCCCGTGGGGACGTCCCAAGGGCATCAACGTGGCTACAGGGGGTGAAAGCTGGTCCAGGTGCTGTTGCTGCCTCAGAGTACCCCATGGAGCGAGTCTGTCCCCACTTGCTCCTGCTCCTTCAGCTCCAGCGGGTTCCTGGAGGGGATGGAGGGGATCTGTGACCAAGGGGAGAGGTGATGGAGGGGGATCCCTGAGCCGGGGGAGAGGTGATGGAGGGGGATCCCTGAGCTGGGGGAGAGGTGATGGAGGGGGATCCATGAACCAGGGGAGAGGTGATGGAGGGGGATCCCTGAGCCAGGGGAGAGGTGATGGAGGAGGATCCATGAGCCGGGGGAGAGGTGATGGAGGGGGATCCCTGAGCCGGGGGAGAGGTGATGGAGGGGGATCCCTGAGCCGGGGGAGAGGTGATGGAGGGGGATCCGTGAGCCAGGGGAGAGGTGATGGAGGGGGATCCCTGAGCCGGGGGAGAGGTGATGGAGGGGGATCCCTGAGCCGGGGGAGAGGTGATGGAGGGGGATCCATGAGCCAGGGGAGAGGTGATGGAGGGGGATCCATGAACCAGGGGAGAGGTGATGGAGGGGGATCCATGAACCAGGGGAGAGGTGATGGAGGGGGATCCCTGAGCCGGGGGAGAGGTGATGGAGGGGGATCCATGAGCCGGGGGAGAGGTGATGGAGGGGGATCCCTGAGCCGGGGGAGAGGTGATGGAGGGGGATCCCTGAGCCGGGGGAGAGGTGATGGAGGGGGATCCCTGAGCTGGGGGAGAGGTGATGGAGGGGGATCCCTGAGCCGGGGGAGAGGTGATGGAGGGGGATCCCTGAGCCAAGCCAGCAGCAGCAGAAGGGGATCAGTGAGTCGGGCGAGCAGCAGCGAAGGGGAATCCATGAGCTGAGCCAGCAGGGATGGAGAGGGTTGGCAAGCTGAGCCGGAGGCGATGGAGGGGGCTTGGTGAGCCCAGCCCGAGGCAGGAGCCCAGCCCTGATCTCAGCTCTCCCCGGCAGGCTCGGAGCAATCCCTGAGCGTGCGGAGCCCCGTCTCCACCTGGGCCTACCTACAGCACCTGAAAGCCATCGACAGCCAGAAGGAACTGCTGCGGCTCTCCCATGACCTGGAGTCCTGACAGGGCCGGAGGGGACCCGGAGCAGGGAGGCAGCAGCCCGTCTGCCAGCGGCACGGGCAGCCCCGTGGCTCCGCTCCCGGTGGCACCGGGCACAGGGGCTGCGCTGGAGCCGGCCGGGAGCAGCCTCTCCTCGGCCGTGCCGACGGCTGCGGGTGCCGGGTCCGGCGCCACGAGGCAGCCGGGAGCCCACGTGGGCTGCGGGCAGGCGAGGGCCACGGACAGTGGAGTGAGCAATAGAGGTATTTTTGTATGCAAGGCTGCATCCCCCTTTCTTCTGCGTGCAGCAGCCTGCATTCACCCCCTGCACTGGCCGGGGGCGGGGAGGAAGGAGCCCTGGCTGCCCCCCGATGCTGCCCACCCTGGAGGTGCTGGGCTGGAAGACGCCCCTTTCTCCTGGAGGGGCACGAGTCAGAGCATCCCTCTAAGCAGGGAACACCACATCTGCCTCCATCGGGGTGCAGACACCCAGGCTGAGCTCAGGGTTCGGCCCGTGCTGCCCCACAGATCCTGGGGGCAGCCCCAGAGGGGACCTGCCCTTCGCTCTGTCCTGTGTGTCCCATAGGACGCGCTGGCTGCGTCCCCCGCCCCAGCCTCTGGGAGCGGCATGACCCCAGCAGCCACAGGGAAAGCACCTTGATCCCCCCCTCGCCGAACTGTTGGGGCTTGAACCAGCCCATGCTGCCAAACCTTGGGCTAATCACAGCCTCCTGCGTGCCTCAGTTTCCCCACATGGATGGGGGCAGGAATATCCGCGTACAGCCGTGGCACAGAGGCAGCATCCGTCATGGAAGGAAGCTGTGGTGGCCTCGTGATGGAGATGGTGATCTGCTCTGGCACGAGCAGCTGCTGCTGGGCCACGAGCAGGGATTTGGGGGAGATGTCTTTGAAGGAGCAGAGCTGATGGACCCCAGGGGTGGAGACCCCCATCCCTCCCCCCCCCCCCCCCCCCAAGCATCTCTCTGTGTGCACGGAGCAGCGTTAGCAATGACCTTCTCAACGCTCCGAGCAGGCCTGGGTGAAGCTCCGGGGGAGTTCACAGCCCCTAAAAGCTCCCACATTTGTAGGGTACCAGCGCGGGGGAGGCTCGCAGCCCCTGGCAGGTCTGTGCCCCAGCCGGGACACCGCGGAGTCGCAAGCCAAAGCTCCCCCAGCCCTGCCCCGGGTGCAGCTGGGCTACAAGGGACCGGAGCGCTGCTGCATTAATCGCGCTTTCCAGCCTCGCCGTGCAGATGAATGGGTTGCTTAAAATAAAAGTCCCCTCTGCTCCTAAATAATGTTCCAAGCAATGCAGCCACCTACGAGATGGGATGCGGGTTCCTTGCAGCTCCCAGCACCACGTCCATCCCAGGACCCCCAGGTACCCCCCCCCTCCCCAGTGCAAAGCTTGGCTTTGCGGTTCTCTGCAAGGCAGCGGGTGGCCGTGCTTTGTGGGGACCACGTTTTGCATCTGGCACCTCCCGGGTTTCTAACTGCAGCCCCATGCACGGTCCCGGCAGCGTGCGTGTCCAGGCAAGCCAGGGCAAAGCAGAGGCAATGCCAATTCTTTGGCATCTGGACCCAAATCGCGCAGCCCAGACCTCCTGCAGTCACCTTTCCCAGGATGTTTGCCCCGAAGGACCAAAGGATCCTTGAAATGAAAGAGCTCATGTGTGGGGAAGGAAGGGTTAAACCAGAGTTGCACGTTTTCCCGATGTTTCTGGGCTTGCAGATTACCTTCAGTCCGCAGGTTGGCCGGCCGGGTCGATGGATGTGTCTCGGGGCTTTCCCTCCCTCGGCCGAAGGCGGGATGCTGGCCCAGTCAGCTGGCTTGGCTGGAGAAATCCCCGCTCGGGTGGAAAAGCTGACCCTTGTCTGGTTTTCCCAGCACAGGCTGTGGAGAGCATCCCGCTGGGGAGCTCACCGCGGTCCATGCACCTCCACAACCCACAGGCGTGTATCCTCCACAAGCTGTGTTTTCCCTAGGAGTACGAGCGTGAAGGTCCAGCCCCACCAGCAAGCCCCATGGAGCTGCAGAAGCCCCATGATGTCCCAAGGGTGAGGGAAAACCTGGAGGAAGATTCTGGAAAAGGCTCACTGAGCCCAGGGGGATGCAGAGGGGAGGATGGCAGGAGGGGACGGGGATGAAGCTCGGTGTCGGGCAGCCCTGCTCGTAAAAAAAACCACCGGACCGTGCAAAAAGAAGAGGCTGGATGCCTGCCTCTAGCGAGATCGTGGGTAATCCAAGGCCTGGATGAGGGTGTGATGGAAGGGGCGAGAGCTTACGGCGTTGTTGGGCGCGGGAGCAAGCGCGGCTGCCCGGGCTCCCGGCTTCCCCTCCTGCGTCGCGGGCTCCGCGCGTCGGCAATTCCCGTCTCCTCGGCTCTAACGCGAGAGCGACACGGAGCCAACCCCGGGGCGCTTGACTCACCGCCCTCCTGCAACGCTCCTCGCGGGCGAGCCCCCTGGACCGGGTCCCAGGGCCTTGGTGACAGCCGGCGACGCTGTCCTTCTGTCACCGGTGCCCGGCTCCGGACCGTGGCCCGGCACACTGCCCCGGCGAACCGTGAGGCTGGGCGAGGAGAGGCAGGTTGTCCCCAGGAGCTCGGAGGGCTTTGGTGCGCTGATGGAAGGGAGAGGTGGGAGCAAGCTGTGCCGGACCACGGGGGTGTGCGAGGATGGTGGGTGGGGAGCGCTCACAGCCGGCCAACAGCTTCTGGAAGGTTCGGCTGAGAAATGGGGACCGACGAGCTGTTCCCACGTCTTTGCTGGTGGAGCTGACACTCCCAGTTTTAAGCCCAAGGCAAAAGGCACCCTCCTCCACAGCGAGGCTGGGAAAGCAACCTTCTGCGAGACAAGATGGGCTCCACCTCCAGCCTCCTCCGTGGTGGGCACCCAGCTCCCACATCGAGCGCTGGAGGACTTGTTCCATCTCTAGGTGCCGTGGATCCTGCTCTTCCTGGGCGTCTCAGGGGAACAAGATGGATGCATGATGGCCACAGCCATCCATCCGATGTCCAGCCCCGCTGGTGTGAGCTCCTCACCCCCCAGGAGGGCTTGAGGCACAGCCTGGAGTTGGGGAAAGGTTGGCTTGTGCCTGAGCCAGCTGATGGACTCGGAAGAGCAGCCTCAGCACAGGGTGACACAAAGATGTCGCTAAAAAGTAAGGCTGCTCTCAGGGAGGACAGGTCAGCAGGGTCACCAGCCCAGGGCGAAGGGTAGGAAATGACTGAGGGGTGAGAAAGAAGCCAAACCTGGTCCTTATTACACCGAACGCTGCTCTCCTGTGCCAGCTAATGCACCCCGGGGCGGGGGGGTGAGGCTGTTGCAATGCTGCTGTGTCAGCAGGACGAGTTGCAGGTTAGAAATTGCCTCCCCTCGGCTCAGGAGGTGTTTGGAGATCAGTTATCACCTGCCAAGGTGGAGATCCACAGGGAGCGATCCCCTCCTTGGTGAGGAGACCCTGTCCTGGACCTGCTGCTTCTGGCGGTGGAAGCATTGGGAGCGTCTGGCAGCCACGGTGGCCAGCAGCCAGGAGAGCCCGGGGCTGTTTACAGAACCTCCAGGAGCCTCCGGCTGGGAAGTCTTCCTGGCCAAACCAGAGGGACGTGGACCACAAGGGACCAGCCAGTATTGGATCATCGCTGGGTCTGTGGCAGTGCACCGGCGGGGAGTGGGTTGGTATAAACCATTCGGGCTTTGGGCAAGGCTTGTGGTGAGGCTTCCTGAGGAGCCACGTCACCACGGGAGAAGGCAGAAACCAGCCGGCGCCTGCGATGGACCCTCAGGTGCAGCACTCCTGGTCCCTTCGTTCTTTTCCTGGAAAGACAAGGAAGGGCGATGCTTGCGGACAGTACAACCGTGGTGAGCTGAGGTCAGCCCGTGCTGGTCCTTGAGGGACCGCGGCTGGGGAGAGACGGAGAGACGTGTGGAAGAGCTTCCCCAACTTCATCCAGCAGCAAAACAGGTTGAGGAGGTTCCTTCCTGCTCGCCTTGGCGCACTGCTCTCCACACCAGAATGGGAAAAATAGCAGGTTTTAAACCAGTCTCCGGAAGGATGGCGCGCTAGGTCTGGATTATTTTCCCGATGCGGTTTTGAGCGCAGCCCTGGGAGCGGCTGAGCTGGGCAGCGGAGGGATGTGGATGGAGATCGGCTCAGGGACGGTTGCGGTGCCCCGTTGAACACAGAGAGGCTGGGCCACAGGTCGGAGGCAGCGTGGAGATGGCCTTGGGGGCAGGATGGGTGCTGACCTATTCCAGCCTGGTCAGTCCCATGCCTTCGGGTGGACTGGTCAGCATGTATAACACGCTCCAGGACTGGGAACCGGTGTGAGCCAGGTCCCCCCCAGGCTGGGGTAGGATGAAATCTGTCTGTCCTGCTGGAAACACCAAAACACCCACCCTCTGGGGACACCTTCCCCTGGGGATGCACTGAATGGAGCCTGGGCTGGCCCTGCTGTGGGCAGGGAAGAGGCTGGTGGCCGCAGCAGGCGTGGGCTGCGCTCCCCCTCGGCATCACCTGGGGCCTGGAGCATCCCTGGAGAAGGGCAGCGCCGCTCGGGATGGGGATGGACCAGCTCTGGGCTTGCCCCAGGAGTGAGACCACGCTGGGATAGCCCAGAAAACCTCCTCCCTGAGCAGCCTCGGCGCTGAAGCCCGGCTTGTGGTTACGTCTCGGGGTTTCCTTGTGCTCCTGGGGGACCTGGATGCTTCAACTGGTCTGTGCCTAAGGGGGACAGAGCCTCCAGAGACAGCGGCTGAAGAAGGAAAGGTCGTTACCTCCAATTAACCGGGGAGCAGAAAGTTGCCCCCGGTTAGCACCACTTGCACGGGAGCGTGCAGCACACCAAGGGGCCAAGCTGTGGCACGGGTCACCAGCTCGCGTCTCTAACAGCCCTGCTGGGCTCTGGGTGGGCACAGACCCCCCTGAGAAGCTTTCCCCATGCTCCTCAAGCGCCCCCGAGGGTCACGCACCCGAGGGGTGGAGCAATACTGGGATACTGGATTTACCAGCCCTCCTCCCACTCCAGGCAGCCTATAATTAAGCCATGCACATAATGAGTTTTGGCAAAGTTGGGGTGGCATCACGCTCCTCCCTCCTGCCCGTGATCCCGGGGGACTCACATATAGCAGAGAGCACCAGGGAGCACCATCATTCCCAACCACCTCTCCGGGACGCTCCGAAACACCCAGCCGGCCGTCTGCGGGATGATGAAGACCTGGATCCTCCTTGTCGGGGCAGGAATAGCCCTGGGCTGCGTGGCTGGCAGTGAGTAATGGAGCCTTGCTTTGGCAGGGGGGCTAAACCAGCCTTCGGCGCATCCCATGGGAAGGGGCCAACGGTGGGGTGGCAGCAGACGGCGCTGAGGGCGCTGCCGTACTGGGGCAGCTGGTTCCTTGCGAGGTTGGATCCGCAGGGGAAAGGGTGAGGGGTGTTTTCATGCTGGAGGGCTTCCTCAAGCTCTGGGGCACTTTGGCTGGTGATGAGGGTGGATTCTTCTTCTCTTTGATGGGTTGAGACTTCCCCTGGTCTTTAGCCTTGCCCACCAGTTGCTTCCTGGTGCATCTGGCTGTGTTGTCAACGTGGAAGCCCGCCTTCCTACAGCTCCTCCATCCTCCCGCGCCGGGGGGGGGGGGGAGGACAAAGGGAAATGTTTTTCCAATACCTTACCCACAATCCCCCCTGTGGCCGCTGGAGCTAAGCAGAGGAGCCAGCCAGATGGAATGGAAAACGCAACGTGAACTCAACGTGTTTTGCCCTTAACGACTTACGAGAGGAGACAGGCCTGGAGAGACGGTAGAGAGCAGCTCTGTCTTTAAGGGAGATGCTGCAACAAGGAGTGGCTTGTGGGCATCAGGTTCTGGCTCCCGGTTGTGCATGTGACGAGGTAGCCTCCTTGCCAACTTCTCGCACAAAACGTGAGCTGGGGTCTCTTGGCAAGCAGGGGGTTTCGCCGCTTCGGACGCTGCCAGCAGGCTGGTGTGCCAGGAGCCGATGACTCCCCTCGGGATTAACGGTGAGGAGTTTCGCAAGGCCGGTGCAGAAGGCGAGCTGCTCCCGCTGCAAACCAGCCGTCGGGTTGCCCTGAAAGAGGGAGGATTTGCCACCGTCTCGTCTTGTTTAGTGCAAGTGCGAAGTTGTTCTTGCTTGAAGGAAGACCCGGGGCTGGGAAGCTGGGCAGCTTCGCTGCCTTGTGTCCGTGCTCTGTCCTCGGCGCGTGCTCCGGACCAGAGCTATCACAGCACCACCCTGATGGACCTGTCTGAGCTGTAGCACCTCCACCCTGTAATAACTTCGCTTATCCTCAGCTAGGCAGGACAGTGATGGGAGATTTTGCCTGATCCTCTCACAGACCGCTTTCACCCGGGGTTGTACGTGGTTTCGGGAGCCGGGAGCGTGTAACTAAATATTTGGGGAGCTCAGACCATCCATAGCCCTTTTGTTGCGAGTTAATTCGTCCTTTAGACGGGCCCTTCTAGAGGCAGGGTTGGTCTTCGGTCTGTGTTTGCACAGCGGAGCGAGGTCTTGAGTCAGGCCAGGGACTCGCAGGCGCTGCTCTGACAGGAGCTGTAGCTCGTGTCCACGGACTAAACCGAGCTGAGAGCTGCCGGCAGGGCTCCGTCGTGTCTCGGATGTTTCCCCACACCTCGGTGAACGGAGCTGCTCAGGAAATAGCCCGTGTTTCCTCGGTCAAAACATTTCTGGCAGAAATGAAAATGAGTTTGTTCTTGTCCAAAAAAATCTCGGGGTGAGGTGGATCTGGCTGAAGGGCTAAAAACAAGAAAGAGAGATTTGTCTGGCTTTGTGCAGCCAGAGAATGTCTCCGGGCTGGACCGGCCAAATATCGACTGAGTAGCTGAGTGCGGATGCGCCGTGCTGAGCGCTGCTGGCCGTGTCCTTCTGCTCCGGCCACCGGCCCTTGGCTGCAGTGTTGCCAGCTCTCCCAGCGGCCTTTTTCTCCCAAAAAGCTCCAGCAGCCCCTCTAAACTTGACCATCACGAGCGGCCAACTGCTCTGCAGCTGGTTATGCTCATGTGAGGAGGAGGGAACGTGCTGCTGCAGCCGCCCCCCCCCGCCCTGTGCCTGCTCCCCATGCGGGGAGAAGCCTCGGCACCCTCCAGCCGAGCCCCCCGGGAAATGGGGCGACGCTGAGCTCCCCCCTCCAGGGACTCTGCGAGGCTCCCAGCCTCGGCTGAGTCACTCGCACCCCGGTATCGGCGCTTTGCTGCGACACGCTCTGGCAGCACGTGCCCCGCGACCGGGAACGTCTCAGCGGTGACTTAACGTGGGGGCAGTTCCTGCCTTGCACAATCCCTCCCGGCTCTGCTGCGGGATAACGAGCCGGGATGCGTGATTCAGGCTGACTTACCCGGGCTGCAGCTTTGGGAGCGAGAGGGATGCTGGCCTGGGGACGGGGCTCTTGGCTGCCAACCCCATCAGAGCTCCAGAGCCGGCTGCTCTGCTGCGTGGGCTGGTGAGACCGGGGTGTCTGGACACCACGAGCGTCACTCACCACCCAAACCACGGGTGCTCCTTCCTTCTGCAGCCCTTCCCAGTTCTCCCTGCAGCGGTGCGAGCAAAGGTGGGGCTGTGTCACCTCCAGGGCATGTCACCTCCAGCAGCATCTCAAGCAACCCCTTCCTACTCATCCCCCTCTTGCTATAAAGTGGATTTGCAGAAAAGGACCTGGTGAGGAGAAGGCAAACTGGAGTCAGCCCTTACAGCATGGTCAACCAGCCTGGGCTGAGCTGGCTGGTGGGGCAAAGAGGTTCTTCCTCTCTCATCAGCACGTGTGGGACCTCGATTATGTGGTTCTGAAAAGCACAAATGTTTTGGGTGAAATGCGGATGCAGAGAGAAGCCAGAGAGCACTTGCTCTCGTCGCTGCTGTATCAGGATCTGCCCTGAGGGCTTGTTTCGCCTGCTGGCGTTCCAGGCAGGCAACCCAGAGGTGTTTAAGATGTTGCCTGATTGCAGGTTTGCAAGGGAAAGTGCCACCTTTTCCTCCAGGGATCCCTTTCCAGGCTGGCAGCTTGGACACGGCTTCTCGGTGCATCCTTGGAGATGGTCACCTTCCTGGCTGGAGCAAAGGGATGCCGGGAAAGCCGTGCCCGGGCTGCCTGCTGTCCCATTCTGGTCAGGAGCACAGAGGATAAGGCACCTTCCCTAAGCACGCAGCCTCTGGGCTGTCTCTGAGCACAAACCCAATGTCTTGGTCCCCTACAGCTCCTCTTTGCTTGGTGGCGAGTGTCCATCATCCGTCTGAGACGTGGCACGCGCCCTACTCAAAGCACAGCTTGAGGGGCTGCGTTATTTTTAGCTTTGCCACCGTGAGCAATAAAGCACGTGCTCGACAGCACATTTCTCGTCTAAACAGCCCAGGAAGGAGTTCCCAGTTTTCCCAGCATTGCAGAAAGAGCGACGGCGGGGTTGCGAATAAGGATGTCTGGAATGTGGCACTCCTCCTCCAGCCCGGAGAGACGGTGGGACCTGGGGCGCTCCTGCTAATCCTGGCATTAACAGGGTGACTCAGAAGGAGCGATTAATGGTGGGGAGCCAAGAACGTGTTTCCTGGTGTGAAGTGGCCCTGACGTGGTGGACGTTCACGGCCAAAGAGGAGTGACCCATGGCACTGTGGTCCCGAGGATTCAGCCAGCCAAAGTGCCACACCTACACGCTGACAAAGGATCCCAGTAGCTCCAGGGAAGGAGCCTGGTCCATCAGGCTCTGCCAGGAGGAGAACGTGGGCAGAAGGAAGGATGCCCCCAGGCCGTGGGCTGGCTGGGGCAGGGTGGTCGGTCCGTCCTGAGGACCACGCTGTTGTTTCTCTCTCCCAAAGACCTGTACACGGCCCCCGACTCCTGCAGGGGACGCTGCGAGGAGCCCTACAGCGAGGAGGACGAGTGCCACTGCAACGCCGCGTGCGAGAGGTACCACAACTGCTGCGAGGATTACTACAGGCACTGCCGACCCGGTGAGCATCCCCGGGTGACTGGGGGGGTTTGGAGGGGGCTGCTCTCCCCCTGAGGCTGCCCAGAGCCCAGCAGAGGGGTTGGTGGCAAGCGTGTGTCCGCCGGTGTTGACGTGCATTTGTGTGCGTGGTCCTGGGCAGCCCCCGGCCCCCCGTCTCCATCCCCCTGAGCTCTTTTTCCTTTCGGCTCCGCGCAGGTGGGGAATGGGCCGAGGAGGCAGCTCACACCCGCGGTGAGTAGCTCCGCTTCTGAGCGAGGGCGATAAACCACCCCTCGGGTGTCACCCCGCGTGCCCCGGGGCAGCTCGCTCCTCTGCCGCCCGCCGCTCTTGGGGGGTCGATGGCGTCGGGGGGGGGTCACCCTGGTTCCTGGCCGTGTCCCTGCTCCAAGCCGCTGCGCGTCGTTGCTGAGCAGACGGCGCAGCGAGAGCCCCAGCACCGCCTGCCGCTTCACCAGCACCATCATCTCCCCTCACCAGCGCCGGGTGAAGCAGCCAGGGGCAGGGCCGAGCTGGTGTTGGCATCCCCTGGTCACCTAAAATGCGGGCGATCGAGGCAGGGCGCGGGCAAAGAGCAGCGTCGTGCGTGGGAGACGGGGACTGATGCTTCCCAGTTCACCCAGTGCTTAATGAAAGGCCTCCCGTGCCTGCAGCCCCGTGGCCGGCTCTTATTCCCAGGGCATGGGGTTGGTGCAGGCTGGGACCCCCCTGCACCCCTTAACCCTCCGTGCTGAGCACCCGGCTCTCACGGTGTCCCGGGATCACGGCACTCGTGCGTGGGCGCAGCGTTGGGTGCAGCGTCGCCCTCGCTGCTCCGTGGGGAGATACCCTGCATCCCCAGGAGTTCCTGCCTCTCCTTGCAGAGGGTTTCTCCAGCAGCCGGGATGCCATCACCGAGGAGGACCTTCTCCGCGTCTCGGAGCAGCTTTACAAAGCAGATCACAACAAAGCTCAGCCAACCGACATCACCATTAACCCCCAGTACCAGGCCTCCCCTGGTGAGACGGGCGACCGGGAGGACCGCTCGCCGCAGCCGTGAGTGTGCACCAGCATCCTCAGGGGGTGGCCAGGGGCAGACACCAGCCAGGCAGGGTGCAGGGCTGGTTTCGGAGGGGACCTCTGCTTCCCCGCTGAGTGCAGGGTCCGCTCTCTCCCAGGCTCTACAAATACGTCAATGAGGGGCTCTTCTCCAAACCCACCTATGCGAGCTTCATTAAACTGCTGGACAACTACCAGAGGGTGACTGGCAGGGAGGAGGACGTGACGGCAGAGGAGCTGAGGGAGCAGGACAATTTCCTCAAGGAGGTGATGAAAACTGAGCTCATGAAGAAACTTTTCGCCTTCCTCCACAAAAAAAGTGAGTGTAGAGCAGGGCAGGGCTGACCAGGGGAAGCGGCGTCCCTGGATGTTGGGCACCCAAAAGGAAAGCCCCAGCTGGGTGGGAGATAACCTGGGAGGATGCAAACTGGAGGAGCGCAGGAGGGGGCTTGCTGGAGCAAGAAAGGGTTGAGCAGGACAAAGCTGAATTGTTCCTGAGGGAGAGGACTGGGTCAGGGATGGCGAGGAGCCTGGGCTCTGCCTCTCCCAGCGCTCCCGTCCCGGGATGCTGCTCCCACCCCGGGATGCTGCTCCCACCTCTCCGCGCCGCCTTGCCTGCAGACCGCTACGGCTCCGAGCAGGAGTTTGTCGAGGATCTGAAGGAGATGTGGTTCGGCCTCTACTCCAGAGGCGACGGTGAGCAGGACTCCAGCGGCTTCGAGCACGTCTTCTCAGGTAGAGCCGGCACCGGTGGGACGGGGGGGGTCCCAGGCAGTGCCGGGCTGGGGGGGGGCTCACCCCAGGGTCTCGTTTGTGTTTAGGGGAGGTGAAGAAAGGGAAAGTGTCTGGATTTCACAACTGGATCCGCTTCTACCTCCTTGAAAAGCAGGGCGTCGTCAACTACTTCAGCCACAACTTCGACGGGCCGGTAAGTGACCCCGCGGGGTCCAAGCCGGCAGCATCCCAAAGCAGCTGCATCAGAGCTGCTCACCCCGCCACGTCCCCTCTGCCTCCCAGCGCGGACCCTGGGGCGGAGGCAGGGTGGGAAGGTCCAGAAAAAACCCACGCGATGGGCAAAAGGGGGGATCCCAAGCAAGAGCTTTGAGACTGGGGACCCTCAGAACAGCTGCAAGCTGCTCTGGATCTGTCCCTGGAGAGGGCATGAGGATGCCCAGCCTCAGGTGGAGATGGGCTTTGCTTGAATTCCCTGCCCTGCTGCGCCCGGCGCCAAGCGGAGCTGGGGGGGTCTCACCCCCAAACTGCCTTTCTCTAGTGGGACACCTACCCTGACGTGCTGGGGCTGCAGTTCAGCTGGGACGGCTTCTACAAGGAGGTGGGCTCTGCCTTCATCGGCTGCAGCCCCGAGTTCGAGTTTGGCCTGTACACGTTGTGCTTCATCGCGCGTCCTGGGAGGGCGTAAGTACCGTGTCCGTCTGCGTCCGTCCGTCTGTCCTCTGGCCGTGGAGCCAGCAGGGCCCTCCTGAGCCCAACCAGCAGCCGGGTCAGCCCCTGAGCCCAGCACAGCTCTGGGGCATCACGGGTGGGGAGGGCTGGGGACGGGGCAGCGCTGGTGGGGCGACACCAAAAGCGTCCTGGAGACGGGATTGTGGGGCTCGGGGGGTGGAGCGGGGCTGTGACACAGGCTGTGTCCCCACAGATGTCACCTGAGCCTGGGGGGCTACAGCCTCAGCATCCAGACCTATCCCTGGACCAAGTCCACCTACGGCAACGGCAAGAAGTACATCGCCACCGCCTACGTGATCTCGCCTTGAGGCTGGGAGGAGGCGGGGGGGGTGACTGCAGCCCCACTCTGGGTCCCTGGTCTGCCCCACACCAGGAGCCCGCAGTACTGGTCAGGACTGGTCCTGCTGTGGGAGATAGATGGCCGTGCTGCAGGACCAGTGCAGGGTACTGGAGGGAGCTGGGCAGGACGGTGGTGGCCGTGCCCTGCGTGGAGGCAGCGAGCGGACGGAGGCAGCAGCCTCGGCACCCCCCAGTCCCATCGGGCGTCGTGTCCCCCAGTGGCAGCAGAAGAGCAGGGGGGGGAAGGGAGGGATTTGCAGTGGGAAGCAGCAACCCCGGGTGAAATAAAGACCGACCCTGGATGAAGAAATGTTTAATTCCTCGGTGCAGGCGCTGCGGCTTGCCATGCAGCCTGCCTTCGGCCCAGCAGCTCCCCCTCCCCACCACTTCTGTGCCAGGGACAGGGCAGGCACTGCCCCAGGGTGGGTGTTGGGACCCCCCAGGTGCTGCCAGGGCCGCATCCAGCCCATGGGGCGTAGCAGGACCGGCTGCAGCCTCCAGTCCCGGAGCTCCCCAGTAAGGTGAGGGATATGGAGAGAAGCCTGTGCCTGCAGTGATGATCCCCCCCGCCCCTCCAGAAGCCCTGCCTGGGGGTGGGGGGGTGGGGTGGGGGGGCTGCAGGGCTACAACCCCCCCATTCCCTGCAGGCAGGCAGTCCTGCAGCCGCAAGGCCGTGCTTGCAGCTCGCTGCAGCCTGCCCAACAGGAGGGCACCCCCCCGGGGAGCTGGCACTTTTGGGGATCCCAGGGCACCGGGGATGGCTGAGAGCCCCCAGGACTGCGGCACCTGGACAGACAGGACCCTCATCCTCCTTTACCTCCACTGCTTCCAGGGAGCAATGCCTTATTGCCCTGGGTCTGCTGGTCTGGGACGCCAGAGGGGTGAGGATACTGGGCAAAGTGGGGTCCTGCCAGCCAGGGTCAGTGCCACCATCTGTGCCACTTACTTCTCCAGCGTGGCCCCCAAAATTTGTCCCCTACCTTCCTTTATCCCCCCCGCCCTGCAGCCAGCTTCTCTGCCCTCTCTGAACCCCCTGGATCCTGCCCCGAGGCATTGCCCCACTCGGGGACCGAGGAGACGGCTGAGCCCTGGGCCCCCGCGTCCCTTGTCCCAGGGGCAACCTCTCCCTGGGGACCGTCACAAGGAAATCAGGGTCTGCGGTAGGTGCAGCCTCCATCCTCACCCAGCTGTGCTCTCTCCGGGGGCCACAGGTCCCCTGACATCCCCCCCCCCCCCAGCCCCGCACCCAGAGCTGGGGCTGCTCAGGGCTCCAGGTGCTTTTCTCAGCACCGCACTCTGGGGGACAAATCCAGAACCTCCTTGGGCAGCGGGATGGACAGTTTGGCAGTGGGAACCCCCCCCCCGGGATCACACCCACCATTCACAGCCCCCCAGGCTGGCCCAGGAAAACGAGGCTCCCCGCTCAGGAGAAGACCCCCCGCCAGTCCCAGCCCTGCGTGACGATGCCAGCCCTACCCGAGAGCTCCCCTGGGGCGCTGGGATGCCATCAGCATCCCCCACCATTGCTCAGCCCCCCTCTCCTGCTTACCCCTCACCCTGGATTTGGGTGGGCAGCGGGCAGGACAGCCACCAGCTCTGGGCAGCCCCTCGCCCCCTGCTTCTCCTGCCCGCAGCCCCTGCGTTGGCAGGGCAGACAGCAGCCGGGGTCCCAGGGTGGAGATGCTGCGCGGCAGCTCCCGGGCAGGACCGGGGAGATTTGAGCTGCCTGACAGATGGCCGGCTGCAACAGTTCCTGGGGAAGGGGTGGGAGTCCCCGCACCATCTGCCAGGGGTCACAGGTGACCCCCCCCCAAACCCCGCCGCAGGGGAGGGGGGCATGCCAGAGCTTGATTTATAGAAATGCACTGGGAAACTGGGGAAGAAGCGGTTCAGGGGGGAGCTGGGGTGGGTGCAGGTCGGCCCCCCTACCATCAGCTCGCTTCCCAGCAGCGTGGGCATCGCTCCTTCCCCGTGCCCGGGAGCTGGGGTGCAGCGGGGGCTGGTTGCAGGAGCCAGGAGGGGGGGGATTAAGCTGCGGGTTCAAGCGCTGCGGGGCAGCTCGGGGCCCTGGCCAAGGCGGCTTGTGCCAGCTGGTAGATGCTCTCACGGCAGTTTGCGAGGGGCAGATTGCACGGGGCAGGGCACAGCCCGGCTGCGGGCTGAGGATGCTCCAGGCACCTTCATCCTTGCTGGAGCCCGTCCTGAAGGTTTGTACCAGAGCCATCGAGAGGCGGCGGTGGCTGCTGCTTGCTGCCAGGCTGCGCTGGCACAGGACCCGGTTCCTCCTCCTGGTTCTGCACCCCTCAGCCCACTCCCGTTCCCGCCCACCCTTCCCACCAGCCTCCTTGATGCCAAACCTCTCCGTCTGGAAGGACTCCGGTGCCGCCAGGCATCACAGACAGCACCGGTCCCCTGCCCACAGGTCCCCTGTACCCCCCAGTCGCTGCCAGCCCCGTGTCCAGGGCTGGGAAGCTGCTTTTCCAGCACCCATTTCTGGGCTGAACGGAGACAAAACCTCACAGAGAAAAGTCACCCACCCTGGTGGGGGTTGCTGCTGTGGCGGTGGGTGTCGTGCTGGGGGGACCGGCCAGGGGTCGGAGATGCTCAGGGGGTGCTGGGGAGCTGCTCTGCGCTTTGTCCGCACCCAGAAGGAAGCCCCCCGGTCGCTGCAAGCCGTGGGGGAGCAAGGAGGGCCAAAGTGGGCACTTTTCTGGGTATCTGCTGCTCTGATGGACCCCCTGCCTGCATCAGCCCAGGCTGTAGGGTGTGAGGCAACAGCCTGCCAAGGCCAGGAGGCTCCAGCCAGGTCATACCCAGCCAGGCCAGGCGGAGCAGAGGAAAACGAGCCATCAGCGGGCTCCCCGTACCCCAAACTCCCTGCCCACTGCTGGCAGAGACACCACAGCACCCTCCGCAGCATCCCCCTCCATCCGAAGGACCTCCTGGTCCTCCCAGGGGCCAGCACATCCCTCCACATCTTTCTGCCCTCGGGTCCAGCTCCGGGGACAGGCTCCCTTCGGCCAAGGGGGGCAGCACGGCGGGACCCTCCGGCTTCACCCAAAGTGTCGGGGAATCAAACAAAACGAGCGGAGAAGAAAGGGAAGGGCAGGAGAGGGGTGGAGAGGAGGGGCAGGTGTCAGCAAGCTGCCTCCAGCCATCTGTTGCCAGCTCGGGGACTCCAGGGCCCCCCCAGCTCTGCGCCTGACGGGGACGACGCTCGCTCTCGAGGGGGGCGATGGGACGGGGGGGGTGGACGGGGGGGGGGACAAGGGACACACACTCCATGGTCGCATCCCCCACCTGAGCGCAGCCGCGGCGGGGAGTTTCGGAGGGGGCTGCTGGCCTTCCCTCCGTGGGGCTCGGGGGCTGCCCGGGTGCCTTCGCCGCAGCTGAGCTCACGGGGAGGCTCGGGCGACCGTTGCCCTCCCGCTCCCTGCGTGGAGGGAATATTGGGGTATCACCTCGGCTCCCCCCCCCCGAAACTCTCTGCCCCCTCCCCTTGCACACAGGAGGGGTGGGTGCAGCGACCACCTGCAAACCAGGGCTAGGGCTTGGGCTTCTTCGCCTGATGGGGGGGGCCGGGGCCAAAAACCTCCAGGCAGCATTGCTTTGGCCCTGCAGTGGAGAAGCTCCTGGCTTACACCAGCAGTAGGACAGCCAGCCCCCATGAGCGGCTCTGCCAGTGACATTTTGAGCCGCTAGCACAAGCAGGGTGTTTTTCCCTCGTTTTCCCTGTTTTTCCCGTGATGTGTTGGGCACAAGGAAGCAGGAGGAGGAGAAATGAGAGGCTGGACGTTGCAGTGTCCATCCCCTCCCCTGCCAGCCCAGGGGCAGCAGCGCTCCGTCCATCCCCAGAGCCTGGTTTGGGCTCCCTGCGTCGAGGTTTCTGCGAGACCAAGGTGATCCACCGTTGGATGAGCTGGTGTGCAGACCTTGGGGCAAGGAGAGCTTCCCTTTGAGGTGTGCTGGGAGACATCCCCAGGGCTTGGCAAGACACCCCGAGCATCTCCCAGGACACCTGAACGTGTGGGCCCGAATCATTCCCCTACCCCTGGGCAAGGTGAACTGCCCTGGGGGGTGGGAAGCAGGAGAAGTCCCCTGCGTTTTGAAGGAGAGATGCTGGAAATTCAGGGACCTGGGTGGAGGAAGGCTCTGTCACCCACAGGCCCTTGCCCCAGCTCATCCGCTGGGTCTCACCTCATTCTCGCCCTTGGAAATAGCTGAGCTCTCTGAAGAGAACACTCCAGATTTATCCTGGCACGACCACAGCAGCCCCAAACCGAGGGCTCTGGACAGCCACAGCCCTGGGTGCCAGCTCCCGGCCATTAGAGCTTTTGCAAAGGGAGGATGAAGAGGGTTACAGCTCCATCTGAGCCCCCGTAAGGCAAAGCCTGCTGCATTATATCCTAATCCAAGAGGCCTTGGGGACCACGACTCTAAGTGGAGGCTCTCTAATCCCCTCCCGTAAATGATACAGCACTAACTACCCCGATGGGACTCTGGCCACATCTGGTAGGAGAGCCTGCCGGGAGTGCCCGGCTATACCTTTTGCTAAGAGGATGAGGCTGCAGAGGGGAATATGCTAAACGATTTATGCCGTGGCGCTTTTTTTATCCGCCACGATCAGATGTCTGAGCTGGCAGGACGGGATCTCCATCTGGATGTACGGCCCCAGCCCTCGGCTTGCTCCCGCAGCCCGGGCAGCATCCCTCCTCGCTGCCAGCCCTGGAGAAGCACCGCTGGGGTGCTCCAGCAGGCAGCCCGGCGTGGATGCTGCCACCACCCTTTCCCGGGGCTCAGCGCTTGAAGGGGGGCAGAAATGCCCCCCGCTGATGAGCCCCACGCACTGCTCCATCCCCCGGCTCAGCACACAGCCACGGGGCTCAGCTCTGCGGTGAGGGAGACACTGTCCTGGGCAAGGGAAACTCCGAGGTGGCTCAGAAATCCTCTGTCCCACCTTCGAGCCCCAGTTAACTGAGAAAATGACCCAAAACCAGCCAGCCCGCGCGTGCCTGCGGGCTCCGTGAGCAACCAGCTGGAAGGGACCCCGGGGCAGCGTCCCCCTCCTCCCCCCCAGCCCACCGGGCACGCAACGGAGCGGGGCCGAGCCTTGCCATGGTCAGGGTAAGAGGCCAGCCAGGGCTTAGGTGCGGTAAACCCTCCTTTGACAGTGATTCACCCTGAGGATGAAAGGGCTGTGGAGAGAGCAGAGCCCCCCCCGAGGAGCTGGGGAGGGGGTGCAGAGCCTCGCTGGCAGCTGGGCTGGGGGTCCACCCCCCGGAGCAGAGGTTAATGAGCGAGCGGGGCCGGGAGCCGCCGCGGCCGTTAGCCCATATGGGCACGCGAGCGCTGGCAGGAGCACGGGGGGGGGGGGGGGGGGGATCGGCACGTGCCGGCGTCGTGCCCCCCACGTTTGGGGTGGCAGAGCCCCCTCTCCTCTTGCGCTGCCCCACTTGGTGTTGACGCCCCAATCCGGAGCTGGTCCCCTCATCCCTCCCGCATCCCTAGGGATGCTCTCCCACGATCCAACAAACACCACCGGGCAAACCCAGGACCTTAGCGGGTCCCCCGGCGGGGTCCAACCCCCCACAGCGGAGAGGGTGGGGGGGCGCAGCGAGGACCCCACACCCGCCCGGGGCGCTGCGTCCACCCTGGCCGTGGCACGGCGAGCGGGCAGGGCTGCCGGCGTCGCCGGACCGCAGCTGGGTCCGGCCGTTGGAGAGGCAAGCCGAGGTCGCGTCCGTTGCCCCCGAGCTTGGGCTAACGGCCGGGAGCCCGCTGGGCCCCCTCCGCACCTTTCTCCCGCTCCCCGCGGGGACGCCGAGCAGCCAACTGTTCCCCGCAGAGGCTGGCGGGCTGCAGCCCGGGCTAATCCAATCCATCAGGGGGGTAATGAGCTATGAAAGTGCGGATTCAATTAAGGGGGATTGCGACGGAAGGCAGAGCCCGGCGGCAGACGGAGAAAGGAGCCCGCTCCCCTCTGAAAGGGTCCATCTGTGCCGCCGTGTCCCGTCTTTGTGCTCCCTGAAAGAGGCGGCGAGGCACAAAAGCGGCGGCGTCCCCGCCGGGCTCTGGTGCTGCACGAGGGTCCGGTGATCCCAGCAGCCCTTGGAGGGGGGGGAAACTGAGGCACGGCACGGTTAAGGGAGCAGCTCGTGGCGCCCAGGGCAGGGTTGGAAGAGCGAAAGCGTGCACCCAGCTCTCTCGGTGCTGGTCGCAACCTCGTTGGCAGGGGATTTCGTGTTTATTTGTGAGTGAGGTGGGTTTCGTGCAGGGCTGCTTGTGCAGGAGACCTCCTCCGAATAGCCCAGCGTGGCTGCTTGCCCACGGACCCACCCGGAGCACGGGGGGCGCTGCAGGAGGCAGGCTGAGCCCCCAGCTTTGGGTTAGTCCTCAGGGCTGGGCTGGTCCTGGTGGCACCTGCCTTTCGGTGCCTGTCCCCTGGCCCAGGGTGACATCTCAGTGTCCCCCAGCCTCCAGGTACCTCCAGGGCCGATGCTGGCTTGGGCATCTCGTGGGCACGTGGCTGAATCCGGCAAGCTTAATCCGTTGCAGAAACTGGCGCTGAGTCACCGTGCAGGAGGGACAGCAAGAATGGGACCCTCGGGGCTTGCTGGGGTCCGTGCCTCAGTTTCCCCTCCGGGAAGATCTGGAGAAGGTGGCAGTGCCCTGGGTGGGTGCGTGCGGGGGTCTTCAGCACCTGCCTGCCCTTGGCTCACATCTCTGGGACTCTCCCTGCATCATTTGGGCTCGAAATACCCCCCGAGGCCTCTTCATCTGAGAGGCTCCTGCCTGATTACAACTTGGGAGGGATTGGGCCGGGAACGAGTTTAAAGACGGGATTATTCCTGTACAAATTCTGATTAAACCGTCCCCAAACCCTCCTGCTACAAGATTAAGCCGAGCTCTAATCTCGCCCGAGCAGCAAGACTTCGTCAATAACTCCAAATCTCTCCGCTGTTAGTTTATCTGGTGGGGATTAAGCTGGGAGGTCCCTGAACTTGTATTATAATATTAAAAAAAAAACCAACCCAAACCTCTGTGTGTGTGTGCTGGCCACGACAGCCACCATCTCCCACGTCTCAGTCAGGGAAGGGGCTGAATGAAATGCTCGGTGCCACCCAGACGCCAGCGCGGGCTCCAGGGATTGCCCAGGGCTGCCTGTCCCTGCCCGTCCCCGCCTGCTCTGCCACCGGGATGGGGTGTGCAGCCCTGGTCCTGGCCCAGCGCAGGGCTGCCAGCTCCCGCAGGCTGACTTTGGGGTGCTCCAGGCTGCCAGCCCTTGCCGGGAGCCCAGACCCTCATCTGCAGGACACAACTTACACCCCGACAGCAGCCTGGCCGGTGGCCACGGCCCTCGGCAGAGCGGGCTGTGGGATGGCCGCGGGCTAGCACAGCTCGGGGATGAGCAGCCGCGTCCCCACGAGCTCTTCTGGTGGCCCAGGCGTTTTCCATCCACTCCACGGGGCTCAGGTGCAAGTGACAACCCAGGAACGTCCCTCAAACGTGACCTCTGGGGCTTCCAGACCAGGGCAGACAGCGGGAGAGGGGGAGAAGGTTGAGGTGCTGCATGTGGCACCCTCCGAACCGAGCCCGTGGTCCTCTCTGAGCCCGGCCACCGCTCCCTGCACGCCCAGCTGGGGTTAAGACACAGTTCATGGTGGCATCTGCGTCCCCTTCTCTCTGCGTGGTCACAACACGCTGGCTCAGCTCTAGACACCGAAGAGGGGTTCAGGAAGGACGGGGCTCTGCGGGAGGGGTCCTTCTGCTGCTGGAAGCTGGCACGGGGTTCGTATCGCCCATAGGTTCATCAGTCAGGGATGTCCTGAGATGCCCCAGCGTCCAGGGGAAGGGGGGGACACCTCTCCTAGCTGCGTGTCAGTCCCTCTTGGTCACCCTGAGCTCCTCTCGGGGTCAGCCCAGCCCACCAGGACCCACACCAGCACCAGGGTAGGACCGGGAGGTCCCCGCTATGAGCAGGACCCTCTGCCAGCCGCGAAATCCCTTTGGGGGCCAGGAGGACACGCAGCACCTTCGGAGCCCGCGCTCTCCCTGGATCCCACGGCAAGATGGGGATGGGGAAGGCTGGGAGAGCCGGAACAGCCCCCCGAGGCGAGGGATGCTCCGGCGCTGGCCGCGGCTGGACCGAGCAGATGCCGGGGGAACGTTTCCCCTAATCCCCTGGACCGGTCCCCGCTGGGTAAACACTCTGTACAGCTTTGCAAACAGATTGAACCGCGGCTGATCTGGAGCGCGGCAAAGAGCTTAGGGGCTCGGCGGAGCCAGCACCGGGATTTGTGCGAATGACCCACCCCGCGCCGGCGGGAGGCTCCGGAGGAGCCAGCGGGATGGGGAGCCCGGTGCCAGCTCCACCAGGCTGGGTGTGGGAAGGGGATCTTGCCCTTCCCTTGGGTCTCCTGGTCCGGGCAGGGTGCAGGGGGTGGAGCAGGGTGGTGGGGCAGCCACGGATCCCCGGCGAGAGGGGTGAGGTTCGGCCTTTGGAAGCTCGCAGGGCACCCCAACCCGGGACGTGCCGCACGGCAGCGAAGGCCGGCCAAGCGCTTCTCCCAGGCATCCATCCCCACAGCGTCCATCTCCAGCGCTGTGGCGTCGCCTGGTCCTCCTGCTCCAAGGACCTGGGTGGCCAGAGCTGCCCGCATGCCGCTCCAGGGCTTGCTGGGATGCTGGGGGGTTGGACTGGAGGACGCTGAATGGCGCAGGGATGGGGACATCCCGTGCGCAGGAGTTACCCAGCTCCGCAGCCACGTCCAGGAGCAACAGCTCGGACTCAGGGAAAGAAGAGCCTGGTCCTGAAGGCTGCAAACATGCGAGTTGGTTTGCAACCCATGGCGCGAGCCCGAGGGGCTCGGCTTTGCACAAGCCCGGTTTAACCCTTGGTGCCTGCAGGGTGCCGACAAACCGCGACCTGGCACATCGCAGTCTCCCCAGGGTCAAGCACGGTGCCACCGCGTTGATCCTCTTGGGACCAGGCACAGCTCTTCTCCCACTGGCCCACACTAATCGGCAAGAAAGTTAGTTGCCAAAATCTGATGTCCCCCAAGGGGGAAAAGACGATTAACTCAAGAATCAACAGTCTGATATTTCGGCTTAGTGGGAAAATCCTTGTGGTTTCCCAAGCTGGGCACATTAGGAGCTCAGTGGCTCACAGTGTTATCAGATTACAAACAATATCAGAATTACAGCTTTTAAATCTGGGGTTTAAAAAGACTTAGCAATTATACAGCTCTGGGCACTCCCACCCCGCTGTGGAAACCAGGGCGACTTGGAGCCAGCACCCTCGGGGTGAAGAGTTGCTCCCGACTGTGGTTTTCCCAGGGCAAGGTGGAGAGTCCCCTTCCACGGACACCACCACCGTTGACCAAGCCGTGTGTCCCACTGGTGCTGGATGCCCCAACCGCTGCCACGGCAATGCCTCATTTGGGATGGGGGATGAAGCATCCCTCCCCTGGGGACTTCTCCGGTTGCCCAGGGAAGGACGGGGTAGGAGGTTGATCCCAGCTCGCCTTTTCAGCTCTGATGGTCATCCTTCACCTTGCACGTTCCCCAGCTGGCTTTTTCCCTCCAGTATCCTCAAAAAAAAAATAGTCCTGGTTTTCAGCCAGCTCCCCCAAGGATGGGGCTGGCTGCTGGGGTGCCAGGGAGGGTCTGGCTCTGCCATCCGAGGTTACTTCCACATAGGCCTGGATGGAGACGCTGGTGGAGTTTAAAGCAAAGCTTTGGGAGTCTAAGAGGTGTCTGGAGCTGTCCCTGCTCTGCATCCAAAGCCAGCGCTCACCCAGCAATGGGAGACACCGGAGCTGGAGCATGAGGAGAGGACTGACCATCAGAGGTTCCTCATAGTTGTCCCAGCCTCCCTGGTCCTTCTTCTACGAGAAAGAGCATCCTCCAACCCCAGCTGTGTCGTGTGGGGAGTTTTTAACAAGGGCTCCTTTGTCTTAAATACTAATTAGTCGTTAAGTCCACAGAGGTGCAGCCGATGGACTCGACTCACAGGGCTCAGCTCCCGGGCACCCACTTGTCCCCAGCGTTTCCGTGGGTCCTCAGTAGGGCTGGTGAGAAGCAGCGCTGCCACCCCAGGGCCCCTTCCCAGCACCCAGACCCTGCCTGCCCCGTCCCCGCCCGGGCTGTGGGACCTCTCCCAGCCTCCCCCCATGCTGGGAGGAGGTGGGGGGTGGGGGGCTGCGGGGACCCGCCAAGGCGTAGGGTGGAGAGAGACCCCCATCTCAGCCACCCAGGGGGCAAGAGGGGCTTGCCCCATCGGCTCCCAGGCTGCGACGACGACGGGGAGCGTGTCGTGCAGCGAGCGCGCCAGTTCTCAGCTCCTCGCCACCCCAGGAGCCTCAGCGGTGCCAAGCGCCCGTGTCCTGCAGGGACACGGCGGGGATTTAACCAAGCCCAAGTGCCAGCCAGCGAAGCCACGACCCTGGAGCTCCTCATGGACCGCTCACCCCACGCAGGGGTATTCCCTCGCCCCCGCGCTCGTACCAGGGGGCCAGCTGCGCTCTCGCACGCCCGTGCACACACGCAGCCCCGCGGGGGCCGGCGCAGGAGCAGGGCAGCATTTGCCCCAGCCTGGCACGGCTCTCCCTGCCCTCTTGGCACAGGCTGGGGCTGCTGGAAGGGGCGATTCCCCTGCTGTCGGGCACACACGCGCCCGGGGGACCTGGCACCGAGACGGGCTTGGCCACCGGCCAGCGAGCGAAGAGCTGGGGGGGCCGGGGGGGAAGCCAGGGGCACAGCTGGACCCTGGGCACCAGCCGCTGTCCTTATCCCGCTGCTCCCGGCGCGTCGTTGCGGGGGTCACGCTGCCATCGGGTGCGTGGTTGGGGGGCTGTGCACACGTGTCCGGGGTGACGGTTTGCACCCATGGCCGTAGGCACCCAGCGCAGAGAGGTGCGGGAGGGCTGTGAGTCTGCGCGTGCCCGCGCAGCCGTCCTGCCTCCGTGTTTGCACGCGCATCTGTCCCCGTGTGCACGCGCGTGCGAGCCTTGGAGCGTTTAGGACGTGCGTGTGAACGTATATGTTGTGCGCTACATGCTGGGAAGGGTCTCCCCACTTCCACGGGCTGCGATCGCCCCCCAGCCCACGGTACAGACCAGGGCAGGGTAGGACCCCTCCCCAGGGAGATGCACCCCCAGGCAGGTGCATCCCCAGGCTGGTGTATCCCCAACCCAGCCCGCTCCCCAAAGCAGCGGCTCCCCTCCTGCTCGGGGGGCACACACGAGGTCCCCTCTCCTCTCCAGCCCCCTGCCCCGGCTCCCACCCCCTGTGCAGTCCAGCCCTGTCCCCTCTCGGAGCCGCAGCGTCTCCCCCAGCCCTTCGCCACACGGCTGCAGCTGCGGGTCCCCCCCGAGAGCCCCCCGCCCTCGCCCCGCGTGGGGCAGCGGCAGCCGTGTGCCGGGCACAGCTTGCGGGGACGAGGCGCTCGGCAGCTCCCACCGGGCTCCCGGCAGCAGCCGGCGCGCGGGGCTGGGGGACGGAGAGGCACTGAGCTGTGCGAGGCCACGTGGAGCGTGGGGTCCCCACGCGAGGGGCCGCGGGGAGCCGAGGCCTCGACGGCCGCCAGAAGCTGCTTCGGGTTTTGGGCGCAGCTGGGAAATGGGGGGCTCGTGGGGGCTGGGGCACGCACACCCCCCGCTCTCGGCCCCCGTGGGGTGAAGTCAGGACCCACGTCCCCCATGCTGTGCCTTCACGGGGGCGGTGGGACGCACCCCAGCGCCTCGGCACGGCCGCGGGGGCAAAGCCCAAGAGCGCGCGCACCCGCAGACCCGCGCGTGCCAAGGGCTGCCTGCGCGTGAGCGCGCACACGCGTGTCACACGCGTGTGCGCGTGCCTGCGCGGGCGCATCCGTGTAGGTGCACGCGTGTGTGCGGGTCTGCGGCGCCACGCGCGTGACTACGGGCACGGTGCGTGTCTACACGTGTGTTGGTGACGTCCACCCCGCCGCCGCCGGGGCCAGGCGGGCGAAGCCCCGCAGCCGAGCCCACCGCCCCGCGCCTCTGGAGGTGACCCTCGCAGGGGGTCCCTTCCCCGGGAGCCCCCCTGGCCAGTGCTGGTCCCGTGGAGCCCAGCCCCAGCATCGGGCATCCCAGCTGGACCCCAGCACGGAGCAGCGTTCGGATCCTCTGGCTCCCCCCAGGCAGCCCCTCACCACCACCGGCACCGCGATGCTGAAGATCACAGAAAATGCTGTTTGAAACAAGACCACAACTTTATTTGAGCTAAAACCCCGATTCTGCTTTCTTTACAAAAGGATAAACATTTGCTCTCAGTACAAAAGGGAAGAAGCCCCAGGACCCAGGGGCTGGGCAGGGATCTCCGGAGCTCAAGTCATCTCCAAATTCCCAACTCTATACAAAACACCTCTGCAAAACAGGGAGGTTTGGCCAGCCGGGCTCGCAAGGCCAGTGGGACATCAAAAATAGTTGCCTGGATTTTCTTGAAAACAAAAATAGTTGCATAGCCTTTAAAAGTTATTGCTCATCTAGAAATAAGGGACGAGTTGGCAGCTGCCGGGCGCCATCAGCCTCCAAAACCCAAGAAATGGCCGTGTTAAATATGTAGCTCAACATTAAATATGTAACCCCTTGGTTAAATACTGGGTTTCATCACCAGAAAAGAGACCGTGAGGGCAGGAAGAAAATAAATTAAATAAATAATGGCTAATAAATAATCCTGGAGCAACAGCACTGCAAAAACCACACGTCTCCACAAAGCTAACTCCAACTAAGCACTTGGAAGTCAACTGGAAAATGAGGAGGTTATTTAGCACATTCCACATTTCATGTAAAATGGAAGGAAATAAATTAGACCCCACGCACAGAGTAAATAATAAATAAAGCAGGGAGTGAAGACACGCTTCTTTTGGCAGGGTGTGTTCAGGACACGGACCGTGATAAGCAACACTACGAACCGCAAGAAGACGTGGTCCTAGTCAGGAGCAAGGGTTCAGCTGAGAGCTCCTCCTCCAGCCAGGATTTTTGTGCTCTGGAAGGTCAACAGTCCCTGAACGAGGTTTCGAGATCCGTGTGCTGATAATCTCGTGCTGGTTGTAGGTCACAGGCGAGGTCGGAGGCTCAGAAGAAGACGGGCAGCGGGGCTCGGCGCAGGAGGAGAGCAGTGGAGGGATCATCACGGAGAAGCTCTGAGCCTGGCCGGACCGTGCCATCTCTGCATGACACGGTAGCAGCAGAGATGAGGTTCTCCGTTGGGTGGGAAGCTTCAAGGAGGAGCAACCGTGTTGGTCTTCTGCAAGTGGTCCAGATCATTCCCACCGCTGCCAGCCCGCCTGGCCGTGGCTGGACTGGGAAAACCACGACCCCATCAGAGCATGTGGAAGGGGACCAGTTGGTCATCCTGAGGGGCAGGAGGGGCTTGTCTCCACCTGGTGCGAGGCAGAGGTGCGCCCGCCACCCCAAGGAGGGAGGAAAAGGAGCTGTAACGTCTTGGCGATGGACGATCCCAAGTGCTGGAGTGCGTTCAGGCGGAAGGTCCCGCAGGGTGAAGCCACCTTCGTGAGCATCTCTGGGGGAGAGGGAGCGGGAGGCAACGGCTCAGCTTTCGGCAGTGGCTGCTCAAGAGTTCGGCTGGCGAGAAGGTTCACGTGGCTCCTGGGGACAGCTCGGAAATCAGCGAGGTGGCACCAGTGCAGACCCGTTGGGAGAGGACGGGAGGGACAGCGAACCTTCCCCAGCGACGTCCTGCAGAGATGCTCAGAGGTCTCTCACCCCGTGGTGGCGATACCCTCGCTCCAGTTGTGTCCGTTCTCGAAACAGCTCCACGACACGCCTGAACTTCTCTCCGCGTCGAGAATTTGGGTCGAACTCCGCTTTGCTATTCGTTGAAGATGGCGTTGAGCTGAGGCCCAGCCACGTGGTGTGGGTAGGACTCGTAGCTCATGTCTATGGGGATCTCGTAGCGGGGCACTGTGTTTTGGAAGTGAGAGGCATGTCCGTGTGCTCCGGCCAGGCTGACTGAGGGATAGTGGGCCATGAAGGTGTAGGATTTATCCAGGTCTGGAGACCCGTCTTGCTTCAAGGAGAAGTTCCCGCTGATGCTCAGGGGCGGCGTCAAGGGACCCTCATAGGGGGGAGTGGTGCAGTCAGAGGGATGGTTTCCAAAGGAAGCATCTACCAAGCTCTTGAAGGCCGGAGGCTTTAAATGCAGCAGATGTGTTTCCATGGTCCCATAGGGTGGGCTTGGGAGCCCTGGGGACTGGTAGCTGAAGGAGTGGCTGGATATGGCCGATTCACACACCGGGGACTTTTCTTCATGCTTCTCCAGGAACAAGGTCTGCGGTCCCAGCTGCAGGCAGCCAGCCACCAGGTTGCTGGTGGGCTGGGACAAGCCCTTGCAGAGCATCTCCACAAAGCTCTTCCCTTCAGGAGTCTGCCCCGTCTCGAGCACCTCCGACAGAGCCCAGATGTAGTTCCTCGCAAGCCTCAGTGTCTCGATCTTGGACAATTTCTGAGTCTTGGAGTAGCAGGGCATCACCCTCCTCAGGTTGTCAAGAGCATCGTTCAGACCATGCATCCGTGTGCGCTCCCGGGCGTTGGCCTTCACCCGCCGGGCCCTGAACCGCTCCAGCCTCGCCTTGGTCATTTTCTTCTTCTTTGGTCCTCTTCTCTTCGGCTTTTCCCCATCATCCTCTTCCTCTTCTTCTTCCTCGATGCTGTCGTGCTCTTCGTTCAAGCCAGGCATCAATCCAAAAGGACCTTGCCTGCTGTCCTCTTCCTTCAGCTCATCTTTGGAGCTCAACGTTTCCTCCATCCAGGCTTGGGTGCTCACAAGCTCCGCCATCTCTTTGGGCTTGGCGTACGTCTTGGTCATCTCTGATCTCTGCAACAAAGGGACAACGAGACGTTAACGCATTCCAGCAGGAGAGTCGCTCAACACGCTGAGGGCATTAGGAACTGAGGTCAAAACCATCTTCCAGAGACATCAATTGCTCTCTGTCCACCCATTGTACCTGCAGAATCTATTTATCCACCACCTATCTATTTATCGACCTACAATAATTTCTGGTGAACTGTCTGGGGAGCCACTGAAGCCTCTCCCTGGGGACCAGCAGCTCTTTTCCAGGGCTCAGGGCTTCCAACAACTCCAATCTGGGGTTATTCCCACTCATGAGTCCCTCCCCTCATGGCTTCAACCCTGATGGTCGCACTGTGGGTTGCAAAGGGGAGCTTGAAAGCAAAGTTCCTCTGCTGAGCTGCCTCTGGAGATTTTCCTGCCCGAGCTCTTCTGACCTGAGCGCATTCGCTTGAACCTTCGTTTCCCTCTGCCGTAACGAACACGCTCACACCGCCCAAACCAGCCTGGGTTTCATGTTAATCAGCCCCCCAAATCCTGTCATCGGCCCTGACTCATTTAATAAAGCTTAGCATCTAAGCAGCTTTGCTGAAAGTGTGCTGCCCAAGCCCTGGCTCCCCTGCCCCTGGCCACCCCATGTGGAAAATCCCACTTTTAATATGCGTGATGGGGCTCGCGGGCTGGATTAGGGTGTTAATTGCTGCCCACGGCCATTGCATCCCCCAAGGACCATGTGGCCCCAATTAACTCTTCGGAAGAGTCACAGGGGTCTGTCAGACGCTGGGAAATCTGGTGGGCGAAGGTGGTGAAGGAGCATCTTTGGGATGAATGGATGGGTCTGGCTGAGCCGGGATGGAGCTGGTCCAAACACCTTCTGCCAGCGCCCTGGTGGGACCCCAGGGCTGCACCCGCTCTGCGTGGTGAGAGCAGCCCCGAAACGGCTGCAGATCTGCTCCAAAACCCCTCCAGGCTGCAGTCTCGGGGTTGCTTTCGCTCCACCCTTGGGGACCTGTCCCAAATGCAGCATCCCTGCCTGCAGCCCCCATCCCTCACCAGTTCTATGCGCCAGAATCCAGCCCAGAAGAAAATCACCAGGTTTGGGGCTCTGCTCAAGAGGCGAGCCCACCTCTTACCCCCTTCCCTGCACTTCCCAGCGCAATATTTCCATGGAAATGTTTCAGAAGGTTGTCTCTTTGGAAATCCAGTCTGAATTTTTAGGGATTTTGATCTCTTTCCCCCTCCAGAATATTGATTTCTTTTTTTTAAAAAAAAAAAGGGGGGGCAAAAATTAGACAAAGAGGAAATTGTCACTCTGGTAGTTTCCCAGTTTCCCAAGTGAGGTGGTGGTGGGAACCCACTGTGAAATAGGAAGCTCGTCCAGCCCCGTTATTTTGGATATCTTTCCTTTTCAAATGTCTCCATCCCTCATCATCTGAAAGAACCACATGAAAAAGCCTGCTGTAGCCAAAAAATTAATTTTCAAGTCAGGATGGCTCAGCTCACAGCGGAGGGACATGCCCTCCCTTTGTGTCACCAGGCACCGAGCTCCCATCCCAAAACGAGCGGGTTCAATTCTTCCTCCTCTCCTGTAGGACCAGGAACTTGGTTTCACTGGTTTCCTTCCAAGGGACTCAACCCTCCAGAGGAGGACAGTTGGTTCAGGACAAAGACTGACCAACTCCAGCCCTTCACAGCCCCTGGTATGAAGACCCTGACCCCGGACAGGGCCACCCAAAGCAGAAGAAACATAGAGGGCTGAGGAGGAGGATGCAGGCAAGATGCTGGCACAAGAGCCAGGGTTGAAACAGGCAGCTGGGGCCAGGAATTCGTCACAGAGAGGAGCAGGAGGGATGAGACACCCGTGAAAATTAGGATTTTCTTGAGACCTCTACCCCATGTCCTGCCTGGGAACGCAGCAGGATGTGGCCCAGCTGTACATGGACCCGGTGGGCTCTGGCTGCAGGGCGGATTAAAACCCTCCAGCTGCTCCATCAGCTCCAGCACGGCCAACTGGGTGGCTATGGGAGCACTGGTGTCAGCTGAGTCCTGAACCCGGGGCTGCCCAGAGCTCCCAGTCCCACTCACGGTCCCCGTCCCTCACTCGGCCAACTGGGTTGGGGGAGAGGGGATGCACTGACACGGTTTCGGAGGGGGGAAATCGGCTCAAGAGCAGCCCTGCAGCATTGGCACAGACCTGGAAAAGTGGGGGGGGGGGGGGGGGGGGGGGGGAGGCAGGGAGGTGGGGGATGCTACTTCCCTCCCTGTTGGGGTCCTGGCCCCGGGCAGGACCTGCTGGGGAAGGGGCTGTGCTGTTCCGGGAGGGTAGAAGCAAAAGCCGGGGGCTGGGGTAGGTCCTTCATCACCTCCATCCCCTTCATCACCTCCAACCCCAAGGAAATCCCGGCCCGGACGTGGCCGGGGGGCGGCCGGACCCGCTGCCAGCCAGTGCCCGGCTCCGAGGCAGGGCAGAGCCCCCCCAGCACGGGGGTCCCCGCCCGGCCCCGGGGCTGAGGCTCCATCCCCGACGGCTGCGGGGAACTGGGGGCGGGGGGGGGGGGGGGGGGTGGCCGGCTGGGGCTCGGTGACGCCGGCTCCATCCCACCCTTCGCCCTGCATCCCCGGAGGCTCCCCTCGAAGGACGCTGACCCCCCCCCCCACCCACCCACGGGAGGGGTCCCGCTGCTCCGCCGTCGGGGCAGAGCCCCCCAGCATCGTCCCGGAGGGTCCCCCGGGGAACCGGGAGCCCCGTCGGAGGAACCGACGAGTCCCTTCGGGTCCCCCGCATCCCCGGGGGTCCCGGTCCGCCCTTACCTGGGCACCGGAGAGAGTCGCCGCTGTCACTTGCCCGGGCACATGGTGCCTCCAGCCCCGGGGGCGCGGGCAGCTCCCGCCACGGCGGCACCGGGAGCGGCACCGGCGGCGGCCCCGGCGGCGGCAGCTCCGCTGTCGGGCGGTTTTGAGAGCTCCGCGCTGCCGGCGGCTCCTGCCCGGCCGCGGATCCCGCGTGGCTCCTCCCACGGGGGGAGGTGACGGAGCCCGGCTCCTCCCGCCACCCCACAGGGACCCCGACGGCAACCCTGGGCACCCCTGGATGGGTGGCCCCCCCGGCTGGGCACCCCCAGTCCCTGGGCACCCCTGGATGGGTGCCCCTAGAGGAGCATCCTCGGGTGGGTACGCTGGCCAGGGTGCCCTGGATGGACACCCTTGGGTGAGCATCCCTGGACCAGCACCCTTGGATGAGCTCCCTGGGGTGAACACCTTAGGATGGGCACCCCTGGATGAGCACCCCTGAATGGAGACCCCTGGATGGGCACCCCTAGGTGGGCAGCCCTGAATGGGGACCCTTAGATGGGCACCTCTGGATGAGCACCCCTAGATGGGCACCCCTGAATGGAGACTCCTAGGTGGGCACTCCTGGATGGGCATCCTGGAGCAGTACCCTTGGATGAACACCCTGGGGTGAACACCTTAGGATGGGCACCCCTGGATGGGCACCCCTGAATGGAGACCCCTGGATGGGCACCCCTAGATGGGCAGCCCTGAATGGGGACCCTTAGATGGGCACCTCTGGATGAGCACCCCTAGATGGGCACCCCTGAATAGACACCCCTAGGTGGGCACCCCTAGATGGGCACTCCTGGATGGGCACCCTGGAGCAGTACCCTTGGATGAGCACCCTGGGATGAACACCTTAGGATGGGCACCCCTGAAAGGAGACCCGTAGATGGGCATCCCTGAATGGGGACCCATAGATGGGCACCCCTGGATGGACACCCCTAGATGGGCACCCCTGAATTGAGACCCCTAGGTGGGCACCCCTAGATGAGCACCCCTGGATGGGCACCCCTGAATGGGCATCCCTGAATGGGGACCCCTAGCTGGACACCCCGGATGGGCACCGCAGCTTGCCCAGCGCCAGGACAGACCCTGCCGCACAGCTCCCACCGCGGGGGGAGTCCCCCAGGGGGTCCCCAACCCACAGGCCAAGCACGACGTGACGGTGACACGGGGCTGCCAGGCTCTCAGACTCGGGTGTCATCACCTGCCACCCCCCCCTTGGCCGGGCACCGCTGTGGTGACGCCAGCGCTGGGGCGAGCCGGGGGGCCAGGCCCTGGGCGACGCTGGCTCCGGCCCAGGTGCTGGGGGTGGGCGCGGGGGCTGCGGCTCCCTCCCGGCTGTAATGAGAGACCAAAGGGGGAGTAATTAGTGGCTGGTAGAGCCAGAAGGGGCCCGGCTGAGCTCTCCGCCGCTCAGACAAGAGAAGGGGCCCCGGGCTCCGCAGCCCGCGGCTGGCAAGAGGGGGTGATGGAATAAGATCCCCCCCCCCATTAATTAAGAAACGGGCGTTACGGGTCGCTTTGCTCTGCCCCTCGGACCCAGAGCTCGGCTCCTCCAACCGCAGGAGCTGGGGAAGGGGCTGGGCTGGGACCCTCTGCAGCAGCGAGGCTGGAAGTGGGGCACGGCGGCGGCGGCACCCCAAACTTCATCCTCACCCTTACTCCATCCCTGCCGGGACTCTGATCCCGGAGCTCGGCATCGCTGCTTGGGAGCCTCCCCCGCACGCGCCAGCCCGCAGGACCCTTCACGTTAATTTAGAGCTCTTGCAATCATGTCTTTGGCAGCCTGGGATTACGGGGAATACTAATTAATTCATTAGTGGATTCATGGCTTACTTCCCACCGCCGGGCTGGGACGGGCAGGGCAGGCAGGAACAGATTGCGGCCAATAAATCTGCCTGTTGCCACACCGCCCAGCTCGGCGACGGCTTCGTCCCCTCCCTGACAGATGGCTCCAACAGGTCCAGGCACCCGCACAAAGAGGCCGGTGGGCGCCCGGGAAAAGGCGAGGTGGAGACTTGGGGGGGACACACACACACACATACAGACACAGCGAAACCTCCCCCCGCCCCCCCGGGGGCTGGCGGTGACCCCCTCGGGATGCCGGGAGCGGGAGTGACCCCTCGGGAGCGAGCGGGACGACGGCGGGCGCATTGTCCGCGGGCCCCCGCTGCCTTTCAGCGCCCGGCCACGTGCCGCTGGCTAATCCCATTGTGCGGGGGGCTTCGCATCTGGTGGGGTTACGGGCGGCTCTGCCCCCCCCCCCCCCCGGGATCGCTCTCGCAAGATGTTCCACCTTCCCGCTCCCGCCTCCGGCGCCAGCCCCGGCGACGGGCACCGCAAGCCCCGCGATGGGGACCTCGGTGGGCAGAGGGTGGGGGGCTGTGGCTGCGGGGGGGAAGGTGCTGGGTGGGCGCTGGGGGTCTCCGAGGTGGATGGGAGGGAAGAGCAGCCGGGCCCCACCGTTTACCGGCTGGGCTCAGCCCCACATCCAGCCCCCAGGACACCAAGGCTGCGCTGGGGGTCCCCGAACCCCAAGCTGCGCCCAACCCAGGAGCCTCCCAACTTCTCCAAGAACCTCCCCCCCCACCGGCCATGTGTCCTTTCCTTGTGTGTCCTGCTCCCCGACACCCCCTGCGTAGCCCTCTCATTCCCTACCTGCCTTTCCATCTATCCCAGGCATCCTCCATCCCTCATTTAACCCTACCACCTCCCAGGGGTTATCCCCTCAGGTCCCCCATCCCCTCAGGTCCCCCATCTCCTCAGGTTCCTCACCCCCTCAGGTCCTCCATCCCCTCTGGTCCCCCATCCCCTGCAGGTCTCCCCCATCTCATCCTGTCCCCCCCATCGCCTTCCCGCCACCCCACATCCCTCCCAGCTCTCCGTTCCCTGGGCACTGGTGGCTCTGGACACCGGCTCGTTGCCCCACACCCATCTCAGCTCGGGGACGTGGCGCAGGTTCCCGTCACCCTGGCTATTCCCACCCGTGCCTGCTCGTCCTGAGCCTCAGTTTCCCTCTCTGCTCTGAGCAGTGCAGACCATGAGGAACAGACTGCACCGTCCCCATGACACCTAATGAAGATGTGGCTTGTCCACATTACCCCCATCTGTTGGCCACACCAAGATGTCCCTCACCCTCTGGCCCTTCCCCGGTGCTCTGCAAGGAAACCTCCCTTGAAAGCATCATCCTTCTCAGATGCTCCACATCCTGGGGCTGTGACCGCAGGGGGCAGGCTGCAATACTGGCAGGACTGGGGCGATGTGGAGGACTCGGGGGGGACCTGGAGCAGGTGCTCCCAATGGCTGCAGGACTTGCCAAAAGGAGTTAGATTTGGGGTGCTCCACCTTGGTGCTGCTCCACCTGGATGATTCTCCACCCTGGGATGCTCCATCTTCATGATTCTCCATCCTGGGATGTTCCACTTTCGTCATGCTCCATCCTGGGATGTTCCATCTTGATGATGCTCCACCCTGAGATGCTCCATCTTCATGATGCTCCATCCTGGCATGCTCCGCCTTCATCATGCTCCATCCTGGGATGTTCCATCTTGATGAGTCTCCACCCTGGGATGCTCCATCTTCATGACGGTCCACCCTGGGGTGCTCCACCTTCAGGATGCTCCAACCTGGGGTGCTCCACCTTCATGGTGCTCCACCCTGGGATGCTCTGTCTTCATGATGCTCCACCCTGGAGTGCTCCACCTCAATGATGTTCCACTCGGAGAGGGGAAGAAGCCACCACTCACACACTCCTGGCAGGTCACAAACCTGCACCTACAAGGGGTAAAATCTGAGGATGATAAGAAGGGGAGGAAGCTCATCCCACCCCTGTCCCCATGTCCCACCAGCACCCTGGGCCACCACCCCCTGCCCCAGCGTTTCTCTCTGTCCCCTAATCCTCCTCACCAGCCCCTGGCCTCGCCCTGGAAGGGAGGGTAATTGCCAGAGTAAATATTGTGAGAGGCGATTGCCGCCCCGGTGCCGGCCGCCCACCGCCCCCGCGCCCGGGCTGGCATTCCTGGGCCTGTGCGGAAACGCAATTACCGCGTATTAACGGGGTCTCATTTAATCCCGGCAGCTGCGCCCGGGCTGGCTGATTTGCATGACACTGGGGAATGCAATTAAAGAGAAATCAGGGGGCCAGGGGGGGCCCAGCGGGGCGGCGGGGGGCCGGGAGGGCTGCGGCCAGCGCTCGCTGACCCGTGTTAGTCAATTTGAGCGATGGTGGCACCGGGGAGAGGTGGCGGAGGGGGCTGTGACAAAGGGACGCTGTCCATGGGGTCCCCCCGGCAGCTCAGGTTTGGGGTTCTCCCAACCCCATGGACACCATCCTGGTGGCCTGTCCATGGGGTCCCCCCGGCAGCTCAGTTTTGGGGTTCTCCCAAGCCCCACGGACACCGTCCTGGTGGCCCAACCGTGGAGTGCAGTTGGCTGCAGAGGGGGTGTCACCGCCCTGATGGGTGTTGGCACTGGAGAAGGGCCGTGACAGGGTCTGGGGACACTCAGTGGGAACCAGCCATGTCCCCAGCTCTCCTCCCGCCTGCTGGCTGCCTCCTGCCCCCCAAAACCCCCAGGCAGAGGGCACAGAGGACAGGGACACCCTGTACATCCCGATGCTTTGGAGTGCTCTGGAGATGTCCGGGGCTGAGCCTCTCACACATCTCCCTGCCTCAGTTTCCCCAGCCCAGGAGGCAGGCAGAGGTGGGATGCTGAAGTGCCCAGATGGACCCGGAGACACAGAGGGGCTCCGGCACCCCCTGCAAGCGGCGAGGGAAGGGCCACAACCCTGCTGTCCCCTGCGAGCAAGCCCCCCGCTCAGTGTGGGAGCCGTTCCCAGAGCAGCTGCTGGCTCGCTGGGCTCCTGGCTGCGGGCCCAGCTGGGAGAGCCCAAATTTGCTCCCAGTTGCCTCCAGCGCCACGGAGCTGGCAGGGATGCCCAGGCGTCCTCCTCCCGAGAGCAGGGCTGCACCCCAAAGCCGGGGGACGCTGGGGACGGTGATTTTTTTTTAGGGGGAGACATCTCCATCGCACGCAGGGGACAGCGAGTGACACCCCAGCCGCGCTGTCCCCTGGTCCCTCAGCCCGAGGGAAGCCAGGACGTCCCCGTGGCTCGGTGGGGACCCTGTTCCCAGAGCTCTCTGGAAAGGAGAGGGGGGCAATGCCCAGCACCTTCTCCAGAAAAGGGTTTATCAGGGCAGGGAAAGACCCTTTTGCTCAGCCCTGCTGGGGCAGAAACCCCCCAGGGCTCAGCCCCGAGAGGGGCTTTTCCTGCTGGGAGCGGGGCCACACCAGCAGGCTCATAGTGGGGGTGACCTGGGTGGGCTGTGGACCCACGAACCTGGGTGCTGAGGAGCAGGATCCAACCCACCCCATCCCCTTCCCCCTGCCCCGTGCCAGGCAGGGTCCTGGGGGTCCCCACGCTGAGAGCAGCCAACGTGGCACAACGGCTCCTGCACGGAGCTGCCCCGCATGGCACCATCGAACTGGGGGTGCGGGGGAAGCACCCCGCCCCGCTGCTGGGGTGCAGGGCTGTCACCCCCAGCCCCTGCTTTGCATCTCAATGAAGGCTCCCAGGTTGGGTTCATTTGGCGATGCTGGACCCGTGCTGGCTCCGGCGACATCTGCTCGTGGGCAGGGGGCTGCTCATGATTTGGGGGTGCCACTGGAGACCCCCCTCCGCTCCGTCACAGCTCTACAGGGGGGGTCTCCAACCCTGGGCAGCCCTTTGCCCTCCCAGGCTGCCTGCGAGCAGGACCATCATCTTCTCCTCGCTCCTCTGCTTGCTCCAAAACTCCCCGGGGTGCTCAGCCCAGGGCCCAGCCCCTCCCCTGCACCCTGAAATTTCGATAACGAGATATTTTCTTATATGAGGGCAGCAGAGCAGCCCCGAACAGGCCCCGGGTGACGAGCGGGAGCCGCACAGCTCTCGGAGGAAGAGCCACGGGCTGCCCCAGGTTGCTGCAGCGGCGATGGCACACCCGGCTCTGGGAGCCCCCCGCGTCACCCCCGCTGCCCCCAAGCACCGTCACCCCCCAGGGAACGTTTGCAGCCCCGTCACACGCGTGTGCAACGGTGCAAAGCCACCAACGGAGCTGGGCGAGCGCTGGCTGCGCATCCCCGGGCGGGAGCTGACATCTGCTGGTAAGAAACCTCAGCAGCCGACAGCCCCGTGGGGGGCCCTGTGCCCCGCTTGGGGGGCTCGCCGGGCCCGAATCTGGGCATCGCCACGAATTTGGGGGAAACGAGAGCGTGTCCGCGCAGAGGTCTTCGAGCAGGAGGGGTCAAGGAAACCTGCGCGTCCTCCAGCACGTAGGGTTGGAGGCAGCACGGCCCTGGGGGTGCTGGGCAGGTTTGGGGAGCCAGGACATGGGGCACAGCACAGCCCTGGGGGCACAGGACAGTTTTGGGGGATCAGGACATGGGGCACAGCACAGCCCTGGGGGCACAGGACAGAACTGGGGTTCCAGGACGTGGGGTACAGTGCAGCCTTGGGGTCACAGGACAGATTTGGGGGATCAGGACATGGGGCACAGCACAGCCTTGGGGATGCTGGGCAGATTTGGGGTTCCTGGACATGGGACACAGCGCAGCCCTGGGGTCACAGGACAGTTTTGGGGGATCAGGACATGGGGTACAGCACATTCTTGGTGATGCTGGGCAGATTTGGGGTTCCAGGACAGGGAGCACAGCGCAGCCCTGGGGTCACAGGACAGATTTGGGGTTCCAGGACATGGGGCACAGCACAGCCCTGGGGTCACAGGACAGATTTGGGGCTCCAGGACATGGGGCACAGCACAGCCCTGGGGTCACAGGACAGATTTGGGGTTCCAGGACATGGGGCGCAGCACAGCCCTGGGGTCACAGGACAGATTTGGGGCTCCAGGACATGCCGCCCCACAGCAGCCCCAGGGCTCCCACCGCTGCTGCCTGTGGCCACCCCTGCCCCGAAACCCTCAGGGTGGGGACCAAAGGACCCCGTGGGGGCATCGGCGAGGTGGTGCTGACCTCTTGGGACCGGTTCCATCCCAGCCGAGAGCCTCTTGGGCTCTGCCCGGAGCCTGTCCCCGAGTCCCCAGAGCCTGGAGGTTCCTCCTGGGACCCCCTGTCCCTGGCCAGGCTCTGCAGGAGGAGGAGGAGGAAGAGGAGGAGGAAGATGCCTTGGCACAGGCGGTGACGCTGCTGCCTGGACGGCGACCACGGGCCCCAGATGTTGAGCTGCGGGCACGGCTTTGCCGGGAGCTGCCGTCTCTGCCCGTTTGGCAACCTCCTCGCCCAGCTGCTGCCCCCTCTCCTCCGGCTCCGCAGCCGGGGCCACCGTGTCCCCCCTCCCTCCCCGGAGCATCCCTGGACCATCCCCCGGGACCGCCGGCAGCGAGGAGCTGCCATGGCACCTGGTCCAGCTTGGCCCCGGCCCAGGCGTGGAGATTTGCCGGATCTGTGCCGGCTCAGGGAAAGCATCCCTAGGGAAGAGGAGCCCGGGCACCTCTACGGGCACCGGGATCCAGCCGAGGGGGGACTTTGCTGGAGGAGCGACGGAGGGGGACGATCGCCAGGGCCAGCGCCCGGCATCCCCAAGGATGCCCGGCCTCCCCGAGGAGAAAGGGACGCTCCTGCAGGGAACAAGGATTGGCTGAGAATTTACAAGTAAATCCATTAATTAGTTTGTGAGCTAAAATTAATTAGAAATAGGTCCTCTAAGGGCTGCTGCTCCGTGTCGGGTCGTTAGGTCCGGCTGACAGCAATAGCAGTAAATTGAGTTAACTGAAATAATCGCGGTGACGTCTCCCAGCCAGCTGGGCCGGCTCCAGGCGCGGCTCCGAGCTCCAAATTCAAACCGCACATGGAAGCTGCGGCCACGGGTGCTCCTGAGGGGACCGGAGCGAGGGGTGACGTCCTGGGACGCCGCGGTGTCTCCTGATGCCATCTGCCTGCTCCTCGCTGGGATGCAGAGCCAAAGACCCTCCGTGAGCTGCACCCTGGGAGCGCGGCCGGACCCGTCTCCTGCCTAGGGATGCTCCAGAGCCGGAAAAAAAAAGACCCTCTGAAGCCTCAGAGCTCTCAGATGGAGGTTGGTCTGCCAGTTCCCCAGCTCCAGTACCCTCCCAGTGCCCTTCGCTCCAGTTACTGGGGACCCTGCCATCTTTTTGGGGGTCATCATCTCCCAGGCGGCGACATCCAGGCGGGAACCTGCAGCCCCCCAGCATCCTCGCTCCGAGGTTTTTCTGCTCAGCCGAACCCGGGTGCCCTTTTTAAGGTCAGTTCTCGAGGTTTAGGGACAACGCCACACCTCGCTTTGTGCGGCAGGCAGACACGAGCGAGCCTTTCACGCCGGATTAACGCCGCCAGGCGCGAACCCAGGAGGGCTCTGTCAGCCGGAGTCTAATTTAAGCTCCGCTCCATCCCCAGCAAATCCATCGCTAATAACGCACGAACCCACCTCGGGGAACAATTACGGGGCGAGGAGCTGTCAGGAGTAACTTGTGCCATCTCCCCGGGGACATCCCACTCGGCGGAGAGTGGCAGCACCGCCACGTCCCAGCTCTCAGCATCCCCGCCAGGAGCCTTTTCCTGGGGAAAAAAAAAACAAAAAAAACAAAAAAACCTTAAAAAAAGCTGTGTTTTAAGATGAGATTTCTCTCACCTGCGGTGAGAAGCTGGAGGTGGCCGCTGCGGTTGTCACTGCATACATTTGCCCACCCCCTCGGTGGCTGCCTTTGCCATCTGAGAGCTCCTGTGCGCTCGCGCGACGCACCTTTCCCCTGTAAAACTGTGGGGAAAAAAGCGTTTTATTTACTCAAAAAAGCTGCCCAGAAATGCCAGGAGGGAGGCGGCGGTGAGATGTGCGCAGCAGCACGCACCCCTGCACCCAGCTGGGGGAAGAGCTGCCAGCCAAGGCGAGGAGGAGGAGGCAGCTCTTCGCACGGGGACGAGGTGTTTGGCTGCTCCAGGAGGCGCTGGGTTTATTCCCAGAAGGAGTTTATTGGGGAGAAAACCAGTCATTTAGGGCAACCCACCGTTTGGCTGCTCCAGGAGGCGCTGGGTTTGTTCCTAGGAGTTTTTTGGGGAGAAAACCAGTCATTTAGGGCGACCCACCGGGAGCGAAGAGGTGAGATGGGGCGGTCATGGGTGACCAGGTTTTGTCCGTCCTCCAAGCCAAAGCAAAGCCGTGACACTCTTCCCACCGGTCTCCCACGCTGGAAACCAGTAAGCACCGGTTTCAGCAGCGTGCCCTGGTTGCACGTAGATTTGGGGGTACAACTAAAAGCTGCACCCCCCCGGAGCTGAGACCTGCTCGAGAGCGCTCCAGGCTTATCCCGGACGGAGCCGTGTCTCTCCGGAGCATCCCACCGCTCCAAAAACATGTGGAGCTTCTCCCACCCCCGTTCCCGAGAAGATCACCCGCTTCCCACGGAGCTGCCAGCATCATCCTCATCGCCATGGCGACCAGGCAGACCACCCCCCCCACCCCCCCCAGCCCTGCCACAGGCAGGTTTTTGGCAGAGGGGGGGGTGCCAGAGTCGCAAATCCGACACGCCGCCCCCCCCCCAGGACGCCCACGCGTGGGCATGGCGGCAGTTTGGACCTGGGGCCACGGCCAGGGGGGTCCACAGCTGGGGACAAGGACACCCTGGGTGGAAGGACACCCCCCCCAGCGCTGGTGATCCCCCCCTCAGGGATGAACAAAGGGAAAGGGGTGAAAGCCGTTCGCCCCCAGGAGGACAGAAGATGCTGGATGTGGCAGGGGTGGCCAGCCTGTCCCCATGCACATCCCCCCCCGGCCACCCAGTGTCACCTCGTGTCACAGCCCGAGCACCAGGACACCCCAGAGCATCACCACCCCTGCGCTGGAGGAGGGGACACCGAGCTGGGGGACCCCGAGAGAGGCCCATGTTGCCCTGGGCTCCTCCGTGGGAAGCAGTGGGGTGGTCTCCAGGATGGGTAAGGACTGAAGCCCCGTGTCTGTGGGGCTGGTGGGTGTCCTGGGACCATCACGCGTGGGGCTGAGCTGTCCCCAGTCCCCTCCATGCCTCAATCGAGGCGGGGGGAGGCTCAGTTCCTCCACAGCAGCCCCCTCCAGCTGGCAGCAGGATCATACCCTGGACCAGACCACGGCTTCAGCCCCGCGCGGCCACGGGTGACGGGCAAAGAGCAGGCAGGAGGAGACAGGCAGCAACGAGGGGTTTGCTTTATTGGTAGCTTTGGTCCGGAGCGATGCACGCACGCGGCGCGAGAAGAGCCGTGGGATGAGCTGGGAGTCGACCAGAGCCGGCAGCAGGGAGCTGCGCCGTGCTGCTGCAGAGCCAGGGATGCTCAGAGGGAGGAGGGGGGACGCATCCTGCTCCCCCGGGGAGCACGCTGGCACCCGGGGGCCAGCCCTGGGAGGGAGCCTAAATCGTACCATGGAGGGGGAGCCAGTCCTGGGTCCTCCACGGCCCCAAAACCTGCTCAGAGTCGGCCCTCCCAGCCCAGCGCTGGCTCCAGGCGAGCCACCGCGGCACGCGGGGACGTGGAGGTCCCTGGTGTGGGATGAGGGGAGGGCTGGTGGGATAGCGGGGAGGTCTGGTGGGATGGTGGGGAGGTCTGGTGGGATGGTGGGGAGGTCTGGTGGGATGGTGGGGAGGTCTGGTGGGATGGTGGGGAGGTCTGGTGGGATGAGGAGAGGGCTGGTGGGATGGTGGGGAGGTCTGGTGGGGTGATGGAGAGGTCTGGTGGGATGAGGGGAGGGCTGGTGGGATAGCGGGGAGGTCTGGTGGGATGGTGGGAAGGTCTGGTGGGGTGATGGAGAGGTCTGGTGGGATGGTGGGGAGGTCTGGTGGGGTGATGGAGAGGTCTGGTGGGATGAGGGGAGGGCTGGTGGGATAGCGGGGAGGTCTGGTGGGATGGTGGGAAGGTCTGGTGGGGTGATGGAGAAGTCTGGTGGGATGGTGGGGAGGTCTGGTGGGGTGATGGAGAGGTCTGGTGGGATGGTGGGGAGGTCTGGTGGGGTGATGGAGAGGTCTGGTGGGATGGTGGGGAGGTCTGATGGGGTGATGGAGAGGTCTGGTGGGATGGTGGGGAGGTCTGGTGGGGCGACAGGGTGGTTTGGTGGGAGGGAAGGGTGGCTTGGTGAGGTGACGAGGAGGTTTAGGTGCTCAGCGCTCAAGGCACGAGCCAGGCACGGTCCTGGACAGCCATGGGAGGTGGGGGAGGGCTCCCAGTGCCCCAGGAAAGCATCCCCCCACCCAGCCCCCAGCCCTGGAGCTGCATCCCAGCCAGTGCCAGGACACCCCATGTCCCCAGGCTCCCCTGGCAAGGAAGGGACTTACTGTGCTGGCTGCTTGCTGGTTACCTGGAAGAGAGAAAACACCAAAGAGGTGAGACCTGGCCCAGTCCCACCATCCCACTCTCCCAGGAGCACCCAGTCGGCCCCCCAGCACCCACCCCCCTACGTCCCCCGCTGACATCCAGCACGGCGGGGTGGGAAGGAGCTGAGGACACCTCTGGGGGCGGCAGCATTGCTGTCCCCAGTGACCACGGCAGAGCCCTCCTGTCCCCCACCGCTCACCCAAAGAGGCCAGAACTCAAACCCTTCACCAGTCTGTCCAGGAGATCCACGAGAAGGGCCAGAAGTCCTTGGTTAGTCCCCTCGGCTGCCTCAGCATCTGGGGGAACAAACGGGGCTACCCGAGCACCCCGACGTGCCGCTGACAGGGTGCTCCTCATCCCCCCCCCCCAGTATCCCCCACCCACCCACCCACCGAAACCGGTGGCCCTGACCCCCAGCGCGGCTTGACCCTTGCGCTGACACCCTGGCCAAGGCCACCATCCCCTTCCCCGAGGGAGCTGCCTCTGGCCGTGGGGTTTGCAGAGAGCCGGGGGTGCTCAGACCCGGTCTGTGCCGGGTGGGACCGAGCCCCCCGCTTCCCCGCCTGCCTTGGAGGGAAGAGAGGGAGGCAGGAGCACCCTCACCTGCCAGGAACGACCCCTCCCCTGCAGAACAAGAGGAAAAAAACCCCAAAGAGTTGCCATTTCCTGGAGGGCTTGGGGTTTTTGGGGGGGTCCCAAACCTCTGCCTTGCAGCCCAGCCACCAGCCCGCCCCCCCGGGTGAGCGGGATTCCCCCACGGGACCCTTGACTCACTGGAGCTCGGGGCAGACGTCTCGTCAAGAGGAGCTGCAGGAGGAAGAGGGACGGCATCACCCACCTCAGCGGGGTGTCAGGACCCCCCATCACGCCCAGGACACCCCACCAGGGACCACCCCAAGGCCACCAACCCCCCACCCCCCCCCCCCCCAGGACCTGCCCAACTCACCGCCAGCAGCCAGGCTGCAGCCGAGCCCGACCAGCAGCAGGAGGACCCAGAGCTTCGCCATCACGGAGGATTTCGGACAACAGCCACAACCAGGAGCCACCCAGGGGTGAGCTGGGGCGGGAGGTTGTCCCTTATGAAGGCTGGGGCTGGGAGGGCTCGGCCATGCACGGAATTTTCCAGGTGTGGGAAGATGCCCAGGCCCGGGCACCTGGCCAGGGGCAGGATTAGCCCGGATTAGCGCTGCAGCCCCTCCGGGCAGCACGGTGGTCCCTGCTGCCAGCCCCAAAAGCACCCAAACCTACCCCAGCCCCGTTCCCAGGGCTCCCAGCCCTCCGTGTGCCAGGCAATTCCCGAGTCCTCAAAGCCCCGACAACTCCCGTAGCGCCGTGGCTCCCGCTCCGCATCGTCCCAGTGCACTCCGCACCACCCCCAGTACGCTCCTGTTCACCCCACAAGCCTCCCGTGCCCTCCAACGCACCCCACACTCCCCCAGCTCACCCCGTAGCCCCCCTGCTCCCTCCCCAGCCCTCTCCTGGACTGCCAGCCCCCCCCCCGCCCCCAGTTGCAGACCTCTCCAGTTCGTCACGGAGCACGTTCCCCGCTCCGGCACCGTATTTCTCACTGCTTGACAGGTAACGGACAGCGAGGGGACGTGCGGGAGCGGCGGGGGCTTGGGGAGACGGAGGGGCAAGGGAAGCTCTCCCGGCCCTGGCCCCCGCAGGGAGGTGATGGTGGGACTCGTCACGCTGACACACGCAGCCCCTGGAACACCAGGGGAGGTTGGCTCCGCTCGGGAATTGGGGCAGAGCTGTGCTCGCCGGGTGGCAGCGGCACAGGGATGCCCCAGGAGCATCCTCATGGTCCAGCCCGGCCCCAGCTCCTCCTCAATTTGGGAAGGAGCGGGACAGAGCCTCCCTCTCCCCTTTGGGGGCTGCGGGGTGGATGCTCTGAGGCCAAGGGCATGGGCTGGAGCACCCGAGGGACCACGAGGCGCACGAGCCACGGCTCTGCGGGGAGAGAGCGGCAAAAAACCCCTGGATGAACCGTCTCCCCGGCACTGCTTAGCAAACAGACCCCGGCCGGCCGTGTCTCGTGGCTCTCCTGGCAGGGGGGGAGCGCGGTGCCGGCACAGCCCCGCTCGACACCGCGGCCGGGCTGGATGGAGCAGCCGAGCGTGACCCGCCGCGGTGCCGGCACTGACAGCGCTGGCGGCTCGGCCGGGAGGGATTCGCCTGGGTGGTTTTCAGACCTCCAGGCTGAAAAGGGCACGAAAAAAAGGAAGGTTTAAGGTGAAACTTTCGGGGAAGCTTTATGGAGGCGCCAAGTGCAGCTCCCTGGGCTGGCAAGGGGGTACCCAGGGATGCGCCCCAGATGCTCCAGCAGGTTGGGCCCTGGGTGGGGGGGTGGACTGGGTGCTGCTGGGGGTGGATGGGGTGCTGCTGGGGGTGGATGGGGTGCTGCTGGGGGTGGATGGGGTGCCGTAGCAAACCCATACCCAGCTGTAGGACACGGGCCACGCTTGCAGCTCCTGGCCTCTTCCCCAAGCGCCAACCAGCTCACGCTCCCGGTGGGAAGGCGCTCCCACGGCTTGGCCGCGTCGTTCCTCCAGCCCATGGGCAAGCAAACGCCCTCGGCTCTTTTTGCATCAAGCTGTGGGTTGTTCAGGCCCAAATTGAAAGGTTCTGCACAGTCTCAAGTCTTTTATTTTCGTGGAAAACCTGCAAAAATCGCGTTGTCCCTGCTCAGGTGGGGCCTCAGAAATCGCACGGCCTCTTTGCGAGAGCCTAGAGCTCGGAGAAGAGGATACTTACCCGTTTGCACCCATAAATCACCATCCCTGGTCCCTTCGCTGCCTCTTGGCTTCAGAGATGGGTGATAAATCCTGGGTATTTTCCATCCGTTTCTCTTGCCCAGTGCCCCAGGGAGGATTTGTGCCACATACCAGGTTTCTCAGGGCACCCTATTCATTCCCAGCGGGAAGAGGAGGAAGAGGAGAAGCTCGGAGCACCCAGCTCTGCCCTGGGGTGGGATTTCAGGCTCCCGGATGCAGGATGAGGAGCCAAAACCCCCGAGGGGGGCAGTGGGTTGCGGCTGGCACCCTGCCTCGGGGAGATAATACCCAAATACCTGCTGTGGGGAGGTCGGGGAGCACGTGGGCTCACGAGTGTGACTTCATTTTGGTGCTGTGCCCTTTGCAGGGTACCCCATCCCACCGGACTAGTTCATCACTGCCCCAAAAAACCCTGGCTCTGGTCCCAGAAGCACTGAGAGCTTCGACATTTGCCTGTTGAAACTGTCGCTCTCGTTTCCCCGGGTTCAGCAGCAAAGCTGGATGAAGATGTCACTCCGCGTCCCCAGCCCCATCCTCATTGCCAGCTACTTGTTCCCAGTGGTTCTTCCGTTCGGTGCACTGGTCCCAGTCTGGTTGCTGGTCGGGATGGGGCTGGCCTCGGGTGTCCCCAGGGATGGGTAACATGGTCCTGAGCTCCAGGAGGCTTGGGACAGCCCCATCCAGGGATGGGGGAAGGTTTATTTCTCAGGTGAGCCGGGGCCAGGCAGATCCAGGGGACCGGGAAGGTGCCTGGGGGTCACTGCCACAGCTTGCAGGGGCATCCAGTTTGGGGGGGGGTCCCACACAGACCCCGGGGAGGGGGATAAACCACGGCCCTGGGCAGCTCGAACCAGCACGGAGCAGCCCTGGCGTGTTGGGACTGTCGCCCTCCACGGGACCCACAGCGCAGCCAGGACGGGCTGTGGGAGCCAGCCTTGGGGCCGGAGGGCTAATCCAGGATAATCTGACTTTGGCTGCTCTCCACGGGGAAGCCCTGGGGTTTGTTTATCCATCAGGACTTTTTTTCCGGTAACCCCAGTGCTGATGCCCTGGGGCTGGCGCCGTCCTTGCACCTGAGAGCGGCGGCGGGTCATGGAGCACCGCTGTGGTGGGCAACTGGGATGGGGACCGTGAGAGCCTGGGGAGGAGGGCGACCCCGGTGGATCCCTCCTGAGGTCATAGGGCTCTGGCCTGGGGGGAGTGGTCCCCTGTCCCCTGGGGTCACTTGTGCCCTGTCCCCTGGGGTGATCTGGAGGGGCAGGAGCGGAGCTGGACCCTGAATTTGTGACTTTGGGGTGAGCCCTGTGGGAGGATGCTGGGGTGCACACCCAGCACCCTCCACCATCCAATTCGGGGCCGTGCCCACATCGCTGGAGGGGGGGGGGGGGGAAAGCCACCAACAAAGGTTCCCGTGCCCTGCCCGGGCGTGCGGGGGCAGCAGCGCCGGAGGGGTTAAGGAGCAGCCGGCGTGGACCCAGCACCACCTCGGTTTGGTTTCCTTCGGATGCCCAGACCTCTCGGGGAGGAAGAACAGCGAGCCAGAAAGATAAGGCAGCAGGAAGATGAAGCGCAGGCCCGGAGCTGTGAAGTACCCGATAAGGAAACCAAAGGGAGGCTCAGCAGGGGCGGGAGAAGATGGAGAGGCCAAAACCACCCTGAGCAGCACCCGCTGCTCCAGTCCTACCCCTGGGCTTGCACCCCAGCCGGGGCACACAGGTCCAGGGGGGCCAACCATGGGTCCCCCAGCCCCACCGGGAGCCCTTGAGCAGGGGTGGGAAGGTCCATGGGGTCTGTAGGGTAGGACACCCACCCCACCCCCCCCCTCTCCAAGCCTTGGTGGCAGCTCTTCTGTCCCCAGGGAAGAGCGGAGCCCCCCCCCCCCCCCAGCTCAGGTCCCTTTGGGGCACTGGGAGGGCTCATGCTGGGGGTCTCCACTCCAGAGGGGGTGGGCAGAGCTGGATCCCCCCCACACACACCCCCCCCCCAGCAGCTCCAGGCAGGGACACAGCCACCATCATCCCTTTGGGCACTTTATTTCCAGCGCGTTGCTGGCTCTGCCCAGCAAACCCCCCGTCCTAGTGTTACCGGCGCTGCGGCACGGCCGTGGCCAAAGTGCGAGGGATGTCCCCAAAAGCCAGGCACAGGGGAGACATCCCCGGGGCTGGGGGACACGTCCTCCCTCCCCGCTGCTGCCCCGGTGCAGCCCCAGCAGGCTGGGCGGAGGGGGGACGCGTGTGCCCCTTGGGGCAAAAATCCTGAGTCGAAAGGGGTGGTTTTTTTGTGCCAAACACGCACCCACACGTGCACCCACACCCACACGTGTCCACGCGGTGCTCAGCCCTGGGCTGAGTGTGATCTCCGTGTCCAAAATGCCACGGCACGGCGCAGCACAGCACCCAGCCGTGGCTCCCGTCGGCGTCGGGACAAGCCCAGGTCCCTCCGTGGTGGCCTCAGGCCGTCCGGTCGGTGCCACGGAGCTGGGCAGCGGGCGGCCGGTTGGGCACCGGCTCCTCCACGAAGCCACTGCTGTCGGACTGCCCGCTGCTGGCGTGCAGCATGAGGCCTGGAGCACGGGGCAGGGTGAGGGACACGGGGACAGACGGTGGCAACGGGCATCCGCCACCCCACCCCCACCCCCCCGCCCCCGGTGCCCCCCAGGAGGGTGGGAAACCCCCACGACTCACTTCTCCGGATCCTGACGGAGCGCTGGAGGGACCAGGCGGCTTCCTCGCGGGCGTCGCCATCGTCCTCCTCATCCTCGCTGGCGCTGAGCACCTGCAGGCAGGACGCGGCAGGGCCCGGTGAGGGGCTGCACGGGGTGAGCGTGTCAGCGCACACGTGTGCGTGTGCAAAGGCGCAGCAGCACGTGTGTGTGTGCAAGGATGCTTGTGCATGCGTGCAAGCCTGTGTGTGCACACCCATGCATCCCCGTGTGTGTGCAAGGATGCTTGTGCTTGCATGCAAGCCCCATGTGTGTGCACATCCATGCATCCCCATGTGTGTGCAAGGATGTTTGTGCATGTGTGCAAGCCTCTGTGTGTGTGCACACCCATGCATCCCGTGTGTGTGCAAGGATGCTTGTGCTTGCATGCAAGCCCCGTGTGTGTGCACACCCATGCACCCCTCTGTCTGTGCAAGGATGCTTGTGCATGTGTGCAAGCCTCTGTGTGTGCACACCCATGCATCCCGTGTGTGTGCAAGGATGCTTGTGCTTGCATGCAAGCCCCATGTGTGTGCACACCCATGCATCCCCGTGTGTGTACAAGGATGCTTGTGCATGTGTGCAAGCCTGTGTGTGTGCACACCCATGCATCCTCTGTGTGTGTGCAAGGATGCTTGTGCATGCGTGCAAGCCTGTGTGTGTGCACACCCATGCACCCCTCTGTGTGTGCAAGGATGCTTGTGCAAGCGTGCAAGCCCGTGCGTGTGCAGGAGCCGGCCATCGTGCCCGGGACACCGGCTCCCCCCGGCAAGAGGCTCCCTTTGAAGCTCTAAATCCTTCAAACCTCAAAAGCCCTGGGATGCTCCAGGGACATTCGCTGCTCCAGCTCCTTCCCACCCCGCAGCGGCTCCTCCAGCCCAAAGGACCCCCCCTGCGCCGCTGCCCCCCCCCCCCCTCCCAGCCCCCTCCTGCCCCCCACCCCCCTGCACCCATCACCCGGGCATCGCCCCTCACCTCCTCCATCTCAAAGGAGTCCACTGGCTCCTGCCAGCCGGGACGGTGGGGCGAGGGACCCTTCCCCAGGGGCTGCAGCCCTGGTGCATCACCCTGTTGCCACCCGGTGTCCCTCGGGGGGTGTCCCCGGTCCCAGCCCCTGCCCCGCCGAGCCGGGTGGTCTCCAGCTCTTGGGGTGTCTGAGGCGTCGGAACGTGCCCCGGTGGGGTGCGGGGGGTCGTCCGGGTGGCACCTGTGGGACCCTGCCTTCCTCCTGGGGGTGGTCCCCCAGGAGCTGGAGCCGAAGCCGGAGTCCCCCTCGGATCCCAGCCCCTCTAGGTGCTCAGGGGTGACCCATACCCGGCTGGCATGGGGGGCCAAGGGACCTGGCACTGGGGACAAGGTGACGTTCACGGCAGCGTCTCCCTGGTGCTCCTCCACGCTGACCCCTCCTGCCCCCACCGGGCACGGAGCATCCCCGGCCCCCCGAGCCACCCCCGCAGGGCTGTCACCGCTCCCCCAGCCGTGGGGACAGGAGTGCTCCAGGCGTCCCCGTGCGGCACCCACCAGCGTTCCCGCTGGGGCTGACCTCGGGGGTGGCTCCCGCTCCCCTCTGCAGCCCACCGGGGCGTCCACACCACCGTGACGGGGACACGCGGGGACCCCCTGCGCCAGCCGCGGTGATGGCGGCACTGGGGGACCCCCCACCGTCCCCTCACCCCCGTCCCTTCCCCAGCCATCGAGGACATCGGCCGGGTCGAACCGAAACCTCTCCTCCCGCGCCCTCTCCAGCACCTCCTGCACCACCTTCCCCAGGGCACTGGGCTGACTGGTGGGCGCGGTGGGCACCCGGCCGGTCCCCCGTGGGCTGTCCTCGTCCCTTGGGGACGTGTAGAGGCACATGGTGGACACGGCCTTCTTCAAGCGCTCCACGGGCGAGAGGGTGCTGGGCTGGGCGGGGGCGATGCGGATGTCGGGGACGTCGGGACAAGGCCAGGCAAGGCGGGAGGGGGAGATGCGCTGCACGGGGGTCCGCGAGACGTAGGAGTAGAGGCAGAAGAAAGCGTCGGCCGTGGCAGCCAGAGCCTGGACCTGCTGGAAGCGACCTGGGGGGGGGGGGGGGGGGGGGAGCAGGACGACACGGTGGGGTTCGGGGGGGGCTGTGGGGTAAGGGCTGGGAGGTGGGGCAGGGGCCTGCAGTGGGCTGGGGGTGTTCTCCCAGCTCTCAAGCGGGGAAACTGAGGCGCGGGAGCGCTTTTTCCCACCACCCCGAAAGGAGCCAAGCCCGGCACGGTGGATCCCACCCCACGTGTCGGTGTCTCCCGGGCAAGGGGCTCGGGGACCGGCGTGTCACTCACTGGCCAGCATCAGGCAGGGGTCCTCGGCCTCCATGCGCCGCACCTGGGCCTTGAGGAAGAGCTGGAAGTCGATGCCTTTGGCGCGGGAAGGAGCCGAGAAGAAGCGCGCGGGGATGCGGGCCGCGGCCTCGGGCTCGCTCTGCACGAAGCCCAGGTTGTAGAGGATCTCCTCGGCGTCCGCCTGCCACCACTCCAGGACCTCGGAGATGCTGCGGGGTCGGGGGAAGCCCTGGCTCAGCCCCACAAGGGACTGGTCTCACGAGGGGGTGACCCAACACCCTCCGAGCCCAGAGACATCCCCCCCCTTTCCCCAGCTCCTACCTGGAGCTGGTCTTGGTGGTGAGGCTGGAGAGGGCACTGGAGGCCATGCTGTGCCCCAGGTTGAGGTGCTTGTCCCGCAGAGCTCTGCAGCGGGGAGGGGGACGGCGCTGAGCGAAGGGGACGCTGCCAGCGGGATGCACGGGGATGGTGCCCCGAGCCCCCCCCGCCAGCCTCCCCCCGGGACCCCAAACCTCACCTGCCCGTGGCCTTGTCACTCCCCGGTAGCAGAAGAGCTGGGAAAAGGGAGCAGAGAGGCAGCAGGGAGTGAGGCGGGGTGTTTTGGGGACAGGTCCCACACTTGCCACCTCAGGAGGTGTCCTTCCCCGTGGCCACAGCCCGGAGCCCAGGGGGGTGCAGAGCTTGGGACCAGCCCGGCCCCAGCCTCACCAAAACCCTCCTGAAGGGAAAACCGCCGGTGGTGGCTGTCCCCCCAGGTCTGCTCCTGCCTGTCCCCAGCTCTCCTGCCTCCACTGAGGCAGCTCGGCCCGCGGGTTGACAGTGACACCGCAGGAGGGGACACCCCAGCCTGCCCCGGGGGTGGTGGTACCTTCAGCTCCCAGGGTCAGGTCATCCTCAAAGCTGGTCCCGTTGCTCCCACACGCTGCGAGAAAGCAAAGCCTTGGGAGGCGCGGGGACACCCGGAGCTGGGGACAGCCCGCGAGGTCCTCGAAGACGTCCCTGCCCAGCGCCCTGCACCTCACACGCAGCCCGTGGGCTGGGTGGGCTTCGGGGGGGTGCGCAGGGGCCACCAGCCTCCTCAGCACCCCAGGAGAACCACAGGGGCAAAGCCGACGTACCGTAGGGACCCAGCGAGCCCAGCTCCTCCGGCGGGACCTCCACCGATGATGACCTGCGCCAGAGCAAAAGGTCACATCCCCCTGTCCCCATCCCGGGGGGGTGGAGGTGGGACGGGAGACCTGAGTGCAGCAGGATGGGCGGTGGGGACAGGGACACAGACGGTGGGGACAGGGACGCAGACGGTGGGGACAGGGACACAGATGGTGGGGACAGGGACGCAGACAGTGGGGACAGGGACGCAGACGGTGGGGCGCAGGGCGAGAGCCAGGAGACGGGGGCTGGGCTTGCAGGTGGGTGCACCATGGCTGGGATGCTCGGGAGGGGGGCTCCCCTTGGCAGACCCCCAATCCCAGGGACCTTCAGCCCCCCAGGGGACCCTGGAGACCCCCCGGCGCTGTGCAGGGGGAGGATGCCACCACCCTGCTCTCCCAGCCCAGCCGGGGGGTTCCTGGAGGCAGCCCTGCGACGCCGGGCAAGGGACGGGCACCCCACACCAGTGGCCCCAGCGCGTGGCAGAGCCACAGCCGGGTGCCACGGGGGCGAGGGGGGTGCAGGGAGGGGGGGAAACACCCCACCCGTCCCACCGGCACCCGCCGGCCCGCTCGGGTGCCCCATCCAGGAAGGGCCAAGCGCGAGCATCGTCCCACCGAAATCCCCGCGGGAACGGCGCCACGGCAGAGGGACCCCCGTGGCAGAGGGACCCCCGCGGCAGAGGGACCCTCATGGCAGAGGGATCCCTGCGGCAGAGGGATCCCTGCGGCAGAGGGACCCTCGTGGCAGAGGGACCCCCGCGGCAGAGGGACCCTCACGGCAGAGGGACCCTCGTGGCAGAGGGACCCTCGTGGCAGAGGGACCCCCGCGGCAGAGGGACCCTCACGGCAGAGGGACCCTCGCGGCAGAGGGACCCTCACGGCAGAGGGACCCTCATGGCAGAGGGATCCCTGCGGCAGAGGGATCCCTGCGGCAGAGGGACCCCCGCGGCAGAGGGATCCCTGCGGCAGAGGGACCCTCGTGGCAGAGGGACCCCCGCGGCAGAGGGACCCTCGTGGCAGAGGGACCCTCGTGGCAGAGGGACCCCCGCGGCAGAGGGACCCTCACGGCAGAGGGACCCTCGTGGCAGAGGGACCCTCATGGCAGAGGGACCCCCGCGGCAGAGGGACCCTCACGGCAGAGGGACCCTCGCGGCAGAGGGACCCTCACGGCAGAGGGACCCCCGCGGCAGAGGGACCCCCGCGGCTGCCCCCCGGCTCACCCGCACTCCTGCAGCCACGTCTCTATCTTGCTGGAGGGGCTCCCTGGCGAGGGGGGACAGAAACACCCGTGAGATGACCCAGTAGGTGGGGACCCGTCCCCATGGGCACCCCGGGGTCCCCCTGACCTTCGAGGAAGACGTCGTCCAGGTGGGGTGGCTGCAGCTCGGGGACGTCCTGCATGGCGGCGGCCGCCTCCTCCTCCACCACGGTGGTCCGCCAGCACCGGCTCTGCCTGGCCCACGCGCGCCGCTTCTCCCACGAGGAAGGGCTGAGCACCGACGAGCCCTCCATGGCCGGGCTGGGGCCAGGGGTGTCCCTGCAGGGCCAGGAGGGACGTGAAGATGGGGAGGGGTCTCCTGCACCTCCTGCCCACGAGGTGGGACCATCAGGTGCTCCATGGGTAAGGGCAGGGTGGGCTTTGGGCATCCCAAGGGTGCTCCAGCCCCCAGCCAGGCATTGCCCTGGGTGCCAACGGATGCCCGCTGCACCGAGGGGCTGGAGGGGGCTGGGGATGGAGCCGCCGGAGCCAACGGAAGAGCCGCCGGGGCTGAGATAAGGCGCGCAGAGCTGCACCGGGGCTGGGCGCGCTCGGGGGCAGATGGGGCAGATCTCCAGAGCCTGGACCTTCCCCGCTGGGGAGCAGGCGCCTCCCCCCACCAGAATCCCACAGGGAGGTGATTCCTCATCCCAACCCCTCCCCGTCCTACGGCCCCTGAGCAAATCGGGGGACCGTGTCCCCTGGGAGTCCCCTGTTCCTGAAGGATCTGAAGGATCCCAGGCTCCATGGCACCCACTGAGGACACCTCTGCCCTCCCCAGCACAGGTCCTGGCTGGGGACGAGGAACCCCAGCCCAGGCAGACCCCCGCAGCCACAGGGGGCAGGTCCGCCTGCTCTGGCCACTCATCCCCATGGCTAAGCGCTGTCAGAGCAGGAGCATCCCAGTCCAACCATCACCCGAGCACTGCTGGAGTGGGAGCATCCCAGTCCAGCCGTCTCCTGCAGCACCAGCATCCCAGTCTCACTATCACCCAAATGCTGCTGGAGTAGGAGCATCCCAGTCCAGCCATCTCCTGCAGCACCAGCATCCCAGTCCAGCCATCACCCAAGCGCTGCTGGAACGGGAGCATCCCAGTCCAGCCGTCTCCTGCAGCACCAGCATCCCTGTCCAGCCATCATCCGAGCCCTGCTGGAGTGGGAGCATCCCAGTCCAGCCATCTCCTGCAGCACCAGCATCCCAATCCAGCCATCATCCAAGTGCTGCTGGAGTAGGAGCATCCCAGTCCAGCCGTCTCCTGCAGCACCAGCATCCCAGTCCAGCCATCACCCACCACACCGGTGATGCAGAGCCCCCACGGTGTCAGCCCCTCGTGCCCAAGGCCAGCGCGGTTCATCCCCCACCCAAGGGCACCGCGCCGCAGCCACACCGAAAGTCCCCGGCGGAGGAAGGGCACCTTGTCACCATTTCCCCATTTCACCTCTTGCCGGGCAGGGGCTGGGGTGGGGTGAAGCCCTGGGCAGGACCTGGCAGCACCCACCTGGGCCACCCTGGACCCCCCCCCCCCCGGCCCCGTGATGCTCAGTGCTGGGACGTCACCTCCAGGAACGGGGCTGGGGAGGGATCAGCGAGCAGCAGCCTCGTAGCCGAGCTCTTCATCGAGGCCACCTCCAGGGCATGTGGCCGGGGGGCTGTCCCCATCCCAGCCCCTCGGGAGCCACCTGGGTTGGTGGTCACTACCCTGTGTGAGCATTAACGGCCCCCAGCCCCCCCCCCCCCCCCCCCCCCGGGGCTGACCCATCCCTGGGGGAAAAGGGGCTTTGCAGAGTCCAGCAGCACACGGGACCACGGATGGGGGGAACCAAGCCAGGGCTCGTTTGTCCTGCCACATCCCAGGGGCATCCCAGCCCTGTCCCCTGCCACCCGCAGCCCTGTCCCCCTCCACCCCTCTCTTCTCCACTCTGGTCCCCGTCCCTTTGCTGCCACAAAAACCTTTTCCATTTGCTCCGGGCGCAGGAACGGTCTCTCCCAGATGCCCAGTGTCCCCATCACGCCCATGGCCCTGTCTCTTCCCCCCCAAACCCGCATCCATCCACCTCCTGCTCTTCTGCCCTCCAACACTGCAGCCCCCCACCAACCCCAACCCTTCATGGGGCAACTCCCACACCCCCCCCCCGAAATCCCTCTGTGTGACTCCGGCACTCACCGGCACGGGGGACAGCCGGGCAGCCCCGCCGAGCGCTGCCTAACGCCGGCGAGGGGCCATCAGCCGTGGCGTCCTGCCGCCCCACCGCCGCGCCCGGCCCCCGGCGGCATCTGTCGTCAGCAAGGAGGGAGGAAACTCATCTGTTTTGAAGAGGAAATTAAAAAAATCAGCAGCGAAACCTCAAACGTTGACCCACATCCGCTACCACAGCGGGAAAAACTTAATGAGCTGCCGACGTGGGCGAGGGTGGCTAATAATAGCCCGGGTGCCAACCGAGCCACCCATGTCGCCCTCGCCATGGGTGAGAGGGCACCCACTTTCTGGAGGGGTCCCCTGCACCCAACCTGCTCCGACGGTGGCTGCGACATCCCAACGGGGAGAGGGGGGGGGGTCTCAAGGCCCCGGGGGTCTCCTCAGTGGCCGGCCCCGTGTCCCCAAACAGCAGGAGGTGCCGGGTGGGCTTTGCGTGGGAGATGCGAGGAGGAGGAGGGTGCTTTGCTTCGCGCCCCCCCAGCGCCTGACTCCCTCCCAGCCGAGCACCCCAGGGCCCGGCACGCCGTGCCAAGTTGCCGATGCCGCCAGGCTGATAAGGGAGCGCTGGCCGGGCGTGTGGCACACGTGGCTTATCACCCGCTGGCCAGGCGAGCCCAGCGCGGCCCCGATAAGGGGACCCAAAGCAGCTCTTGGGGAGGGGGGGTGACACAAGAGCCAGG